>NW_026915780.1:3505000-4105000 GCF_034315485.1 Pezoporus occidentalis
AATGAGGAAAATAATCTTATGCAAGCAAAAAATTTCAAGAGCTTCTAGTGTAGTTAATACATGCCATGTCTCCTCTTGTAAACCATTTTAAACATACTTTTGGCTCCAGTTTTCAGTTGAAGCCAGCTTAAACCTAGAGCAGACAAGGAAGTCGAGTTATATTTTGCATTAGATTTCAGGTATTTCTTTTTGAAAGGTAGGATGTGCTGCCTATAAATAGCAAACATGGTTAAGTTACCACGTTAGTGCACCATAGCCTGCATAAAGCAACTCAAGCCCACTCAACTTCCAAGCCTCCTGCAGTAGCCAAGTTTACATTTTGAGTTAACACATTGATACTCCCTTATAAAACTCTCAATTTAAGACAAGGAATAGACTCTGAAAATCCCAATGAGAAAGCAGCACACTCCATTACCTTCTGCAGCTAAAAAGGAAGCTAACACATCCAGCAGAAGTAATGCGTAAGATATCCACACCTTTACCTCACTAAAATTTAATATACTACTTGTCTTTCAGAGCACCTGGATTCCTTTTTTCTTAGGAAAGAACCAGTATCAAGTATCTGGAACAAAGGAGGTCAACACAGCTTCATCTCCTTTTCATTACTCTTCTTATTGATGCTGAAAGTGCAGAGCATCTTAAGGTACCCATGACTGATACAACAGTCCCATGAGGAGATCAAGAGTTTGAGGCTGTATTTCCAGCTCTTTCACCTACCATAGAATAGTCTCCTGGAGACTGTCCAGCCCAACCCCTTGCTCAAAGCAGGTTGCTCAGGACCACGTCCAATTGGGTTATGAGTATCTCAAAGGATGGAGACTCTATAACCCCTCTCATTGACCTGTCACAACTTTCAACCACCTCCAGAGTAAAAGTGTTCTTATATTCACAATTAACGCTAGCTAGCTAAGATCTGCTTCAGTGTCTGTACAGCTTCCAAACACAAAAGGGCACTTTGAGAATGACAGCAAAAGAGCAAATGTAATGACAAGTTCCTTTTTAGAGCAGAAAAGAAGACTCATGCAGCAGCGAGGGTCAGTGAAGGCTAGCAATTGAAAGTTATAGTCTATAGGGGCTTCTTTAAGCATAAAAGAATTTCTAAGTCTATAAATAAATCTGAATTCTGTCCTTTGCAAAGGGAGGGGAAAGCACCACACAAAATACTATCAGGTGACAGCATTTCTATTACATTTACACAAAGCTACAAGAGAGAGACCACATAATTCTTACTTGAGGATGTCTGCCGTTGTCCAGAAGCTTCAGACAATTAAGGAGCAATGTTCTGATAGTGCCATAGTGTTTCTTGTTCTGGTTTTTCTTCAACATCATATTGCAAGCAACCCTTAAAGTTGAACAAAACAGTAAATCCCTGGATAATTTGAGTTAGAAGGAAAAAAGCTGGAGAAGATACTACTGCAAAGGTAGGTCACCCAAACTTGATGATGGGTCTCCAAGACTCACTCAGTAAGAGTGTCATTTACATGGGAAAAATGGTGAAGAGGGGAAAATCTGTTTTGACTTAGCAAGACTGAGGTTTAGATGCAACAGATTTTCATTTCATTTTTGGTCTGTGTTCTTAATACAATTGCTCCAAGAACTAAGTATTATAACAAGAAAATAACAACTCACTTGTATAGAAGAATTGCCACTGGCATTGTAAAAGGGTTTTGGTATTTGTCTTCCGTCTCTTCACAGAGTGTGGTTAAATCATAGAGCTTTACTATATCACTCCCACTTGCTGAAAGGCAAAACCATCCATTAATCAACATGACATTAATACAAATCTTTCAAAAATTATCTAAATCTACTTACCTTTAAACAACCAGTATGTGTGGCCTTCTTTGGTGCAATTTGATTTCAGGAAAGATAAGATATTTTGAGCAATATCTTTTATCACTTTGGTAGAAAAATTAGAGTTTTCCAGATTGGGAATATCTTCAGTCTTGATCATTTCATATTTCTGCAAGAAATACATGTTAAAATTCAAGATTAGAAAGGTTTTCTGATACGTACTCCCCCAAAATCTATAGATCAGTGTCTGCCAATTGCTAAAAGAAACAAAGACTCTATTATGACAGCGTCATAATAAATTGAGTTAATTTCTATGATTTACTCCAAAAGCAAGCACATCTTGATTACACTAGACAATAAAAGCTTTAAAGAGGATTCACTTCTGTGACAAGCATGGTAAATGGAGAGCAGAAGGATAAAAAAAAGTGCTGAAGGTGCAACATCTAACTGTTACTTCAATGAAACCTAGTCAGCTTAGTAAGCAAATACATGCTACCAGGATATGCTACAGAGTATCATGGAATGATACTGGTTTGCATTGGAAGGGATCTTAAAGCTCATCCAGTCCCAACCCCTTGTCACAGGCAGGGACACCTTCCACTAGAGCAGCTTGCTCCAAGCCCCTGTGTCCAACCTGGCCTTGAACACTGCCAAGGATGGGGCAGCCACAGCTTCTCTGGGCACCCTGTGCCAGAGCCTCAGCACCCTCACAAGGAAGAGCTTCTGCCTAAGAGCTCATCTCAATCTACCCTCTTTCAGCTGTAAACCATTTCCTTTTGTCCTGTCCCTACACACCCTTGTGAAATGTTCCATTCCAGATGTCTCTGCTGGTATTTGTGGTCTACTATAAAACAGTAAAAACAAAGGTTTAAAACCCATGCATCTATCATGGCAAATTAATACTACAGATTTTAAGATGCGAGAACCTGATGTATTTCTACTGCTGTATTTCCTATTTTTGTCTTTGCCCATACAGAAGAGGGAATCTTGCATGCATGGAAGGAAAGAATAAAAATAACAGTATTCTGTCACTGTAAGCTGACAGTTTGTCATTGTAAGCGGACACTGAAGCATAGATGCTTCTCATTCTGCAATAAGGGATTTTGCTGTAATCTTTTTGTCAAAACAGTAAGATTAGAAAGAGATGTGTTACAATTGGATCAATTCTAGGAACTGAAGAATGGATTAACCTAGACATAATGCAAAGCGCCAGACTTACCTGAACAATTCCATTTACATGAAAGCACATCACAAGCTCTGGTACATTGCATATTAAGTTGTCCAACCAATAGTCAATTCCTGTTAGCACATTTATTGGCTTGTTGTTATCCCTAAAATCAAATATTGGTGGTGTTATTTAAGTCTTTATTTACTCTTCAGAAAATATTAGGGATGTTTACTAATGGGATTTAGATTTCAGTCACCTGAGAGTGGATGGATACTAAAACAAGTATTTGTAAATTGTTATAACAATGAGTTACAGCAAACAAAGCAGATGTACTGATGTCTCCAGTGGAATACACTCACATTCCCTCAGCAATCTGAGTTTTTGCCTACATTTATACTAAAACTTTAACAAGCTTCAGATATCACACTATTACTTAGATAACGAAGTACTTAAGTTCTAAAGGAAGAGCACTATTAACTGCAACTAATTCTAGCACAGCCCTTCCCCCAAACTTGCCACAGCGCCGTCCAAGCAAGGTGTTAACTCCTCCACGTGTCTTAAAAAGATGACAAATGCATCAAATGAGTTTTAAGTTTTGGCTCATTCTTTGCCTATGCATAGGCAGGAACAGAAAGATTGATAATCAAGCGATCAACATAAAGTGAACAGTAAGTCAGAATTTAGAACTACTACAGTCACAAGTTTAAAGTACTTATACCCAACTGGCAGTTACTGAAGTTCAGAACCCCTGTAGGAGAAGTATTATTACCCTCTCATAAAAATAGCAGTAGAATGAAACTGATGTGTAGATCTGCAGAAGTGTTTTAACACTCAACACTCACACTGAAATCAGGAAAGACCGCAAACCACCAGTGTGTTCAAATAAAAAATACAGAGGTACAAAAACCAGCAGAACATTTCAAGTTCTAGTGCTGGGACTTGCTGGGGATAATTATATATATGTGTGTGTAATATATATAAATATATAAATATGTATATATATTACACACATATATATAAATACATATATATACACATATATATAAATAAAATGGAAATGTAAAGGTTGTGTAGCAGCTTGCTCTTTTTTTAATAGTGTATACATCTATTTGTAGATAGATACAGTATATAGTTATAAAATATATAAACATAATATATAGAGAGATATATTTAGCAAAATGGCCACAGAGGAAACGTATTCTAGGAAAGGCAGTGCTGGTATTCAAATTCCACAGGAAGAAAATGAAGGGAAAAACCTGTAAAAATCTAGTATCTTTATTAGGTTTAAAAAATCCCACAGCACTGGGACTGTTTTCCTGCATATCATCCTTTAAGTCTAAAGCATGAATTTTATTCTTTAAATTGCATGTAAAAAATAAGAGTCAATCACACAAAATGCAGAGAGATAAACAGGAACCAAATCATGAAGTCTGACAAGCCTGGCACATTGATTTCATTAAGTTCAAACCTCACCTGAGACGCAAGCTCACGGCAGGGTATCTCCCACCTCCAAATATAGGCATATTTGATCCTACTAACATGTGGATGTCTTCAAAGGTCCACAAGATATTACGGACAAAGTCATTTTTGAGGCCCTTCATTAGGAGAAAAAAATTGGTCTGTAAATCCCTATAGTATAAAACCCGTTTTCTAGGACATTCTGTGGAATTACGAGAAAGCAAGAAGGAAAAGCAGCAAAGACAAGACAGCACATAATGCACTACGCTACGCGTTCACATTAACTTAAAAGAGAGATTGCAGATGCCACAAAAGCTACTTCTACAGGGGACTTAGTTTTTCTCTTGGTTCCAATCTAGACCAGATTGTAAAAGGTTTGATTAAATTGGGGGTTCAGTGTTGGAGCTCAAATTTCACAGATAGCATACCTGACTGTTTTCCCCGTCATTGAACAAAGTAGTCAGGTTTTGTTCTTTGGGGGCTGAGGCCACATGCCCCACTATATATGAGGGTTCAAGAGGCACACTTCCCTGTGAAAAGCACAAGGATAAGGAGTGATTCTGCTGCTGAGATAAAGTTAGGCCATTAAAAATAATCTGAACAACAGAAGCATATCAGGGAAAAGCCTTTACCTCTAGCATCTTTAAATAAATGCATATTAAACAACAAAAAGCCTCTGGTCAGTGACTAGAACACTTCTTTTCTATAGCCAGTCCCAATCTTTTGTACTTTATGATTTCTTTCTAAAGCTTCTGAGAAGATAAAGTTTTTATAGAAACTCTTTATTACCCTAGGGTCAGCACCAGATTATCAGGCTCCAGAAGTAAAGCCTCTGTCTTACAGAATCCTAGAATGGCTTGGGTTGGAAAGGACCTTAAAATCATCTAGTTCCAAACTTCCTACCATGTGCAGGGACACCTCACACTAGACTTTGGTGCCTTATTTATAAAATAAAGAAAATGAGACTGTACAAATGCACAAGAGTTTACTTATTACAGTCTGCTGTATTAGGCAACAGCTCACCAAGGAAGTGGAAAAGAGAAGCAACCCTTTTTCTAAAAGCTTTAGAGCACTGAAATATTTCCCCATTTCAGAGTATTTCACCACAACACATGCAGTTACCATTTTAGCTCAATTTTATGGATAACGTAGGTTAGAGCCTTTGTAAGTTAGCTGACCAAGTCATTTGGCATACCAGTTGATAAGACTGTCTAAGCACAGCTATAGCATCATTATTAAATTAGCATAGACTGAATGCATCAGATTTGCCAACCTCTCAAACACATAATCAACTCCTGTTTTATATTACTCAAACAACACAGGAATTAAAGAGTTTTCATAAATAAGCTTAGCCACAGGCGGAAACCCTGGATTAGGGCCTAATACTAGTTTGTTGCATAATTACTATGAACTTTCCACTTCTGTAATATCCTAGCAAATATTTGTAATTACTGCTTAACTGTTTTGCAAACATTTTCATAGGTCTTCCATCTTCCTCTTCACCTCATCAACTCAGGGCCACAACAGATTCATTTTAATGGCAGGTTTAAAAAGAAAGGCCAAAACTTTAGGCTATATACACCTTCTGAATATCACAGAATCAACTAGGTTGGAAAAGAGCTTCAAGATCATCAAGTCTAACCATTACCCCAGATTTCTCTACTTGCAGGTAAAGCCATTGATGACTGTTCCAAATGTTTTCTTTCTCAAGACTGCACAGATTAATGTCTTTAGCATTATAGTGACAAAAAATTAACTTCTGAAATTTAGAGCTCTGAAACCCTGGCATAAGCTAAACTGCACCTACTGCCAACTTCTTCTAATGCCTTAGTTCATTTCTTTCTGCAAAGACTACTGCAGCAGCATCTTCGATAAACCTTTCACGATAGATGTCTCTACAAAAACTAAGGTGCCATTTAAAACATTTTACACACTAACCTGGTTAGAGGCACCTGGATCTTCAGATAACGAAGAAGGCATTTCAAAAGGAGCTGGCCAGGAGGCCTCTCCTGCTTCATCACTCTCACCTGAAACAGGACCCTCCTGGTGCTGCTTCGAAGTGGAAGGAACAGGCTGTGCAGCTCCATCACCATTAATGCTGACAAAGCACCATTAAGAAGTTCAGTTGATGACATACAAACAGATCCACTTTAGAATTGTTCTATTTGATGCACTGCTCTTAAAGTACAATTTTATCAATACATTAAAAGATTGCTGTGTTGACAAGTCGCTCATTGCTTAAACTCTCATAAAATTACAGCACGCGCCACCACCTTGTATATTTTAAGTTGTTCTTCCTCAAATGCAGAAATACTGAAATATCCAGGTAAGTCATGCTGGTTATTCTTTAATTTTACTTTAAAATACTTCAATTTCTGTTAAAACATTTACACATTATTTCCTGATCTTATCTCTCAGTTTTCTCTGAGTAAGGATAAATCAGTAAATAAGACAGACCATAGCAGACTTTTAACACCTACTTCAAGACAAGAAACCAGACAAAAGTAAGTTGTGCAGAATTAGAGATTTATGTAGACATGAGGTTACCTGTAATACAAAAATTTAGAGAGTATAGCCTTCTGGTACCAGTGTTCTTTACTCTTCTTTTTTCGTTGCCACTTCTGATCAATCAGCCTTTGATAAAACTCTTTCAGCCATGTCCAGTCCCCTGTCTAGGCAAGATCATAAATACGAAATTAATACCAAGAAGCATCTGCAGAGTAAACCAAGTGCCTTATTAATTTATGAATAGTTATTCAAAACAATAAAAGAAGCCCCAGAAAATAAACCCACAGCTGAAAGTCTTGAACTGGTCATGAATTAAAATGCGTTTTCTGGAAAAGTTCTTACTGAAAAGTTGATTTCATTAGAAAGTCAGACTCATAGTAAGAGACTGCAGAGTAACAAATACTTATTAATAATACTTCAGTATTGCTGTACTATGTTATTACAGGAAAGTGGAATTTCAATCATAGAATCACAGAGTGGTTTGGTGTCCTGGGTTCAGCAGTAGCAGTCATTTTTCTCAGTCTTAGTAGCTGGTGCAGTGGCTTTTGACTTTCAGCCTGGGATCAGCGCTGATAACACACATGTTTTTAGTTGCTGCTCAGTAATGTTTACTCCCACTCATGCTCTTCCAGGGAGGAGGGGAAGCCAGGAGGAAGTAGAGACAGGACACCTGACCCAAACTAACCAAAGAGGTATTCCATACCACAGCACGTCATGCCCAGTATATAAACTGGGGGCAGTTACCCGGAAGAGCAAGCTCACTGCTTGGGTCAGGCTGGGTATCGGTTGGTGGTCCCTTGTTATTTCTCTTATTATTATTATTGGTGGTAGCAGTAGTGGTTTTGTGTTATACCTTAGATACTGGACTGCTCTTATCTCAACCCATGGGGGTTACATTCTTTCACTTCTCCTCCCTATCCCTCCAGGAGCAGGGGGAGGAAGGAAAGGAGGGGGACTGAGCGAGTGGCTGCAAGGTTCTGAGTTACCAGCAAGGCTTAAACCATGACATTTGGAAGGGACCTTACAGATCATTCATTTCCAACCCCCTGCCATGGGCAGGGACACCTTCCACTAGAGCAGGTTGCTCCAAGCCCTGTCCAACCTGGCCTTGAACACTGCCAGGGATGGGGCAGCCACAGCTTCTCTGGGCACCCTGTGCCAGCACCTCAGCACCCTCATAGGGAAGAACTTCTGCCTAAGACCTACAATACCATCAGATGCAGTTCATGGGTAAACCGAGTGCTGCAAACAAAGCACCTTTTGTATTTGCCTACAATTCTTAGGCATTTTTACACATATGTGCTTTCTTGGTGGCTACACTATCCTTGGAATAATTCATTTTGACCATACTTCAAAAACACATAGCTCACTTGAGATGATCTCATGAAGAGTTCCTGGATATCCAGCTCATCCAAGAGCAGCGTCCGCCCGATGCGATGTACTGCCATGCTCACGTGTGACTTGCTGTATGGAATCTTCAGAAGCTTTTTAATGTTCTTGCAGGAGAAATGAGAACAGAGACAATCAGTAGAACTATACTGCATTGCAAGACAATTCTTAGAAAACTATAAGCAAAGAATATACTACTAGTACTGAAGAGGCATGGACAGGCAAATAAAACCTTACAGTGTCAGTGACTTTAAAGCCATTCCACAAGAAGTTGCATTTCTTGAACTCAGAGAACATGAATGACAGCAATAAAGAGACCAAGCAGTCAGTATAAACCACATACGTGGTTTAAATTTGATCTCTCTTCAGACCATCACAAGCAGGTATCATCAAAAGTGACAGAAAAATGCAAGCGGATGGTTTGGATTTTAAAAGCTTTACCACAGGAATATCAACACTTTGTCAGATACCTAGAGGAATCTAAGCCTGAATAAAAATCTGCCAACATCAATACTAAGACACTAACTGGGTGTGTATGTTTCCTCTTCTGAATAGCCTCATCTGAATTCTACAGATATAACCAGCACCGAAAGAGCTGGCAAAAATCAGAGGAAACAAGACTGAAGGGGGCTCTCTTCTAGATAAGGATAAAGAGAAAAATAAATCATCCTGAGAGCAATGATTTACATGGAAAAAAAGTTATTTCAAACACACAAGTCAACTACATTGCAAGACTGATGTATTGCATTCATTCAACCACATATTTTAGCTGAACATTAATTACAGAAATCCATAGGAAAGATGTTTTTATCTCTGCATGCCTTATTCAGTGATCACAACTCCCTTAAATCACAGAGCAGAAATTCAATGACCCATTAGGGGATCTTTTACTTCTCCTCAAAAGACACAAAGATGACAGAAGCCACGGCAGTGTCTTAAAATAAGGTTTGTACAACAAGAGTTTGAACGATAGCACTTAAGTTACACCTACCTCTGAATCAGACACAACATCCACATCATTTCCAACTGAGTCAATGAAGTCATAGGCCATCCCAAAGCTATTTGGAAAATATTACAAGTTAAGACAAATGTAACATTAAATAGACAACTGCATGTTTTTAAGCTTATTAGATACCTAAAGGTTTTTTCTTTATATAAAAAAAAAGTGTATATAACATTACTAGGTGTAATAACATCTAAAGTTAATCAGCAAAACAATTTCAGTTTTACATTCCACATGTTTTTCAAAGCTCTCTTTCAAATTGCTTAAATCCAGTTTCAAGACACTCAAATAGGTAGCTTAAGTTTTGTGAAATGAAAAAAAACAGCTATTGAAGTGTTAAGACAGTTATGAGAAATTAGAGAAATTAAGTTTTAATTTTTTTACCACTAAAAACAAGAACAGTTTTTTTTTCAAAGAGCTTCTCTTTAAGTCATTAAACACCATAAATAGCTTAATTTTAGCTGCTGTCATTTAATTTTATCCCTAATTTCTGTTTTCTAACTGGCCTACGTGTTGTAACAGACACATCTTTGTATCTTCACCCTTATTAAAGCCTCTCTAAATTACAAGTTATTGAAGTTGGATTATTTAAATGTACAGATTATTCTTTACAATTAAACCAGGTATTACTATAACCCAAACAAATACATGATGTGCAAGTGTCTGAAGTTGTACTTCCGCTATTAGCTTTGTAATATTGACACTGGAGACAGAGACAGGTTAAACTATCAGCCTCTGTTTGACAAACAAACATAGTATCTAAAATAAAGGGGAGAAAATCATAAACCCCCGAGAAACATACTGCTCTGCTCAAAAATGTACATGTCCTAAAACAGATGATGAGGATTTAAACACAAACTGTTAAATTTCACTAACTAGTTGACTTGGCATGAATCTGCTTGTTCAGCACAGGATTTAAGCCTCCTGTTTCTAAACACTCTGAACTCCATTCATCCAACTGTTGAACAAACATCCATACTGAAAGGTAATGCTGCTTTTTGGTTCTGCCCCTTATTTCACCTTCTGTGTTCACTCCTGACATGACTCTGAAATTTCTTTTGACATTTGTTAGCCAGGTCTGTTTTCTAAAGATCCAGAAGGGCTATAAATTTCCTCTGTAACCTTCAAGATCTTCAATTTTCACCTGTTATCAGAAGCAGAAGGGCTGGCTGAACCAGTCTAGTTTGATTTTGGCCAACTGGCAACAGCCAACCAGGGAAGAACATGAAGTCAGTTTGACTGTCTCAGGCAAGGTGTCAACATGCACTTGAAAAGAATAATCATCAACAACATTACCAGCATCATTAATCATTTATAAAGGAGACAAGACAACAGCACACAGGCAAGAACTAAGGATAGAAAAGCAGAGAGAGAATGACTAAGAAGACCAAGTTGCTATGGCAAAGTCTGCACTTTCTACTTTCAATTACAGAGGGTCCAAGTTCACTACTAGAATTATTCTTAAAAGCCTGGAAAAAATAAAGCCTACTGTTATTTACCTTGAAAAGGGTTTACTCTTCTTGTTGTTGCCAAGAATGGTAGTACCTGCTGGTCCCAGCTTGGCACTTTCACGCAACCAGTTGGCAGGTGGAAGTTTCAGGTCTGTCTTCTCCTGAAGACGGGCAAATGCTGCTTGTGGTGGGGCAGATGAGTACTTCACCACAGCACTGCTTTTCACTTCATTGCCTCCAAGGAACAACACCGACCCCTAGTATTCAAAGAGAAATCAGTCCATTATTTCATGGAATGATGGAATGGTTTAGGTTGGAAGGGACCTTAAAACTCATCCAGTTCCAACACTCTGCCATGGGCAGGGACACCTTCCACTAGAGTAGATTGCTCCAAGCCCCTGTGTCCAACCTGGCCTTGAACACTGCCAGGGATGGGGCAGCCACAGCTTCCCTGGGCACCCTGTGCCAGTGCCTCAGCACCCTCAGAGGGAAGAATTTCTTTCTAATGTCTAATCTAAATCTACCCTAATTAAAACTTCCAGACTTGCTCTATAAGCTATTTTTAACTTAGGGAGCAAAGCCCAGTCTTACATTCACTTATAGCTTTCTCCTTCCTATACTTCTGAACATTTCAGTTACACGAATTCCAACACTTGCGTCAAGCATGCGCTCCACTTTGTAAGGCTAAAATGTCATTCGAGGCAGCTCCCACGGAATGCAAAATTACTCAGAAAGTCTGAAACTAAAATAGAATTCCTACTAATGCTGCAAAAGCTTGCGAAAATAAGTGTTCACTAACACCAACACTAAAGCTACACGTTTCTGCTTTAATAATCACAGAATCCCAGCCTGGTTTGGGTTGGAAGGGACCTTAAAGCTCCCTCCAGCTCCAACCCCTGCCACGGGAAGGGACACCTTCCACTAGAGCAGCTTGCTCCAAGCCCCTGTGTCCAACCTGCCCTTGAACACTGCCAGGGATGGGGCAGCCACAGCTTCTCTGGGCACCCTGTGCCAGCGCCTCAGCACCCTCACAGGGAAGCACTATAAATAAATACACCTTATGACTGCATATTTCTTTACAAAACACGCAGCTGCCACACTTGTGTTGAGAGCTTTAAACTGACGCATGTTAAGGGAAAAACAGATCCACAGGACACTGTTTATGTAAATACAACGCAGCACCCTGCACTTAAGCATAACAACAGAAACACCGCTTACAATTAAAGCTTAATCATAATTAGCACACTCCCTACTTCACTCCAGCCCTACAACAGCATTCCCTTACTCACCGAACTGGAAGGTGGATCCACACCTATGAGGCAACCTAAAACGTTACTGTGGGCTGTGTTTGCTGCCTGAAGCCCCACACGGTCCGGGCTGAGGCGGAGGGAGCAGCAACACGGGGCAGCTCCGGGGCGGCCCGAGGGCAACGGTGCCCCTCAGCCGCAGGACCCCCGTACACCCGCGGCTGTGGGGCACTGCGGAGAAGCACGCGGAGGTCCCCCCACCCTCACTGTCACCGCCGGTACCTGCTTGGGCTCCTCCACGTCTCCCCTTAGGGGCGCGGCGGCCGCGGCCCCGCAGACCTCCTCCATGTCCCGCTCCCCTCACGCGGACGCCGGAGGCGCGGCGGGGCCCGGTCAAGCCAGATCTCGCGAGGCTCCTCAAGAAGTCCCGGAAGGGGTTGGTGGGCGGGGAAAACGCGGACTGACCAATAGGAGAGCGCGAGGGGTGGGGAAGGAGCACTCTGGCCAATAGAAGAGCGCTGGGGGTGGGGCTTGCGGGAGGGGCGGGGCTGCGCCTGAGGGGAAGGCGGCAGTGGCGGGCAATGGCGGTGGGCTGTGGGGTCGTTGGGTTTGGGCAGGTTGGTTTTATGTTATGAGGTTCAACAAGGCAAAGTGCCGCGTCATGTATTTGCGCCACAGCAACCCCATGCAACGCTACAGGCTTGGGTGAGCTGCCCATGGAAAAGGACCTTGGGGTTCTGATTGGCGGAGCTGAAGATGAGCAGCTTGTGCCCAGGCAGCCAAGAGGCCACCAGCATCCTGTCCTGTATCAGCACCAGTGCGGCAGCAGGGCCAGGGCAGTGATGATGCCCCTGCACCGGGCACTGGTGAGGCTGCACCTCGAATCCTGTGTTCACCTCTGGGCCCCTCACTACAAGAGGGACATTGAGGTGCTGGAGTGGGGCCAGAGAAGGGCAACGGAGCTGGTGCAGGGTCTGGAGCACAACTGTGATGGGGAATGGCTGAGGGACCTGGGCGGTTTAGTCTGGAGAAGAGAAGGCTCAGGGGTTGATCTAAGGAAAGTAAGTGCCTGGAAAACATAGGGTTAAAATACTTTGAACTTAACTTAGGTCTAAGATAGAGAACAATGTTTCTGGTGTAAGCCTGTGGTGTGATAACGGAATTTAGTAGTCTTATGAGTGAATTATTTCTTTCCATCCTTCTAATGAGTCAGTTATTTCTTACCATCCTTCTAATTATGAGATAGTGAGTCCTGAACATCTGCTACCTTTGGATACTCCTTGTCTGCCCATCCTGTTCTTGTTGAAATAAATTCTGTACGAAGGTCACACTGTCCTAAATCTTTGCCAGCTATCACAAACTTACAGATATGGCTGGTTTCAGCTGGTTTTGTGATTACTGGGGCATCCAACTGTGGAAAAGTGCACTATGAGGAAGACTGCTTACTTCATCTTGAAGACCCCTGCCCACTACCATCAGAGGGCAGTGCACAAGCGCCAAAAGGGAGGAGACTTATGATAATAAGTACCTAAACTAATTATAATACCCCCACCAATCTGTCGGGAACCTAATGAATATGTGTGTTTGTGTGTAATAAATATCTGCTTGCTTAACCACTCAGTGTGCAAGTTAGGAGGAGCGACCCCCCTTGCACCCAGTAATAAACATACCTGCTTTATAACTCTCTCTGAGTTGTAGAGTCTGATTCCGTGCTTCAGGGGCAACTTGTCACTCTCTACAACTGCCTGACAGGAGGATGGAGCCAGGAGAGGACTGGGCTTTCCCAAGGAACAAGGGATGGGACAAGAGGTAATGGCCTCAAGCTGCACCAGGGGAGGTTTAGATGGAGATGAGGAACAATTCCTTCCCCAGAGGGTGCTCAGGCATTGGAACAGGCTGCCCAGGGTAGGGCTGGGGTCACCGTCCCTATAAGCGTTCACACACTGTGTAGACAAGGCCCTCAGTGGGTTAGTGGTGGCCTTGGCAGTGCTGTGGAGCAGTTGGACTTGATGAGTTGAAAGGCCTTTTCCAACCTGGTTGATTCTATGATTCCACAGTTGTAAAAAAAGTTACAAAGCACTACACATAAAAAATATCTGCTACCTCCACTGTAGGGACTATGTCTGTAATAGGGGTGACCTCTCTTCATATATTACCACTGAGATTGTGAAGTGTCATTGGAGTGATTGTGCAGAACTAATTAATATTTAAACAGAACTCTATTTCTCCTCCACTTTAAGACAACATTCAGTGCTTCTACCGACTCGTTTCCCCATTTCTGCAGCAGGCAGGGAAGAGCCTGCCGTCGGTGTTCTGGATCCTGCTGGAACACCCGAATCACCAGTGATGCCGTCAGGGAAGCTGACGTCACGGCGAATGTCTGACGTCACGGAGATGACATCCACCCCTTCTGTGAGCTCGGCAACCAGTGGCAACTGAGAACCGCAGGGTCGGGGCCGGGAAGGGGCAGAGCAGCGGCAGCAGCAGCCGGAGCCATGCACAGGGACCGGCGGGTCCATCCCAGCGCGCAGCGCACCCTCAACTGGGTGAGAGGGCCGAGGCGGGGCGCTGCTGCTCCCTCCCTGTCATCCCTGAGCTCTGCGCTAGGGGTGATCGTGGCTTTCAGCCGGGAAGGGGGTTCACCCTTCCTAATGATGATGAGGAAAAGGTGTCCCCTGCATTCAGAGGGAGTAAAGCCAGCTCTGGCAGTGTGTTTTTTCCACTCTTCCAACAGTGCTGGAGGTCTCTTAGCCCAGGATGATTATCGTCTGGAAAATGCCAGCTGAGGGAACTGGAAGGGTTTAGTCTGGAGAAGAGAAGGCTCAGGGGGTACCTTATAGCTCTCTACACCTACCTGAAAGGGAGCTGTAGTGAGGTGGGAGTCAGTCTTCCAGGTAACAAGTGATAGGACAAGAGGTAACAGCCTCAAGCTGCACCAGGGGAGGTTTAGACTGGATATTGGGAACAATTCTTTCCCCAAAGGGTGCTCAGGCATTGGCACAGGCTGACCAGGGCAGTGCTGGAGTCACCATCCCTGGAAGTGTTCCTGTGTAGACAAGGCCCTCAGTGGTGGCCTTGGCAGTGCTGGGGAACAGTTGAACTGGATAAGCTTAAAGGTCTTTTCCAACCTGGTTGATTCTATGATTCAATGTTTGCCTCAGTTGTTGCTCTCAGAAGTGCCACAGCCCCTGTCAGGTCCCTGGGCTGGAACATCTCAGCATTGCAGGGCACTGTGACCCACGCCTGGCACCGTCCATTCTTCCGTCTCTGAACCCATGGGCCTAATGTTTGGCTGATCTGTTCCTCCCCAGTTCGGTGTTTTCAAACCTACAACAGCGTCAGCAGCATAGGCAAAAGGAAGTGTTATGGCATAGATGGATTATCACTGTATAAACAGTTTTCAGAAGGTTCTTGGAGGAACAGTATTCTTGTCTGGTGACGTTGTAATGTCCTCATTGCAGCGGTCGTGCTGTGTGCTTGGAAGCCCCAGATTTTTTCCAGAGGCCACTAGGTGCTGCTGCAAGCCAAAGAATAAGAAATAAGTGGGAAAAAGCAATTTTGGCCGCATTTCTGATCAGATCTAATTGGGGTTTTGTTGTTGTTTGGGGTTTTTGTTCTAAATGGGTCACAATTGTTGTTATTTTCTAGTTTGCTTATATTGGAGTAGACCAGAATCAAGCCGAGCCAACTACAAGTTCTGCACAAAACCAGGTCCAGAACAAAGCAGCTCCGTACATTGAGGAGAAACTGCCGCTAGCATTCAAAGCTCAGGAGCAGGTGAGTTACTGTGGCAATACAACTTAAAAAACTCCTTTTGCAGGACAGCACTTGCTAAGTAAAGTGTGGTAGTTAGTAAAGCAGTTGTAGCAGAGTGGCAGACTTTGTGCCTCAGGGAGTAAAATGATGGCTGCTTGTGCTAAGGCAGAAACATATTTCATCGTTAGTTCTAATTTGGGGTACTCAAGTCCTGCTGTAGTTCTTGGTTGCCAGCATCAGTTACTTTACTCTTTTAGTAGCTACTCTACCTACTTGAGACATATCTATGTGTCAGAATATATCACAGAATCAGTCATGAGCTATCTCAGCCCAAAGCCTGTGTGTAAAGCCATATAAGACAGTTTAAGTGAAATTTGATGATCTGTTTTGAATTGAATGTTAGCAATTCCGTATAGTCAGGCAAAGGATTACTTTTTTGATCATTAAAAATGCTTAAAAATGAGGAGATATGGGACAGTTTTGGAAACAAAATACAGTATTTTAAAACCTTGAGGATTTAAAGTGTTACAGTTTCATAATCACATTTTTATATCCTTATTTTATCATCACACTGAGCTCTGCTTTACCCACCCACCTTATGCACAGAACATTTTCTATTTCCATTTTCTATGAGCATAGCAATTATATTGAATTCATTTCACAGATTTTGCTGTACCAAAAAGCAGGAAGGACTATTTAAAAGGGAAGCTGGGGGCTAGTGAGAAGGAGAAGATTATATTGTACCATAAGTGTACATTATGTTGATATTATGTATACCTTTCTGTGAAGCATCTGTCCTTAGCCACTCAGAAAGGAGAACCTGGTCACCTGGACCTTTTATCAGCACTAGTAGGACTGTTCATCTGGTTTATATCTTGCATTTACTGGCATGTTACTGTTGAAAGGAATTAGTGGAATTTCTCTCTCTCATAAATCAAGAACTCAGATGAGTTCAGCAATGAGAGTACAAAGATTTGAGCCTTTAAAGGCTAAAATGTGATGTCCCAGGAGCAACCTGTGGAAGTTTGTTTCTGTCACAGTTTTAAGAAGCGCTGATAAAGTGTTGGAAGCTGCATGTGCAGCTGGATGTCTGTGATCTCTTAGTATGAGGGGGTTTGCTGCCTGTGGGATTAGTTTCCTCAGAAACACAGCGCTGTATAAGCTTGTATTACCTCCTTTTTCATACTTCCTTTTGTAAACCATTAGTTAATCTGGGGAATCCTTCCAAGAGATGATATTCAGTATTTGCCACCTTGGTTTTCAGTTTTCCTGCAGAATATAGGCAGTGGCAATAAACACTATTCCTAAAATGATGATTGGTAATTGGAGTCAGATATTTTAGTGAGTGCCACATTTTAGGGACTTAGAAGGCGCTTATTTTTAAACGCATGTATGAGAATGTGTCTGTTGAATTTACTTAACCATAGAACTACAGTCTGGGTGAATCTGGATGAGAAAACAAGTGAACGTGTGGCACATACCTAAAAAAAGGCAGAAAATCTGTCTAAGACAGCAAATGCCCTCAGATATAATTTTGCAGCTGACTCCATGCAGGCAGATTTAGTATTTTGTAATGCTGGATCAGGCCTCCTGTAGCATTTAGCTTCAGAACTGATTCAGGTTCACTTTTGAAACCTATTTTGTTAAATTGCACATTGCACATTGAAACTTGCTCCTCTTTTTGGAGGTGAAAATCATAGTTGGGAGAGGGAAAATGTATTCCACAATGGAAAAAGTAAAAATTGCTAGAGCATTTGCAGTTAAAAACCATAAAGCTCCCAATATGAAGCAACAGAATAGTGCTTGGGGAAGAACAGAGGCAATTTAATAATCCAGAAGAGATTTCAGTGTTTCAGTTTTTAGCTATTTTAATAATATTGCAATGATATGTAGTCCCAGACTGGTTTGGGTCGGAAGGGAGCTTAAAGTTCATCCAGTTGCAACCCCTGCCATGGGCAGGGACACCTTTCACTAGAGCAGGTTGCTCCAAGCCCCTGTGTTCAACCTGGCCTTGAACACTGCCAAGGATGGGGCAGCCACAGCTTCTCTGGGCACCCTGTGCCAGGGCCTCAGCACCTTCACAGGGAGGAACTTCTCCCTTATATCCAACCTAAATCTACCCTCTGTCAGTTCATTCAAAGCCAGTTAAATTACTTTTTAAAGGGTTCTTTTGCAGTTGTCCTTATTTTCTTCTAAAACAGTAGGTTCATTTTGGGAACTGGCTTAACATTATGTTAAAGAATGAGATTATAAATGAGTTATGCAATTAATACCTCCTCCACTTCCCCTGCAACAAGCAGGGTACATGATGTTCAGTACATAAATCATAGACTAATTCAGTTTCAAGGTCCCTTTTGTAGTTCATTTTAATTAGCTTTAGCCTTACTGGTGAATCAAACAGGACGTGCAGTATTTTGCTGCTTGCAGACAGAAGGTCTTTCTTATTTGGGAAGTCACACTTTTATATTAATTGTGTATATATTCAAGTCAAGGGAATGCAAATCCTTCAGATGATCCTGTAAATAAAATAAAATACAAAGGGTCCACATTACCCCTACAGAATTGTGTGCAGTTAAAAATGTAATATGTGAATATAGACCTCAGAGGAGCCTTCCAATCTCTGAAGAGGGGCCTACAGGGATGCTAGAGAGGGACTCTTCATCAGGGACTGTAGTGATAGGACAAAGTGTGATGGGTTCAAACTGAAACAGGGGAAGTTCAGCTTAGATACAAGGAAGTTCTTCCCTGTGAGGGTGCTGAGGCGCTGGCACAGAGTGCCCAGAGAAGCTGTGGCTGCCCCATCCTTGGCAGTGTTCAAGGCCAGGTTGGACACGACTTGGAGCAAGCTGCTCTAGTGGAAGGTGTCCCTGCCCGTGGCAGGGAGTTGCAACTGGATGAGCTTTAAGCTCCCTTCCAAGACAAACCATTCTATGATTCTATGATTTCTGTGTTAGAATATAGGCAGCAGTAATTTTGGCATCTGGCAGAATATAAGAAGTAAGACGCAAATATACTCCAAACCAGGTGTATGAAGGTTGATATTTATTTGCTGTTGTTTCTTCTTTTCAGACTGCATTGAAGAACAATTTCCCATTTTCCTTTCATGACAACAAGCACTGTTTGCGGAATGTAGGAGAATATTTTGATTTTGTAAGTACCAGCACTGAGCAAGATCCAGCAAGTTCAGATCTCTCAGCCTGCCAGAGATGAAACACAGGGTTTTTTTCTCCCCCCTGCATAAACTATAGGTTTGCTAGAAGAGAAAAATGTAAACAGCAAAGAAAACCCCATGTTTCATTAGGATTGGGATGGGACTCCTCTGGGACTGGCAGAGATGGTCTTTGAGGGTGGCAAAACTCAAGGAGAACAACCCCCCTGCCATGATCTGGGTATTTGATAGGCATTTTCTAGGGGTCCTAGCAAATGTTTTTCTTGTCTTAATATGGTTTTCTAGCTGGTGATGCATCCTATTAGTCTGCTAAAAGGGATTGGCTTTGTGATGAACTTTTGTAGGGGGCTCAGTCCCGCTTATTTGGTTCAAGCTCTTTTTTGTCCTAAATTTAAGCAAATTCCATTGGACACCCACAATGTATCTCCAAAATGTATTATTTTCCAATCCCACCTCTATAAAATACCTGTTTAAATATAAGTTGCAGAAGACACAACTTTGAATAGAATTTATATTGGTTTGGGCTTTTCTCTGTGTGTAACAAGTTCATGTTTTTCCACTTTTCTTAGATTGTTGACATATCACAGAATCATAGAATCAGAGTGGTTTGGGTTGGAAGGGAGCTTAAAGCTCATCCAGTTCCAGCCCCTGCCACAGGCAGGGACACCTTCCACTAGAGCAGCTTGCTCCAAGCCCCTGTGTCCAACCTGGCCTTGAACACTGCCAGGGATGGGGCAGCCACAGCTTCTCTGGGCACCCTGTGCCAGTGCCTCAGCACCCTCACAAGGACAACTTCTGCCCAAGAGCTCATCTCAATCTCCCCTCTGACAGGTTAAAGCCATTCTCCTTTGTCCTGTCATTAACAAAAGCAATAGGGCAGTTCACCAGATCACAAGTAGAGGAGGAAGCAGTGAATTGTGATAGTTCGTCTGACTCTGAGCTCTTTTAGACCTGCATTTTTGGTATTCATTATTCAGGGAGTGACCTCCATTTCTGTGCCCTTTGTGCAGTGTCTCATAGCTTTAGAGATACTGATCAACCATAATTCCAAATAAATTTGCTGCAAGCTATGGAGTGTGAAAATCAGTCTGTGTCTCTCCGTGTGTGGACACACAAGGGACAGCTTTGAAGATTCAGATTTCATGGTCTGTCTCAGTTTCTTTATTGCAGTCCAGACATAAAATTATTAACCTGCTTCTTTGGGTTACTCTGCAGATTAATTTAGCTGAGTAGAACTAAATAGCCTGGAGTAGATAGTGTGCTACAGAAATGCAAAGTTGAAGTGGTTTATTAGTACTAAGAGGTGGAAGGTCAACAGATTTCCCATTGAATATATATTCATCCAGGCAAGTCTGACAATCCTATTTTTAACTTGCTAAAGATGAACCCTGAGTTCTGGGAATCACTGTGGTAACAGCTTCCTTAACTTCCCACTGGGGTAGTGACTGTTGCAAGATGAATCTGTGAAACTGTGATTGTAAATCATATGTTTTACATTAATTTGTCTTCCTATTTTTTCCTTAGGGTTTGGGCCGCAGGAAGGTGGAACCAGAGAGACGGCAACAGAACTCCCAGAACTTCCTCCAATGGGCTCATAAGCCAGTCCCCAGCAAAGAAGATGGCTTAACCATTTATCAGACCTCATTTATGAAAGATAAAAGCTCTGAGAGCCCAATTTATAGGCGGTATCCAAAACAGCACACAGAAAAGCAGTGCACTGAGAAACCCATTCTTGAGAAGGAAAAAAACCTGCAGCCAGACAAGTCATCTTAATTATCAACCCACCTTTGTAGCACCAATCTATCATCATCATCAGAGCCTTTACTTGAGATCTAAACTATTTCTTACTCAAATGGATGATGAAATAAACATGCGTGAAGTGAATGTGTTGTGCAGTTGAGAGTTCATTGAAATCAGCACTCGTGTTACTCTGAAGACATACATTACTATAAAAATTGTAATGAAGAGAAAAAGCATGATTGTGCATAGTTTCAGCCATACCTCTGTTAGGAGAACAGAGGTAGTGATTGTACATGGGTTATTTGATACTGGTTGACCCTGATCTTGATACAAAAGCTCGTTCAACTTCCGAATCAGCGGTGGGGCTGTACCTCAAGCAGCTGACAGTATCTGTGTTGAAAGAAGTATATGATGGAACTGGAGCCTTGAGGATTTCCACACTAGGGAGTCAAAACTGTGTGTTCAGAAACCTTTTCTGAAAGGTGTCATGGCTGTGAGGGCAGGTTACTGCCCATGTGAGAAGCTAGATAAAAAAGCTGCACATTAGACTGCTGTGCAAAATAACTGTAATGTTTGGTTATAACACAGCAGTTGCATAAGCAAAGAAAGAAAGGATGTTGTAAACAGTGTGTGCATTCCTGTGTATGACCCTTACAGGGAAGAACTGCCTAAGAGCTCATCTCAGTCTCCCCTCTGGCAGCTTAAAGCCATTCCCCTTGGCCTGCCCCTACATCCCTTGTCCCAAGCCCCTCTCCAGGTTTCCTGCAGCCCCTTTAGGCACTGGAGCTGCTCTCAGGTCTCCCCTTCAGGAGCCTTCTCTCCTCCAGGCTGACCCAGCCCAGCTCTCTCAGCCTGGCTCCGGAGCAGAGCTGCTCCAGCCCTCGCAGCATCTCCATGGCCTCCTCTGGCCTCGCTCCAACAGCTCCACGTCCCTCTTGTGTTGTTGCTGCAGACTGGATCAAGACTGCTAGGAAGGGTCTCCCCAGTGTACAGAGTGTACTCTCTGCACTGCTCTGGGGAGTATGTGAGCACTCACATGTGTGTGTCCGTCATGGCACAAGGGGTAAACCAGCTCAAGCTGACAGTGGAAAGCTCCATGAAGGTTTGTGTTTGAGGTGGTCTGGCTCTGAAATGAACGTAGGATTTTACACTTACATGGCCCTAAGGAAGGGAATTCAGCACCAATCCTGCAAGCACTCTGCTCCCAGAATTCTTACTGCTTTAGGATATGGAAGGCATTAGAGTCAGACCTCCAAATAACATGTTTTCCTTTTCTGGATCATTTCCATTAACATCAATGCAATAATAAACCAAAGCTTGTGTCTCAAAATATACTAGAAATAAACTTGTTGCTATGCAAAATGATGTTGACTAAAATAATTTAAGCATAAGTTTATGGGATAATTTCCTTTGTTTGCAAGATAAATGGAAAAATAAACCCTCAACCCTTAGAATTCCCTACATTGTAAGAGATGCCGTGGAAATGAGTTATGGTAAGAAATGATTTCTGCCTTTCAGTGAACAGATACATCTTTTTGTGTCAGCCTGCACTGGCTGACCTTTTGTGTGCCATCCAGCTAGATTACATTAGACAATATCCCCAAACATGCAGCTATTTTACTAGCACACACTGAAATAATAAACTTCTTTTATGAAGTTCCCCCTATGCAAGTTCTTGGGGGGTGGTGGTGTGGTGTGTGTGCACAATCTGTAGAAATGCAAAACATTAATGAACAATGTAAAAACAGAGAAAAAGCCAAGGAATATAGTGCTGTTTAAAAGAATGAGTCTTTCTCAGCCTGACAACTCCAGAGTCAGAGTTTCCAGAGTTTTAGCCAACAACTTCATCTCCAAACTGATTCAAAACTCAAGTGTGTGCCAATCACATGGTAAGTGAAGTACCCCATGCTGTTTGCCATACTCAAGAGGGCAATCTTGGACCTCCATCAGAAGGAAGAAGCACATTCCTGCTCAGTTAGTAATGTTTATCTGTGGTTTAGCGTTACAACTGGATATGGGGAAAGAAATTGCTATAGTTTGGTATGTCTTAAAACACCAACAGAAAGGTTTCTTTATTTTTCCCTTCACTTTTCCCTTCACTTCCCCCCCCCCCTTTATTTTTCCCTTCACATTTTGACTCAAACATGGATTTTTTTAAAGGAACTCTGGTTTAATACATGTTTACAACTACATTATAATAAACATTCCAGAGAATGAACTATGGAGATCATGAAACCTGTATTCAAACTGAAACCCACTGTGCTGGCTTGAACAGAACAGGTGATTCCCACAGATCTCAGGCTCTAGGTGTGGTTCCTGGGTAAATACCATGAGCTACAACATATTGGATTTTGAAATGAATACTAAACACCCCAGATCAATTCTGGAAAGTCAGAGCTTTGTGTACTTTGGATAGAAACCATCAGGTTTGTTTAATCTTGGGATAATAATGGCTCTGAAGAGAAGACCATACTGAGTGAAAGTAATATGCAATATGGAGGTTTTGCTTCCTTCGGGCTAGAAAGGAGGGGAGAAAGGCTGGTAACTCCCAAAAAGGTTTCCTACCCAGTACTCTCTGCTGGTGGATATTAGGATGAGATGGGTGTAGGTGAGCTCGGCAGAGTGGGCATGCTATGGGTTAACTCAGCTGAGTACTGTTGTGGAGAAGTAGAGGTTATGCCCTACATGGGGCTGGTAAAGATGGACTTTTCGGTGCCTTCTTTTATTAAAACAGAAAAAAACAAACGAGTTTGTTGCAAAATTTCCTTGGACAGTGTCAACAACAACTTGAACGCAGCCAAAACCTCTGCTTTGAGGCTTCGTACCACAGTCTTGCTGAATGAGTAGGTAGTGTTGCTGTCTGGTTTTAAGCTCGAGCCAACATCAATTTCAGGACTGTCTGTACAACTTTGTTAAGTGTATTCCATGTTATTTTATAAGTGCTTCCAGTATGTGAGCTACATTCACAGAACTCAAGCAAAATTGCTTAAAAACAAAGGGCTGGGCAGATGGCTGCAAGTTCCTTTGGTTTAAAGAGTTGCTGAACCCTACAGCAAGCTAAGCCTGGTGATTGATGTGGCTGAGCTGAAGAGTTTTTCCATGCTCTGGTTGAAGACAGCTTGCTTCATGGGTTGCATCACTTCAACTATGTGGGAACATGGCCTTCTGCTGGTGTCTGCATGGTTATGTCCACTTACTTGATGTGTGCTTGCTCTTCCTTCTGCCCTGGTTGCTGATAATTAGATCTGAAGAACTGGTCTCACTCAAAGCTGCTCTCTCTTGGCCTGTGTGGACTCCTGGTAAGCTGGATATCAGCTTTTATAGCTGTTTCATTTATGAAATGTGACCTAGGAAAAGCTTTTAGTAGTCATCTTGACCTTGATAGACCCTATTGACATAGTTATTGATGGTAACAGGTTGGGTTTGGTACAGGTTGAAACGTTACCTTTTGTTTGCTCAGTGTCTGAAGAACCTTAAAGAGATGCTCAAAGCCTTGAAAGGGGAGGGTTGGGTGGAAGGGGGAGTTGTTGAGAGTAGCTCCATCAGTTGCTGCTCTTGGAGCTGGTAATTCAATGGGAATGCAGCAGCGTGATTTCCAAGTCATCTGCTGCTAATCTAATCACTCTGTGTTCATAATCAAATCACTCCATGTAGCTGAGATGTTGTTTCTTATGTGTACTCTCAAGGATAGGCTGAATGGAGTAGCTTGACATAAACGTGGTGAAGATGAGCCCTTTCCCCTCCCTGGGCTCTACAGTTATTCAGTAGCAATGCTGGTGGAGATGTGGCTACATCCGGAACTGGTGCTGCTTTATTTACACTGCTACAGCTCAAGTGTGGATACTGTTGAGCTTCTATGAAAGCTCTTCTACTGGTTTAGCTTTTCCCTGGTTGAGCAGTACTGATGTGATGGTGCTAATGTTGAATTGAGAGTATAGGCCTGTAGCTGACAGAAATGTCGATACAGTGGCCATGCTGGTTGATAAGAAATAACAGTTCTGAAATGAAGTAAAAACTTTGTGTTAGACATCTCTGTTAAATCCCAGCCTGCAGGACTTTTAAAATCATAGCACATGATAGAATCATTCCTTAACCTCTCCCCTGCTGCTGTTGCGTTATCTAAAGAGCAGTAGGGGGCAAGTACAGAGTCCTGGTCCACTTTGGAGTAGGAAAGGGCTACATAGAACTGCCTCACAGAATGGTTTGGGTTGGAAAGGACCTTAGGATCATTCAGTTCCAACCCCCTGCCATGGGCAGGGATGCCTCACACTACACCATGTTGCCCAAGGCTCTGTCCAACCTGGCCTTGAACACCACCAGGGATGGAGCATTTACCAGTTCTTTGGGCACCCTATGCCAGTTCCTCACCACCCTCACAGTAAAGAACTTCTTCCTTATATCTAACCTGAACTTCACCTGTTTCAGTTTGAACCCATCACCCCTTGTCCTATCACTACAGTCCCTGATGAAGAGTCCCTCTCCAGCATCCTTGTAGGCCTCCCCACAGTAATAAAATAACAAGCTGATAAAACATTGTATTTGGAGTATCTAACCAAAGGGAAGTCTATTCACGAGGGAAGGAATCCCAACTGACCTAAATACAGATGTTTGGCAATAGTGGGTGTGAGTGAACCATTAAAGCACCCAGTTTATGGTCTAGGCAGGCAGCTGTGTGGTGTTTATGGGAAGCATGTTACCAGCTCACTCTCATCTGATCATGGTTTGTTATACTTCAGTATATTCACCTGAAAGGGAAATACCTCAAATTATCCTGTCTTTAATGGGGTGTACAGAAAGAAATGTAGTTTGAAATAGGTATGCTTCAACCACATAGAATCAATGAACTGATGCTTGGAGGGGACCTATGGGGCACATCTAGGCCAGCTTCCTGCTCCCAAGGACTATAGGATGGGGTAGTCCTGACTCCTACACTTTGCTGTACCCAGCACTTCTCTCCCTGGGCAGAGATTTGCTATAGAGTATTTAGAGCTTCATTAAGGACTTAGTTACCTGCCAGTGGAGTATTTGAAGAAACTAATGGCTGTGGATATGTTTTTATGATCCTTTACATAATTTGTCTCTCATTCCGTAGAATATTGAAACTGGAAGCATGCTATTTCTGAAATGGAAGTGCTTCTTAAATACCAAATTAACATCCACTCTTTCTGTCTCATTCTCCCCCCCCCGCCAAATAAGTCATGTTTAGACTGTCCAGTGTATTCTAACACCTACAAATGGCAGTGCCTACTGTGCAAAGAGACCAACAGCAGTACCAAGTCTATAAACTCTTGTGGGCTCAGGCTCTATAATACTAACCAGTCATCAGGCCTCAAATGGCATTTTAGGTATGCATTAATGACCCTCAGCCCCAGACCTTCTCGTCTTATTGCTTCATTCATCAATGGCCCAGTGGCACATTGGCAGTGCTCTTTCTCAAGCTGTGCCTCCCCTCAGATGGCAATCAGATGGTAGATGGCTCTATCTGCTTATGGGAAAGTCATAGCCCAATAAATAAAGTGTAATTTCCTGATTCCCCTGGGATGCAGTGATTCTTTTTAACAATGCTTCTTCAGTTGAGTTGAAATTAAAACCCAGCGTGATCAACATATTGGGTAATATTTCATGGATGGGGTTAAGTACCAGGTTTAAAGACTTAAATAAAAGCACTGGTGGAGAGAAGGCAGTTGTACAGAAGCGGAATGTTTTCCATCAAAAATGGGAAAACCCTGGTGTCGTTACTGAGGTTAAATTACATTGTCAGCTTTTAAGCATTACTGCAAAGCTTTTCTGTGGATGCGCGATGCTAATTGTCTTTCTAAATGAAGCTTGCTATCATTTGGCATAAAACGAACATGTACTCTTAGAACTACTGGGTAACATGCAATACAGTTTGGTGCCATAGGAGGGCAGAGGCGTGGAACGGCTTTATTTTGATGCGAATTACATGAGTGTAAGAGCTGTCGCAATGAGTTGAATTGTCAGATTTATACGGGTATCGGTGGGCTCTCAATCATGTCAGAGAAACACAACAACTCGATTCAGACACGGATGGAAATATGTAACTCGCACGGGTTTATGGCTTTAAACATCTTTTCCAGTTGTTAATTTTTGATGTTTACACATTTCGGATACTTTTTCAAGCCGCAGTTATTTTGTTTTGCCTTTGAGAATCTATAATCTTACTCCAGTTACGTACTTAATCACTGACAATATCTAGCACATTAACAAAATGACTTCTTCAGTTTACTACTTTGATTTAATTCGACTTCCTGTTTTTCTAGCATCAGGCTAATTTATGCTACAGTTTTCTTTATGCTTCAAGTTAAATTCGGGCTTAAATATAAAAGAGCTTTAGCCTCTGGGTGAAATAATTCCTTAGGAAATTTGAAATTCCATTCAATCTATAGCTGCCTTTTCAAATGCGTGCAGAAATGAATGCAACTTGCTTTGTTAGAGGAAGAAATGTGTGTGTATGTGCACTTTCATGGCTTAGAGGACCCCTTCTTGCAGAGTAATTAGGAGGGACCCAGGTACAGTGATGGGCTCCTGCACTCTGAGCTTATGCCAACGTCCCCATTGACAGCCTGTTACATTCAGAAAGAAGATAGCTGTGATCTCCCCAGTGTCCCTTTGGCTCTGTTGCTCCTGACCTGTAAGTACCACAAAAGGGAGATCCCTGCGGAGTTGTTAAGCAGAGGCTGTCCTGCAGCCTGGGCGTCCTGCTTTGCTGTAATGGCTGTAGAAAGGAGCCTTTCAACGGGCAATACTCTTTCTTCTGAAAGCGGAGAAAAATTTCCAGCATCTTGAGCTGAAAGAGTCAGATGAGCGTTTCATCTGTCTCCTATAACGATGTCCCTGAAGTGGGAGCAGCCTTGTTAAGCAGTGGAGGCATTAAGAGGCCCAATTTCCAAGATAAATCCAGCCCTTCAGATGCAGCAATGGCTGTGTGGCAGCCTGACCCTTTCTCGCTGTTCAGCTGACCCCACTTCTTCCCTCTGAGTCTCTCTCCAAACACACAGGAGCACCTGCAGAAGGGATCCTCCTCACCTCCATTCCCTTCTTTATTCTCTGGTTGCTCTTATGTTTAAACTCTCTAGACTCTGATCCTGCAGCCAACGTAGATACGTGGCAGCTGCCATGCAGGCAAGGATCCTGCTGAGATCTGTGAGAATAAATCATGCGTCAGAACACAGGCCATCTGATGGTCTTCTTTATCTGGATGTGATGGTGTCTTGTTGGGTAGATTGAGAATAATCTCAGCCCACTGCCCAGTGCACGGTCTAAATTGTGATATCCAAGACACGAATAGGATCTGTCGCTGTTAATGTCCTTAGTATACCACCTATAGGAAGTCTGTCCCTACATTTTCTTTGCACTCTAATAACAAGTATCTACAGCTTTCTTTAATGAAGACTTCACCCATTTTCCTGAGTGGTTTGACTGAAGGTTAACGTGTCAATATTGATCTCTCATAAAGATGCCAAAACTTTTATATATGCATATTTTATATGTATAGCCATCTGGCAGTGTGTGCTCACAGTGCAGAAACCACCCATGTCCTGGAACCACCTGTGTCATGGGCTGCATCAAGGGCAGTGTGACCTGCAGGTTAAAGGAGATGATCCTGCCCCTCTGCTCTGCTCTGGTGAGACCTCACTTGGAGTATTGTGCACAGTTCTGATGTCCTTAACATAAAGAGGACATGGAGCTGTTGGAGCTGTGGCTGCCCCATCCCTGGCAGTGTTCAAGGCCAGGTTGGACAAAGCAACTTGGAGCAACCTGGGCTAGTGGAAGGTGTCCCTGCCTGTAGCAGGGGTTGGAACTGCATGATCTTCAGGTCCCTTCCAACACAAATCATGCTGTGATCCTATGATTCTGTCTTTTCTTATTCCTTCTCTTCTTCTCCCCACTCCCTTTTAACTCCCCCGGTAGGATGTTTGCAGTACATTTCTTTGCACCCTGACACAAACCAATATCTTCGTCAGCAATAATAAATTAGGTGCAGTGGGAATTGAAGCTTGTTCTTTTGTCCAAGGTAATATAATAGAAGTCATTCATAATGAAGAAAAAAGTAATTGTTATGCAGTGTTTTTGTGTGAAACATGCCTCCCCAAATTACCCAGGGTATAAAAGAGAATGGTTTTAGAGCTTTGGTACAACCATGGTTGAGCAAAATGCATGTGAATGTCCTCTTATTTGCATAAATAGGATTTCTGATACTACACCCCATTTGTATTGTGTTCAGCTCCCTCAAGCCTTCCTTCCTCACATGACGTATCATAGCTTTATCATTAATCAAAACAAACTCAAAATCAATAAACATGCATAATCAGGAGCCTCCCATTCCAGTATGCAAATGCACCACATATTGATGAAATGTTTCTGAATCTCAAATAGTTTTTGCTCTTTTTTTTCCCCTCTCAGAACTCCCTGAGCCTTTTAATTTTAATATTTTATGCATTGCAATACAGTGTAAGAATGAGCTTGTGTATCGGAGATAACAAGTGAAAAGATAAATGCTGGATGAATCTCCTCATAGTTCCTGTTTACTTTGTTGGCTTTAAAGGCAGTTTATGCCTCTGAGAGGCCAGTAATTACCTGACCCTTAGAGGCTCTGTCCTGCAAAGCAGTGGCTCTGCCATGCCCTTCCCAGCCAGTACCGGAGCATGGGCAGACAGTCCCTGTGCCCTGTGCCAGGGATGTTTGTTAATGAGTGATAATCACTTGTTCCTTCTGTAGAGGGCAATCAAAGCATTGCATTAGAGGGGGACAGAGATGATATTCAGCCAGGAGAAGTTTGTGTCCATGGCTAAGACAGTGATCAGTACCTGCAGCTCCACAGAGCAAGGGCACTGTCTGGGGGTACGAGCTCAGCTTCTAACAGTGGTCAAACCTCAGCTCTGTTCACACACCAGCAGGTCATGCAGATCATTGCTGATGTGTTTTTAGTGCTGCCCTCTGTAGTTTTAAATACATAGAACGGTTTGTGTTGGAAGGGAGCTTAAAGCTCATCCAGCTCCAACCCCTGCCACAGGCAGGGACACCTTCCACTAGAGCAGCTTGCTCCAAGCCCTGTCCAACCTGGCCTTGAACACTGCCGCTCTTAAGACCCTCCATCAAGGCACAGATCAAATTCATGCTTCAAATTGCTTTAATCTGAATCCCAATTTCTAACAAGTGAGCTGTGATGGGGTAAATGTTACCAGCAGCTATTGCTTCCCTCATTCGGAAGCTGTGCATCTCCATAGTACAAAACACAGACCCACAAACCAGGCACAACAACCACCAAGGGATTAAAATAAAACAAAACTCTATGAAGGCTAAAGGAAAAGAAGGATGGAAAAGATCAGTGGTAGAAAAGCCAGGCTGCAATTAAGTTGAAGAAGTTCCTTGTTTGCTAGTCAAATAATAAGCTGTGTCAGAGCTGTAGAATTGGATATTCCAGCTTAATTGCATCTCTTGTGTATCTGTGGGACTCTGCTAACCACAGGCATGAACCTCTCGTGAGAGCCATCCCCTCTCAGCTGATTCATTAGCCATGCAGAAAGTTTAAAGGTGTGATCTTTATTTTATATCGTAATAAAATAAATGTGGCAGCCATCATAGATTAGGAAGCACGGTTTCAAACCATGAGAGTCCTTTAGGCTTATTAATTTGCTGTGGATGGGTTTCGCAATGGGTAGGTCTATTTGCCAAGTCATGCTGCTTCACATTTGCTTGATGCTCATTTTTACAACCATGGGGTGTTGAAAAATTCCTCTGCTTTTGGTGGGACTGGGTGCTCACCTGAGAAATGTGGGTCCTACTTGCAGTTGAACTCCTTAAGGAGTGGAGGTGTGCACAGGAGGAATGTGGAGCCACTGGAGAGAGGCCAGAGGAGGCCACGGAGATGCTGTGAGGGCTGGAGCAGCTCTGCTCTGGAGCCAGGCTGAGAGAGCTGGGCTGGGGCAGCCTGGAGAAGAGAAGGCTCCTGAAGGGGAGACCTGAGAGCAGCTCCAGTGCCTGAAGGGGCTGCAGGGAACCTGGAGAGGGGCTTGGGACAAGGGCCTGTAGGGACAGGCCAAGGGGAATGGCTTTAACCTGCCAGAGGGGAGACTGAGATGAGCTCTTAGGCAGAAGCTCTTCCCTGTGAGGGTGCTGAGGCGCTGGCACAGGGTGCCCAGAGAAGCTGTGGCTGCCCCATCCCTGGCAGTGTTCAAGGCCAGGTTGGACACAGGGGCTTGGAGCAAGCTGCTCTAGTGGAAGGTGTCCCTGCCTGTGGCAGGGGTTGGAGCTGGGTGAGCTTTAAGGTCCCTTCCAACCCAAACCAGGCTGGGATTCTGTAATTCAATTTCTCTAACCAGCAAAAGGAGTGAGAACTGTTTGTCTTTGTTTCAACCTTTGCTTATACAGACCAAGGTGGAACTTAACCTCTAACCTTTTGCTTCCTGACTTTGGTAATTGTCCTGCATTGCTGATGGACTCTATCAAGCTTATGGTGCCTCTGTCTGCTTTGTCCACTTTCACTCACTACATTGCATATATGGATGTAAGATTGAGTCTTCTATGCACTTTAATTCGTTATTTTGGTAGGTCTGAGGCTAATGAGTGACATTTATGACCTGATGGACCTTGCCCACAAGTTCTATTTTTGCATCTTTTTGTGCTTAGTATTTCCAGAAAGGAAGAAGAAAATTGCATCAGCCAAACCAGGAGAAACAAACTACAAAGCTGTCTGGTTTTGGCAAGGATGGTAGAGGAAAATACAACGGAGGACATTTCCTTATTGCTTGTGGAAGTTACTCAAATAAATAAGAAACTAGACAGAATGAGAGTAGTGATGCAAGTGATTAATGGTTTTAAAGCTCTTATTTCTTTGGCTGAAACTTTCTGCAGGAGGATGGAATATGAACATTAATCACAAGCAAGGACCTTCAGCCCGCAGAACTGTCAGCGTGGCTCCTCTTCCCATTGTTCCCTTCCTAGGATGGAAGGAATCAAACAAATTGCAGGAACATTGCAGAGAGTAAAAGGCTGGGGTAGAGGAAAGCGTGATCTTCTCCAAGTGTGAGGGCTGCAAGCTTTAACATCAGCATGTGCTTCAACTCAGAACACTGATGCTCACCGGGTTTGCTCCCCTCGACCTGCAGGGCCTACCAACCACTTACATTTAGACTCCTACAACGTTTTGTGTTTCGAAAACACTTTTCAGTTGAGCCTTCTGAAGTGCATCAAAGAGAATTAAATGGTCCTCTCTCTACCTGAAGAGGTAGAATTGACTACTGGTCCCCTCTCCACCTGGAGAGGTAGAATTGACTACTGGTCCCCTCTCCACCTGGAGAGGTAGAATTGACTACATGGCAAAGAAAGGAGTGGAAGTGAAGAAAACTCCCTTTGCCTTTATCTCCTGCTGGAAACATCATCATGACCTTTTTTGGGCAAGCTGTTCAAAAGTAATGTCAAACAGAGGACTTTTTTCCCCATCTCCTCCTCTGTTTTGTTGCACCGTGTGGTCTGTTTTAAATAAGCTCTCCAGCGCAGTCATTTAAGGAAATGAAGATATTTCATAGCATGCTTTAGCATTTCCATTTGAAGATAGGCCACCCTGCTGTGTGATTAAACTGGAGTTTAGGCAAACTCCAAGACTGGAGGTTCATGTGCAGTGCAGTGCTTCGCACTCGCATCGCAAAGGTTGTTGGAGGGGAAAAAAGAATGATCATATCCTTGGAAGTACATGACTAATGAGAATATATATAGCACTTCTGAGACAGCTCAAATATATAATTATTGTGAGGATTTCACAGACACATAAATATAATGATCTTCAGCTAAGTAAATTGCTACCTACCAATGAAATAAATACGGTCCCTTCAGAATTTGCAATAATTCAGTGCTGTAGGTGGTGGGAAATGATTCACCTTAGCTGTTATCTCTGGAACAGTAATACAGAAATATATCTGCCAGGACTGTTACATTTACATTGTTCTTCATATCCTGTGGAGTTTGTCAGAAGATCTGCGGTCCCTGCTGATTTCCACCCCCTTATTTTGATAAGGCTCCACACAGCATGGCTCGACAATGCCTTGGAGCAGCTAATATTGTTTACCACAGTAGGCATCTCAGCCATAATATTTTTCCAAGAAACACTGATGTGTTTAAAGGTCAGGTTGGTAGTGATTTGACTGCTAAGCATGAATTCATTTTTCTAGGAGGAGAAGGGGGTACATGCCTTGGGATAAAGGTTAAACTGTTGTTTATGCACTCGATAGGTGGAAAACACGGGGTTTTAATACACAAATCATAATAACCTGTTCTGGTCAGTCAGGGGAACGTGGTGCTTTACAGTTACATGGAAGCTTTGAAGCCACAGGCATCTTCTGACTATCACTGGAGAAGAAAACTCACTGGAAACTTCAGAGCTTGTCTGGATGATTTGGACTTTGCAACTGGTTTAAGCTTTTTTTCTGGGCACAGAAACTCCTCCAGGTCTTGGTAAAATTGAGTTTTGCTGCCCCTGATGAGGTGCCAAAAACTGGTGCCTACTGCTGTACCTTATGGGACTGAAAGGAGGGCAGAAGGGAGAGATGGACAGCCCTGTAAGCTTGGATTTGCTGTCTTCGGTTGAGTGGGAGTGATGTGGTGGTGTCTACCTTTGCCAAAAGGCAGGTCCTCCTCTCCTCTCACAGCTTCCACCTCTCCTGTCCATGTGCCTCTTTCCATGGCAGTGTCATTGCGGTCAGTAAGTCTGGCTTAGCCATGGATATTTAACAGGCAGCTGCTCAGGACACCTGGGTTTAAAGGAAGATGTGGTATGTTCCAATAGCGTCAGCTGGGCTGGCTGGGCTCCTCAGGAGGGCAGAACTCAGCCAGGACATGCTCAATTCCTGATTTCATCAGATGGAAGTGTAGGCACTCAGTACTGAGCTGTGCTCTATCTCCAGTTCCCTCTCTATCCATGGTGTTCTCCAGGCAAGGGGAAGGGGGTGACACATCCCAAAGCCGAGAAGGAACCTCTACAACATGAGTATAAATAGAGAGTGCAGATACACATGCACATCCCCATAGGTGTCCATCTCATTGTTCTTTCCTGCCTGCCATTTTCAAGGTACTTGTTCTTAGTCTCGTATCATTTTCTCCACCCTTTAAGAAATTATGCTGCTCCCAAGAGAGATTTTAACCAACCCCAATGGCTGCTTTTTGTGCAGAGTGTTTTCTGCTTCCATCAAAGAGTGGTTTTGCCCACAGCCTCCTTTCTTTCTTGCACTGTGCCCATGTCAGTCACCCCCTCCTTTACCATCCCTCTGCTTTTCTTGTCTTGCAGGTCTGAGTCACCTCATTTACCCATCTTGTTTATACCTTTCCTTGTCTGTCTTTCTGTAATGAGACAATCCTTATTGTCAGGTTAGGAAGAGGCAACTAGAGGCATGTGGGAGGATAACAGGCTTTTCAAAGAAATAACCAGTAATAACATTAGCCACAGCTTTTGGTATATTGGGATAGGGCTTTGGGGCTGTTTAGGTACGTAGAGGGGGTTGTGTCACACACACAGGTAGTTGCCTGGTGCTGGTTTTAATACAGTATTCAGCTTCTGTCTTCACTGGGGCAATGGGATACCTCTGCACCAGACCAACACCAGCTCTAAGGATGTATTTTAAAGACTCAGGCTTCATTACCAGTGCTGACAATCTCTGCTGTTAACTTTGCCTGGTGAAAGGATCAGTTCTTTCCACTGTTTGTTTTAACTTGCATCAATTCCTTTGGGTTACAAACTCTGTATGAAAGCCTCAAAATCCAACCAGGATTGTTCCTATTGAATTACTGTATAAATGTTTTCTAGATTCGTTATCTTACTCTATTTCTACAGATTTTGTCTCTGCAGAGGCTCCAGTCCTGGCACAGCAGCTCAGGCCACTTCTTTGATCCAATTTTCAGTGGGATGCTCTGACACCTTGACCATCTTGGCATTTGTTTTGAGAACAGATGGAGAAAACAGTCCATAATATCCCTGTTGGCCTAAAAGCAGAGGTTCTCGTAGTGCCATGAGTGACTTGCTGGCTGCCATCAGTGCAACCCAGGATGCTGTATTTGATTAGCTCTGCTTTCACAAGAAAGACCCACTGCATTGTTTTGAGGAATGTGTTCAGTTGCTTTAGCAAGCTACAGAATCCCCCGTGGCTGCAGGAATGGAACACTCAAGTGAAATGGCTGCTGTGTCAGGGATTAAAAGCCTCACAAAACGTTCTGTCTACACATCACCCTGCATCCTGAAGCTCTCTCAGTTCAGAAAAGCTTCTGGATATCTTTTTTCCTTTCATCTTCAGAAGACGGATACATCTAGAAACCCCACAGGAGGTGTCTGACTTAGCAAACCGCTTCACTGGCTCTTGGTTCGGTATTTCAGCTCAACGTTACAAATACGCGTGTCAAAGAGCTTGGCTTGAATCCTGGAATTATTTCAGATGCGATGATGTGATAATAAGAAGAAAAGTGCTCCCAAGGCTTTTGTGCCTGCCTCTTCTTTGTGCCATTCCTCCCTTACTGAAGAGGAGTTGGAAAGCTGATGTACTCCTGAGGTGTCTTGCGGGAAGACGATTTCCGTGGACATTGTGTAAGGAAATGTCTTTACTGTTTTAAAAGGGAAACATGGCGCAGAAGAGCAAAAAAAGGGTTCACTTGGGGAAAACCAGCCCCGGATGGAAATGAGCGCTTCCATTTTCCCCCTGCAGTATGTTTTTCTTCTTCCAGCCCTGCTCTTCATGCCAACAAGTCCCATGCCCTGTTTCCTGTCCTCAGTATTAACCATTCCCCTGTGCTGATAACTTCTAATTGCTTTCTTAGAAAGCCATCTCTGACTTCCTGATCAGTGATGCTTTAGCCCTTGAACATTGGGCAGTTGTGACAGCCACTTGTTAGATTAATTCCAGATATGTATTTTATGAGGGTGAGTCCATATTCCTTAAATATTTCCATAAGTATTTAAAATACTGTAAAAAATAGATACTGTATCTAATATCTACTCTTGGCCTACTTTAAAGGAATTTGAACCATTTTACATTTGGTTGTTTTAGAACTATAATCCTCCAGATATTGCTAGAAAACAGAAAACAGAAAAATATGGGATAAATATAATTCCATTATCTAATTGTATTATAATTATATTTTTATAATTATAAATTGCCATGGTTGTTTCAAAGCAGAAAGAAGAAGTAAAGAAAGCTTAGTCTACTGAAGAGAAGCTGGATTTCTTTTTCTTTTCAACAGTAACATGTATTCAACACAAAGTGTTAGCTTGAAATATTTATTGTATAAGATAGAGGATACAGTTTGATTTTCTGCTCATTGGTGAATTTTACATCATCCTCATCACCATAGTGTCTTTGAGTTGCCCTTTAAGTGACATCTGTCACAGTTTTCATGTCTCTTCTGATGGAGATTTGTTTATGCACTTCATCCTTTGGATAGGTACAGTCTTGATTAGGTACTTCTCCCTCCTCCAAATGTACTCGCCAAGCAAATGAACCACGTTCCATGTACTGAAAGCTGTCTGTGAAGTGGGTGATGAAATTTTGGATCTTGAATTGCTGATCACAGTAAGTTGAGTGATTCTTCAAGTTTCAACAGTTCTTAGCTTTCCATCTTGTTTTTACCAGAGCATTTCAATTGCTGGATGAGCTCTATCTTTAATAGAAACATGGTATAAGCATAATGGGTAAGGAAGGTGTAAAAATGCAATATAATGCATGATTGTATATGTTGAGACCTAGAATTGCACTGCCACATTGAAACTGCCTTGAAAGAATCTTGGAATGGTTTGTGTTGGAAGGGACCTTAAAGCTCCTCCAGCTCCAACCCCTGCCACGGGCAGGGACACCTTCCACTAGAGCAGCTTGCTCCAAGCCCCTGTGTCCAACCTGGCCTTGAACACTGCCAGGGATGGGGCAGCCACAGCTTCTCTGGGCACCCTGTGCCAGCGCCTCAGCACCCTCACAGGCAAGAGCTTCTGCCTAAGAGCTCATCTCAGTCTCCCCTCTGGCAGGTTAAAGCCATTCCCCCTTTGTCCTATCAAGGGATAGAAATAGAAACAAAGGCACTAAAAAGCCCAGTGCTTTCTCAATAATAGCACAATGCAAACCTTTATTTATGAGGAGTTGCCTTGGCAAGTTTAAGTAAAAGGAAAACAAACATTAAAATAAAACTAAAGCGGAAGAGAATGTGGCTGTCATTAATAGTGTGAGGGAAGGATTGTAGACATCTTCGGATTAAAAAAGGCAATTAATATTTATTTCATATCAAAGAAGATTGCTAATTAGGACTGTGCTCTTCCCATCCCCTAGGGAAATAATCAGATGAGTGAATCTCATCTGGAAAGTTCATGTATGGCAATGAGAAGCAGCAAAGAACCTGGACGACCTGAGGAGATGTTCAGGCTATCTCACAGACTTTGCTCTCTAATGGGGTTTAAAAGACCAAGTATTAATGAATTTATTTTACTGGGTTTCTGGTGACACCTTCTAAAAGGCTGTGATTATATATAGTTCAGGCACTTGTCTGTGTCCTTTTATTAACATGCATAAGAACCTTAATTGCTCAATGAAAATAGCAGATATTTCCTCTGCTGGTGGAGTTTAAGAGGTTATTCAAGCCAAACAGAGAAAATGGAAATGCTGCCCAAATGGATCCAATAGAAAGAACAGACTATTGGAAGAAGTCAAGCAAGACGAAGAAGGAAATTGAAGAGCAAACAACTGAAGATGGGAAGATAAACAAGAAATTATTCCAAATCCACCAAAAACAACAGTGTTGTAAGGGGCAAAGGAAGCTCTTGATATTGATGTGTCAGAAAAGCACAACTGAAATAGGCCAAAAACTGAAAAGCAAGGGATGAGCTAAACCAGATGGGCTTCAGCATTTGAATGTCTGAACTATTAAATGAAATATGCAGCCTTTCCTACCTGTTGGGTTCAGTGCTGTATTGCAGGTGTTCAGGATCACGGAACCCCATGGTGGAAGGGATCTCGAGGATCATCTGATCCAGCCTGTCCAGGCAAAGCAGGATCTAGGCTGGATGTCCCAGCATCCTATCCAGCCAGATTTTAACAGTGTCCGGCATTGGGAAAACCACAACTTCCCTGGGAGATTATTCCAGTGGCTGGTGGGTCTCATGGTGAAAAGTTTCCTCTTGTGTCCAGTTGGAATCTCTCCAGGAATAACTTGTACCCATCACCCCTTGCCTTTTCCTTGTGACTCCTTATAAAAAGCGAGTAATAGGAATTCTTTGTACCTTTAAGTATGCACCCAAGTGATTCAAAAAGCCTTTGGTACAAGGGTATCCCTTGAAATGATGAGTAGGAATGATGTAAAGTTTGCTGTTAATGAAGAATTGTCCTGCTTTGACAAAATCTTATCTCTGTGTGCACAGAAGCAGTTTGGTTTCCACTGGAAAATGTCAGCTCTTGCCAGCTTTCCCAATAGCACCACCAAGGGTCCTCTCCTCTGAAAATTGGATGCTTGGGGTTTGGATGCAGAGTTCATATTTCTGCCTTTATAAAGCTAAAGAAATTCTTGAGGAAAATTCCTGTTTCCAACCAGATCTAATCATAGCAGCGCTGTAAGGCATTTGGGAAAACACAGCTACTTTGAAACCCTGGTCTTTCTGTTCTAGTAGAATTACTTTCTTATGGTGAGCTAGTTAAGATAACAAATTTGGACTTTCAGATGTCAATGCTAAGCTGGTGGAGGAACTGAAATTGTCAGGAGGGTGCTAATTTTTCTTGAGTTTTGTAACTGCTTTTAATCTGGGGGAAAAAAAAAGCAGAACAACCATCAAATTCTAGAGTGACAAAAATTAGCAGAGCTGCATCCCAAGGATTCGGATTGCATCTCATTCCATCTCTTCACATTCAGGATATGGTGTGAACAAAAAGATGCTATAATTTGCAGATGAAACAAATGAGTTGCTTACAGGAGACTAGAGAAGTGATGGAACTTGAGGGAAATAATACACTGGTGTTTGGGCATCAGAAAAGAGATGAAGCTAGGTGTGAAAGTTGCATTGGTTGCAACTTTAACATCAAACCTGCAAGGTACTAATGCAACTAGTTGTATTTAAACAAAGCATATTTAATAGAATCATTATGATGAACCATGGTTTGTAAATTCAGTCCAGAACCTCAGGAGAAAGATCCAGAAGTCCCTGTAAGAAGATTAATGGAAAACCTTTCAGATGTGTAACTTTCAGTAGTTAAATCATAGAATCCCAGCCTGGGTTGTGTTGGGAGGGACCTTAAAGCTCATCCAGTTCCGACCCCTGCCATAGGCAGGGACACCTTCCACTAGAGCAGCTTGCTTCAAGCCCCATAATGATTAATAAACAACAATAATAAAAAATATTAATAAACCAATAATAAATAATAATGATTATTAATAAACTCAAACAAAAAGCCTTGAAAATAATTCAGATTAAAAACTGGTAAATTTAGTAAAAGAACCATGTGTTTTTCATGATATTTTCCTGCCTGGGTGTGTGTTTAAACTTCTTCAACTGAATTCTGTGCTGTTTTGTAGATGCTGTTATGTGCTTGGAGGTATTTGTGTGAGGAAAGGTGGATTGTTTCCTTTCATTAAAAGCCCTGTTTGCTCTTTCAGATTTGACTGAAAGATAGAGGTTGTCTCCTAAAGATTGTTATTAAATCAGCAGTGAGATGGCTGACATGGTTTGCTGTTGTTCTTAAAGATTCATTAGACTGTGTAGTGGAGTCAAGCCCGGTGGAAGCCAGGTATATCTGCTTGCTAACCTTTAAGACACGAGTCTTAATGACACCGTGGCTATAGTCACTTTAGCACTTCAGACCATTTTGCTGTGTGTTGACATTAGTAAATTATCTCCTGCTCTAAATGCAAAGCAGCTGATTTTTTCCTAAATGCATTTCTTGGCAACCGCGAGATAAATTGGTCTGGTTCCATTCTTAAGAAGGGTTTTGTCCTTTAATGGTCCTTAAATTAATCCTGATAATTCCACCTGAGAGGATGGCACTTCTAGAAAGCATGCGTTGCTTGCACACATATACAAATAGTCTGTGGTCTGCTCCTGTTCACCCAGGAAAGAGTTTTCTATGGTTATTTAAGAACCAAGATATAAAGAGATGACTGTCATTCAAGAGCAGCCCTCCTGCCTTTAAACTGAATGGTTGAGCTTCAGGTGGAGGACAGCTTGTCCTGGAAGAATGCAGGTTTGATTTCAGCAAGATTTGAGCCCTTAAATGAGGTGATAGAGATTCATTTATAGGTACACATCATAAGAAATTTTATGCGCCTCCAACCCACGTTCCTTAGGCCATCAGTCTTAATCCTTAGACTGATCCTTTAGAATGAGAGATTTAGTAAGCTGGCTTACATAGCAAAGCTGTAAGAATCAGTGTCTGGGGATCTATATCCTATTGCCTTTGCTCCATTACATAAGGCATTTTTTTAGGTGCAGAACTTCAGGGGCTGTTCTGAGATTTAAAGAGGAAAACTCTGCTTGAGGATCCGGAGCAGAACCCAAGGCTGTCCCTCATTGCCAGGGTCTCTCCACAGACCTCACAATGCTCTACAAGTATTACTTTGGAGAAAAGTGGACACTGCATTTAACAAAAAGGAAGCAGCAGCTCAAGAACTGTTAAAGATCCAAACCTGCAGAGTACTAAAGCCAGTCTGAGTGTTCCCACGTACCTGGTGCAGCCATGCCTTCTCCTTTCCTCTATGGACATACCCATACCACCTCTACCTGCACCTCAGCAGCCTGTCCTTAAAGCAAAGCTTGTCTCTCCACCCTGCATGCAGGGAGAGGACGCTGTGTCCCCTCTCTCTTCCTTTCCAGTGACTTGAAGGACCAAGAGTGGGTCCAGTGATGGGCAGCAGCCTAGAGGAGAGATCTTTGTGTAGCACTGATTTCATGAGGACCCCTCTCAGCATCAAATACGGTAGTGGACGGTGTCTACTGCTTGAAACTGTCGTCATAACTTTTCCTTTCTTTGCTTTTCGAGGAGGTGGTTGGAGGAATACACAGCGCAGTACTCAAAGGGCTCTCCGGTAGATGGTGCTGCTGTAAACTTTTCCGTAACGCATCGCAGCTCATCCCTCGGGAGATGCAAAGAGGGCACAAGCTGTTTGATACGTGGACGTGTACCACAAATTTCCCAAACAGGCTTTTCCAGCTGAAAAGACTCCCTAAAACATACCTGCCTTTGGTTAACGTGGCATGATGTATTTAGAGCACCATAATTACAGCTATGTATGCAGATTGCTAAATAAAGCAAGGCAAAAAGTTACTCAGCAGTATGCAGCACCATCATTTAAGGTGAGAAAGTCTTGGTGCCTTCAAGGACACACTTCATTTACTGAACAAGAAAAGGAAAATAATCAATATAAACTATGAATAAATCTGTAATAGTGTCTCAGCAAAAAGAAGGGATTATTCATGTGCCCTTTCACTTGGTTTTGGTGTTGAAAATCTATACTCTGTGGTGTACAAAATCAAGTAGTAGAGGGCTTGAAGTGCGCTGGTAATCCTTTTGTCTGATTTCTGTAAAGGTAATTATTTACAGCTCTGTGATTCCTGGCTAAGACAAATGGGTCAGTTAATAGCAATAGTTCAGGCTCTCTTCCCAAATGCCTTTTCTCTGTAAATTTTAACAGTAAATTTCCATCTTGGCCACACAAGTGATGAGGAGGAAAAGAGTTCTTAAGAGTTAAATTCTTAATCCTGCAGCCTTCCAGTGTCTGAAGGGGGCCTATAGGGAGGCTGGGGAGGGACTCTTCATTAGGGACTGTAGTGACAGGACAAGGGGTAACGGGTTCAAACTTAAACAAGGGAAGTTTAGATTGGATATAAGGAGGAAGTTCTTTACTGTGAGGGTGGTGAGGCACTGGAATGGGTTGCCCGGAGAATCTGTGAATGCTCCATCCCTGGTGGTGTTCAAAGCCAGGTTGGACAGAGCCTTGGCTGACATGATTCAGTGTGAGGTGTCCCTGCCCATAGCAGGGGGGTGTAACTGGATGATCTTAAGGTCCTTTCCAACTCTAACTATTCTATAATTCTATGATTCCATGATTCTATGAACCAGTCTCTTAAAACGCAGTCAGTCAATGTAAGTGTTAACACCGTCTTTAGTCAGTGGGATCCTGTTCCTTCTGGAGGCCCCAGAGAATTTGGGTTTGAAACAGGGAAGTATTTATCAGTTAGAAGACGAATAGTAGATTAATGTGTCACCTGCACCAGACTTCTGCAGTTATTGAAGATAAAGTGAGCGTGATGCTGCTTTGAAATGGGTACAGCTTCAGGTCTCATCATCCCTCGCTGTGAACAAACCTCCTGTCAGAACCTGAGCTGGACTTTCACCTCTGCTGCAGTGCTCATTGCAGTGAGGGCAATTAAGTAAAAAGCAAAGCCACAGCACTGTTTTCACCTCTCTATTCCTGATTTAGAGTCCTGCTTTGATTCCTTTGGGAATGTATGAGTTTATATGGAATGGCTTCAAGATCTGAGAGCAGAGACCTGCTCACATGGAATAACACAGGCAGGCAGAGCCAGTGCTCCAAAGAGAGCTTTGTGAGTGTGTGTTTGTCCTCCTGGTTATCTTTGATGGGATCAGTGCAGTTTTGTAAAGTAGTTAATGATGAATTTTGCAACTGAATTGGAATGGTTTAAGTCCATGATGCTGCCAAAAGGAGGGCCTGGGCTTTCTCCTGGTTCTCATGCTCGTGGTCCTGGTCTGTCTAACACTGACAGCAGAGCTCGAGTAATTATGCAGCCACTCAGATCAAGAAGCTGATGCTGCTGGGAGCACACAGGAAAAGGGAAGTTCAGTTTCCTGCATGGACAGCTAAAGCTGAAACACAAGCAGGCTGCACACTTTCCACACAGACACCTAAACATTAAGTAAAATTGACTGGCTATCTCCAAAATGAAGTTCCCAGAAGCATTAACTTCCAGGCTGTGTAGACCTGAGGATGCCCAAGTCTTTAAATCCTTTTGTCCCTTACACATGCTTGCTGACTGCCTGAGAATGCTCCTTGAGCTGAGCATCAGCTTTCACAAGACCAGGTAAAGAGCTGCAAGCATCACTCAAGCCTGATCCCTAGAAAGATTCAGAGCTGTAGCTGGGGAAGGATGAAGGGGCAGCAGAAGGAGGGAAGTGATCAGAGCACTTAGAAGTAAATGTAATGTGTTGCATAGAGATGGATGTTCAATTGCTTCCTTTGAATAGTGAAATTAAAGTCTCATCTCTCAAGTGAATTGAGTTATAGATGGATGGGGCAGGAGCACTGCTAATTTTTCCTGATCAAGATTCATTAGTCCAGTGCACAATAGGAGGAAGAGGAGTCCACAACCCAGTCCACAGAGCACTCAGTTTGCAGGGGGAAAGGCCTGAAGCCTTACAGGGAAGAACTTCCTCACGATGTCTCATCTCAGTCTCCCCTCGGGCAGGTTAAAGCCATTCCCCTTGTCCTGTCCCTACAGTCCCTTGTCCCAAGCCCCTCTCCAGGTTTCCTGCAGCCCCTTTAGGCACTGGAGCTGCTCTAAGGCCTCCCCTTAAGAAACCTTCTCTTCTCCAGGCTGAACCAGCCCAGCTGTTTCAGCTTTGTCTTCTTATGATGACCTGTAGTGGTCTCATCTGACTAAGAATACAGCAAGCCCTTGGACAAAATGCAAGCTGTCGTTTAACTTTCTGCTATTGTGTGTGAGTGGGTCTGCACTGGAACTGAATTAGCCACTCACCAGGACAGTAGGGAGCTGGAAATCTGGAGTTCGAGGCAATCCCACCTGAGAAGAGCACACAAATGGTTTTGGTTCATTCTGCTGAACGATAACTTGGTTCAGTCTGACTTCTTTAAAACCAAATGTGCTTTGGAAGCATTCTGGAGAGGTTGAAGTTGGAGGGCTGCTTGGTTTCATTTACGTGATGTAAAGATAGGAGAGATTTTAGGAGGGATGGCAGTATGTGCATAAGGAAATTCTTTCCTGTTAGGGTGGTGAGGCACTGGAATGGGTTGCCCAGGGAGGTTGTGAATGCTCCATCCCTGGCGGTGTTCAAGGCCAGGTTGGAGGAGGCCTTGGGTGCCATGGTTTAGTGTGAGGTGTCCCTGCCCATGGCAGGGGGGTTGGAAGTGGATGATCTTAAGGTCCTTTCCAGCCCTAACTATTCTATGATTCTATGTTGATTACAGTGCAAACTGAACTCTGTATCTGCTCCTGGGGGATAACAATGAATGGGACTCTTTTCCTGTAATTGTAGTTAAATAACTGCCCCGTGGCTGCATTTCTGGGGTCAAAATTAGCTAAATGTATTTTACATTGCTTTTATTGCAACTGGCAAGTGAGCAAGTCACTAATAGTAACAAAGCTGTTGTGTAATCAAAGCTAATCCTTACTCCTGGTTAGGAAGCCTATAATCCTGTATGCTACATTCCTCTGTAGGTTTCCTCTTAATATCTTTTACTGTTTGCTCCTTGTGAACTATTTTCTGTAGTTTTAGATTAAATTCTAGACCTAAAATTAGTATTCTTTTGATTTTGGGGTATTTTTATCATGTTCTTTGAGTTTGCCTCCTCACTGCATCATGCTCACTGCATATGCATAGTGAGTGCCCTCCTCACTGCATAGCACTGCCTTTATAGCTCCAAAGACGATCACAGTATTGGCAGTGCCTACCCATGTCACTGCAAGCCTGGCCCTATTTGCTGCACTGCTGACATTCCAGATTCTTAAATTCCTTTTTTATTCCTGAGCGTCTCAGCTTTGATTTAATAGAGCAAGAGGAAATAAAGTCTTTGTGGCTGTAGAGAAAGGTCTAACCATAGAGGCCTATGAAAGAGAGGAAAACAGAAGACCTTCAAATTTAGTGCAGTGTTTTTGCAGAACTGATTGAGGAGTTTCAAACAGTTCCAGCTTAATATCGTAACATTTGGTTTATGGTGGCTAAAAGGGACACTTGCACATGCACCCGGAGGTGTTTGCAGAGGCTTTCCCTCTTTTGCCATCACTGAACAAGTGCATTGAACTCCTCTGCGCTAAAGTGCTCGTTGGTGAGTGGTTCTGGTACCAGTTGCTGGAGATTAATTACAAGTCTTTAGTGCCTTATGTGCTGATTTCCTGATGTACTGAGTTTATTAAATCAGTAATTAATGACTAAGAGCTGTTCTGTGGCTTCTTGCACAGTTATTTCTTCGGAGTAACTTATATCATTGTGATCCCCATCTTTAAGGTATGGCTTTGGTGCCTGTATCGGAACGAGTGTAGATCCATTCTGTTTGCTAACCAGTCCCTCATACCTAAAACTGGAGAACACAGATTGCAGGCAAACCACAGCACTCACAGACTGCTTATTCACCAGCTCTGTGCATGGATGTGTGGGAAAATTCCTCCCTGAGACCTGCTGGTGATCATCTTACGACGTGGAGCATGAGAGTGAATACTTGTCATTGTCTTGGTCTGAATGGACCCGGCTCTATAAAAGGTGGAGGAGTCCCCCACCCTCTCTTGCCTGTGTGTCTGACCTATGGATGAGGGCTCTCTGAGGGCAGTCTGCCCCTTTGGGTAATAACTGCCAGGGAACAGTGAAGAACAGCACAGCAAGGCAGCCCAAGCGGGTCTCATTGCACTCTGCTCTGAGCGGACGACTGCTCTGCCATAGGTGGTGGTGCTAAAAAGGAGAATGAGCCAGAAAAAGTGTTGCCTAAAATAAAATGGAACATCGTGTGTGCAATTTTTTGCTTATTCCTTTCTCTCTCTGTGCCTCTCTGATTGACTGATCCAGGCAATATGAGTAATCCAGCCCTGAAGTGGCAGCACTGACCAGCAGAAGGGTCACGTAGCAGCCAAAGCAGCAGGTTGCTGCTGTGTGTCTGTGTATATGATACAACCCAGGCATCAGATCCCTGCTCCCCTGCCCCTGGAGGCAGCTCTCAGAGGTTATGCCCCAAAGCTGAGGCTCTGCTCCGTTGTGCCCTGCTCTGAGCCCAGTGCTGCTGCTTTAAGCTGGGAAGTGGATCCCTGAACAGGAACCTTTGTGTAGGGGTCACAGTTCCTGCCTTTGCACTGGCTTTGCTGTTATCATTGTTTGGGCTTGGTATAACTTGTTCTGAGGGAAGGAGTCACAGCATGGCTTGTGTTGGAAGGGACCTTAAAGCTCATCCAGTCCCAACCCCCTGCCACGGGCAGGGACACCTTCCACTAGAGCAGCTTGCTCCAAGCCCCTGTGTCCAACCTGGCCTTGAGCACTGCCAGGGATGGGGCAGCCGCAGCTTTTTTGTGCCTAAAGGGGCTGCAGGAAACCTGGAGAGGGGCTTGGACAAGGGATGTAGGGACAGGCCAAGGGGAATGGCTTTAACCTGACAGAGGGGAGACTGAGCTGAGCTCTTAGGCAGAAGCTCTTCCCTGGGAGGGTGCTGAGGCGCTGGCACAGGGTGCCCAGAGAAGCTTTGTATTGGACTGAATTACTTTTGTATCAAAGTATATTCTGGTGGAGCTGAGGTCAGTATCTGTTCTTCTTCCAGTAGTTTTAGATGAAAAAGAAGAATAGAAAAACATTTATTTAGGAAGTTTTGAGCTTGTCTTAGAGCTTCAGGTCCCAACCTCTGATGCGGTGTCATAATCATTCTTCAGCCTATAACAAGGAACACTTCATTATCACTTGCCTTATAATCTGGTAACTTGGTTGCTACTATTAATTACCACCACTGAGCAACAATTTCCCATCGCTTCTTCTTCCCTAACACAATAGATGTGCTAATCTCCATGCTCAAGGTAGAAATGAAGTGGAAAACTTTCCATGGGGTTTCAGAGAGGTGGTTTGGGTTTGTCTGTTCATTACAAGTGCCCTGTAATGCTGCGTATTGTTACACACTGCCTCTTCTGTTTCCAAATAGACTCTGGTAGTGAAGTGTGAAACCAGAAACACTTGATACCCCATGTCTTGAAGTCACAGGGAATTAAAATGAAAAGCTTTATTGTCTAACAAAGAATGCTTATTGCTTGTCATCAGCAACAATAGTTTTTTTTCCTTGCTTTTAGAGTTTGAAAATCTCTGCCAGGACACAACTATGAATGAAGAGTTTTTCACAGAGCAAATTCTTTTCGGGTTTCCCTTTTTTTGTGTCTCTATTTAGTAAGAGTTTTGTCTGTTTTGAAATGCAGGATTGCACTTGAAGCTGCAGTTTAATCTAGGGGATTTTAATCTACAGGATGAGAAGAACGCAAATGTTGGAATAGATCTAGTGAGGTTGTGTGTCTCTGTCTGTGGAAGCTGGTTGGACTTAGAAGTCATTAGGGATCATGATCCTGTTTGGGATGAACCAAATAACCTCAGAAAGCCCTCAAAAATCAGTTAATTTGTGATTAAGCAGTAACTTGCTGAAGTTTACTCTTATATGTATCTAGTATAAACCCAAGCTCATGGCACTCCAGTCAGATAAGGATTTATACCAGGATGTTTCAGAATCAAATCAGGGAACCCTGGAAAAATCCAATGGCAGTTTTGTCTTCTGGAACCACATGTGCTTTTTGACTCCACAGTGCTAATGAAAAATATAGAAGACACAGAACTATAACTACAAAGGCATCAGAGAAGAGAGGCAGTGGATGAGTCTAATGAATGGCAGAAGATGATTCAACAGGGAGGAAATGTCAGTGTATATTATACATAGGAGATGAGTCTCTTTTTAGTATCAATAGTTTATTTTGCTGAAGTTTGTTCACTGCAAACATGTAAAGGATCAAAAAGAGTTGGAATGCATTTCATCTCTGTTAGCATCTGATAATGAAGATTGAATTGGTGAATATTGTGGTGAGATTCCACGGGGTCAGTTCACTGCCTTTTCTTTCACATACATTTGATCACAAAATTGGGATTCTGAGCAAGCCCCTCAATGTGAATAGATGTATTTATTTTGAAATATTAAACTGAGTTACACATCATAGATCTCTTTTGCAAATGGAGGTGCTTTGGATAGCAATAACATCCTCTTCCTGCCATCGAGACTTTGGCCTTGTGATCTGTCTTCAACTTGTAACTGTCTTACTCTCGGGTAGTGGGTGAGAGGAACTGGTATTTACTAACGCTGCAGACAAGGTGAAACACTGAGATCCAGCAGAACATGGCAAAAGCTCCACCAGAGACTTTGCAGCATTTACAAAGACTTTCTGGTGCACAGTGGTGTTTTACTCTCTTCAGGCTTTCAAGAACTGACTGAAGAGTAATTTTGTATTTAAACTAAGTAGACATTTTCAACTGGCCAAACCACTTTATCTGTCAACACTGGAGGCTCCTGTCAACTGGCTAAGCCTTGCCCTCCAGTGTGCTTGAAATTTCCTTTTAACCAGCACGTGTTTGAGGAAAGTCAATGGCCCATGTGCTACTTCCTGCAAACCCAGTGCTTCATTCAAGCCAGAAAGGGTCATTAGCTCTTGTTTAGTCTTGCATGCAACACCTACTCCAGGTTTTCACCTGGCTGTCTTGGGTTTGAGTGCAATCGCTTTTCTTTGAGGAGAAGAACCTGAGTTCTATTTATTAAACCAGTTTGGTTCTCATGTGGAAAGAGAGTGTAATCAGAGATAATCTTTATCTCCCAGTCACTTGATATCACAGAGAAGCAGCTATCTTGAGAGCTGGCTTTCAAGTAGGGTGGGAAAAATCAGGGTTTTTTCCTAATCAAATTTCATTGTAAGTTTTTAAGTCTTGTGAATTATGAACAAAAACAATCGGAGGAGGTTGTGTTTTGTGATCAGTGCAAATAAACCTGAAATAAATCACAGATGGCTTTTTTATTAGCTAAATATTCAAAAAGCCCCAGTTGACAAATATATTTATCTAAAGTGTATGGTAAAGCGATGAGAAAGTCCACAAAGCAAAGCAAAAAGAAGAGATTATTCTCCATGTAGAGGACGCACACAAATGGCAACCATTGGTAGAGGAGCAGAGTCATCAGAACCAGCAGATTCATCTGCACATAACGAGGACAAGGCTCAACGCCTGAGGAAAAGTTTCAATGACAACAATGGGAACATTGTTGGGAAAACTGAGGAAGACCCATCTGCTGAAGACATGTCCCTGAGTCATACACAGCGATGCAGAGAACAGGGCATCCCGGAGCAATCTGGTCCTCAGGTGAGGGAAGATCCGAGCTGGAAACAGGCTGGACCTTCCTTCTCAACACCTTGATAAAGGGGAAAAAAAGAGGATACTAGAAAGAAATGCCAAATGAAAAGTGGATGGAGTGAACTTTCCAGAAACTCCTACAAATTTCCAGCCTCAGAGTCTTAGGTTTGAAATATGAATTCAAAAGTGGGGGGAAGGATGTAGAAGGGGAGTGTGTCATTTCTTTTGGTATTTTGTTTCCAGCTCTATCTTTTGATCTCTGCTGCAGTGTAGTTCAGACAATCTGTAGAAATATTGCTAAACCAAGTTACTTGGTTATATTTTACTTCAGCCATTTGTCAGCATATGCCATAAAAATTTTAGCTTTCTCTCTTGATCTTTATCAGAGATTGCTGTTTCTCTTTGATGTCTCCCTCCTTATTTGACATTTGGGTCTGGTTTCCCATTTAATTATCTAACTCTCTATTGCTATTTTAGTTTAAAAGTTCACTGCAATATTTTACTCCTCCCGTTTCTCAAGTCCCTTCCTCCCTGTGCTCCAGCTGAGGCACAAGGAAATGATGAGGGTCATCATCATGTCAGGGAGCTTTGAGCCTGAGCCCTCCTGTGAACCAAGAGGAGCAGAGACCTGATGGTCAGCGGGATGCAAATGTGAGCTCAGATGCTGGGTCTCCTAAATCACAATTTCCAGGGGCCATTCTTTAATTAAATGGTAAACTGAGCCTGATTCATGGAAGTTTGGACGTCTGAAATGTGAACAGGAATGCAGTCAAAATAGCTGTAAAATATGTCATTTAATACAGCCATGGCTCCTGCAGACCGTCTTATGAAAATACCATCCTCACTGGCTGGCTGTGTCAGAAAACAGAAGGAATTTCTTACAGATTGTAGCCTAGCCAAGAAGATTTGTACTCAAGAGAGACAAACTGGAGCAGGGTGGACATTTTACCTCCCCTCTGAACTTATTGGAGTGGACTGAACTGGTGAGGAGCTGAGCCTCAGTGAGACAGTTCAGTGGACATTTGGTGTTTCTTGTAGGCACTTATTCCAGAAAGATGTCTTTTAATAGCTGGAAGCTCTTCAGAACAGCTGGTTCTTGAGGTTGTCTTGAAAGCTGTAGGCCACTGAACTAGGTGGGGATGACCAAAGAGTGAATGATGACTTGATCTACTCAGTTTATTGCTGCATAGTGTGGCTACATGAATGTGATCTATGAAGAGTTCTCTTCTCGTCTAGCATGGCTGGAGAAGTGTGTGTAAACTAGTGAGGTAGCCATACTACGCCAATGATGTGATGAAGTCCTGCTAAGCTTCTACAGGGTCATCAAGTGGAGTAGAGAATCCCAGCCTGGTTTGGGTTGGAAGGGACCTTAAAGCTCACCCAGCTCCAACCCCTGCCACGGGCAGGGACCCCTTCCACTAGAGCAGCTTGCTCCAAGCCCCTGTGTCCAACCTGGCCTTGAACACTGCCAGGGATGGGGCAGCCACAGCTTCTCTGGGCACCCTGTGCCAGCGCCTCAGCACCCTCACAGGGAAGAGCTTCTGCCTAAGAGCTCATCTCAGTCTCCCCTCTGGCAGGTTCAAGCCATTCCCCTTGGCCTGTCCCTACAGGCCCTTGTCCAAAGCCCCTCTGCATCTCTCCAATAACATCTTCCTAAGTTTCCTTTCTTTTATCATAGGGGAAAAAAGAGAGCCAAGCATTAAGGACTTTACACTCTCAGGACAGCAGCAGAAAAACAAAGGAGCTTAATCTGGGATACACAAAGAAGTGGGGAGGAGCATGGAGTGGCTATAATGAGAAACAGTGGCATTGACATGAAAAAGATGGGACAGGCAGCAGAGTATAGATAGTAGCTACAGTTTATTTGTAACTCTCATTTTTAGGAGGGGGTGATTGACACATGGATGGGCTGGATGAAGGCAACCTCCCTGATCTTTAACTTGCAGGTCACATGGAGAAAACTTTGTGAAAATCCTCCAACATGTAGATGTCAAATTGAGTGACAGCCGCATGTGAGGTGAATTGCATTTACTGGCTTCTTTACACGCATCACTTCACAGAAATGATGGCTTCCATTGGAACAAAAAGGCATCCTTCCCGGCTGGGGTCAACAAGCTGACAGTGCCCACCCATTAAGAGAAAACGCTGTCATTTCAAATCAGATGCTGGGGAGAAAACTTCAGAACTCTATTAGCCAACACAGCAGAGAGTGTCGGTGTATGCCCAGGAATGACTGGATACCATTCCAGCGTTAATGTACAGCGCAGTGTGTGGTAGGATTTTCATCTGTAACAATATATATAGAATGCCATATGGCTGACAGCATGTACTACACATGTCAGGCTCTTCTGTTTTCTAGCTCTGTACATCTTATTTGCTTCTGTCTAATTATCTTGTTCTGTTGAAGGGAGGGAGAGAAAATATGGAAAGCCAATGAGGATTCAGCTATCAAAGGCAACAAATAGTGCCAGTTACTTAATTCCAGTGTTAATGTGGTTCTGCAATCTTTCTTCCAAGATGCATTTGGACATCCGTGGCTGGAGGTGGAATGTGGTGCTGTAATGAAGGCTCTATCTGTTGTATTTCAAACAAAAAGAAGAAAAAAAGGCAAATGAAGAGGAACAGCCCTGCTTGATGTTCTCTGCTTATATTATTTAATTCTAAGCATCGGTTTTCCAGCTGGAATGTGCCCATGTTGCTTCCTCTCCTTAACTCCCTGTCTAAAAGTAGTATCTGGGCTTCTTTTCCCAGCAGAAAAGAATCGCTATAAATTGGACCGCTGGATGTGCAATGGTCTAAGGAGCAACTCAGATGTTTAAGCCCTGAACTTCGGGGTTTTTATTGAGGGATTTTATCTTGTTTAAAGGTCAAAGCTCCAAGATTTATCTTCAGAGATTTAGCCTTGGCTCATGTCAGTCACTCTTACCATTGTAAAGGCCAGAGACAACTGCCAGTGCTCCGCACTCGCTGCACTCCCCTCTTCTTCAACAGTTCAGCCCTTGACAAATATCTTGTCCTGGACTGGAGGGGAAAAGCTCCCATCTGTAACATTAATGCACAGGCCAGTGTAATGGGAACTGGAGGTAGAGGAGGAAAACCTGGCACTGACACTTACTTTGCAAACACCATGAATGGGGCAGAACTGCTCCCTCTGCTCAGCTCCTCAGCAGTGGTTGTAGTGGTGGAACGCAAGGTTGTCAGGGAGGTTGGAGCATAGCCACGGAGCTGCTGAGAGGGGATGGGGCTATGGAGGTGCCAGGGAGCTGCTGTGGTTTTCACCCATTTACAAAGCACACTGAAGCCGGGTCATGGGGAGCTTCTCATCAACCAGCACCCCAAGTCCTTCTCCTCGGGGCTGCTCCATCCATTCTTCACGCATCTTGTGTTTGTGCTGGGGATTGCCCCAAGCCGTGTGCAGTTCCTTGTACTTGGTCTTTTGATTGTTATTGTGATTAGTAAATTCCTTGCGATGCCCTTAAAGAAGGGCAGGTATTACTGTGCTGGGATGGAAATGAGTTTGTATTGCATGTGTGAGGGTCTGTCATATGCTGAGTGTTTCTAGGCTGCTCCAGTGGGCCATGGAAGGGACCATTGAGGCTGGGGACATGTGGCTGCTGCAGCCTTTAGGCTTTGTGTTCTTACAGGGCTGTGAAGCAAAACCCTTAACTCCGTGGTTAGAAATGATTGGTGGGTCCACCATGAGCTTAAAATAGTAACATTTTTGGGTCATTAACTTTTACTAGCTGCTGCTTTCAAAATGAAGCTCAATGCCATGCTGAAAAGTCAATATAGTTAGAAATGAATTAGAAAATTAGTGAGAAAAAGCAAATGACACAAACAACAGGCTTGGTGCACTGACAGGCTGACAGATGCTAAATAGTACTAGTTAACATTAGTCTGTGTTTAATGCGTTCATGGCTTAGGGGCATAAAGTGAACTCCATTTTTAATCCACCTAGTGTGATCTTCCAAGGAGGAAAAAAGACTTAATTCATTAATTTATTCTTCCAATACCTAAATGGGCTACAGGAAACCTGGAGAGGGGCTTGGGACAAGGGATGTAGGGACAGGCCAAGGGGAATGGCTTTAACCTGCCCGAGGGGAGACTGAGATGAGCTCTTAGGCAGAAGCTCTTCCCTGTGAGGGTGCTGAGGCGCTGGCACAGGGTGCCCAGAGAAGCTGTGGCTGCCCCATCCCTGGCAGTGTTCAAGGCCAGGTTGGACACAGGGGCTTGGAGCAAGCTGCTCTAGTGGAAGGTGTCCCTGCCCGTGGCAGGGGTTGGAGCTGGAGGAGATTTAAGGTCCCTTCCAACACAAACCAGTCTCTATGACTCTATGGATGTGGTGTTCAGAGCTGCCTCAGTGCAGTACCAGTGGTCCATGCGATTGGGATATTCCAAAAGGTGGCATTCTTTGATCACAAGGCAATTTCCCCTCAATGTTTTCAATGGCAAAAAGGTTTTTTATAGTAGAAATCTCATTGGAAATTCAGGAAGCAGCCAAAGTCAACAGCACTCTGCTCTGTTGTGTTAGGATCCCTTGCCATATTTTCTCTTAAACCTAATTAAACATGACTATCCATTAAGGATAAGAACCCCTTAATATAATTTTCCTAAAGTTTCCTTAGTTCAGCATATTATAACTTTATATCATGACATTTTCCTTAGTGATAGGGCCATTTCTGCTAAACTTACAGCATGGTTGCAGCTGGAGTTTCCTGCTCCCAGAAACGTGTGTTCTTCCTATGAGTCTCTGTGATCTTTGTACCGATTCCAAGTACATGATATTTCATTAACACACATTTCTTCTTGTTCATATTTTTGTTGATTGTGTCAGATTCCTTCTGCACAAATTCTCTGGTAATTATGAGGAAGAAGCGTGTTCCATGCTCCCATTTTGGTGTGAAACCTGTTCCAGCAAATGCCATCTAATTCCTCTCTCCCAGCTTTAAAGAGGAGGTTTAATTTTCACACCAGAGGTGTCTGAAGTTCCAAAATAGGGGTGTAGTGTGGTGAGGCAGAAATAGAAAACATTTAACATAATACAATGAGGACCAAAACCCACTCTGAGCAGTGTTTGCTTTCCCCACTGAACATCTTTGGGGTGATTTGAGGCTCTCTGGAAGCTTTAGAGACAGTAACCCCAGTCTCAGTGATGGAGAGGCTATGCCAAGAATTTCCTCTCCATCCTACTCACTGCAAATACTCTGGTGTCGGGTAGGGGTGAGGCAAAGAAAAGGTTTCTTATGGATGGAAGGAATCCTGGCTTTAGTTTTTAGGTAGTTGCTACAAAGCTGAGAGAGAGATTACAACAGCTTTGCAATACTTTGGAGGGGGGAAAGGGCCTGGGGCAGGAAAGTAGGGACAGGGTGGCCCTGGAGCCCCAGAAAAGAGGATTGAGCTGTGCTCCCCATGTGTGTGCTTGCTCCAGGACACAAAGTTACCTTTTCTCTACGTTTCTATTTTTCCCCCTAAATAAGGGATAATTTAGAAAAATCAAAGTATCACTCCATGTTTGAGCATCTTGCTGAATAACCACATTGTAATACAAATTCTTTTATAAGTGTTATATACAGTGAGTTAAATTCAGCTCTTCTGCCCACAGTCATGGATATTCAGCCTTCCCAAAGTGGATGGTTGACAAAGACATGCTATGAATGGACAAAACAGCTCGTTTATCCATGGCAAATTACAGGATCAAGTTGCACTGTTTCATTAGTGCGACCTGTAGTGCTTCAGTTATTTGAGCATCATTTCTCTGGCTTTCTACCAGGGCAGCTTAAGCAGTGGAGTACCCCCAGCTCTAGTGTCTGTCAGACTGATGGGGCTGAGGAGGGTTTTGATGTTGAATAAAATCTGTTTCTGTGCTATTATAAATAACACCAAGGCAGGTTCGCCTCCAGGCTCAGGCAATTGAAGCCATTGCCTGGAGCAGGAGAGCATAGATGGCCATGGCCCTTATCCACTGCCTGCTCTGTTGCAGCAAAACCCCTGGGTAGCCAGAGCATCTTCTGCTGCTGAGCAAACCTTGATCCTGGAGGGAAAGAACAGCGTGGACAGCCCATGGGAATAGGGTGTAAGGTGGCCTCCTAACAGCAGAAGTAAATCTCTTTCTTTTCCATCCCATGATGGAGCCAGCACATTCCCGAGGGCCTCTGCTCCCCTTCCTGTACCCCAGTTCTGTTTCAAATATGCTTTTGCCCTTTTTCCTTCTCTCTTGCTCCTCATAGGCATGGCCCAGCTCTGCCAAACCTGTGCATGGATATGGACATTCCGTATTGCCTGTGATGGCTGTGATGCCTTCATGATGTCATTTTGTGACAGTAATATCCCAATAAACTGACCTGCAAGAATAATATCTCCAGTTCCTCTCCCGGAGATTATATACATACCTCCTGTAGCTAATGTTGCCTACCTTAATATTCCCTCCTTGTTAGCTGATCACACTGGGTTTCTCCTTCCCTCCGGTCTATTGCTGTGAAGAGACATTCCAGAGCATCTCTACAGAAAATGACTGTACACATTGGTGTTTGGTCCAGGGCTGGCTTCTGGGTAATAATAATCATTAATTTTAATGAAGTCAGTGGTTTGAGTGCCCATTTCTGTGTTGCAGTTTTGTAAAGAACACTTATATTCTTAGGATGACAGGTTCAGAATGAATGTGAGGTGTAATCTGTAGCGGGTATGAATAGCTCACTTATTGAAAACAGTGTGAGTGATCAGCTTTGGCTGCTTGGTCATTAATTTTGGTCAGAGGCACTTACAAGAAAACAGAAAGCCTGCAGGGAAATCGCACCATGCCTTTGCATATGCCCTTTCCATCAGAAAAGACATTCTTGCTTCCTCTCCTTTGTGACTACGGGAGGTACTCCATACCTAGGATGAGTTTCCATATGGGTAGATTCTATTTATGTGATTTGTTATTTCTGTGTATAAAGCATGTGTAGACTTCAGTGGCTTCCTCTGCTGCTGCCACATAACTCAGTACTGACATGGATGGGGAATGAGGAGCCCGTGGGACTGCAGGTGTCCGTATCTTCTGCTTCTTGGGAGAAGCTCCTTACCCCTATAAACACTGCAACCCGGTCAAGCTGTTTCCCATAAAACCTCTCCAAGCAAGGGAGATGCTGTTGCAGAAGGGAGGAATTGCCTGTCTCACAGGATCTGCAAACTGTGGGAGCTCATAGGAGGGAAGCAGGCGACAACACCTGAAAGGAGTCTGCAGGGGTAGTGTTGGGTCCATCCAGTCTGGAATCCATAGTCCTTCTCTGGCACTTCATATGGAACATCCAGAAACTGGATCCTGCCTCAGCCTTTTCTCCAGGTCCAGTGGCTCAGACTTTCAGATGTTCAGCTCAGTTCTTTACGTTTCACTCCTTCAGGGCCATGTGTCTGTTTTAAGACAGGAGGTGTATTTGTGCTTCTGGTTCTCTCTACCCACATTCCACTGTGTTTCTGTTCTTTCCTTTAACGTTTTATCTGCTGTTGGAGCTGCCTGCCCTATGGTAATATTTCCAGCCTTGTGTATCTGGCTACTCAGTGGGAAAGACAGTTCCCAGAGCAACAGCTGCAATAAATGTTTTTTGGCATCCAGATGTGTATCCTCTGGTTCCCCATGCTGTGCATGGGCTGTCTCTCGCATCCATGCATCAACAAGTGTGGACAGGTAGAGAGGCATCTGGGGGTGTTATTTCATTGCTGACACTGAAGAGGAGCTTTATCATAAGAAAAACACAACTCACCTCCACCTGTGTTGTTGTGAAGGAGACCAAAGCCTGTTCTTTGCTCCAGTATCAACTGGCTTGAAAGTGGGCAACTTGCCTTTCATTTCAGCCACAGATCCATCTGGAAGCATCCCACAGAGAGACTGTATGCATGCACTGTGCTCTTTGTTAAGCACAGTGGTGATTCCCAGACAGGTACACCAGGATAGGAAGTTCATCTTGATCTGACAAACAGGGTGCCCAGAGAAGCTGTGGCTGCCCCATCCCTGGCAGTGCTCAAGGCCAGGTTGGACACAGGGGCTTGGAGCTGGATGTGTTTTCAGGTCCCTTCCAACCCAAACCATTCTGGGATTTTATGATTCTATGGTTAATCCTGCTCTGTGTTGGGTTCCAGAGTGACCCTGCATTACAGAAGATCTGCGGTTCTTGGTGGTGTTTTATGCCTCATCCTTAAAACTGCAGAAAACATTTAATCCATTTTATTCCAGCTAAACGAAATTTAGATACACAATTAAGAAAAATGCCTCCCAAGGGGTTTCCTGCAGCCCCAATAGCTGGATTTCCTTTCTGCTGCTGAAATTGTACAAAGGCTCTACAAATTGAGAAGCTGTAAAGGGGGACTTGTAGCTCTTTGAGTTACTTTGTTATCCTTCCTGTATCTGTACCATATGCTAAATAATGCTGTCAAATTTGGCTTTGATTTTTATTGTTTTACAGTCTTGTAACATTCATAATCTTGGCTAATCCTTAGAGTGTTTGTTTGGGAGCCTTATTCATTATTTAGGCCAAATATTAAAAATAGTCTGTCAGTTCTGGGGCCTTGTTTTTTTGTGAGTTTCATTTGGGTTTTCCGCACTTGTTTTTTCTAGCAGTGCAGAGCATCCCACCTCCACTGCCAAGAGCAGAGACTTCAGAGGAGTGATCCTGTCCTGGAAAGCAGAAGATGCCTCTGCACCGCTCTGAGTGCCATGGGCACAATGGCTCTTTAACGTAGGAGATGTGAAGTGACCTCTTGTGATTGCAGGACACGGGGGCACACTTTAATGAGAAATAAAAAATAAATCATAGAATTGTCACAGGATCCCAGCCTGGTTTGTGTTGGGAGGGACCTTAAAGCCCCTCCAGCTCCAACCCCTGCCACGGGCAGGGACCCCTTCCACTAGAGCAGCTTGCTCCAAGCCCCTGTGTCCAACCTGGCCTTGAACACTGCCAGGGATGGGGCAGCCACAGCTTCTCTGGGTACCCTGTGCCAGCGCCTCAGCACCCTCACAGGGAAGAGCTTCTGCCCAAGAGCTCATCTCAGTCTCCCCTCGGGCAGGTTAAAGCCATTCCCCTTGGCCTGTCCCTACAGGCCCTTGTCCAAAGCCCCTCTCCAGGTTTCCTGCAGCCCCTTTAGGCACTGGAGCTGCTCTAAGATCTCTCCTTAAGGAACCTTCTCTTCTCCAGGCTGTACAAAGAGGTTGCAATGTGCTTTTCTTCCCCTGCAAAGCAGCTCTTGCAATACACTGTGCAGCTGCAGCTGTGAGATGCTGCCATGTGCACTCAGTCCTATAGATGAATAAATCCGAGTAATGGAAGTCTCCTGTAATGACAGGAACTTGAGTAACCCTACAGCCAGCTTTGGGAAGCAAACTGCATTTACTTCTCACCAAGAGCTCAAAGTATGGCAGTAATCCTGGACATTAAATATATAGACTTCCACACAGCATATGTTCTTGCAAGAAAAGGGCATCTATTGCAAAATTTATACGTAGCCAGTCCTTCCCATGAAGGGGATGAATATTTATGCCCTGAATGTAGAGTGGAAGGTGGCATCTTCTATGATGAATGTGGGGCTAGACGCCGTGCCTACATTGTTTAGACCACTATAAAGGGGTTACAATTTTTATTGCTTGTTGCAAAGCAGCTAGGTACAGTAGATCTTCCCAAAGATCAAAGTGTGTCTCTAGGGCAGCCAGTAAATTAGTGGAGATTGTAAATGAGAGCATAGTCATTGATGTCTTGAGAGCTCGGCTCATGAGATCAGAGAGTATTCTTTCCCCCTTTCTGTTCATAAGTCTCTTTCTAGAATAGATTACTTTCTTTACACTTAAAAGCCATATTCATGGACTTCATAAGAACAAGTATTTTGGTAGGACATGCTCTGATCACATTACTCCCTGTTGTATATGGTCTTATTATGGACTGATGCTTCCCTGTAATAGAGTCATGGAGACTGATGTCAGAGATGTGTGTTTGGGGAATCGCATCGCTTAACTAATTTCATCATATTTTATAGCAAGCACAGCCTCTGTAGGAGCTTTCTCAGCAGAATGAGAGCTCTTGGAAGCTCTGTTGTGAGCTGCAATGGGTGTACGAAGCAAAATAAAAGCAAATTAGAGAACTCTTCACAATCCTGAAAGAGGAGATTATAGCTATGGTGGGGAAAAGTAAATACAAACCAAATCACACTATGCCAAGAACTGCAAATAAAACCCCCAGAATAAACATCCATTTCATGGAGGGATTTGAAGTTAACTTTTAATATCCAAGCTGGGAGAAAAGTCACAATTGTGTCTTTGTGCAGAAGATGCAGCAGAGCTCTCATTTATTTTAACAAATCTGGAGCCTATATATTATAAGAACAACCTCAATATGAAACATTTAAAAACTTGTTTTAAAAGTTTCCCTGTGTTCCTTGAAATGGAAAGAACAAAATAATCCCAAACCGGAGTTCTCTGGACCTTTCAGCTTTAGAGAAATGCTTTGTGTGGAAATTACCACTGAGGACATAACCAAGTAGGATTATACTATCAATACAGGCTATTCTCCAGCTTAGTGAGTGAGATACCACCAAGTGACGTGTAGCATCGCTTGTGCAACATGCTTCCTAAGCACTGAAAGCTTCATTTTGGTGAGCATCTTAACCTGTAACATCTGCTCAGAAGTGTAGCAAAAATAATGTTGTTGGAAATTCCTACTCCCCATGTGAATTCCTTTGGAATTTGTTTTCCCGCTCTGGATGCAGAGGGTTTAATGAGTGACAAAATACCATGTCAAGAACAGGTCTGATTATTGATGCTTTTTCATATGGAGAGGAGTGGGTTGTTTGGGGAATTTCTTGGCTTGAAATGTGGCTCGTATTTTCTAAGGTGATTCCAGAGGGATTAAACTATTGCCATTACGGTGCTGTGATTTTGCGCCTACCCTTACAGTTTATTTATACTGAATTTTGAGACTTAATATGATACTTTCTTACATGTCAGTTGGTACCAACTTTGATGACATCTTAGGCTCCTTTCTGTCCTCCTTAAACTCCAAACCCCTTAGTTTCCTCTCTGTCTTTGTTCAGGGGTCTTGATTACCCTCTCTGGTTGTTACACAGTGTAGCTGTTTGCTTTATTGTTCAGATCCATCAGAGGACAAGCTAAGTTGAATGGCCAATGCAGTGTAAACATGTGTGACTAATCTGTCTGATATGGTGCCGGCTGGTGTTTAATATTCTGGGCTGAAAGATAATGTCTGAATGCTGTCAGATGGGGTGGGGAAGGGACCAGAAGCGGCTTCCTTTGGATCTGAGGAATAATCTTGAAAGGCTATCAGGTGGTAAACTGAGATTTGACCCAGGCATTAAAGTATGTTTAACTTCTGGGGGGTGATTGTGAGTCAACCTTCAGGTTTGAGGGTTCTGGATATGCTTAAATAGCTAAATTACCCCTTTCATCTCTTGCAAGGAAGAGAAAAAGACACTTAAACATTTCAGTTTTTAAAATATGGGGAAAATATCTGTCCCTGCCTGCTGTGGTGGAAATGTGTGGGAATCCTACCTGAATCATCCAACGTGACATGTTTGCTCCCTGTCACTGGGTTGCTACTCTGGTTTTTAGTTCTTTCCGGGTGAGGAAACATCCCCATGAATCACAGATTGCACATGAATGTTAAGTGTTGTGGGAGCAGGTGAATTGACTCAGGAAAAAAGCATTTGGCCTCAGAAATGTGAATGCTAAATGGTACTACTCGAGGGTAATAACATGCTGTGAAAAGAGATGTAAAGAAGTTCTCCCTTGTGAGGGTGGTGAGGCACTGGCACAGACATTATAATCTAAGAATAATTGGAATGAATGGGAAGTGTTCAAGGCCAGGTTGGACACAGGGGCTTGGAGCAAGCTGCTCTAGTGGAAGGGGTCCCTGCCCATGGCAGGGGTTGGAGCTGGATGGGCGTTAAGGTCCCTTCCAACACAAACCAGGCTGGGATTCCATGATTCCAATAAGGAGACACTCAGAGCAAAAGCTAACACCTGTATCTCAGTTCAGAGCTCTGTGCAGGTGGAGAGGCTGGTCTCCAGCACGTCTGCATCACCACAGCCACTGCATCACATCGCGGCGGCTGATGGGCCGTGAGCTGATCCACATCGATCGGGATGCTGCTGACACCCGCTCCCATCCCCATGGCAACCAAGAGCCCGGATACTTGTCCACGTACTTTAGGAACCTCATTAAAGCAGGCAGCAGGACAGCAGCTGTGGTCTCAATGTGTTCCACTGACAGCCGGGGACTGGTTTTATGATGCTCAGGTGATTTTTGGCCTTCTTTAGGCCAAACTGTTGAAAATGTGGGGTGAGAGGGACAGATGGCAGCACAAATAGACATTGCCAATGCGGTTGATGTGCGCACATCTTCTGCAAGGTGCAAAGCAGCTGTGTAAAGTTTTATCAACTCCAGTGATTTAGAACAAAGCATAAAGGATAAAAGAGTAAAGAGGGGGGGGGAGGTAAAAACATTGTTTAGAAGCTGATTTTAAGAGCAAATAGGTTGAACTCAAGGCTTGCGGTAGAGCTCATAAAATGTTGCACAGGTACAAGTAATTAAAGTTCCCTGATTTTGATATATAATCATGGAAATTCACCAAAGCAGGGCCCATATCAGGAATTCTTACCACTGCCTTCCCTGAGAGGGAAAGTCAACAGAGTAATACCTGCTATTTCTATAGGCAGAGGTTCTTCTCATGCACCATAGGAATGAAATAATCCAGCCACCCCCAAGTCTGGCTCACGACTGGCTCTGTGTTGGGTTCTCCTCAACTGGGGCCTGATGATTCTCCCCATCTATTCTGTTCTGGGGAGATCCCCCCTGCAGTCCTGATCCAGCTCTGGGGCAGCAGCACAAAAGGGACTTGGAGCTGTTGGAGCGAGTGCAGAGGAGGCCATGGAGCTGCTGCGAGGGCTGGAGCAGCTCTGCTCTGGAGCCAGGCTGAGAGAGCTGGGCTGGGTCAGCCTGGAGAAGAGAAGGCTCCTGAAGGGGAGACCTGAGAGCAGCTCCAGTGCCTAAAGGGGCTGCAGGAAAGCTGGAGAAGGGTGGAAGGTGTCCATGCCCATGGCGGGTGGTTGGAACTGGCTGAGCTCTAAGGTCCCTTCCAACACAAACTAGTCCAGGATTCTGTGATTCTATGATTACTAGTGTAAATGGGACCTTATACCATGGGGCTAAGCTGAATGTCGATTTATCCCAAACCCAGTTTAAAAGCACATAGAGTGTTTTTACACGATAGCGAGTGCAATTATTTCACGTTCTCCATAGTTTGCATATTTTGACTTGGGGTGTTGGGAAGCAATAGAATCAGAATGTAATTAGATGTTTCATGTCCTAGTATACTGCAGAATTTTGAGTTGATTTGGGCTTTACTGTACAAATAATGTGGAAAAGTGGTGGCATAGAGTTCTCATTCTCCTTTTTAATGCAAATAAAATTGGTTGTGCTACTGAGGAATGATTCCCCCTAGTGAAAGGTGGTCACCCAAAGGATATTCATGGTTCTTGTCATTTCCAAAAGACCAAAGAAAGGAAGGAAAACAGCAAACTGTGTAGAATGAGCGTGTTGCAAATCCTGATATCTCAAAACCAGCATCTCTCAACAAGAGCTAAAAAATAGCAATACTGTCATCCAGGTGCTTTAATATTCCCTGAAAAGAAATGACAGATGCCTCAGACCCTAAACCATTATTGGTAGATACTAAACAAAGAACCTCAATTAACCACTAGTAAAGCAATTATTAATACTGGCTTGGATCCATTCTGCCCAGGGTGTTAGCCTACAGTCCAGTCCACTTGGCTGCCCAGGACTGTCTGACCTGGTAGACACCTGAATTCCGTGGATAATCCCCTACATCCTTTGAAATTGCTCTGAGCCATTTACCCAATAGGCAGGACTGGGCCCTTCATTTTGAATGTGGTGTGTTTGTAGCCATTGATGGTCTCATATAAACCAGACGCATATTGTAGGACACATGGACTAAATGGAAGGGTTTTGGTGGGAGGGAGATGTTGTCTGAGCTCCTCTCTGGCTGCCTCATGGGCCCTGTGTGTGTCCACCTGCAGTGCTGGGAGGAAACGCATTGTCCTCTCAATCTCATTATCTCCTGGAGAGAGCATATTCTTGTGAGGTCGATTCAATTGCCCTCAGTGCCCAGGACACAGGGCCACCTTCTTTTGTCCCTGGACTAGAATGCAAACATAGAGCCCCACTGCTGCTAAAATGATTGATGAGCACAGTCAGAGGTGAAGAGAACTTGAAGACCTGGATCCATGGTAGGGAATGGCACTGAATGTTTTCTATTGCTTCCCTCTAGCCTCCAAGAGGCAGGCGTTCATCTCCTGTAAACGAAACGCACCAAGGAGTTTGTATATCAATAAAACCCACCTCCTGCTCAGAAAGTCCCTCCTCTGCAAGCAGCGATGGAAGCACTCATCTGGCCACTTCAGAACACTGCTTGGAGTGGACCTGTGGTCTCATCTCAAGTATGTCCATTCTTATGGTTAACTTTAGTGGACTGGATTGCTGTCTAGAGACAGTTAAATTTTGTAGGTAGCTGTTGGGAAGAAGGAAATGCATTAGAGTGGATTGCTCTCTGGGATTCTTCAGGTTTTTCCTTTAGCTGCATCGAAGATCAAGTAATTGTACGAGATGAACCCACCTGCCCCTGCTCCCAGTGCCGGTGCCTACAATCTCAGTCAACAATTGAGACAGATACATCAAAGGGACCATCAGGATATCCCCCTTAGAATAATATTTTCAGACTATTTTAGGAATGTGATCTGTGTTAGGCATGGAGAATTGGACCCTTTCTTTTTTTGGCAGGTTTATTTCCTCATCCCCTCTCTTACTTCTTTTGTGTACTTTGAATTCAAAATAAATGCACTGTTTTATATAGTCCCTGATCCAGGGCACTTAATCACACAGCGCTGCACCAGCTACTCTGAAGGAGAAAAAATGACTGCTACTGCTGAACCCAGGACAAATATGCAGCTGATTTTATTCCATCCATTGTAAAGAAAAATGATACAAACGCCTTTTTTTTTGACTGTGTGAATAAGGTGACCGAAAAGAATCTAAATTTAATGACCAGATCTAGGTTGTCTTTCTCCCGCAGTAAACTCAAGGGAATCTGTGTACATTAAGTAACTAACGTGCACAGAACCAGCCTTTAGATGTGGCTGGTTTACCTGAGAGAGCTGGAGGACCAGCTTGATGGCATTTAGCACAAGAGAGAGATAATGCCACTTCATATGCAGATATTATGTGACCAGAAACTGCAAGTAACTGTGATAAAAAGAGCTATTGCTCACCAACACAGCCCATACAAGCTGACGGAAAGCAACTGGGGCATTTCTATGGCCAAAGTACTGCACGGCATTGCTGGTGAACAGCCTCTCATGGGCCAAGTGTGGCTTTTCCAAACGTAGTGCAAAATATTCCTGACACATGCTTGTCAGGATTGCTCACCTACATTTCATGGGTAATTTGTAACTGTGTGGGTGTTGACCATGGGAAAATACATTGGAGTCTTGGCTTTGGTGGGTAGAATTATGCTCTGTGTCAAAGATAAAGTATTTTAGCTGTTAATCTGTACAATGAATATCCAAAATAATATATAAGAGAAGGGAAATCTTATTTATAATGAACAATCATTAGTTACTGACACAATTATGGTAGTGTCAGAGGCAATCCATTTCACAAGGATTTTGTAGTGGTGTTTGATAACTGATAATGCCTTTATTCCTTTCCTGCATTCATTTTATGGGTGCTTGCTTAACATATAAATGTTTGCATTGTGCAATTAAAAGGAATTAATGGATTCCCCCCAAAACCATGTATTGATTTCAAACGACTTTTAGTAAAACCAATTAAACAGCGAGCAATTATTTCATTTAGTCTCAGTAGTTTTAAATCGGCTTTTTAAATTGAGAAGCAAAATATAGCACAGTGGGATCACCTGTATTCCTGGTCAGGCCCTGGAAAAACCAAACAAGAACACTTTGAACTGATAGCAAGTGAAACCCAACTCAGTGGACATATCAATATTTGTGGTGCCCAAAGATAATGTCTGGATTTCACCAACTTCAACAGTTTTAAGATTTCCATATATAATATCAGACTTTGTGGAAGAGTTGACTTACATTACAGCCTGTGACAGGCAGTAATCCCACGGGAGTCATCGGAGTTACATTACACAGGAGAAAATAACCTCTCCTGGTAATCCAGGTTTCACTGGCACAGGGTGCCCAGGGAAGCTGTGGCTGCCCCATCCCTGGCAGTGTTCAAGGCCAGGTTGGACACAGGGGCTTGGAGCAAGCTGCTCTAGTGGAAGGGGTCCCTGCCCGTGGCAGGGGTTGGAGCTGGAGGAGCCTTAAGGTCCCTTCCAACCCAAACCAGTCCGGGATTCTATGATTCTATGTTACCAGGTCATGCTGCCAGGACTTTGTCTTGGAGATGTTGCCTTCAAGGGATGTGTCCTCATCTGTAGAAAGGGATTAAAAGCAGATTCAGGTTGAATTTATTCTTTCCAGAACTTGTATGACTGGGAAGATGATGTATATTTGTTGGCTTTCAGGTGGGCACATCTTGGGGGTAAGGGGTCAGCCACTCGGCAGTGCCTCTTTGTGAGCCAACAGACTCAAATAGACTTTTGAACCCTTGTTAGCAGCATCACTTGGGCTTATTTGGGTACAGATACTGGTGAATTAGGAGGTGCAAGTATTCCTCATCAACTGTGTCATTTCACAGAGCCATTTTCAAGCACTAACGTACTTTAAATATTAATCTCTTTGCAATGAAATGTTCATTTAAAAATGATGTTTAATGAGGTCTAATGCACCCTGAGATGCTGGCAGGAGAAGGTTTGTTCTGCAGCTGATCCTGACAAAGGAGGGTGGGCAGGTAATTAACGAAGACACTCAAGCTTCCATTAGGCTTAATAAAACCTGCAAGTGAAAATGTTTTGGTGCAAACAACTGCTATTTGTGTTTCCAAACACCATTCTCTTCTCTCTGTGCATCTTTTCAAGATGCTTTATTGTGTGGGTTCCTAGTTGACACCGCTTGTAATAGATTTCCTGGAAACTGAGTTTAACCATTAAACATGAGGATGTGTGTCATTATTTTCTACAGCTAAACGCCTGAAGGTGAAGCTGAGTGAATTTAATGCATTAAGAAAGGTAATTATCAGATACTGTTGATTGCCAAGATTCTTCCTGCTCCAACAAAAACTGGTGATGGCATAATCTGTACACGAGCATCTCGTTTTTCCCTTATGACTTTGATTTAGGTGTGACAGCAGCACACAGCAATGTTTCTCCCTTATTTTCCTAGTTTTCTTCCCATATATCTCCCGTATTTCTCATCTGTTTCCTTGTTCATCCCTATAAGTCACACTCCTCCTACCAACCCCTTTCCTTTAAGCAATAATTGGATGGTCAAATGGATCGCTGCGCGTTAGGGGCTAGAGGGGAAAAACTGGCCAATTTTCCAGTAACATCTTTTTCTTCCCCTCCTCTGAAAGCCGAGGTGCAAAGTTTGTCCCAGCTTTTGCAAATCTTCTCTCTCAGCAGTCGTGCATCGAAGGCTTAGAACTGCAAATGAATTATTTTGATTACTGCTGCCCCAGGAAGATCTCCAGGGATGGGAGGTGACCGGCTTAGCTGCTGTCCATTCCTGCCAGGCCGAATCCTGCTCCAGGGAAGTGAGGCAGTAGGAATTCTGATGCTGACTTCCATGGGGCTGGGATTTAGCATGAAGAGCACTGATGTTTTTCTTACAAGGAAAAGAAATAAATCAGGCTCCTGTGAGCTCATGGTCATCAACTCCCCAAATGGTGGAATTTAACACTTTTATTCCCTGCATTAAGCCAGTGTTCAGGTAAGGGCAAAGGAGGCAGTGAAGGACACCTGAGGAGACAACAAGAAATAAAAGAAAACCAGAATCTTTCCAGATATATTTGCATCACAAAGGCAGAAACACCTTTTCCTTCCTCAGGTTTTTTCTTTTCTCTGGTAGATTGTTGCGAGACTGACTCTGCCACCTCACTATGATAAAGTCTTAGAGACAATGATAATGGTAAAGCTGATAATGATCTAGAGCAAATAGTTGAAACCACGTAGAGTCAGTATCTTCTTCAGGATTCTTCAATTAGTTCACAAAACCCCATGATGCTACAAGGAGCAGAATCCCAGCCTGGTTTGGGTTGCAAGGGCCCTTAAAGCTCACCCAGCTCCAACCCCTGCCACAGGCAGGGACCCCTTCCACTAGAGCAGCTTGCTCCAAGCCCCTGTGTCCAACCTGGCCTTGAACACTGCCAGGGATGGGGCAGCCACAGCTTCTCTGGGCACCCTGTGCCAGCGCCTCAGCACCCTCACAGGGGAGAACTTTGCATCCAACCTGAACTTCCCCTGTTCCAGTTTGTACCCATCACCCCTTGTCTTATCACTAGAGTTCCTGATGAAGACTCTCTCTCCAGCATCATTGCAGCCCCCTTCAGACACTGGAAGCTGCTATGAGGTCTCCACACAGCTTCTCTTCTCCAGGCTGAACAGCCCCAGCAATCCTTGCTGTATTTATACAGCAGCAACAGTGGATTTGCCAGATAACACACAGGCAAAGTTCTTGCCAAGGAGGGCATATAATATAATAGACTCTTATTTCAGTTACTGTAATTATTCATGGGTCTTCAGGTGTTTATAAAGAAAAGCAAGAACAAAACCCTCTACCTGACAATGAGCAGCAACCTGAATTTTCCGAGCTCTCTGTGTTAAAAGGGCAGAATGGATCCACTGATCAATATCTCTCTCCAGTTTTATAAAATAATGTTAATAGCTATTGCTGTCAATACCTGCATGGAAGATAATTTAATAGAAGATTATCGTCATTCTATGACTTTTGAACTCACCCCCCAATTCATTAGAATTATATCCTTCTGCAGGTTGTCTGAAAAGGACTCCCTGCTTTACTGACTTCTATAGCCCTTCAAAGGCAGTTCCATATTCCATATGTATTACATATCTATAGGTTTAATTCCTAGTGATTTCTACGAGGCTTGTTTTCTGGGTGAACATACGGGAGAGACCTAATGCTCTACTTGTATCTGTTTTATTATTCCCTAGTTTTCATCCTTTTCTTGTCTGTGGGCTCCAAAAAGAATTTTCACTGGATCTCATAGTTTTTCTGCATTGAATTTAAGCTCTGCGACCGTAGGCTTCATGGATCTGTGTGGGAATCTGAAGCTGGAAATTCCAGTGGTTCTGTGGGCAAAACATTGGGAATCACTGCTTGATTTCTGTCCTTTCTGTGGAACAGAGAACGTAACCATCACTCCCTGTGTTTGCAAGTGACTGCGAATAGCTGCCTCCATGTATGGACTTGTGACACACAGCTATAATCATCACTATTGCCATTTATTAATTTACACACATGTTCACATCTGCTTTTCCAACGTGAAGGGCAGGCTGGAATTATCCTCTGAAGTAGGAAAGCAGGAGCAGTTTTAAACCAAATGTGATATTGCTGTGGGGTGACTTTTCAGAGAAGCAGCGTTAGGGGAGTGCAGGGGATGCTCAAGGAAGAAAATATCCCCAGAGTGAGCAGCTAATAAAAATATCTCAGCCATAGCACTGACATGCAGTGTGTGTGTTCAGTGTGTGAGTTCAGTGTCGGGTTCTCACCGGTGCTCATTAAAATGTGAGAATCAGTGGATTTATTTTTTCGGAGACCAACATTTTGACCCTGTTTTGGTGGTGAAATGCTGAATAACTTGTGTAATGAAGAAGAAACCGTGTGCTGGGCTGCATGGGCATGAGCAGCAGTAGAGCAAGGGGATTCTCCCAATCTGCTGTGCTCTGGGGAGACCACCCTGCAGCCCTGATCCAGCTCTGGGGCAGCAGCACAAGAGGGACGTGGAGCTGTTGGAGAGAGGCCAGAGGAGGAAATGGAGATGCTGCGAGGGCTGGAGCAGCTCTGCTCTGGAGCCAGGCTGAGAGAGCTGGGCTGGGTCAGCCTGGAGAAGAGAAGGCTCCTGAAGGGGAGACCTGAGAGCAGCTCCAGTGCCTAAAGGGGCTGCAGGAAAGCTGGAGAGGGGCTTGGGACAAGGGATGTAGGGACAGGCCAAGGGGAATGGCTTTAACCTGACAGAGGGGAGACTGAGATGAGCTCTTAGGCAGAGGCTCTTCCCTGGGAGGGTGCTGAGGCGCTGGCACAGGGTGCCCAGAGAAGCTGTGGCTGCCCCATCCCTGGCAGTGTTCAAGGCCAGGTTGGACACAGGGGCTTGGAGCAAGCTGCTCTAGTGGAAGGTGTCCCTGCCTGTGGCCGGGGTTGGAGCTGGATGAGCTTTAAGGTCCCTTCCAACCCAAACCAGGCTGGGATTCTGTGATATTGCACACAATCAGATTTTCTTGATCTCTAGACAGTGAGTGTTCATTGTTGCATCCCTCTCTGTAAGCCAGACAAACCATGTATGAAAGCGTTTCTTGCTGGCTCTGAGAAACCATAGAGATGAAGGAGCAGAAGTTTTAAATTATCCTGAGGCAAAATAATTCTTACGGCAGGGTAGGCTTTGCTTTTAAAGTTGTAGGAACTTTGCAAGTCCCCATGAATCAATGCTCTTGGAATCTTTTGGAAGAGGTTCAAAACTGTCGAAAAGGTCTATTCAATATTGAATACGCTTGCACTGTGAATAGCAGAGAGGAAAATCCAACGTCTGCCAAGAAGAATGTAAAAAAGGACTGATAAAACAAGCAGAAATCAGTTCTTTCAGCTCCACAAGGTTTTGTTTCCTTCTTATTTTTGAACGTAAAAAGAGATAAACACAAAAGCTGCAGTTGACAGTGTCTCTGTGACAGCACTTTTGTAGCCATTTCGGCAAAGCAGCTTTCTGGAGGACGCTGGCAGAACATACTGTAGCTTTCAAACTTCACACAGGCTGCTGAGAAATGAAATGTTTGACTGAGAAGCTGATGTGGGTTTGGCAACATTGCTTAATTGATAGCGTAAAAGGAAAGAGGATTCTGCTTCCACCATCTGCAACAGCAACGGGGACCAGCTCTTTGTCTAATAGCATCTGTAGCCTTTCCTCCACATCTGCCTCAGCAAAATAGGTTAATTGCAAGGAAACAATCCAGTGTATGTACCTGGAAGGATCAAAGAATGTGAATTTCCTTTCAGATTTAATTGCTAATGGGAAGCTCCTCTTTGGTCTTTCCTTGTTCCTGTTGGAAGAGAGACTGTTTATAAATCAAGTTGGTGAGAACTGAGGTCTCTGCTGTGCTGAAATGGCTCTTCCAAGGCTCACGGTTGGTGTGTATCCCAGCTGAAGGAGGCAAAGTGCTTTAATGTAGGACTTCCAGGGTTGCTTGTGCATTTATACAGCAACGTGATTGGGGTTTTCTGCTATTTACCAATTAAAAATGCTTTGCAAGCCATTCATGTCCCTCATAACAGTCCATATTCCTCTTGAGATGCTGTAGCAGAGCCACCTGCGAAAGCATTTGTGTGAGTCCTGGATGAGTACCTCCATACACCGCAGGGCAAGTAAATCCAGCAGCTTCTAGTGCCTAAAGGGCTACAAGAAACCTGGAGAGGGGCTTTGGACAAGGGCCTGTAGGGACAGGCCAAGGGGAATGGCTTTAACCTGCCCAAGGGGAGACTGAGATGAGCTCTTAGACAGAAGCTCTTCCCTGGGAGGGTGCTGAGGCTCTGGCACAGTCCAAGATTCTATGATTCTAGGATCACACTGAGTGTACACGAATTCCACCTGCTCCTGGCTGGATTCTATTATTTAACAAATAGATCTGATCCCTGAAATCGCTGTGTGCATTTGACAACGTGCTCTGTTCTTCCACTTCGAGCAAGAGGATTTTCTTGTGCTTCAGCGAACCCAAGTGTTACCTTGATGGACCAGAGCATGGCCTATTTGTTCCAGCATCCTGTCTCTGGCAGTGGCCAATGCAGGGAAAACACAAGAATATCCACACAGCCAGTTAATGGATACACCAGACCAATTCACAACATTTTTTCTCAGTACTCATCAATCATGAGCTAAATTAAGCCCCATAACAGAAGGTTTTACATCTCTTAGGAAAAAAAACAAACCCAACATTTATTTTCAGGTAACAAAAGAATGATCTCTAGTGGAGTTTTCCACACTTCCCTTAACTCCTTGTTTGCTCTCCTTTTTAACATGGAAAGGGACTGATCTAACCATGATGTTCCACAACTCAAAGAGCAGGCTTCCCAGTGAAAGTACTTGAGCATCTGTTTGACCAGATTTAGGAATAGATGGCTTGGTCATCAGATTTTGATCTGAGCTTTGCAGAAAAGAAAAGCATGACAGTTTCATGTCACCAGCATTTTATTTTCTGTAATGCTCAGGAGGTAAACTGTAGGACAGCTCCTGCTCTTGTATAAATATCATCTGTGAAAAGAAGTTCATGTGATGAGAGTGTCTGTGGCTAAGAAAGAGTTGCCGTTATCGGCTTAATCCTCCTTTGTGTCCATCCATCTGAATTCCATTCCCAATCTGCATTCAGGCACGTTACGTACAACTAATAAATCATCCTTAGCAACTCTGTTTTTTTCCATATATGTAATTTTGGATGAATTCTGCTCAAAAAGGGGGGCAGTCCTATTGTACTGACTGAAAATATTTTTGTATTATGCTTGATATACAAAGCCTGTGTTTCTAATCTCTCCTTTATTTAGTAGCAGATGTCGTGCTGCTCGGATGAAGTTGTAATCCTGATAAATCTTACCCAGAAGTAGAGAACTAAGTCTTGGTCTAGAAAGGGAGTTATGGTTCAAGTAAGGAACACGCTTGATGTGACTGTGGACAAATCACAAGCAGGAGAAAATGAGTAAAATGAGTTGAAAATGTGTTTTCCTGATCTTTTCACCCAGCCCTGATTCCGACCCCTGAGAACAAAGCTTGGTCTACTTGCTTTTAGGAGCATTCCCTCACAAGATTCCCTGGTGTTCTCCCACTATTACCCTCACTCGGGCTTCAGTCCAACATCCAGTGCCTGATCTCATTTTCCTGCCATTTTAACAGTTAGACCTCCTTAGAGAAGGAGCAGACTAAAAACTGATGAAGGCCAGGTTGGATGGGGCTTGGAGTAACCTGTTCTAGTGGAAGGTGTCCCTGCCCATGGCAGGGGTTGGAACTGGATGAGCTTTAAGGGCCCTTCCAACACAAAGCAGACTGGGGCTCTATGATTCTATGAAGTACCTGAGCTCCAAGTCCATCAGCAATGCTGGGAACGTTGCTTCTCTCTGGGAACGTGGTGGGGTTGCAGAAGGAGAGAATCCTGACCAGAGCCATGCCACAGCTTTGCTGGGCACAAAGTGGGATGTGTGGACAGCCTGAAGGGAGTGTCGCATTGTCCATCTCCCTCATCTGACTTTATCTTGTCTGTCAGCTTGTGCCTGAGTTAGATGGAAGTCATAGATCATCATTGTGCAGCTCCCCCCATGACAAGCAGGGCTTTCATTTGGCCAACCCTGCAGCTCTCAGCAGGGAAGAAGATAGGACAAGAGGAAATATCCTCAAGCTGCACCAGGGGAGGTTTAGATGGAGCTGAGGAACAATTCCTTCCCCAGAGGGTGCTCAGGCATTGGAACAGGCTGCCCAGGGCAGGGCTGGGGTCACTGTCCCTATAAGCGTTCACACACTGTGTAGACAAGGCCCTCAGTGCCATGGGTTAGTGGTGGCCTTGCCAGTGCTGGGGAATGGTTGGACTTGATGAGCTTAAGGGCCTTTTCCAACCTGGCTGATTCTATGATTCTATAATTCTAAGGGAGTCAGCTGGACCTGGCCAAAGCCAGAAGGACATTTCCCTTTAGGAGCATCAGCACTCATGTCAACACCAGAGCGATGAAGTGACGTTATTTTATGTATAGCTCTTCCAGATGTAGTCACAGAATCATAGAATGGTTTGGTTTGGAAAGGACCTTAAGAACATCCAGTTACAACCTCCCTGCCATGGGCAGGGACACCTCACACTAAACCATGGCACCCAAGGCCTCATCCAACCTGGCCTTGAACACTGCCAGGGATGGAGCATTCACAGCTTCCCTGGGCAACCCATTCCAGTGCCTCACCACCCTCACAGGAAAGAACTTCTTCCTTATATCCAATCTAAACTTCCCCTGTTTCAGTTTGAACCCGTTACCCCTTGTCCTGTCACTACAGTCCCTAATGAAGAGTCCCTCCTCAGCATCCTTATAGCCCCCTTCAGATACTGGAAGGCTGCTCTGAGGTCTCCGCACAGCCTAGTCCCTGCATGCTAATAAATATCTCTCCCCTTTTACACATACAAGCTACAATTCAGACTGTTTCTAAAGTCAGAGCTGCAGTTACAACTTGCAAGACTTGATACCTTAAAAACTCTGGGGACTCTCTTGACTCTCTTCATTTATTTTTCAAATCCTAAATAGGCAAACACATTCTTTTGACATGGTATAATGCAGAGGGAGGCATTGAAATGTCCTGGACTCAGAGGAGATAGCCCCCACTCTTGTGGCTCATGGAAAAAGCAAGGGGTGTCTGTTCATTCTGGCTGTCACTTGGTTTTACTCCAGCTGAGTAACGAGAAAAAAGCAGTTTTCTTGCAGATTTTGATCTGCAAAATCACAGCAACCTGTTGTAACACATATAGATCTGCATGAGAAATTGCAGCCATGTTTTGATATGTAGCTCTAGTGGTAATAACTTCTGTCATCAACACCCACTGCTGAGGGCAGTGATAACTTCACCAGGACAGGAATTAGATAGACTGATGTGGAATAAATAAATCTGGGTTGTAAATCACTTCTGCATTCTTCACAGCGTTTTGGCTTCCTCACTGGCCTTTAAAGGTTTGGTTTCCTCTGTGTTCTTGACAAGTGTCTGTGTCTGTTCCCTATTGAGCAGCTTGAGGAGAACAGCAGGTGGTAAGGCTCTGAAATCTGAGGTTAGGTTCTTAAAATGGGAATTTTAGGGGTTTATTTTTCCCTTCTGAGAAGCCTAGCACATGTTCTGAGGTTACTGGATAAGCGGTAAGGCTGGAGCGAAGGTTGCAGAGGAAGCAGAGTGTGATTCAAAGGAAAGCTTTGGATGCTGATTTTAACAAAACAGGGTTTAAAGTTTTGATTTAGAACTTTTTTGCTTTGAACAAACAGTGCTTATAAAAGTCTGCTGGTGCCACTACTCTTGTGTTGTATCTGTTACTTCTTACTACTTCTGTACAATATTGGAAACAAATCATCACCTTCCCTACCGCTTCTTTCTAATAAGAGACCCCTCTGATACAGACAAGAATAATTCACCATATTTTATATTGCCTTTTTTTTTCCTTGGGACAAGAAATTGTGCTTGAGCAAAATTGTTCTGAAGAAGTGGTTTGCCTACTCCTGCTACCCAAGAGTTAGCTCAGGAGCTGGAGGAAGCAGCAAAAGCACCACCAGAGGAGTCTGGAACCAGCCCAGCTGTGCCAGGGGAGGGTGCTGTGGGGAGATGTCCACCTCTAGTGATGTGCTGCAGGTCAGTGTGGACATCTCCTATGGGCACCCCTTGATACCTGATGAGATGGTGCCCAAGCAACGCACCTTTCCTAGCCAGGCTCCTCTGTCCCTGGTGCCCTCCTATAGCTTGGGAATACAGCAGTGCCTGCTCCTGCTTCCTGGGACACACGGTGCCTCCAGCCACACTCCCTGATTTGCTTGTTAGAAAACACAGAACCACAGACTGATTTGTGTTGGAAGGGACCTTAAAGCTCATCCAGCTCCAACCCCTGCCACAGGCAGGGACACCTTCCACTAGAGCAGCTTGCTCCAAGCCCCTGTGTCCAACCTGGCCTTGAACACTGCCAGGGATGGGGCAGCCACAGCTTCTCTGGGCACCCTGTGCCAGCGCCTCAGCACCCTCCCAGGGAAGAACTTCTGCCTAAGAGCTCATCTCAGTCTCCCCTCTGGCAGGTTAAAGCCATTCCCCTTGTCCTATCACTCCATGTCCTTATAAAAAGCCCCTCTCCAGCTTTCTTGTCTGCCCCTTTAGGTACTGGAAGCCGCTAGATTTTATGCTTCACACTTGGCTAACCCTCCCCTGGATACGAGCGTGTCGCTGTACATTTTCAAGCTCCTCATGTGGCGTGCCTTGCAGTTAGCTCATTCTTTCTGCTGGATAGAACCTCAATACATTAAAAAAAAAGGATTAGTATGTGCAAGCTCAAAAAAAATCAGAACACTGTAGAGCACTTAATTGGCCAACTGCCGCCAAGCACTTCAGCACTTGCATCTTCCTGGCTACTTGTACCTCATTGTTAGAGGAGAATAAATCATTTGACACAACTAGGGTTTAGAAAAATATGTGAGAACCATTCAGGCAAGAAATCAGCTGAAATGTATGAAATTTTCCATCCGAGTGCTCTCTGCTAGGAGGAGATATTTCAGCGAGGTGCAATATTTAATCTGGTTTTCAAATAAATAGTTTACTGTATAGAATCATTCAGGGTGTGATTTTGAAAAGGCAGTGTAGTTTTAGTTTAGTTTAGGACTGAGAAAGGCTGGGACATGACAAGTAAAGTCTGGGCAAACTCATGTGTTAGAAGGAATCCTGCTGCTGCTGGGTTTGTGTAAGGCACAGGCACGGATTTGAATCTATGAAACACTTAAACTGGTAGTAACCTGGTTAACATGGAGCAGAGCCCGTGCATGCTTCTGTACAGAGAGTGGCTTTCCCACCTTTGCTATAGATAACGTGGGTGAGATGTTATTCCTCATTTATACTGTTTGGTTTGCTCTACCAAAGAGGAGGAAGCCGACCAAGAACATGATGGACTCAAGGTATAAGCCCAAGTGTCTCTTCCCATGTTCTGCTATGGCATTGAACAGTGCACACTGATGTTTGGGACCTCTGGCCCTTGGTTGTTGCATGTTTAAAGTATGTCCTAAAAATACGAAGTTTGGGAAAGATCAGGATGTATATAGGTTTTATGACAGACAACTTTTTGAATAGAGATTTATATATAGAAAAAAGCGTGTCATACCTGAAGGAATGCATTGAAAGTGTCCACTATAGAATAGGTTGCTAATTAAGTTATTAAACTTTAGGGGTTTTCCAACACATACATTCATGTCCCCAGCCATGGCTTATTGAATCATAGAATCCCAGAGTGGTTTGGGTTGGAAGGGAGCTTAAAGCTCATCCAGCTCCAACCCCTGCCACGGGCAGGGACCCCTTCCACTAGAGCAGCTTGCTCCAAGCCCCTGTGTCCAACCTGGCCTTGAACACTGCCAGGGATGGGGCAGCCACAGCTTCTCTGGGCACCCTGTGCCAGCGCCTCAGCACCCTCACAGGGAAATCCTAATGTTCAAAGCTGCTGAGAACAGCAGATGTTTCTCTGAACTGTGCCATCCTTTGCTCTCAGGTTTTATGATCTACAGGAAAACAGTGCTGCATCCGATGTCAATACCTGACCAGTGCAAGCAAACATTAAGTGTCTCTACATGCGTTCTCTTAATTGTTAGCCATCGTCTTGAGATTAAATTGGGCATTAAATTAAATTTAAAGAGAGATTAAATTGTGACCCGAGGTGTAGTAAAGTCATATGAGCACTTAAATATAAATCCTGTTGTTTATGGGGAATGAAAGAACTTGACATTGCTTTCTTTGTATAATTCAATTTCTTCTTCTTCATATAGATCAAGGAAATTTAAAAATAACTCCTGGCTGTGTTTATTCTGGCAAAGGTGGAGCAAAAGGAAAAGCTTTTGGGTCCACAAAGCTTTCCCATCACCCTCCATCTGCTTCTGCAGCACCCTTTTCCATCCCAGGTAATGATAAGAGAACCTCCTTAAGAAATCATCTGGGCACCTTGGGTTCTGTGGATCTTAGCAACAGAATTTCTTTCTGCGTGTATAAGGGAATATCTCTTTTCTTTGACTTCAGGGTTAGAGGGTTTTTTTCCTTGTTTTGATGATTGGTTTGGTGACTTGAACATCCAATACAGGGTTTGGTCCATTAACAGGAGGGTTAGCAACCTTCTGGCACTAAGGATGGATGGCTGGGGTAGACACCAGGTCTATTCAGGCTGGGGTTTGGGACCTGCAACATCTGGAGTTTGTGGATCACAGCCCCCATTTCTCACTGCATTAGAGACTGAAGTGGGATGGGCAGCCCTTGTCTCCAGAGCAGCAGGGCACTGCCAAGAAGCTGATTAGCAGCATCTTGTTTCTTTGAGAGGTTCCTTCTTCTAACTCCCTTCAAATGCCAGTGCACGTAACCTCTAATTGAAAGAAGAGGGATGCAGTCTGGCACACTGCTCCTAAACACTTGCTGGTCTGTGCATGAATGACCTAATCCTTGGGTTTATTTTCTTCCTGCTGGTGCTGCCATAGAATCGAACTCATAGAATGGGTTGGGTTGGAAAGGACCTTAAGATCATCTAGTTCCAACCCCCCTGCCATGATTTCAGCAATGCTTGCTGCATTCCTCCCCTGTATTTTGTTGTTTCTCCATGGTTCTTAATGTATATCAGTCACTGCCCAGGTGAGATTTCCAGTGGTGACTGGGAAGATGGTAATGTGCACTCATGAAAAGCACTTAGGCCTTTTTGGGCATCCTGCCCTCAGTGACTGGGGCGTTTCAAGCCTTAGCACAGAGTATAGACCTGGCAGAACTTAGCTTTAAACCCAGCATGCAATTGCCCTGTGTGGATGCTGGGTGAGGCAGATCTTCTGTCCATGAGGTTTGGTTTTCCTTAATGAATGTACAAGCAGGATGGTCCCAGACATAAGAACAGGAGGACTGAGTAAAGAATAGGATGTTCTTGAGTGAAAGTGGTAGCTGATGGTTTTGTATTTTCTGTTCTTCTCAGGCTGAAAGTAGTGTTGATGTGAAACATTGCATAAATGATAAAAACACACAGAGAATTTCGGTCCTTTAAATATTGGCAGGCAAAGAACTGGACAACCTTGGATGAGTTTGATATCTAAGCTGGAATAGGTCTTGAAGGTTTCTGTCTGCTTGTCCAGTGCTCAGCTCATTAGACCATCCTTCCTCGCCACTTCAAACAGGCAGTTCTACAGTTTGCTCATTTAAAACCCTTTTGTTCCTATTGCTCCATTTCTTATTTATAAGAATGTTAAATTAAGGTTTTGCCTTGAATTAAATCTTGCAGGTCTGTGATGAACTTTCCATTTCAGCAAATATTATGGAAGAAACCTTGTTATATAAACAATTAAAGCAAAGAGCAAATGCAGACCTATTCTGGACACAGAGCAGTCAACCTTTGCAACGGAATGCGATCGTGCTCGTGGAAAACTAAATGATGAAATGAGATAATTCAAAACCATACCCAAACAGGGCCATCACACAAAAGCTGATATATAAAAGCTCCATGAGATCACTTCTTCAAACCATAGACCTAGGGAGAAGATGATACAATGCCTCTCACAGCAACAACCTCCCACAAAGGGGCATGAGCTCTAGGCGTGAATGACTGTAATTACAATTAATTTAGGAAAATTAGGCTGCGTGTGACTCACAGATGTGAAAGTGCTTTGGGCGTTTGAAGAGGAAAGGGGATGATCCCCCTGCTCGGGAGATGGCAGAAGGTTCTTGGAGTCAGGCAGTGGGATCCTCTAACAGCTTCTGGTCATCAAAGCTTGACTGAGGGCTCCAACGTGAGAGAACCTGGCTTCAGCTTTGTGAGGTTATGCACGATTTAGACCATGCATGTCAGCTTCTGAGCCAGATCCTGGGCTAATCTGTACTTTGTGCAAATCCATGAGCTCACAGAGTTGGGAATTACATCAAGATGGGATCAGTTTGTGCAGAACTAACATGGTAGTGGGTGGCATGTACTTGTTCACTTCTGTTGATCATGTTTTCATTGGATCTAAACTTGCTCCATCTTCCACTTAACTGTAATTGTACACCATATGTATTACCTTGCTCTCGGTTGGTTTCTATAGACTTTGCTAAAGGTATTTTTTCCTTTCCACCTGAAGACTAAACTGCATGCTGGTTTCATAGAGATTTTGAGGTTAAATGCTCCAATATTCCTATTGCTATTTCTGGGCTCGGAGTAAAGATTTCTCTGCTGTTTCCTCATTGACCTAAAAGGTCAATTGGAACAACTATGGGCTCCGTGTTATGTTTGCAAAAGACTTCTGCATTTCACCCCACTGTAGTGGCATAGTGTGAATATTGCCTTTGATGTGAGCCTTTACTCCATTCCCTCCCACCTTCTCCTTTTCCAGAATGGGGTACTGTTCCCTTTCTTTTTCTTCCACACCACGGCTGCTTATCAGGAGGTGGTTCCCTTTAGCATGTAAATAAAGCAACACTTTTTCCAGCAAGTAGCTCAGGCTGGCATTATACACCAGAACCTCTCCTCTACACAATGATGAGTTCAAGTTCTGCATTGTGCAATGGGGTCTTTCTTTCCCAGTAGGCAAGGTGATCAGTCTGCAATTAGTCCTCTCCTTCCCCAAGCTTTTGTGACTCCAGCTTTGCTGGTTTCTCATCTCCCAGGACCAAAGGCAAAGGTAACTTTTTGGATTCCATTTAATGTTGACAGTCCTCCCATCATGTAGCTCTGCAGAAAATTATCCTGTCCTCCAGCTGACAGCAAATGATGTGGCATTAGAGCAATGTTTGGAAAGATGTGCCTAGAGTTCACTATTCTGGTCAGATGAGCAGGGAACATGCTTTTGCATTTTAATTTGGAATTCAGTGAATATTTTGAATGCCACAGCATGCCTATAACATTATTTAAAAGATCCTGTGCGCTCAGGCATGTAATGATTGACATTGGCTGTAACTTGATGCAATGTTGCACTGTTTTAATTCCTTTTCGGGGCAGTGTTATCTTTGATCACTTCGTATTCACTGGAAAAATCCCACAATTGCAATCCCACATTATGTTTCAGCGAGGATGCCAAGTTCTCTATGGTACGTAGCTATTCAAGGCACTCTGTCCACCCTCAGGCTGCTCATTAAAGTGATGGCAGTTTCTATTTTAATGAATAAGGTAGAGTGCAAATTCCCAACTTCATTCAGAGACCGTGAATGGTAAAAAGGAGTGGGCTCTTTTTTCAGTTCCCAACTTCTTTGTTTTCTTGGAAATTGTGTAAATGTGTTCATAACCATGGGACAACTCCATGTGCATGCAAAAACCGTCCAAGAGACAAGATTTTAACTCATGCCCAGGGTTTGTATTATTAAAACTTCATTCTGAGACCAACATCCCTCATCCAGATTTCACTTCTAGGAACAGTTACATGTCCATATTGCAAGAGGTAATAGTAGGAAGATGTCTGATAAGAGAAACTTAGTTCCCTCTTTTAATTCTCACTTATTCATTTCCTAATTGTCAGTGCTGTGCCAGAAAGCCTTTCCATACAAAACCAACATTCCTTGCTTGCAGTGATTGCCGTTTTAAAGACTGCACTTGCCCACAGTTACACAGCAAGAACATGAAAGCTGATGCATGTTTTCTCTCCAGTTAAAATATAACACTTTAAGGTGAAGCATGAACTAAGTGCATGGCTGAAGTGCTGCACAAGTGTGAACAGTCGGTGTCAGGGATGGAGGCAGAGCTCTCTGTTTGCCTTCCTCCCTATTATCCATGTGCCATTCAAAGCTAACTGCCTGGTCGCCTTCTTTTGACCACTGTTACTCCTCACTTTGCTGGGAAAACCTCCTTATTCCTGCCCATTAACCAAAGATTGGGAAGAGCGGTGGCTGCCAAGTGGAGGCTGTTGAAGGTGATGCTGAGTTGCTGCTTGCAGCTGCATTAGGAGCGCATATGTTTTTGGTGTGTCCACGTTTATTTATTGTCAAGGCCAGGTTGGACACAAGGGCTTGGAGCAAGCTGCTCTAGTGGAAGGTGTCCCTGCCTGTGACAGGGGTTGGAGCTGGATGGGCTTTAAGGTCCTTTCCAAACCCACAGCACTCTGGTAAAGTGCTGTTTATCATAGAACCATTGAAATCTCATCTCAGTCTCCCCTCGGGCAGGTTAAAGCCATTCCCCTTGGCCTGTCCCTACATCCCTTGTCCCAAGCCCCTCTCCAGGTTTCCTGCAGCCCCTTTAGGCACTGGAGCTGCTCTCAGGTCTCCCCTTCAGGAGCCTTCCCTTCTCCAGGCTGCCCCAGCCCAGCTCTCTCAGCCTGGCTCCAGAGCAGAGCTGCTCCAGCCCTCGCAGCATCTCTGTGGCCTCCTCTGGGCTTTCTCCAGCAGCTCCAAGTCCCTCTTCTGTTGTTGCCCCCGAGCTGAATGCAGCACTGCGGGGGCAGCTTCCCTAAGATCAGACAATCTCCATGTGTCTTTTCCACATGTCCAAGCCATGGGGCAGTTGGAGACCCACCGAGAGGACTCAGCCTCCATCTTTCCCTGCCCACAGCTCCTTGGACCAAATCCATCTTTTCTGCAGAGATTCTGCCTTTAGCTGGGAGGTAAAAGTTTCTTTGCTTAGTGCACAGTGTATTTACCCAGTTGTATGTAATCAGACAATCATGTACAGGCACCTTTTAATTTTTGCCTTGAGAAAAACTGAAGATAGATACTGAAATTAAAAAAGGCTTTGCTGTTTAATAGCATTAAATAACCACACGTGGTTGCAGGAGACTGAGGAATTATCTTAATGTTATTTTCATTTGCATATGCTCCTTCAAAATCCTCTCACTGAAACACACAGTTTAAGGGAAGAAGCTGAAACATTAAATCGTTTAATAAAAGCAGCTCTTGCCATGTATTTGTTATCCTCATGGATTTTACGCGCCAGAGGATCTTTGTGGTACACAAAGAATATGATCCAGACGGGAAAAGTCCTATCTCTTCCAGCTACACCGAAACACCTTTGCTCCTTGAAAGTCTTCACCTTCTTCATTTGTGAGGCTTGGGGATCTCCAGATGAGGAGATGACCTTGATTCCAGGGAATTCCAACCCCATCATTTTCTTGCGATAGAAACCATGTTTGACTGGAGAATGGGATTTATAGCAGCAACTGGAAGTAAGACAAAAGTCAGAAATGTTAAATAACTACCAAAACTGTGGTTTTTTTTTTCTGGAAGGCTCTTTCTTCACTCAATAACTTTATGTTTGCACCAAACCCCTCTGTTTTGTGTATGCATCCACAGGGAGAGGTGCACATAGATTTCGATTTCCACTCATGACTTCTACCATTTGATATGTAATCTATTGCATAAAACGATGTTTTCTTCAGGCATAGCTTCAGTGATCTCTTTTACACTTTATAATTGGAAGTGATTAGTGGATGAAGTGAACTTGGATTTGTAACACCACAGTAACGCCGTTTGTACAGTTACATTTTTCCCCTCAAGTCAAAATGTGCTGATTTCTATGATTCTTTTTGTTGTGTTAGTAGAAGTTATTACATTTGTGCCATGCAGAGCTGAAATCCTGGAAAGCGAGGTCTCCCTGGACTCCTTCATTGGGTAAGTCACAGAATCCCAGACTGGTTTGTGTTAGAAAGGACCTTAAAGCTCATCCAGTTCCAACACCCCTCCACTCAGTGGCCTCGAGCATTCTCAGCACAGAGGTTTAGTGTCTGTCATTTTAAATGATGACTTGATGATTTGCCACGTGCCAAAATAGTTATTGCTCCCTCTCCAAGGGCTGCATGAGCTGCAAAGGAAAAACCACACAGAGAAAAAGCAGGAGGGTTAACCAACCAACCAACACCTCAGTGCACAGAACTTGCTCTTTCCAAAGAGTAAGCCCCTAATCACAAGGACTGTGGTTTTAGCAGCTTATGACCCCAAACACACAAAAGAAGTGGATCATTGGTTTAAAAAAGAGCCATTTCCCAGAATGTAACTGCACCTTAAGGGCAAATAAATACCTTCTCGCTGCTTAGATTGGTAGCGTTTCTCCCCATAACTGAAGCATCAGGAATAATTATGCTAAAAGACACTTAAGCTGGTAAAGAAAACACATATTGCATTTTATGATGCTCTTGCTGGGCTTCTTGTGTAACAGGAGAGAAATTATATTAGCACTGGTGCTACATCGGTGTAGAACTACACCCCCGTGTTGCTCTGAATTGCATTGTGCAGCTTCCCTCACTTTTTATAGCTCTACTAATGCCGTTCAAAAACTGTGGGCTAAAGGAATATTAAAATGTCTTGGCAGTGCAGCATTGCTCAATCTTTTGACTGTGGGATTACATATATACCTTGTTTCTATTTGATTTTGATTGCTTGCTTGGCCTAGATCCTCCGCAAGCATTTGGTATGACTGAATAATTTTTAGTTGTACTTTCTTGCCATGCTTTATGCTAATCTGCTGATGTTTTGCAGCTCCAGCCTTGCCAGGCAATGCTGCAGTCTACAGCCTTCCTCCTTTACTGGGTTTTTAACAGGGTATTTTATTGCCTATCATTACCATTCATTGTGGCTTTATGGACTGTGCTCGCCACTCGTGCTCACCCGATGCCGCGGCTGCCACTGCCTTTGTTCTGCCGCAGGTTCTATATCGTCCCTTCTCCCTCCTGCCCTTCAGGAGAGCCTTGGGTACCCGCTTGTACAGGGGCTGCTGGAGCTCACAGATGACAGAGAGGCATTTCAGCTCCTGAAGGTCTTTGTGATTTAAATGGAATGGTTTTTTTCCGCACTATCACTGTCTGTTCTACAGAGAAGATGTTAACTATGAAACGTATAACACACTATGCTTCAGGACTTCTGATGCCTCTCAAGCTTTTATGATGTTAATGCATATTTGAAGGAAATGGCAATTTTTCTGTCAAATGGCATAATTAAATCATCATAGAATCCCAAACTGGTTTGAGTTGGAAGGGACCTTAAAGCTCATCCAGTTCTAACCTCCGCTGCTAGAACTTCTTCCTAAGGTCTCGTCACAACCTCCTCTCTAGCAGGTTAAAGCCATTCCCCTTGTCCTGTCCCTACAGGCCCTTGTCCAAAGCCCCTCTCCAGTTTTCTTGTTGCCCCTGTAGGCACTGGAAGCTGCTCTAAGGTCTCCTCAGAATCTTACATTACATAAATGCGAATATGCATGAATCTTTGCCTGACTACTCAGCAAAAGGAAAATGAATAGTTTCCTCAGGTAACACTTCAATATTTTTAAGGGTGTTTTAAAAGTAAATAAATCATTTGCTCTGTACCTTTTCATGAAGTGATTTGTGTCTTTAGGACGCAGTGTTCTCTTAAAGCCATCAAATGTGTTCAACTGGGAGAGCAGGAGCAGCTTGCTGATCTGCAGTGCCTGGTAACTAACAAGTTCGATCCCCTCCGCTGCGGAGACACGCATTTAAAAAGCCTTGGCTCCCACATTGACTTCAGTGGGAGCTGAGTGCTCAGCACCTCAAAGGATTGACCCTCAAATACTTATCTGTATGAGCTTTCCATTATTCATTTGACAAATGAAACTGGTTGTAATGTAAATTACAGAATGAATCTTTCTGTGGCTTAAGATCCTGTAACTTAAACCTCCTAGGCTGCTTATCTGCCTTCTGCCACCTACCTACAGTTTATCCAGTGCACTTGGCATTCCTGATTGTTCCTTGCATATAAATTTCAATCATACCCACAGGGTACCTCTAGTCTATAATAGTTTGCTTTGTGGGCAATTTAGCAAGAGAACTGTTCTGCCCAAACAGCGAGTGAGACATTTGCTGCTGGGAAAAGCAAAACCCGTGGGAAGTACCATGCATATTCTTCACATAACACTGTAATAAGGCAATTGTATTGAAATTAAAATAGAGATTGAGAGATTTATCTCCCCTTTCAGTCACCACGGTATCATGGAGCTGGCTGGGAGCCTCTAAGCAAGGCAATCCCACGTATGCAAAACCAGGCGTCTCGGGAAGTCGGGCTGATCAGCTAATGATGGCTTGATACCTTCTACCAAAGTCATTAAAATTCTTCCTTATCTCAACAGAATAACTTTGCACTGTAATAATCTTATTAGAGCCCAGTTGTTCTGTTTCCCTACCAGCCAGGTTACACGCAATGCCTGCCTCTCTCATTCCGTGCCTGCCTTTCGTCCCGCTCCGTGTACAGCCCCAAGAGAGCCCTTTGCATGAGTTTCTCTGAAACAACATATAGATGCTGTTGCGGAAACTCCTCTGCCAAGAAAGGAGTGGGAAATGGTCATTGGCTGTGCAGGCACATACACTACCAACCTCAGGAAAAACCTGTGTGGAGTGTGCTGACTGGAGACCCGAGTAACTGGGAAAGTGTAGAAGGAGTCTTTGCTGTAGCAGTGCTTTCCAAGAGAGGTGGCAGTAAACTCCATCCTCCTCCTGCACTTGTTTCGTGTCTTTGGTGTAAGGGAAAGAGGGAACACGGAGAAGACCATGAGGTGTTAGGGAAGTGAGGTCTGTGTAAGCAGGGTAAAACCAGAATGAGACTTGAAAGCCTTGCAGTCTGTGAGAAAGTGAAGGAGATGGAAAAGCTGCCATGATGATAGAATCATAGAATTCTGGAACGGTTTGGGTTGGAAAGGACCTTAAAGCTCATCCAGTTCCAACCCCTGCCACGGGCAGGGACACCTTCCACTAGAGCAGCTTGCTCCAAGCCCCTGTGTCCAACCTGGCCTTGAACACTGCCAGGGATGGGGCAGCCACAGCTTCTCTGGGCACCCTGTGCCAGTGCCTCAGCACCCTCATGGTAAAGTAAATGATATCAGCCAGGACCACAACTTGGAGCAGTCCTTAGAGTATCTCAGAAATACATGGTCTTTTCTAGTGAATCCTGAGAAACTTTGACATTGTTGATTGCATTTACAGCTGTTTAGATTTTAACTTACAAAACTCAGCACTTGTAAGTAACAAAACAACTGCTCATGTGATGATTCACCATCCCACTGTGCCTTGCAGCAGCACAGCAGTCTCTTTGCAGAGACCACAGAGGGAACCCACAGCAGGAACTTCTGCAGGATGCTGCAGCCAAAGAAAGTCTCACAAAAACCTTCTTGGGAAGCTAAAAGATGCGTTCAGTGGTTCCTACTAGTATTAAAGAACAGCAAGAAGGATTATTCTGAAAAGCTATTGCAAGTGATTTCCTTTAATAAAGTTAAGGAGATTTCTCTCTGTAATACTCATCATGTTCCTCCTGCAGTTCATTCTGTTATCATCCTCACTAGTATTTCCATGAATCCTTCCTAATATTTATGAGATAAGTGAGTTTTGGCCTCAGGTACACAGGACAGCACTTCAGGGAGGAGCGAAGGACTGAATTAGATGTGGGGCAGCTGCCAAAATCAGAGAGAGAGGGTTTCAAGGTAAAGGTAGCTTTTTCCTAGCAGTTTTGGAAGGGAAATTACCCCATGGCAGGAACTGGATCATCCAGAGGCTTCCAAGTTAGGAATCTTCAGAAATCAGAGATACTAGCTTAAGTAGCAGGATAAACTGAATTTAAACCAACCACTCTTAGGTCTGTGTCCTCAAGAGAAACCTCTGGAGCATTCAGTCCATCCTGTGGGATTTCACATTGTAGAGCACACTTGGAGGAAGTGCAGGTGGCTTTATGGTGTGATGGTAGCACATTTGCTAGGAGAACCCTAAAGTACCACCTGTCCAAGTACATAAAAATTAATTAAGCATCAGCAGAGATTGAGAAGATGCCTCAGAAAGTCTGTGGCAACCTTTAACCTCATCCCTTCTACTGTCAGTCCTCCCACTAAGGCCAAAAATCCTTTCTCAGTCTTATTTTTCTTCAGTTACTGTATTGTATTCCCAATATGCACACAACACGTGGGGTGCTTGAGCTCAGCTAGAAGAATCTGAATCTACAGACACAGAGGGACTTTTTTACTGTGGCTCTTACTTCATGAAAGAGTTCTCTTCTTTGGCTTCACCCGCCTACCTCCTGTAGACAAGTAGGGACATACCCTTTATCCTGACCTATCCATTTAGACCCAGATGAGTTTTGTGTATATTTAAAAGAAGCTTTTTAGATCAAGCTTTAAGGGAATATCAATTGGCTATGTTTTAGCTGACATTTGCAATAATTCCTAGGCACACAAATAGGCTGAAGCCGTGGTGTGAAGCATAACGCAGTCAGGCAATAAGGCCAAGTTCTTGCCTGAAGAAGCTAATGGTCCAAAAGTGAAAAGGGAAAAAAAGAAAGTTGAGTATTCCAGATGTTTTCATTGGGAATTCAGAACCACATTGAGTGGTTCTTCCCTGTGAGGGTGCTGAGGCGCTGGCACAGGGTGCCCAGAGAAGCTGTGGCTGCCCCATCCCTGGCAGTGTTCAAGGCCAGGTTGGACACAGGGGCTTGGAGCAAGCTGCTCTAGTGGAAGGTGTCCCTGCCTGTGGCAGGGGTTGGAACTGGATGAGCTGGAAGGTCCCTTCTAACCCAAACCAGTCCAGGATTCTATGATTGACCCTGGGTGGCTCCTAGAATTTCTGGTAATCTCAATAATCGAAACCATTACTTCAAGCTCCAGTCCACGTTTCAGTGTTCCACACTTGTTCATTTCTCTAACAGGTAGAAAAATCAATCGTTCTCTAACACTCCCTTTAGCCAGCTTGAACCTGCGTCTGTGGAAATCAGGTAGCAAACTCCTGGCTTACTTCATCTAGAACACCATCACAGCCAACGTGCATTGCAAACACAAGGTGGTGGTAACTACATCTATTTGTTCGCTGCGCATCATCTGCGTAGAACTTTTCTCTGTCTTTGTCCTGAGAGCTACAATATGTCTTACAGTCAATAAAATCAATACCTTTAAAAGAGATTTGTTGATGTTTGGACTATGTATAAAATTAGATCCTCTGATTAATACTCTAACAATGTGGCAGGATCATTACATTACAGCACATGAAGCCCTTCCTCATGCGCCTGCTTAGGAATAACTGCGTCTTGTAATAATAAAGACTAAAAATTACAACGAAAAGAATAGTTATTGACTTCCAGAAATAAATAGAAAACTACTTCCATTGTGCTCCTTGTCCATATGCATTGTATTGTCATTTATATACGTCCTTCCTCATGCTGGACATCGAGCACTTAACGAAGCAACAAACAACGTAGTCCCACCATGGGGTTTATGCAGCTACTGCTCTGTTGTAAAGAACAGCTCATCATAACCAGCCCCCTGGCCTAGCAGCTTTTCAGAGGAACGGTGATGGATATGCTTTGGAGTGAGTAACCACCTCCTCCTCAAAGCGGGAGGCTGCGTGAGTTATCTCTGCAAGCTCCAAAAGTTTAATTCTGTCCTTATAAATATTGGATTTGAGGACTTGTTTGTCCTCTAAAAGCATAAGTAGGCATTGTTTCCAAACCTGGGCTGGTTTCAGCTTATTCCCCAGATTCTCCTCAACTGTCTTCTCAGCCATCATCAATTCAGCCCCTGATTCAAACAGGAGCTTGTCTGTGATCTAATCTAAACTTTACAGTTATAGGGGTATTGTTAATGTCACTCTTCTTAATAAGCTTCCAGCCTTCTAGAAGCTGAAAGAGGGTTGGTTTAGATTAGATATTAGGAAAAAATTCTTCACTGTGAGATTTGGGTGGGAAAGGAACTTAAAGTTCACCCAGCTCCAACCCCTGCCACGAGCAGGGACACCTTCCACTAGAGCAGCTTGCTCCAAGCCCCTGTGTCCAACCTGCCCTTGAGCACTGCCAGGGATGGGGCAGCCACAGCTTCTCTGGGCACCCTGTGCCAGCGCCTCAGCACCCTCACAGGGAAGAGCTTCTGCCTAATGTCTGTTTTATTCCTAATTCGTGTTGACATCAGAAGCAAATCTGCTTCAAGTTCTCCATCCTTCCCCTTGCTACTGCTGTAGATGTGCCACAGCACCCGAGTAGCTTCTCTGGCGTTCTTGGGCTCTGGTAGCATTTCTGGGACCGAGGACCTAGCAAGTGGGAATGCTTTGCATTCAGACTGGGTTGTCGCCACTGCTCAGGTTAATTAGATTCATGTCCCATTTTACAAACTTTTGTAACATCTTATTTCAGTTCCATAGTTTCACCTCTCAGTAGGTTGGTTTTAATTGCTGTGCAGTGTCTCTGAGTTTATTTATTATCAAATGTTCTTCTTTGCATTTTAATTTTGGTTACGAACTTGTAACTCCTGTAAACTCAGCCTCAATGCTATTTCATTTCAGCAGTATCTTGTGTTTCTCTGGCATCTGTGTAGTAAGAGACTTCCCCCTTTTGAAATAATTATTTCTGCCCCCCTGACTTCTCAATCTTAAATAACTGTGTCAAGGTATATTACTTTTTAAAGCCTTGATAAGAAGCTGGTTTATTATTCTTCAGATGAGTAATCAAAGTCATCTGAGATCGCTGTGTGAAACAGAATGAAATAACACGATGAAACTGAGCCTTGTTGGAGAGAACAAAGCAGCTGGGAATTGGCTGTGGCATCCTAATTTACCTGTGTGGCAAGAGGAGCTGCCAGGTACAGGGATACTGGGAGAGTAGATGATACCAGAGATGGGGATGGTGTGAACCCTGTCTGGTTCATGGTGGGTTTAGTGGGAAGCCAAGTAAAGAAAGGAAGGAGAAGAGGGTTGGGAAGAGTTTGGAAACTTCAGAAATGAGGGAGCTCAGTTCAGGGATGTGCTGCAAAGGCTGTCTGGGGAGTAGTAGAAACAGATCACTGCACTGATATCCAGAAGACAAATGGGAATAGGGGGACGTGGCTGTGCTGTTCAGGGGACTGGATTCATCATTGAGTGTGCAGCCATGCCTGGTAGAGCAGCCATATCAGCAGTGATGGCAGCAAAGGCAGAAACCTGCTATGTTGAGAGGACACCAAGGATGGGATGAGAAAATGGGCTACAGGTGGGTGCTGGGTGGTGGTAGAAAGTAAACCAGGAGAATGGCTCACTGCCATCAGAGGTGACCTCATTTCCCCTCTCTGCTCTTGGCCACAGTCTTGCTTATCTGGTGCTGCTTCTACCGCTCCTGGGCTCTTGTCTTGAGCCTTGATAATGTGCTAGATTATTAGGAAGAAGGTGGAGCAAGTCCAGGATGTCCCCCATTGTGCAGTGGTGGTGCTGGTTGCTGGGTCAGCTCAGCATCTTGTGTACCATCGCCTTGCAGCACTTACTGATGGGGGGATGTCAAGCTGTGAGGAGCGGGCAGGAGGAACTACACAAGCGTTAGCCCTTGCTGCTCACTGAACCATTATGTAATGGGGCAAGACTAAACTGATTTATCAGTAGCTCCGTTCCTACCAATGCCAAAAGTGGCAATAAATCATAGAATCATAGAATCACAGACTTGTTTGTGTTGGAAGGGACCTTAAAGCTCATCCAGTTCCAACCCCTGCCATGGGCAGGGACACCTCCCACTAGAGCAGCTTGCTCCAAGCCCCGTCCAAGCTGCAATCTTAATCCCAGCCCAGGACAGCACAGTTCCTCGCTCCCATTTTCTGCCATGATCCAGCTGAGTACAGAGGAGGGATGCACACGGATGGGTGAACTGTCAGTAGAGAGATCCTTATCAGCATGTAGGACCTGTACCAAGGGATCAGGAAGAAGAGCTGAGACCAGAATGATGTGGGTGAGTGAGCTGCAACGGTGGATGCTGCCCCATTGAAGGGCAGGGGAGTTGGGCAACAGGGAGGGGGATTGCATGAGGGGCATCCAGAAGTGGTTTGTGCTTCAGTGATTTGCTTTGCAGTCAAAGATCTGGCTTTTGTTTTATTTCTTCGTCTCTTTTAGGAAATTAAAAAGGAAGATTCCTATCACAACTTTATAGTTGAATTATGGGAGGTTGTGGCCACGTGAAACACTTATTGAGGTGGCTTTGAACGTCCTCACACAATTACAACACTGACCTAAAGCAGTCTTTCAGTTCCGAAGGAACTCAGCTTTTCTCTCAGAAGTCTGTCATATTTAATTTCATTTCATCACAAAGACACCCCGTTGAGTGTAAAAAAAAAAAAAAGAAAAAGAAAAAAGACAATTTCATTTGCTTCTGCTCTGTATGAAAATGAATTGAAAGTGTGAAAATTGAGGGTTTGTAATTAAGTTCTGTAACATCAGGAGGAACAAATAGGTCTGTATGGAGAAATACATCTGTATACAATCCTACAATGGTTTGTGTTGGAAGGGACCTTAAAGCTCACCCAGCTCCAACCCCTGCCACAGGCAGGGACACCTTCCACTAGAGCAGCTTGCTCCAAGCCCCTGTGTCCAACCTGGCCTTGAGCACTGCCAGGGATGGGGCAGCCACAGCTTCTCTGGGCACCCTGTGCCAGCGCCTCAGCACCCTCACAGTGAAGAGCTTCCGCCTAAGAGCTCATCTCAGTCTCCCCTCTGGCAGGTTAAAGCCATTCCCCTTGGTCTGTCCCTACAGGCCCTTGTCCAAAGCCCCTCTCCAGGTTTCCTGTAGCCCCTTTAGGCACTGGGAGCTGCTTTACCCTGAGTAAATGCAGGTATTTATTTGTGTATCTTTATATACACACAAACTCATACGCTTCCATGTGTTTTCTCCTGAAAATTGCTCTTCACAGGCTTGCCTTTCCCAAGAAGCCCCACACAGACCTGGTTTTGGAGATGATATTTGCATTGAGACGGCAGCACTTGGACGGGTCATCCCCATGTTGTCAACCCGAACCACGTCTGGAGCAAACTTCTGTTTGTGTGGAATCATGGTAAGGGTTACCTGGAGAAACATAGACTGCTGGAAGGAGAAAAGGAAGCTTGGGGCATTTTATACTTCTCATTTGTATGCAACTGCACTGGACATCCCAGCTTGGTGGGCTCCTGATGGTGCTCTTAGCAGCAGGGTGATCCCATGTAGAGTGCTGGGCAGCACAGCTCAGACAGAGACAAGAACCAATGCAAAGCTTTGCCTGCCATAATCTGTTGTGCTTGGTTTTGTTCCTGGAGATGAGCAAACTCAGCAAGGTTATAGGCAGAAGCAGGAAGACTAAAAAATCACTGTAGCAAAACTTCACCTCAGCCTACGTGTGGGGATGTCCCTGATATTTAGTCAGCTGCTCTTCATCATGCTTATGAATAGGTATATTTGAAGGAAAATTCGTGACATAGGAAGATGATTGTTAGGGGACCATCACTCATTTAATTATCCTCCCTGTGTGTCACCGAGGATGGGAATACTTGGAGTATTTAACAAAACTCAGAGATTCTTTGAGAGTTTCTTTTGACTTGTTCAACACTTATATATATATTAGTCTATCCGCGTATCACCTCCTTCCTCACTGGAAACAGCACAGGAGGACTCAGAGTTCAATTCTCATGGTTCATGTGACAATTGAATCCCTGCTTTTGTTCCATCCAGGCTTGATTAGCATTTTCTCGTGCATTTACTTGCTCCTTGTTGAAAAGATGAGAGTGAAGGTGTTCAGGTAACGAAGTAATTATGAAATGCCCACCTCTCTCTTTGACTGCCCCAGGGAAATTTGCCGATTCACTAAGCTGTCCTGCTGCTGTCACCAGTGTTGTCACCTGCCCTGTGAGCTGTGGGGTCCACGGTACATGGTGTTGCTTTGGCAACCATCAACACACATGCTACTGAGAAGCTCTCTGATGGTGCATGTGCCGTATCTTCCTGTAAATGCAAGGAATCTTCCACAAATAATGATCTAAGGAGTAGTCCCTTGTGCTGTGCTAGGACCATTCCTCGTCACCATCTCTTGGTAACCCCTGGAGAAGATGGAAAAGCTCAACACGAGCAGGAGCAGAAAGCGGAGCTGTCTTTCTGGAGGCCATGTGAGGTGCCCCTGTGCTCAGGGCTCTTACGGAGCACCATGCCCATTTGTAGTCATAGAATCATAGAATCATAGAATCATAGATCACAGAATCCTGGACTAGTTTGTGTTGGAAGGGACCTTAAAGCTCATCCAATTCCAACCCCTGCCACGGGCAGGGACAGCTTCCACTAGAGCAGCTTGCTCCAAGCCCCTGTGTCCGACCTGGCCTTGAACACTGCCAGGGATGGGGCAGCCACAGCTTCTCTGGGCACCCTGTGCCAGCGCCTCAGCACCCTCACAGGGAAGAGCTTCTTCCTTATATCTAACCTGAACTTCCCCTGTTTCAGTTTGAACCCGTCACCCCTTGTCCTATCACTACAGTCCATGATGAAAAGTCCCTCTCCAGCATCATTATAAGCCCCCTTCAGACACTGGCAGCTGCTCTGAAGTCTCCACATAGTTTCTCTTCTCCACGCTGAGCATCCCCAACTTTCTCAGCCTGATGAAGGATCACAGATGAAGTGAGGATTCAAATCCTTGCCTGGTTCTCAGTGAGAGGAAGCTGGTGAGGAGAGGTGTTGGACCATGCAACTGATGCCAGCCCAGCTTGGTGCGTGGCTACAGCCATCATGGGGGCAGCCACTACATTAAGCAGGAGGAGAGGTGTCCCATGTCATGCTGGAGCATGACTGATGACCAGGCTTTGTACAGGTTGGTCCAATTCCTGCTTAGGGGAAGGACAATTCCTTCAGGGTGGCATTGCCCATGGCCAAGAGTGGCATCAGAAGCACATTAATGATCCTTGTAGGACTGGACAGCTTGGATTTTGCTGCCCTTCCCCTGTGACTGACAGCCTGCATACATTTACAGCACTTTTCATACCTCCCTACAAACACCAAAATTATACGCTTTAGCTGAAAGACAGCCAAAACATCTGAAAGGCTCATTGTTTCCTAAGTAATATTTTCTATCCAAATTGAGCTGAATGGTTCTTGAAAACAATTGTGTATTAAACTCCAGCAAACAGACATGCTGCTCGGGCCCACGCAGGCTAATAGAAACGCCCGCCTGGCTGGATAAAAGCACAATGAAAGGTTCTATTTTGGTTCGTGTCAGTGACCTTGCGTGGCTGTTTGAGGACTGTTCAATCTCCTGCTCAGGATGTATAAAATTAATATACCTAAGGGGGAGGATGTTATTAGGAGTTAGCTCGGAAATGCTACAGGAAATGCTGCAGATAGATGGCTGAAATTACCCTGTAGACATTGTTCAAACAGAGCCGTGTTTAAAATTAAACTTACAAGAAAATCCTTTTACTGGTTAGTCCCCTACAGAAGAAGGATCTATTGATTGCATCTCCGTTGTTACATCTTAATAAAAGAAAAGGAGTTTTAAAACTACATAAAAGAACAAGGGGGGGGGAAGGAATGTTGGAAGTGTTATTAACATATTAAAAGATAACCACAATGGATATAATAAAATACATTATTCACGAGGCATGATAGCAAAACTCAGTGAGAGTGGCTTTGCCCCTGCACGTTCTTAACATCACTGAAAAGAATTATCTCTCTTCATCTATTTTCTGCTGCCTGTGCTTTACCTCAAAAACCATACATTATTCCCCCAATCTATTTCATTGAGCAAGGGAATTATCTATGCATGGATGCTTTAGCATGAAAGGCATCTCCCAGGAAGTACAACTTTCCCATTTATTTATTAGTATTTTTTCAACAAAAGGGCTAAAAAAGAAAGGTGTGGGGGAGAGGGAAATAAGGATCGGTGTTTAAAACGTACCTAATGACATGCTAATGCGCCCAAATGAATATTGAAAGAACTCAAACATTGCTTTGAAATGAATTAAAACACTCTCTTTGTCCTGTAGAAATGGGAGATTAAAACCTGTACGGCAATGTTTACGATGTTTAATTTTCAATTGTTTCTTTGATGTAACAGATAGAAAGGTTTGCACCTGCAAAGGAAAAAGGCTGTGAACAGATTGCAAACAGTCTGCAAACACTTCATCAAGAATTTCAGTTGTCAGCCTCCCCGAGCACAAGGGAGCCTTGATGATATCTTTGTGTGCCTTTGACTCCTTTTGATTAATAAATGCAAACAAATCTCGCTCGGTAACCTCTGGTTGCAATCTATGCATGACAAGTAGGGACAACCTCTGGCGAAGGGATGCACTGAAGTCTGTTCCCCCTTCCTCTCCCACACAATAAATAGTTGATCTTTAATGCTTTTTGACAATTAGAGAATGAAATCTTTTGTAGTTGTGCAGGCCTGGCTACTCTTCATTATTCTGTTCTCCGCGGTGAAAGATCACTGTCTGTTATAGCATTGCCGTGCTTTGGGTGGATGAGCTGGGTTTTTTTGTCCTCCTTTTCTTTTCCTAACGCGACTTCATCCCATTATTGAAACTTGAAGTGCAAATACTGCTTTTTGACTGAGCAGCGCTGTGAGTTTCATCAATACGATGGATTTCAGCAGGGCCCATTAGGAACTTGCATAAAACCCAAGCATTGCTTGGTTTTGTGGGTCCACCTTGAAAATAGCACTAAAACTGTCTTGAAATGGTAGGGAATGTATCCAGTACCTTGGGCAAGCAACAGAATTTTACTCCTTTACATACTTACTCCTGTGTTAGGGCTGTGCTCCTGTTAATACACCTCTTACTCCTGTTTTAGCTGTGTGATAGTAGGCACAGAGGCCAATGCAAGTCTATTCTATACTTGCACGTGGCAAGAGCTTATCAAATGAGGCTGATGGTTTTAGAAAAGAATGAACTGCTTTATAGATAAGAACAGATACACAGACAGAGGATGCAGAACTTGTTTTTATGAACTCCTAAGTCCTAAACATGGAGTTCGGTGCTGGAAGGAATTCAGATAATGTAAGGATAAAGTAAGCTGAAAATAACCTCAGCCAAAATAGACTTTGTAAGAAAGAATAAAAGGGATACCGAGGCTTTTTAGGGGTAAGAAGACAGGAGAAGACATGAAAACTGTACAGGGGTTGGGTAGAAATAATCAGAGTATGGAAGCGTTCAAGGCCAGGCTGGACAGGGCTTGGAACAACCTGCTCTAGTGGAAGGTGCCTGTGCCCATGGCAGGGGTTGGAACAGGATGAGCTTTCAGGTCCCTTCCAACCCAAACCAGTCTGGGATTCTGTGACCCCAAAAATCAGTGTCTTGGTTTTCAAGAGCAACAACATATGGGACAGAGGATGAATGGCTATGGGACCAAGCTGTAAGGATTTCCCTGGTCTCAAGCAGATGCAATATTCAGGTTGCTCAGTCTGTTCTGATTAGGAAGGGTCAGTACATTTGTCTAATTGGAGATGGGGCTGTGTGTTTGGAGTACAGCACACACAGCACCTGAATGTGAGAGTGGGGGGGAACAGGGTGAACAATGCTCTCAGCAGCCAAAGCCTTATGGTCTGATCTCAACAGCATACAAGACTTCAGATGCTCTTTGGAGAAATATAGTAATTAAAAACTTAAATTAAATGATTAAATTAATGAAGTAATTTGCAAAAGAGGATATAAGTGAAAACCAGAATCAGATACCACATTTTTGTCCAATGGTATCACATGCCACACTAACCTGATATCTTTCTTTGATCGGATAACTGATTTTCATAACAAAGCAAATGCAATGGATGTGATCTTTCTGGACTTCAGCAAAGCATTTGATGTAGCACCACTTGGGAAATTACAGTTAAAATGGAGGTAGTGGAGATCAGTAGAAAACCTGAAAGGCTGATAAGGAGCCAGCAACAGGTAGAAATGAAAACAGATTGCGTTAACAGGGAAGGCACCACGCTAGGAGGAGGTTGCCCAGAGCATTCCCCAGGGACTGGTCTTCACACAAGATAGTCTTGACACTATCTTGTGCAATCATTCCCAGTAATGACCTTAGGGAGGAGAATCATGTTAACTGAGTTTGCTGATAGCACAAAAGTAAAAACATCACCAGTTCGAGAACTTGCTGTGTCATATACATGGAATTTGGGACTGGAATAGTAGCACAGGATGAGACTGAGTCCCCTTAGGGACAAATGGTGATGATTTTTGTCATGAGATGAGGCTCGTGGCCTAAGGGCATTTAGGTGAAAGAATAAGCTGGCCATGCTCAACAATCCCAAAGGCTTCTGAGCCATGACATGGTGCCACGATGCTGGCCCCACGGCTAGGAGTGACATTTGAGGAGAGAATACAAGAGCCTGGATCATTTAGGCCAGCAAAATAAATGCTAAGATAGGTTCATTCACTGGTAAATGCCAAGGGAATGAACACAAATGAGAGAAAAAGAGTTAATGGACAATGTTGATGCAAACCCAAATGGATATAAAGTGACCATTAATAAATTTTCTGATCACAATTGGATTCCCAGCCTTCAGAGACCCGATGTGCCTTTCAGCAGGAGAAGCAGGAGGGAGAAATATAACCATTTATAAGATGTTGCTTTATCAGATTATTTGGTGTTAAGCAGAAATCTAACAGCCTCATTCCATCCCAGTGTTCTTTTTACTCTTTCAGTGGTGGATTTCTGCCCCTTCTCATGATAAAGAAATGTTGAGGGAGTATGTAGGGAATGAATGGGAACATTCCACAAGCAATGTCCCTCTGGGACATTGGTCTGAGGTGACTATTGAGAGGCGGCTGATTACAGGACTAAATCATAAAAACAGAGAAGAGACAGCAAGACTAATTACATGAGGGTGGCATAAGGGATATACACCAGTGCTTTTCCTCAACCCCACAAAACCTCTCCTGCATGCAGACCATTCACAGGGCTGTGCTGCTGGAAGTGCAGCATCCCAAGGCAGGGCAGGTTCTGGTCCTGTGCTATCACAGCATGTAGGATGCCCTCAAAACCTCCAGCTTTCTTTTCTCAATGAAAGCAGAAGTTAGGAGGAGAAGTGCTTGTAACATTTGCCAGACGTCGCATGGAAGCAGTAACACATGCTGAGAGCCTTGTATACCTCACAGATGCTTAAAATAATTCCACCTCTAATAACTCAAAATGTTTTGCTACCTTCCAGGTGAGAATAGCTCTATTCCCTAGGTCTCAATAGGGATTAGAGCCTTAAATGCGATTGACATTTTCTATCAAGTAAATCTTCGTTTACAAATGGGCTGCTCCAAAAAAGCAGAATCATTTTCTAAAGGTGAGGCATCATCAGCGTTCCCAAGTTCCACGAACTATTCAGTGGTGAGTCACTGGGAATTCAAGCATCTAAAAGCAGTTGTTTGTTTGGCAGAACTGAAAAATTAGATGGGAAAGGTTTTCCAGATATTAGAGGTGATGAGGTGGAAGATTGGACATACACTGAGAACGGCTGATAAACATCAGCCTTGCATGGGTAGATCCAGAGTCCCTCGGTCACTGTCCACTGCTCTGTTACCTCAGAACAACAACAGCATCTCAGTATAGTTCTTGCTCTCTTTCCCTGTTAAATCCTCAGATGTCAAATCAGAACGTCTGCAAGGGCTGCCCCATCCCTGGCAGTGTTCAAGGCCAGGCTGGATGGAGCTTGGAGCAAGCTGCTCTAGTGGAAATTGTCCCTGCCCATGGCAGGGGTTGGAACTGGGTGAGCTTTAAGGTCCCTTCCAACCCAAACCATTCTATGATTCCCTTATCTCCATGTCTACCCCCATGTTACGACATATCCCAGGTCCCTGGTTCAACAACAGCCCTTGCAGGAAGATGCTGGAAGAAGAGATTCTGGTCCATGTGTGCCAGTAGTTATGGAGAGGGGACCTGAACATGATGCACAAAAATGTTCCTGGGCTCTGTGTGCTCAGGATGAGGTTTGTTTTCAAGCAGTTAATGTGTACGGCCCTTTATGTCCAGCTCCTAATAACACCAGTTTGGTAGTGCTGGGGCAGATATATTTATTCTCTGTGTTATTTAATACCCAGGTAACTGCTGCTGGGGCATTTAATGAGTTCTTTAAGAAAAAAAACAAGATCCACTGTGAGCCACACATACCTCCAGCCTTATTTCATGCACTTAATGGACTCCAGCTTATTCTCTGGTAGTTAAAAATTTTCCATTACAATCACTCCAGCATTTTTACTGCTTTTTTTTTATTTGCTCAATCATTTCACAGTCCAGTTGCTCAGTTCTGGTCAGGTGGGCTATAAAATACTCCTGTAACAATATCAATCTCTACAACATCTCCAGCCTCCATCTGTAATGACTTTGCACCGTTGCTAGTTTCTCCCAAATCACTGCTTTCAAGAACTAACAAATCTTCTTTACAGACAAACACACATCCCAAACACACACACCCCTCCTTCCCAGCAGCTCCCAAACAGCAACTCTGTTTAATACCTTGTTATTTTGTCCCTTCTGCAATGATTTCATTTCAAATGATTGGAATTTGACTAAATGAAAACTTGCGGTGGCTGAGCACAGGCGTACGTTGCTCCCTACCCATGCTTTTGGGATGCTCTTTTAGAATTGTTGTTCCACAATCCTATTTTGTGTGTGTGGGCACTGTGGCTTCCAGGCACCCTTTATGGATGGCAAATCCTCTTCCCACTCCCAAAAGCTTCCCATGCATCTGCCTGATCTTACCCATCTATGTCAAAGACACAGGTAAAGAATACTGTGGCCAGGCCAACACCAGTGTCCATGAGTCAACCCAAGGCCATTGAGCTTGGTACCAAATTCAAGCACTTTATGGAGGTCTTGTTTAGTCTGCGGTCTCAGAGCCTTTTAATGGACACAGTTTCCCATGTGTCTACACGTGAAATAAGACAGGAGATTTAATAAATGGCATATTAGTGATTTGTGGTAGAGTTGTGACTCTCCTGAAGCCTGTAAAGGGGAAGGAGGAGGTTCAGCATCCACAGAGGCAAGTTGTGACATAGCACGGTGCTTGCTTCTGCCCCACAGCATCATTTACATGCTCCGAGGAAGGAGAATTTCAGCATCTTCCTCAAACACGCTGCAGTTCTGCTCTTGGTGAGGAGGGGCAATAGATTTAGCCTATAAGCCTGCAGAAATGTTAAATAAAGATACTTTGCTCCATATCTTGCATTCAAATAGTCACACAGCCCCATGAGCAGGATCCTGCATCACCAGCCCGTCGAGCTGGCGGCTGCTGTTGGATTTGCCTATTGATTTACTTGGTGTTGTAACTCAATGGGGTGGTTGCAATATCTGGGGGGGTTACACTGCAGTCTTCTTCTGCCTACGTCACCTGCCTGGCTCTGACTATCTCCTTCCCTGTCTATCGTACCAGTCAAAATCACTTTCCAGTCCTTTCCCACAGGTAAACATTATCCGAGCCCATGATGCATTTTGTATCTCTCCAGAAAGTAATACCTATAGAAGTCACCACTTCAGTGATTTATGTAATTAAAATATGATGGATCAAGTCATTAAAATTCACTAGCACTGGTATATGTGTTCACAAGTACACAACTTGCCTCCAACTACGCCTGCCCCACCATCCCGAGATGACCTTGTTTTATTACTTAAGCTTCTGCTCTGGGATCAGACAATTATGAACAGCAGAACAAACTGAAGAGCGGAATTAAAGCCAAGAGCACCTGGGACATTTTTCCTGCTGGTGTTTACTTTGTCACTTCAAAATGACAGGCTTGAATTCCTGCACGATCTCCAGCATGTTCTGGAAATGACAGCTACCATAATTCAAATTTACTGCTGGGCTTTTTTTTTTTGTACTAGTAATGAAGTTGTAAATGCAGCATTTCTTTCATTACCTATTCATTAAAGATATGACATGAAAACAGAGTTACCATGGAAATGGCTCTGTGAATTCTGAGTACATAATAAGAATTTCATTGTTTACACTACAGCACAGATAACTGATGGGTGTTGTTGTTGCTGGTAAAGTCTTATTTAGCCTCAGGAATGCTTGTAAGGGGAAAAAGGTTACGCAATTGGTCTTCCCCTAAGTGCCTGCAGACAAGCAAAGCTCAGTAAAATCATCAGTGCAAAAGAGTTGGAGGATGAAAAGGACTGAATGTGTTTTGAGTTTTCAATCTCTGAGCATCATTTGGGGTTGAATATTTCAGCGTTCGAGATAGACGCAGCCTAGTGTGGGGGTTACTAATAGTCTCATCACGGGTCTAATGCATCCACATCTCATATAAATAAATTAGCATATGGAAAATCGAGGAATTTTTTTTACTTAAACTGAAAACAATAGGTTTTCATAGCATGAAAGCATCAGATTTAATAAATAACAATGTCAACAGCTTAGCAAAAAAGCTAAAGGTGCTTGAAGCCTTATTTTTGCGCCAGGGTTTGTAATTTCAAATGCAATAATGAGAACTGGGAGCAGTGTCCTCTAACTGTATGACAAGGACTGCATTTTAGTGCTGTGCTGCACCTATGGGAAGGATTTGTGTTTATATCACAGAAGTAAAGAATGGTTTGGGTTAGAAGGGACCTTAAAGCTCATCCAGTTCCAAGCCCCTGCCACAGGCAGGGACAGCTTCCACTAGAACAGGTTGCTACAAGCCCCATCCAGGACTAGTGATATCTGTAAATGCCCAAATGCCATGGCAACCCTTTGACAGCTGAAGTCAGAATGTTGGTCAGCAGCACTTGTTCCAGCAAAAAGGTTTTAGCCCAACTCTTCACAGCTCTACAAAACCCATGGAAAAGGCTTGAGCCTCATTAGGGGTAAATGAGTCAGGATTGTCATTCACAAAACCCCGACTGCCTGTTTCTCATTTGAAAACCAGTTCATTCTAGGGAATGAGCCATAAAGAGAAGCATTATGGATAGTGTGTTATAAAATAGAGTGATAATGAGGTCTCCTTTGTGCCTTAAATAAACATTTAACTGTTCCTAGTTTTAAATACTGAAATATGTACATCTGCACAATGACGAGGAATCCGAATGTCACCGGGCATGTCCCAAGGGCTTTGATGTCCATGACAAACTTCTTGTCGCCAATAAAGGTGCTGAAACGGGGTGTTTGCTTTACATCAGTACTCCCCTGTTCAGAGTCGTTTACACTAGGCAGCACTAATCATTCCTAATTGCAGTTGATTGGCAGAATAACATTAATGACATCCCTAAAGCAGCCTGTGTGTTCATTTTCTTCCATCCTTTGCAGGAGGACTGCTGCATCCCAAATCTTCCAGCTAGTGAGATAAGGGGTGGAGGGAAGAGACCATCCCAGGACATGCATGGAAAGGACATGTCCAGCCCTAGAAACTGTCTTCCCATTCCCAGCTTGTGCCAGGATCTCCTGCTAACTCTTATTTTAGTAGAACTTGTTAAGTTTTGGGGGAAAATAAGACATGGCAGTAACCAACCATAACAGCTTGACACAATGAGACTGTAAAGAACATCAGATGGGTCATGCATATAGCAGCTAGTGCTTTCTCCCATGAGCTAGCCTGCCATAGTGCAGTGATAACCATATTAAATCTGTCTTTATGAATAATTTGATACTTCCAGTATTCTGAGGGACAGCCATGGACCGCAGTTATTGCGTTGCATGAATAGTAATTTTGTAGGAAAGGATTAGAGTGTTATTGCTCATCATATCTGAAGCTGGCAGGTGACCCTGCCTGTGGCAGGGGCTTGGAACTGGATGATCATAGAATCATAGAATCGTTAGGGTTGGAAAGGACCTTAAGAACATCAAGTTCCAACCCCCCTGCCGTGGGCAGGGACACCTCACACTAAACCATCTCACCCAAGGCTTCATTCAACCTGGTCTTGAACACCGCCAGGGATGGAGCATTCACAACCTCCCTGGGCAACCCATTCCAGTGCCTCACCACCCTAACAGTAAAGAATTTCTTCCTTATATCCAATCTAAACTTCCCCTGTTTCAGTTTTAACCCGTTACCCCTTGTCCTGTCACTACAGTCCCTAATGAAGAGTCCCTCCCCAGCATCCCTATAGGCCCCCTTCAGATACTTGAAGGCTGCTCTGAGGTCTCCACGCAGCTTCTCTTCTCCAGGCTGAACAGCCCCAACTTCCTCAGCCTGTCTTCATACAGGAGGTGCTCCAGTCCCTGATCATCCTCGTGGCCTCCTCTGGACTTGTTCCAACAGTTCCATGTCCTTTTTATGTTGAGGACACCAGAACTGCACACAATGCTCCAGGTGAGGTCTCACGAGAACAGAGTAAAGGGGCAGGATCACCCCCTTCGACCTGCTGCAGCCCAGGATCCGGTTGCTTTCTGGGCTGCAAGTGCACACTGCCAGCCCATGTTCATTTTCTCATCAACCAGCACCCCCAAGTCCTTCTCCTTGGGCTGCTCTGAATCTCTTCTCTGCCCAACCTGTAGCTGTGCCTGGGATTGCTCCTACCCAGGTGTAGGACCTTGCACTTGGCATGGTTAAACTCCATGAGGTTGGCATCAGCCCACCTCACAAGCATGTCAAGGTCCCTCTGGATGGCATTCCTTCCCTCCAGGGTATCAACCGAACCACACAGCTTGGTGTCATCGGCAAACTTGCTGAGGGCGCACTCAATCCCACTGTCCATGTCAGCAACGAAGATGTTGAGCAAGACCAGTCCCAACACCGATCCCTGAGGGACACCACTCGTTACTGGTCTCCATCCGGACATTGAGCCATTGACCACAACTCTTTGTGTGCGGCCATCCAGCCAGTTCTTTATCCACCGAGTGGTCCATCCATCAAATTGATGATGATGTCTCTCCAATGTCTCATGTCTCACCCACAAGGATGTCGCGTGGGACAGCGTCGAACGCTTTGCACAAGTCCAGGGAGATATCAAATGCTCTACCCCTGTCCATCAGTTCTGTAGCCCCATCATAGAAGGCCACCAAATTGGTCAGGCAGGATTTCCCCTTAGTGAAGCCATGCTGGCTGTCACCAAGCACCTTGTTGATTTTCACGTGCCTTAGCATGCCTTCCAGGAGAATCTGCTCCAAGATTTTGCCAGGCACAGAGGTGAGACTGACTGCTCTGTAATTCCCCGGGTCATCCATTTTCCCCTTCTTGAAAATGGGGGTTATATTTCCCTTTTTCCAGTCATCAGGATCTTCACCTGACTGCCATGATTTCTCAAATATGATGACCAGCGGCTTCACAACTTCATTCGTCAGCTCCTTCAGGACCCGCGGGTGGATCCCATCAGGACCCACGGACTTGTGCATATTCAGATTTTTAAGATGGTCTCAAACCAGTTCCTCTCCTACAGTGGGCGCAAGGTCTTCATTCTCACAGTCCCTGCATCTGCCTTCCAAGACTTGGGTGGTTTGGTCAGAGCCTTTGCCAGTGAAGAGCGAGGCAAAGAAGTCATTCAAAACCTCAGCCTTCTCCAAATCCTGTGTAGCCAGCTCTCCTGAGAGCTTCCTGAGGGGGCCTACATTCTCCCTAGTCTGTTTTTCATTTGCTATGTACCTCTAGAATCCCTTCCTGTTATCTTTAATACCTCTAGCTAAATTTAATCCTTAAGGTCTTAAGATCTTTAAGGTCCCTTCCACCCAAACCATGCTATCATCCGAGGGTTAGATTTAGGCAGCAGGAGGAATAGAGGCTACTGCCGTGTGTTCTCCAATAACCTATAGCTGGCCTTGGAGATTACGTTGCATTGCCTTTGTGGGAAAAGATAAATTCTCTCCCGTTCCTGGTAAGAATTATCTTGCCCCATCCCTGGCAGTGTTCAAGGCCAGGTTGGACACAGTGGCTTGGAGCAAGCTGATCTAGTGGAAGGTGTCCCTGCCTGTGGCAGGGGGTTGGAACTGAATGAGCTTTAAGGTCTCTTCCAACACAAACCATTCTGGGTATCTTCACCTTCACCTTCAGCTCTTAGAAGGGATACTGCTGTCCACACACTCATCTCAGTGCCTATCATACATATCTCTTGCATGTGTTCAGCTGGCACATAAGGATGTGCTTTTGCTTTGGCTCGGCTCAGTCAAATTCTGCAGCAGCTGATGGGCGGCCAACAGCATGTGGCATGAGAGGGAGAACAGTTTTAACATCTTGGTGTTGATTACCAAATGAAATGTAACTCAGATTATTGGAGCTGCTCAGATTAATGATCTTGATAGTGTTTTAACTTTGCAGAGCATCTGCACCATATGCGATCCCACCAGTGTTTTGCGGGTCGAATCACTGCTGTGACAGAGCAAAGGAAAAGTGTTTAAATCATCTCTTCTGTTGGAAGCAGTAGGGAATGTTTTGCTTTTGATACAATTTCATCAGACACAAAGAGAATAGCTAAATGGAAAAGGAAAGCTATTTGAATAATGAGCGCACTGACCATCATATTAAATAGAAAGACTTACACAGTGGGTTACATTTTGGACCTAAATTATTTGTTTGAGTCTGATTTGTTATAAAATGGAATTATTTTTTTTCCTTTGCAATGTTGGAAACTGTTTATACTGATTTTCTGTGCAGGGTCCTTTGTTTCTGATTCGACAGCAGAGCACAAAGACAAAAACGGTCTTCAGCTGCCTCCTAAATAGACCAATGGGCCATAAACCAAACCTGTAGGAGCTATCTTGGTCTGAAGAGTTTCCCTGGCTCCTGGCACCGAGTTTTCCTCTGCCCAGTACTGCAGGAAGAAAACGAACAGGAATTTCATCCGTCCCTAAAACCTCTTTGAGGGTTTGAGGGTCCTGGCAGCTGCTGGTGTCCCATTGCTGAAGGGTGCAGAGGCATTTCTACTCCATCCAGCATCAGCTCAGTCCACATTTAGCTTTTGCATGGGATCCACAGTAATTTTGGGAGTCTCTATATGTTTTTTAATCGCAGAAAACTTTCTGCAGGCTGTATAGATGAGATTGGGGGTGTATAAATAACAGAAGTATTTAATATTTACTGTATTTTGCAGCTTTGGTTCTCCAGGCTTATTTTGTACACAGCAGGGGCAATTTGCACATAATATCTTTGCTGGACTGTGACCATTTATGCTACATGAAGTTAAGCAGCTGCTATAAAGTCCTCAGAAATAGAGTTTTATGAAAGAAGTGCTGACACACTTTTAATTGGAGGCTGGATGCCGCAGGAGCCCTGTGTCACAAGCCTGGGTAGTTAGTGTATCTTATCTTTGCAGCTTGCAATGTCCAAGCTATAGGGCATGAATTGGCTTTATTTTTAATGCAAATTATAGCTTATTTCCAGTTGTTGGATTGCAGGTACTGGGAGCCTTGCTTGCTCTTAAAATTGGTATTAGTAAGTCAAAGAAATTGGTTATCTGAAGAGCAGGAGGATCCTTGCAGCAGGGGATAAACACAATTGTTTGCTGTTGGGGTGGTATGGGTTTTTAAGACATTTATTAAAACTGCTGGCTCAAAGTGTAGTTTGCCATTTTCTGGGGTGCTTTATGTCTCTGTTTCAGAAAAATTCATTAGAATAACAGAGTAACCTGGCTGACTCTGTGCAAAGCAATAGACTCTTTGGAGATCGTAGAGGGGTAGCAAAACAAATGTACAATGTCCTGATAGAAATAGAGACATTGATCTGAGGACTACTGCAGCCTAAAGACTACATGTTAATAGGGTTTAATGAAATCTTGTTGCTTTGGCTTCAGAGCTGTAGTGCTGTGCTGATTTACTGCGACACTGAATTATTCAGAAATCACATCTTGGGTGATACTCGGATGTTTTAGAAGATGCCATCAGCCTCCTTGTTGCTTTTTATTCTTCTCTCCCATCCAAATGTGGGGGGGATGTCTCTAAACATTGCATAGATGCTTGAAATAAAGCCTTTCCCTTCTGCTTTTGCCCTGTTTGACAGAAGCTGAGGTTGTGGTTCATTGATACAGTAAATCTGGCACTAAGACTCTTGCTATTGGATCCAAAATGCTACAGGCAAGTGATGCAAAGTGCTGATTCCATACAAACTGACTCTCTTAGTTCAGATTTATGTGAAAAAAAAAGTTTATAGATTACACCATAAGGTTTTCTGCTGAATCAGGTGTTGTCTGTCCTCCCACTGCTGCAGTAACGTTGGCATAAAACCCGCATGAACTTCATCTCATCTGCTTTGGGTCTTTCAACAGAAACATGATCGTGTTCCCACTCCTGTGCTCTGGGAAGCCCAGGACAAGAACCTCTGCCTGAAAACAAGCCTGCTCTGTCATAGGGAAAAGAGGGGTGGAGGTATTTGTGGTGCCATACCCAATGTCAGAGACAACTTACTCATAGAGCAGCCACTCTTGTATAGGCCCCTGGGATGCAGGTGGTATCAGATGGGCTGCGAGTTAAACTATTTTGTTAATCAGCCCTTCTCACTTTGAACTTCCTTATTAATTTCTACCATCTACAATTAATCCCTCCATGGATTTACTACCTGACCTGCTCACACTGCTCAGCAGCAGTACAGTTCCGTGGCAGTTCCCCAGTTTGTCTGATCTCCTTCCCCCAGAGCATGGTAGATTTAGCAGTCGGTGTCCTCCAGCCCTCCTCCCCTGCTCCAGTGAAATTCCTAGCTTCAGAGAACGCTTCCCAACTGCATGGTGACTCAGGTGATGCTCTCACATTTCCTTCTCATGGACAACTTGCTTGTAGCAGAGTGCGTCTCCCCGGTATTCCAAGCAACACCTCCACTGGTTTCCCTCCCTTGATTTTAGTAATGAAGTTGGGTTTATATATAGCTGTATCCATAGCTATGCCCAGTTTCATGTTTTAGACATAGATCAAAGACCTGAAAAGTCTCTGAAAGTTTCACAGGGAAACAGACCACCCTTTGCTGTACATGATATCTTCCTACCCTTCCAGCCTTGCTTTATTAGCTCAAGTGTCCTTCACTGCTATTTCACTTGAAATCAATCTCTCCAGCACTGATTGGTATGTCAGATTCCCTCTGTAGGCAAGCTTGCTGAACTCTTCTATTGTGCTGCCCGCAGGCAAAGTGGTCCCACAAAGAGTCCTCTAGACCAAGCTCAAGGTCACAGGTCCTAATAGCTTCCTTAGGATGGCTGCATACTCTGTCACAAATTCACTTGCAACCTGATTGTGCTGTGGAATTAAATCCAGCTCAGCTTTAGCACTGCTGAAAGACATTGTCCAGAACAAACCATCACATATAAAAGACTTAAGCGCAGGTTTCTCTGGAGCCCTGGTTCTTCCCTACAGGGAGTAGGTTTTATCATCAGAAACTTTTGAAGTCAGGCACCTATCTCAATCCTGTAAGAGCAAACACACAAATTTGGTGGTTAAATGTTATCAATACAACATACAAGCAAACATTTCATCTGCTGAGTCATCCCTTTGATCCCTTTTACCACTGCAGGCAGTGATGAATCCTCTGTGTTTCACTTTGCTGCGTACCTACCCTTGGTCTCAGTTTGCCTGCAATGGGGAATCCTGGTTGCTAATTACATCAACCTTGGGTGCTTCACTGAGGAACAATACGCAAGCTGCTGCCCCTGCCAACAGCAGTGACGTGGAGGAGAGGTCCTCCCTATACCAGCAGCTTGTGTACAGAGCAAGAGTACATCCCTGTTGGGTCAATGAGAGGACTTGAAGCCTGCAGGCCCTTGTAAATCATTTTCTATGCAAAACCTATGCTGTGTTTGACATATCAAAATGGCATTGCAACCCAAACCATTCTAGAATTCTATTATTTTAATTAAACTACTTAAGTTGGGCTTTTTATGTGGTCTTTTCCATGTAGCATCATAGGCAGCAGGTCTGCTGAGGCAGAGCTAACTCATGGACTGAGCAACTTCTGGACTGGTGCTTTCATGTCCGAGATCAACGGCATGTTGGGATGTTCCCCTGTTATGACTCTTTCCCCCTTTGCCTATCTTCTAATTTAGGAGTAATTTGTTTCTTTGTCTTAGAACCCCACGTTCTATTCCACTTGTGGTTATCTCTCAATGCACATCACAATGGGTTATCAGTCTATTTTATCACACATCTTTGACATTCCTTTTTTATGTGTAACTGCCAGATAACAGAAAACAGCTAACATTTATCTCTGGAGGCCTTTAAGATATTATTAGTGTTTTATTATACATATAACATTATGTTTGTGTTGTTTAGGGTCATTTTAAGATACAGTACACTTCACCTTTCTCTTCTGCACATTCCATGCTTTTGTGTGTGACCTTTCAACAGTAATAAAGAGAGATTTCAAGAACACATGCACTTCTGCTGGATAGTGTTCACCTTGAGCCATGCTCTCCCCATCTATAACATGATAATTTTCATAGCAACCACTTTTCATCCAACATAATGCAAATGAATGTGGTGCAACATCATCACCACACCACTCTTACAAAGTTAAGTAGTTGCTATAATGGAAATGTTGCAGTAAGAAGATTTGAGGTAGAGACAATAGAAAAGGAGAGGCTTCCAGGATTTGTTAGGTATTGGGGTGTGCAGTAGAAGAATGACTGATGTCGAATGGCAGTGTGGAAAACAAGCTCTGAACAGGGCCTTTGAATACTGAATTTTCCTGGTTTAGTGACCAAGGTACAGAAAACACTATTATTTAAGAAATCACCAAATAATTCAATATTAGACTTTTGCCAAAATGACAACAAACAGAAGCAAAGTGTTCAGATTCATCAAATGTTTGGTCAAATCCCAACCCCTGCCACAGGCAGGGACCCCTTCCACTAGAGCAGCTTGCTCCAAGCCCCTGTGTCCAAGCTGGCCTTGAACACTGCCAGGGATGGGGCAGCCACAGCTTCTCTGGGCACCCTGTGCCAGCGCCTCAGCACCCTCACAGGGAAGAGCTTCTGCCTAAGAGCTCATCTCAGTCTCCCCTCTGGCAGGTTAAAGCCATTCCCCTTGGCCTGTCACTACAGACCCTTGTCCAAAGCCCATCTCCAGGTTCCTTGTAGCCCGTTGCACTGGAAGCCGCTCTAATGTCTTCCACTTTGAGGGTCTATGCCCTTAGAATGAGGTGTGAGCTCATTTCTTGCGATGGATAGTGAAAAGAAGCAAGAAAGCTGTTTAGACTTCTGTTATCTGCTAGGAAAATGCAGTCATTGGTAGTGCAGCCACTTCCCATTCACGTTACAGCTATTGCTGCAGCTAGATTATTTTCCTGTGTTAGATGTTTTATATATTAAGCAAAGATGCAAAATGCTTTCCAGACTGTAATTTTGCTTTTTAAGTTGGAACCTAATTTACTTTTTCAAAACCATAGATGCTTAAAAAGGGCATTGCTCGAAAAATTTAGCTTTTCATGTTTCTCTAAATGAGGAGAACAGACTAATTGCCATAATTTTTTAACACAGTGGAAAACCTTTAATAATTCTTCTGGAGCTGCCAAAATTGGGAAATCTTTGGAGGCTCCAGTATTTCTTTGTCAGAGACAGAGAGAACCTGTGGTCCTGTAGGCTCTTTAGCTAAGGTACCTTTGATAATGTGTAGTCCCCAGCCTAAGGATGGCTCAGAATAGTGGAGAAGTGACTTTTCCCTCACACCTTACTGCACATCAACCTGGGGTCACCATCGATGGAGGCACTCTCCATCTCTGTCCTTTGCAAGGCAGCACGTTGCCATAGGTCAGTGTAAACTGGGAGAAGGCTGAGTTAACTCAAATCGTGGCGTGTGTTCTGTGCTCTCCAAGCATGCCCACGGCCCAGCTGATGTATGGTAACTCACTCACCTGATGTAATTTGTGGTTTGTGCGCCGAAGCCCTTGTAGTCTGCAGTAATGAGGTTTTCAAAAGACAGATGCTTCCTCAGCTCCAAGGTCTCTTGGAAATGCTATGGATTTCTGATGCCTCTTTTGACCGTGGAGCTGATGTTTTCCAATGAGGTATTGTCCTGTTCTCAGATCCACTTGGCTGTGTGTGGTGTGTGTAGCAGTCAGTCACCCTTTTATTTATGAATGCCTTCCCTGATGCATTTGAAAGGATAAATCCATGCCTTAGGAATCTGATCTTTATAATGCTTTTACATATGCTGGGGTTTGCGAGTTTAGGTGACAAAAGGCGTATTACTAAGCCCCTCTCCAGGTTTCCTGTAGCCCCTTTGAACACTAGGAGCTGCTCTAAGGCCTCCCCTTAAGGAGCCTTCTCTTCTGCAAGCTGAACCAGCCCAGCTCTCTCAGCCTGGCTTCAGAGCAGAGCTGCTCCAGCCCTCGCAGCATCGTCATCTTCATTCCCCATCTTCATCTTTCACTGGAAACGCACGAAGTTTGAGGGGCATCAAACTTGTCTTAAATGTCCTCCTTCAGTATGCACATGCAACACCGTCCACAGATAGAAAGTGAGAGACATACAGCCCAGTATAATTAGAAACAGTTTATCTTGCTGAAATATGAAGTTACAATGGATGGTTTCCTGTGATTCATTTACTAGTGTTTTGTTTTTCACTCTATTTTTAAACTCAACCCTCTTGCTTCTGCAATACAAAGGAAGAGTCAAACTAACTGCTTGAGTGACTGAATATATCACTTGGGATGCTTCATTCTAAAAACCCGGGTGGTTTTGTTTGCTGGTTTGTGGGTTTTTTTTTTCATATATTTACACTTCAGAGTGGAAAAATAGCAACATTACTACAGCATTAGATTAAATTTCCCCAGGTTAATGGGCTCATTGTCAGGAGTGAATAATCACAAGTGTGTTGCCAATGGAGAGACCATAAAAGCATGTTCCTTTCGCAATATATTTTACTCCTTGAATATATTAATACATCTTTCCCACTCTGAAAAGAACGGAAATAGCCTTTTGTTTTCCTCTCTTCATAGCACATGCTCCTGTCGTTGGCAGCACAATGAATTCCTTCAATCTGCACCACTCAGTTTTTATCCTTCCTCCAAGACCCAGAGGCCACTGGAAAAATCTTTCACATGGCTAAACTTTGCTGAATATATTTAACCAGTAAATTATTTGTCTTCTGAACTAGAAGAACCAATACTCATTTGTGCTCTAAAAATGGTTTGTTTTACTTACTTACTTTATGAGTTAGGGCTGCAATAGTAGCGAAGCCAAAGGACATTTAATTAAGTTATATTTGCTTTTTCATGATCTTTTAGCTTTAGATTATAAATCACGCATCAATGAGTACTTAATTTCCTCATATAGCATTAAAAGTAATTGCTTCATAAATTTGTTTTAGTAATCCAAATATTTTCTCAGAGTGCAGCACAAAGAAGTTGTTTCATTGATGAGAGTTCTCACTTCCCTTTCCCCTGTTGGAAGGCAGTGGGGTTTGCTCCTTTGGGGTTCAGTCCCTCATGGGCAGAAGTCTTTGAATACCAGTGGGGGTTATTGCTATTAAATGCTGATGTCAGACAGGTTTTTTTGGTCATTGATTTCCTTGGTACTGGAATTACAGTCAACTTCTCTCTAAACTCTGGTCTGGCAAGCAGGACCTTGTGACTTGAGTCCATGATCCTGTGCAGGGCCATCAAACAGCCCTTCGCTACAGATACTAATGCTTTTCCTGCCAAGCCCAGATGTGGAGAAGTGCTTAGTTCTTTGTATATTAGATACTGCAGTTTTGGGGCTTAAGTTTCCATTTAGCTACATGGAGCAGAGAAATTCTTCCTGCATCACTCACCACAACAATATATAAAGATCCAGCTGCTGGAGAAGCTGTAGCCAATCAAATATATATACGTAGAGAGCATACAATGCATCTATATGTTGGGTCCTGCTTGATAATCATAGAAACATAGAATTCTGGAATGGTTTGTGTTGGAAGGGACCTTAAAGCACATCCAGTTCCAACCACCTGCCATGGGCAGGGACACCTTCCACTAGACCAGGTTGCTCCAAGCCCTGTCCAACTTGATTATAATGATTTGTTATCAGGCATTGCTGGCTTTCCAAAGTGAAGGATTATTTTACTGAGTTGTAGACAGTGTGCTGAAAATCAGTCTTTTAACAAACAAAATGTCACTTTAATGCAGTGGTTCAAACTGTATGCAGCTCCATGAGAGCCCTTTTTCAATGAATGGCTACATTTGAATTAGAAAGCTTCCGATGAATTGCTTTTTGATAAAAAGAAGAGGAAAGAAACGCCAGCAGCTGCTCTACAGAAAAGGGTCAGCTTGTCCAAGTTCTTAAAAAATGGACCCTCTTTCAGTTTAATGCTATATCCCCTTGTCCTCTCCCTACAGGCACCCTGTGCCAGTGCTTCACCATGCTCACAGGGAAGAGCTTCTGCCTAAGAGCTCATCTCAGTCTCCCCTCTGGCAGGTTAAAGCCATTCCCCTTGGCCTGTCCCTACAGGCCCTTATCCAAAGCCCCTCTCCAGGTTTCCTGTAGCCCCTTTAGGCGCTGGAACTGCTCTAAGTTCTCCACACCTTTCAGATGGGTTTCAGTGGGCTTTGCATTGCTTCTTAGGCACTAAGGTGGAAGGCAATGAAGTGATAAGAGCCATGTGGGAACAGAGCTTGTGAAAAGCAGCTGAGCTCCAGCATCCTCTGCTTTGTGGTGCTCCTTGGCACAGGAATGGGGAGAGCATCCCAAAAGTCAGCTATGGAGTGTGAAGCACTCCTGAGGGCTGGCTGGTAGGACCCAAAGCTCATGCTCCAGAGACAACATCTCCTTTAGACTTCGTGCACCCCCAATCTGTGATTTTAAATGGGATCTGCCCAACAGACAGACTTTTCTCTAGCTGCACTTCCCAGAGTTCCCACAGGTATCCTTGTGCAACCATAAGTCAGGAAAGATCTCCAGGGGATTGAACAGCAATTTGGGCAAAGTAAAGGGGAAGGGAAGAGGAAGAGTAAAGGAGGAGCTGCCATGGCCATAATTCCCTTGTCTCTGCAAAAGGATTTGCGAAGGAAGTGTTTTGTATCTTTAATGGAGATGTGGGCGGCACGAAGGGGTCAGGAAAAGCAGCCTGGGGTTAGAAACAACTGTTATATTGGAAGATCTCAACTGGAGTGCAATGGAATAATGAAGATTTATTTATAAAATATTGCTATTAAATAAACATTTCAGAAACTTTCAAATATCAAGCTTATTTATAGCTTTAGGCGTGAAAACCCACATTAGAATGTTGAATCCTAGGAGTTCAGTGCTGCCTGCAAGCTGACAGCACGTCAGATTATTTGCAAATATTTTCTGGAACAGTAACCTTGAAGGATGCCAGCACCATTCAGCATAACCTCATCACGAGACGGGAACCAAGCGAGGAGACGAGCACTTGAGGATGCAGAGGTTTTTAGCAGCAAGCGACCTCCGACTCGCTGCCTAAAACCAGAGTTCATGCAGTACCAGCCTCAGCAAAGATGCTTTCTGGTCTCTGACATTTGCACTGGTTCTGTGTGAGGGGTTTTCTGGGAGATGATGTGAGTGATGTGTGGATAAGAAAGTGCTCTGGGCAGGAATTTGAGGGTCCATTGGTCACATTTAAGTGGGTTTATCTCCTCCAGCCTGCAGTAACCAAGCTCCTGCGAAAATTATGTAATCATTTTACCAAAGTGTTCTATAATTGACATGAAAAAGGCAAAGTAAAATAAAAATGAATTACTTGGGAAGCAGGAAGGTTCATTCATTTTAACTGCAATCTGCGAGAAGGGAAAGGGAAAGAAAAAAATCCCAAAAGCAGGCTTTTTATGGAAATTGTGGCCTCGTTGAAATTATAAGCTTTCTGCTATTTAAATGAATAATGTTCCCTAACACAGACTATTTTCTCATTTAAAAGTCTGTTGGGGTATAATTTCATCCTTTTACTGTCTGCTGTGTTTTAACTTACAGCACTCTGACTAAATATTGTATTTTCTATCCATCAGAAATTGTCGGTGTAGTTTGTGCAACAAGCGTTTGTTGCTCAGGCGGAAGGCTCTGACTTTGAAAAGCCACATTCTGCATGGAGGTACATAGGGCCCTTGTGATCAAGGACTGTAGCGACAGGGCAGGGGGCAATGGGTTTAGACTTAAACAGAGGGGAAGGGACTGGATGAGCTTTAAGGTCCTTTCCAACCCAAACCACTCTTTGCTTCTATTACTCTATGAAGTAGGTGGCATTTAAATGCGTATTTGTTCCCTAGTGATGGCCAACAGTGATGACACCTGTTTGGGTGCAGGAGGGCAGGAGCACATAGAAGTCCAAGTCACTGCACATGATCCCTGGGGAAGATGCAGACCAGAATGACTTTCCTCCCCACGAGGAAGGCACAGAAGGGGCAGGCAGGGTGAGTGACCAGCTCTAACCCACACCAGTCAGAAGAGCTGGTATGAATGGTTGTGGTTTTGGCACCCAGATGTGTTGGAGTGGTCCTTTGGTGCAAAGTGCTTCTTCAGACCAGCAAATTTAGTCCAGTGCAGGCACCAAGTAGTTTATGTCCAAACAGCAGTGGGACTTGCATATCACACATGTTCCCAAATCTTAAGTCATGGCTCCCAAACCTGGTATAATCATAGAATCCTAGAATCCTAGAGTGGTTTGTGTTGGAAGGGACCTTAAAGCTTATCCAGTTCCACCCCCCTGCCATAGGCAGGGACACCTTCCACTAGACCAGGTTGCTCCAAGCCCCATCCAACCTGGCCTTGAACACTGCCAGGGATGGGGCAAAGCCATGAGCATACCATGGGGCTCACAGTAAAATGACAAGAGCAGCACATTGCAGCATAAATTACCTGAGCTTTTGAGGGCTTCTTCATTAAGCAGAAGGACACAGCAGTGAATGATACTTAATGACAACAAAAAATGTCTTGCCTCAAAGATGCTGTTAACCTTGACAAATAAGTGTGAATCCTCTAAGGAGCAATGAAAGTGCTCACTTATTTTATGTCTGTCGGTCAGGCGTTCGGATGCTGGTGCTGGTGCATGCTCTATCAATTCTTATGCTATTTCTAGTGGCGAGGCCAAGTGGTTTATAAAGTTTTACATGCTGATGGAATTACAACCATGGCATCTCTGTTACAGCAGGAGATGAGGTCCCAGTGGCTGCTCGTGCACTGTGGTTTGTGCAGGGCAGGCATAGGGACCACACTGAACTTGGCAGCAGCCACTGCCTGCAGAAGCCCCATTACTCTGAAACAGGGTTTAGTGGCTGTTTCCAGGCACCTCCTCTGCTTATTCCCCATTGGGGAACACCAGCTGGGTATCTACCCACAGTTTAATAATGCTGAATTCTTTATCCCACCCATAGGGGCAAATAGAACTACACAGCAGGACATAGAGGCTCAATGACGAATATTATCAGGGACACCACGCTCTAAACAAACCATGGCACCCAAGGCTCTGTCCAACCTGGCCTTGAACACTGCCAGGGATGGGGCAGCCACAGCTTCTCTGGGCACCCTGTGCCAGCGCCTCAGCATCCTCATAGGGAAGAGCTTCTTCCTTATATCTAACCTGAACTTCCCCTGTTTCAGTTTGAACCCATCACCCCTTGTCCTATCACTACAGTCCCTTATGAAGAGTCCTGCTCCAGCATCCTTGTAGTCCCCTTCAAACACTGGAAGCTGCTCTGAGGTCTCCACGTAACTTCTCTTCTCCAGGCTGGCCTCTTGCAGGCTAAGGGGAAATACCTGCTAAGAAGCCTGCAGGTTGCATTAAGCTGGTTAATGTTAGTTCTTCCAGTCCTGAACAAACCCATCCTTCCTCTCAGGTCCTCTCTGTGGCTTCTGCAGGGGGATCTCCATGTATCGAATGGACACAGTGGGTGACTTACATTGTTAGCTTAGGTTTTGTCTAATTGTTTGCATTTTGGCTTGACACAGCAGCCCTCATGCTTCTCCTGCCACGCACCCATGTTGCTAATGCCCTTCCTGTGAGTGATCCTCCACTGCAGAGCTCCTGAGATGTGGCAAGAGGTGGGAAGGAGCTTGCCTTTCAATTGCCACACCATGTTGCTTAATGGTATTTACTTCATTTTGGTTTGAAAACTTATTCTTCTCTTGCTTATTGTCACTACTCCCAGCAGTTTGTTTCACCTCTTATCTTGCTAACATGAAGTTTGAATAAAGCCCGAGGATGTGATAAATAGCAGCTGTAGGAGGCCACAGCCAAGTACTTTCAATTCTTGCCTTTTCTATTGTTTGCACTTAGGGATACATTTTAGCCTTCACAGGCCAAATTCATCCTATTCAAGTGAAGTTACCTCAGAGACACACTTGGCTCTGTCGCTTTAAAACAAACCCCAGATAATCCCAAACAGCAGGATAATTTTACGACTGCTAATTACATTTGTTGCTATGCAAGCTAAGATAATGATAAGAGTAATCGTATCTCATGCTTCAAGGCATACGCTCATCACCTGTGGACATCAGGAAGGAATTTTTCTCCCCATGTACAGCACTGTTCAATTAACTAGATAGATTGTGGTGGGTTTGTTTTCTTTCTGTTTGCTTCCTCTGAAGCATCATCTATTAGCTGCAGCCGGAATAGATACACCAGATTAGATTAACCGAGAGTCTGGTCCGATACGGGCATTCCTAAATCCCCACCCTAGAAAGGCAAATCAACTGAGGAAAAACAAATATGTAATCTCTTGCAGTTTGGAAACAGATTGGTTTTGAAATGCCTGAATATCCTGCCTGTAACCAAAGTTGAGAATGCAGCAGCACTGAGATTTGAGCTGCTGTGTCTCACAAAACCCAGCTCTGCAAGACTCCTGGTTTGAGGAAAGCTTGGAGAGTTGCTCTTTTGACTCTGTGAGTAGCATCTGCATTTGAGCACCAATGGCTCCTATGGATTATGTTTGTGGCTACCTGTCAGGTTGCATTAGAATAGCCAGCCTTAGCCAGAAAAGCAATTGAAAGGCATTGGAAACCTGCCTCGCTGCCCACATCCAGGGAATAAGCTCTCTGATAATCCTAATAGAGAAGATCAAATTTGCCAAGAAAATAGAAGAGACTGCTCATATTTTGATTCATTCTCCTCAACTACCTTTCTGTTCCTCACAAGACTTAATCAACAGCTAATAAACCTCAGCGTCTCAGTGCACAACAGAGTATTGTCTTTCTAGTTCTTGTGTTGGGACTGGGATTTATCTGTTATTGACTTCATCCCTTTCCTATCCTTCCCTTTTGTTTGGTCCCCATTCCTTTTTTCTCACTAGCGCTTGCTTAATTTTTTATCTCTAGTAAAGCAGATCTGCCATTTAATTAACAGATTGGCCTCTACCTGAAGCCAAATGAAATGTAATCTCCTGTCAACCTGCGTGAAAGGTAGAAATTCCATGTCTGAGAGATTTCAACATTTGTTTTTCTTTGCTCATTTCTCGATAAAGTCAGAAAAACTCCAGGTTTATATCTGGGAGATAATGCTGAAAACAAAATGGTTTGGATTTGTCAAAACTTGGGCTTTTGTTTTATGTTAATAAAGCAGTCAGAAGGATGCCATTTTCACAGTAAAACAGTAGTAACTTGTAGTAGTACAACAAATCTACAGCTAATCTACAAGAATTAGCCTACAAGAAACCTGGAGAGCGGCTTTAGACAAGGGCCTGTAGGGCCAGGCCAAGGGGAATGGCTTTAACCTGCCAGAGGGGAGACTGAGATGAGCTCTTAGGCAGAAGCTCTTCCCTGTGAGGGTGCTGAGGCGCTGGCACAGGGTGCCCAGAGAAGCTGTGGCTGCCCCATCCCTGGCAGTGTTCAAGGGCAGGTTGGACACAGGGGCTTGGAGCAAGCTGCTCTAGTGGAAGGTGTCCCTGCCCGTGGCAGGGGTTGAAACTGGATGAGCTTTAAGGTCCCTTTTGACACAAAACAGTCTGGGATTCTGTGGTTCTATAATAATTCCACTGGCCTGAGGTAGTGAAAACCTCCACAGTATCATATTCAGATGCAGCTTTTGATGGTTAATGTGAACTCCTCAAAAAATAACCAGATCTGGTCTTTGCTATCAGTCTACTGTGCAAAGCCCCTCCTGCAGTGGCTCAAGGAGCAGGAGGTCTCCATCCCAATGCTGGCAGCAACTGGGGTGAATCACGAGATATGGCTGTTCTTAACATCTATATATACCCGTGTTATTAACTGTTCGTAAAACTATACAGCCCTTTTAAAACATCCAGCTACAGTTATTCGATTCTCTTGCCTTGTACAATAAAAACGAGATGGGAGAGGATGTAAAACTGCACCCCAGGAGTCAGCCCCACAAATATGCATCTCACAGGGTTTGTGAGCTCCCGTGGTGCTCAGCATCACTGAGCATTGAACCAGCATCCCCTGAATAAGCCACTTTTGATTCATTCTAAGAAGAAAGGTGTCACATAATCCAGTAGCACAGGTCAGTGTTAGCAGTAGCAGGTCATTCTCATAGCCAAGCCTGCACTGCACTAACACCAACCTGTCAGCATCTGCCTGGTTTAGTTCCAGGCAAAACGACTTGCTTGCTATCCAATCTGGCGTGCTGGCAGTGCAGGAATGCAAACAGCTCTTTGTGTTCACCTGCAGCTTTTTTCCCTTCATCAGTAATTGCTAAACAGACAAGGGAAATTTTTCATACATTGATTCTGGAATTATATCACAGCGGTGCTGTTGTTTGGTCAAAATTGCTAAATGTTGTCTGTAACTTGGAGCAGCGTAAACACTCCAGTCTGAAAACTACACGTATGCCTCTTCCTAACTTGAGGAATTCCAACAGCTACTTGTGAGACAAGTCATACTCACCGTATTCCTTGCAAGTTGTCCAAAAATGGTTGACCAACCTATTCCAATTCCATCAAAAGTGATGACAAAATGTGCAGGGCTGTTTGGAACATGGTGCTGCAATGCAAAATTTTCCATAGCTGGGACTTCCAGATACAAACACTTACTCAAAGAGGCTGCTTGAATACATTAACAAGACTGAGCATGGAACTATCAGTTTTATCCATGTCTCTTTAGACCCATGTATGTATGATAAATACCACTGTTCCCAGGGGCTTAACCATGGGAAGAGGCTATCCATCAGTCCTACTTCTACCAGAAGTCTGCCAAGCTGATGGTAGTGGGTACTGATGGGGAGCGTCCAGCGTTGTGCAGCTTGGCTCCAAGGGATAAGTTGCCTATTTCTTTGGGGTTTTCTCCAATCTCAAAGCCATTGGAGCTCCATATAAGTTCCTTTTACAGTTTGTCAAGAACTAAGACCCTAAACCCTTGTATCTGGCCCAGCTCTAGTTTTTAAGAGAGCATTGCAAGTAGAGAGTAGAGAGTTAGATGAGAAAGAGAAATAAGAGGACAATTAGGAAAGAAGAGTAAATATGGAGCTGGAAGAGAGGCGACAGAAGACAAAGTTATTTTTGCAACAAGAGACTAATCAGGAAGGACTTCAAGGAAGTGCAAGTTCACATGATTAGAATAACAAAAGTCAAATTCAGCAGGAGAATTTAAGCAAGCTTTCTGTATAGGGCTGGCTGGCTGGCTGGCTAGCTGGGTGGATGGAAGAGAGAAAAAAGAAAAGAAAATTAAAGAAAAGAAAATTAAGAAAAGAAAAGAAAAGAAAAGAAAAGAAAAGAAAAGAAAAGAAAAGAAAAGAAAAGAAAAGAGAAAAGAAAGAAAAGAAAAGAGAAAAGAAAAGAAAAGAAAAGAAAAGAAAAGAAAAGAAAAGAAAAGAAAAGAAAAGAAAAGAAAAGAAAAGAAAAGAAAAGAAAAGAAAAGAAAAGAAAAGAAAAGAAAAGAGAAAAAAGAAAAGAAAGAAAAGAAGAAAAGAAAAGAAAAGAAAAGAAAAGAAAAGAAAAGAAAAGAAAAGAAAAGAAAAGAAAAGAAAAGAAAAGAAAAGAAAAGAAAAGAAAAGAAAAGAAAAGAAAAGAAAAGAAAAGAAAAGAAAAGAAAAGAAAAGAAAAGAAAAGAAAAGAAAAGAAAAGAAAAGAAAAAAGTCAGTTCCTGGGCTTTGGCTTCAAAGGGCAAGGGAAAAGGGTGGATTTAGCACAAAGATGAAATAAAAAAACAAGTGAGAGAGCCTAAGTGCAGGGGAGGTGAAGAGTCAGGACTAAGGCAACGCTGAAGTTACAAGTCTGTGAATTTAGTAAAGTTACCACCTCTGCCAAAGTGTTAGGAGGGAAGAACACAGCTTTGTTCCAGAGAAACCAAATCTGAGATAACAGCAAGACATCTGGGAGGAAAAGAGAGCTGAGGGAGGGAGCTGGAGATGATAGACAAGAGAAGGAATAAATTGGGCAACACATAAAAAGGCCTTGGGCTCGGTAGCATCAAACCCTGACTTCTTGGGAGCACTCGCAATGAAGTAGTGACTGCATCCTTCTGTTTTTCTTAGTGACCAAGAGCTTGAGCAAGCTGCTCTACTGGAAGGTGTCCCTGGCCATGGCAGGGGGGTTGGAACTGGATGAGCTTTAAGGTCCCTTCCAACACAAACCAGTCTGGGATTCTATGAAGTAAGGTTTAAGGCGTTTGTCTTGTCAAGTCCCCTTCTCGAGCACCCAGAAGTCAGCAAAAAGCAGTAACACCACTGGATTGTGCAGGAAAGGCAGCTCAAGAGCAGTAAACCCCAACCTATCTGCATGTAGCAGCACACAAAAACTTTACCAGTAGCTGGAAAAAGCAGTTCTTCTTATACATGGGAAGTGGCAGGACCCAAATTGAGACACGGCTACAGCGGCTGAGGTGCTAAATGGCAGCTGTTCATACTGGGCTCCTGCGGACACCCACTCATAGCACGTTCTGATGTTTAATGTTCACAAGCCATTAGATACATGTATATTTATGGTTTGATAATCAGCTGTCATTAACAGATGAGTAAACAACATAATGTTCATATTTAGGAGGAATATGCAAACTAAAGAGAAACTGCCAGCTCCTAAGAACATTTATTTTCTCTGCACTTAATGGAGGGAAAGGAGGAGGAAATACTCTATCTGTAAATTAATTATGGGATATTGGCAATGCCTCCACTGCTGTACAACTGTAATTATCTCATCTCAGTGCGTGGGACTGTAGTCATGCATCCCCAGCTATTCACATCCATGGGAGATAAGAATATACCCATCAGTCTACATTTCCCAAGTTAAATCGTTTTTACTGTCTCTTTGAACTCAGAAGAGCAGAGAAATCGTGATCTTTTCAACCAAGATGATGAGGCCTTCTGCCCTCCTCCCTTTTGGAAATCTAATATGTTTCAAACTTCAGGAAGGGGTGGAAACTTCTCCCCATGGGAAACATCACGTAAGTAGAGTTCCTTGACTTGAACTGAGGTTTCATGCAGTTCTGAAGAGCTCTTCTTTTTTCTTACATATTTGCTGTTTCCCATCAACTATGAGCAGAGAAAACAATCAAAACACATTAACAGCCCCTCAACACATGTCATAGAATCATAGAATCCCTGAATGGTTTATGTTGGAAGGTACCTTAAAGCTCATCCAGTTCCAACCCCTGCCACGGGCAGGGACACCTTCCACTAAAGCAGGTTGCTCCAAGCCCCATCCAACCTGGACTTGAGATGAATATGTCCCTGAGATCAATATTGTACAATGCAGTTGTCACCTCCTGGAAATACCTTTAACAACCCCGACAGTTGTTTGCATTCAAAGACACCTCATGAAAGACCTTATCTCTTACAGATGAGGGAAACTGAGGCACAAAGAAGGATGGGATCAGGCAAAAGAAGAATGAAGAAGGGTCAGGTCTGGAAAGAATGAATTTTCAACAGTGAGAAGACACTAGACACGGCTGAGAGAGCTGGGAGAAATCAAAAGGCATCCAGCTATGGATGAGGCTGGAAGCAGAGTCTGGTCTCCCGACTGTCATCTCCCCTCTCTCCTAACATATGCTTGCAAAACAGTACGTGTCTTTCTAACACATATGGATGTTTGACAAACAGCAGGTCAACATGAACAGTAGTTTCCTGGACAATGTAACCAACTTTCCCTTGAGCTGATTCTTCCCCTGCTTTATAAAATTAGACCATTTTGCAATCCATTTTGTAGATGGAAGCAGATCATGTACAGATGCAACAACTTGGCATGGTATCACACGGGCGTCTTCAGCATGGGATAGCAGAGCCTTTCCAGCTGCTAAGCATCAGTCCCTTCAGCAGAACCCATCACTAATCTGGTGCTTCCTCCTGCCCACAGCCAGGCTTATTGGGGAGGATTATCTCGTTGTCCAGGGTAAGTTTCTCAGATAAATGGGTCAAAGCCCGTGCTGGCTCCCCTCCTGCAGCCCTGCTGAGTTCAATGGCTTTGCTCAGAGCACAGGCTGGTTCCTCTTTTCCATCTAGATCCTTGTACTGTGGCTGAATAACTGGAAGTGGCAGGTGAAGCCGGAGGTTTTGGCTTTGCTCTTTGCGAGGAAGAGAGGAGCGCAGCAGAACAACATATGGTACACTGCTTGGCTAAAAATGATTTAGTGGGAAACTATCGCTTCGTTTCTGTCTCTCTGCAACCACATACACTAATGTAGTGGTGTAACTATTCATCTAATAAACCGCTAATATTTATTATTAATTGAACCATTTAATCTAACAGTGGATTAGGGGAAGGCAAATGTAGAACTTAATGACTCTGCTGATTGGTATAAATTTTAACAGGGAGCACAGGCCATGTAATATAAATTGTGTTCCTGCTGATGATAAATATCTTGTAGCTGGAAGAAACTGTGCTCAAGCAGAACTTGCTCTGGCTATCAGGAGGTGTTTTGTTCCTGCTGTTTTAGTGAACACTGTGGGACTCAACTCCAAAAGATGAGGTCACTGTGTATCACCAGTGGTTTATGATACTAACAGCAAAGAAAGTTGTTATTAGTGATGTCTGCTTAACATTAGAGGTCATCTTCCATTCAGAATAGACTCCTGAATGCATGGTACAGTGCTGCTGCAGTGATAAACTGAAGTGCAGTATCACAAACAGTAATTATCTTGCACTTCTAACAAAATCCCTGTGTTGTCTGCAAATCCATCATTGCCAGGGCTATCTCCAGCCCACCCACTGTTGCCAACAGCTCCAAATTCCTGGTTTTCTATAACTGGAAGCAAGCACTCACCCACATCTTATGGCAGACAAATACCTGCTTAGTGCTAAAGCTTGTTTCCCAGACACTGGTGCATGGGAGTTAAGGAATATTTCAGTTAGGACTGGAGAGATGCTTCAGCTCTATTAGCTTTTAAGCCTTTGCAGTCCAAAGCAATGTCTGTATCCTGCAAGGAAATTAATGGAAAAGCCCAAACTTCCTAAAGGGACGTCTCTTGCTCTAAGCTCTTGAAGGACCTGAGATCTTAGACTTTATCATCGTGACATTATGGGCTTTAGACAAGCTATTTTTAGAGGTTTCTTTAAAATTTGATCAGTTATAACTTTCCCTTTATGGTTATAATTTTCCCTTTCAGATGAGCTCTATAGCTAATAGAATAACTCTTGGAAAAATGGCAGCACCCTTTCTAAGTGCGTGTGTGGTGTATGAAAAATATTCCTCATTTAAAAATATTCTTTGAAACATTTGCAACTTAATTTTTTTAATTTCATTTATTTTCTGGTTGCACACAGGACATATGGTGATGTTAAGCGGCTCACAGGCATTTAATCTTGCATAAGTTATTGCAGCAGTTCCAAAATCCATGCTGAGAAAATGCTGATGTCACCTTCCAGGTCTGCTGAAAATCAAAGGTATGTCACTGTTCTTGGCTATCCCACCTTAGGTCTCCATGAGGCTTGATGCTAGCAGAAAGAGTCTGGTTCAGTCTATGTGTCTTAATGCCCGCAGAGACCAAAGCACGGAGGTCATCTTCCATTTTGTCTGTCTCTCCCTTAATTTGCTCTCCATTTTCTACAGCTGAAGGGAACTTGCCCTGTTCTTCTGCTGTGAAAGCAAGGATGCGTTAATGAAACTAGAAACTTACCTTGCTTTATTGAGGAAATCTATTTTTTTCCATCTACTTGTGGCAAGTGGGCTGGAGAAAAGCTCTTTTGTACCCTCATGGCCTCTGGAGGTCAAGGAGAGAGAGAAATGGAAGGAACAAAAAGCTGAAGGCTGAATTAGGGGGAAAGAAAGAATTGCTGGGAAAATTAAAGGAAAGTGGAAAGAAAGGAGAAACCTCTCCAAGAAAGAGATGAGCTCATGGCTTGCTTACCTGTTTAATAGAAATGTGCCAGGAGTTTGGGCAGGAGTTGCTTTATAAACTTGCCTTGGTTAGGAGTTTTCTTGACCTCATTGCAGTATGGGCACATCACCATATGACACAGCTACACTGCCTCACGTTTCCAGCTGACATCCCACATTTTATGCCCTTCCCACTCCCAAATCAGCTGAATCTGGAAGAAAATGAATCTAAGAGAGTCCAATGGAAAAAAGTGAAGGAGAAGAGTTCAGCAGAAGGACAGACCCTTAGAAAGATGATGAAGAGAGAAAACTAAAGCAGAGGAAACCCAGATACAGACATAAAGTATGAGGATTTGAATATGGAAATCTGAAAAAGGGAAGACTCAGCAAAGTGTCTTCAGTACCAAGTAGTAGCTGTCAAGTTGTTTTCTGAATGATCTTCAGAAAAAGACAAAGGGATGCAATGCATTAGTGAAGGTGTCAGAGTCCAACCAGCACGAATGCTTAAAGCTGCAGTGGCTGCAGAACCCAGGATCTCTTCTCATCCACACCATCCTTCTGAAAGAGAACAAAGCACAACTCAACACTCCCCAGGCCCAGTGCAGAGAACATACCTTGCTGAGACAGGGGTTGAGTCCTGCCACTGAGACCAGTGCCCTGATGCGGAGGGAAGTGGCCCTGAGGATGAAGTCTCTCACACAGGAAAGTCTGAGCTGCAAACCAGCTTCAGGAACTGGTGGTGAGGGGAAATCACAGCTCTTGACTGGCCCAGTACAGTGACGAAGCTCAGCCCTTGCTGCTAGCAATTTTGCTGAATGCAGTTGCAGAATCACAGAAACAACCAGGGTGGCAAAGACCTTTAAGCTCATCAAGTCCAACCGTTCCCCAACACTGCCAAGGCCACCACTAACCCATGGCACTGAGGGCCTTGTCTACACGGTGTGTGAACACTTGCAGGGACGGTGACTCCAGCCCTGCCCTGGGCAGCCTGTTCCAATGCCTGAGCACCCTCTGGGGAAGGAATTGTTCCTCAGCTCCATCTAAACCTCCCCTGGTGCAGCTTGAGGCTGTTTTCTCTTGCCCCATCCCTTGTTCCTTGGGTGCAGAGACCGACCCCCACCTCCCTACAACCTCCTTCCAGGTAATTGTAGAGAGCAACAACGTCCCCGCTGAGCCTTCTCGTCTCCATAAATGTAATTAATCAGGAATCCAGGTTAGAGCCTGCATCTCCTTCCCCAAAATTGCCAAAAGTCTCCAGGCTGCCATGGAAACACCCTGGTTTACACCATGGCTCGCTCTCAACTCCTTTTCTTCTTCTTTTTCTTAGTGCTGGTTGGTACGTTACAGGTATTTGCTTGCAGGTTGTTTCGGCTTTTGGTTATTCCCCTGCCCAGCAAGATAATGGGGCTGTAAAAATTTACTTTCTTGTTTATATCCACTCAGCAATTTTTAAGAAGTGGGAAAACCCATACGCAAGGAATCAGTGCCTGCACTTAATGGTTAAGCATAAAAGTCATCTTAAACAATATTTTTATTTCACTTTTAATGGGAGACCAGAAATACCACTACCGGGTTTTTAAGGCCCATAAGGTGTTAGTGCTCTTGTTATCGCTGACGTTCATGGTCTCTCGCACATCATTTATGCTGGGCATTATTTTTGACAATGCAGTATGGCAAATGCCTGGACTGGGATTCCTTGGAATGAATAAAAGATTTATAGTGGAAGTTCTTCAAGTAATATCTTGTTATAATACATTTTTGTGCTAACTGCAAGTGACAAGTGATTGCTCAAACTTGTTCCTGCAGCTACCAGGTTTTCCTCTTTAATCCTATATTAGTTCTACAGAAAGAAATATGAAATACAGGAAGAGCTGCCTTTTAATTTATTTTATCTTGCCTCCATAGGAATATTTTCATGGCAAATTCAATATACTTTGTCCAAAATGTAAATGGAATGTTCAACATATTTTTAACTCAAGCACTGTTTAAACATTAAAATCCTCTTTCGCAAATGCCATTGTGATAGAGGTTCAAGACTTTGCAGGGGCTTAATAACTTACTGAGGGGAAAGAGTCCAATTTTGTAGTTAAGGGTTGGGTTTAGGTGCTTCACTTCCTTCTCTGCTACAGGCTTCCCATGATACCGGGGTTAGGTTGTTGATTTCTATGTGCATCATTTCTCTGTTCACAAGCTAGACACTGTGTGTGATGGGTGCTCTGGAGTCAATGTAGCAGGGAAACAAAGGGAGATGTTCTAAAAGACTAGACACAGTTAGGAGACTGCAGGTGGGTATTGCGGTAAACCATACTGGGGATGGTGCTGGGGTCATGAAATAGTTGGAGATCTTTTTTGCTTGTAAACTGACAACCATTTCTGGGGGGTTATGAACATAGAGCTTGGGAGCTTTTGTGCCTTCCAGTATCTGAAGGGGGGCTACAGGGATGCTGGGGAGGGACTCTTCATTAGGGACTGTAGTGATAGGACAAGGGGTAATGGGCAAAAACTTAAACAGAGGAAGTTTAGATTAGATATAAGGAGGAAATTCTTTCCTGTTAGGGTGGTGAGGCACTGGAATGGGTTGCCCAGGGAGGTTGTGAATGCTCCATCCCTGGCAGTGTTCAAGACCAGGTTGGATGAAGCCTTGGGTGCCATGGTTTAGTGTGAGGTGTCCCTGCCCATGGCAGGGGGGTTGGAACTGGATGATCTTAAGGTCCTTTCTAACCCGAACTATTCTATGATTCTATGATTCTATATTAGCTCACCTATTGTCTGCATGAAGTTAAGAGACCCCATCTGGGCTGTGAATCAAAAAGATGTTTAAATGAAAGAGGAAAACCACAACAAAGTTTGAGACTGGTGACATGGTGATGTGTCGCTGCAGATTGCAATATGTTCGTGTTTGCAGTGCAGAACAGAAAAGGTTGCACACAGACAATGCAGAGATACTGCCCCAGTGTACCTAAGCACAGTATTCCACTTGGAGTAGAGTTTACGACCAAATGTTTCCAAGGAATGTTACAAGAACCTCCTTAAGTGTCAATTGACAGCAAACTCTTCAAACTAAGTTTTCATCCTGAGTCCAACGCTGTTTTGGCAGTTGATGCCCTGAAGCTTGAACTTGCATCCCTTCCATTCTTCTCCCAGGCTAATTTAAACACAGGATGCTATCTTTAGTGCATCTCCTCCAAACTTGCAGAGGATTTTTGTTTAGCTCCTGTATGAGAAGGAAATGAGAGGAAGAAGGAAAATGGCCCCAGTCTGTGGGGAGTAAAAACAAACTGAGGGATCACATAGGGAGAAAGCTGCCCAGAGAAGCTGTGGCTGCCCCATCCCTGGCAGTGTTCAAGGCCAGGTTGGACACAGGGGCTTGGAGCAAGCTGCTCTAGTGGAAGGTGTCCCTGCCCGTGGCAGGGGTTGGAACTGGATGAGCTTTAAGGTCTCTTCAACCCAGATCAGTCTGGGATTCTATGAATCTATAAGATGTAAAATGGTATGAGGTGAGGTGGCTGGTCACTCAGAGAGCAGTGAGCAGCAGCTGAGTAGTACCTCCCTCCACGCTTCAGCAAACCTCTCCATTCTAGGCTTGAAAAACACTTTCTAATGCAATATCCAGGCACTGTTCAGGTTCTTTGCTGTGATTGCCAAAAGTGCCCATTTGGGTTCTGTTGATGGCCTATGTATGGATGGCTGCTTACCAAAAGTTGCATTGATAACACCTGCTGTGTCTGTCAGCTTTTATTGCTACCAGATGTAGTTGGATGTAAGTGGTGACACAGGAGTAGGACACAACCAGCCTCCTAAAATGCGATCTTCTGGACACAGTAAGAACTTCTGAACCTTGGTCTACCCTTTTGATAATCATTCCTGTCTTTCTTTTGGGTTTCTCACTGATTTATTCCCATCCATGCCTGTTTTACCAGCACAGCTCACATTGCCCATTTGCTTCTATTGTATCTCCTTTTATATGTTTCTTTTCAATATCTGGTACCAAAATTTTCTTCAAGCAAAAGTATTTCAAGAGTCATTAGCTTTTCCTGGCTAGCCTGAGTGTATTGCACCATAACTCTGTCCTGTTCGTTGCAACTGAAAGCTGGGCTCGCTGGGTGTATGAATTTATTGGTTTGTAGCCAAAATCAATCTGTGCATATGTTTATCACGCTGTGACACAGTCCCTGGTTTTTTAGGCAGTAGTTTCTTTGACAGCCTGGCTCAGTGGCCTCTGGATGATATTAGTTTGCTGTAGGTAGACCTTCCAACAGCACCGCAAATGCTTCCAGCCCACCAGAACCAGCACTGATCCTGCTAACCATTGGTGGGTCTGTGTCTGTACGACACTCCTGCTCTCAGGTCCCGTCCTGGAGCCAGATCTGCAGTTCAGGCACAAAATCAGAGGCCAGGATTTCTCAATCCCCACATTGTCTTTGCTCTCTTATTTCCGTCTTGTAAGGCTGCCTTCGTGGACAACAGAAACAGAGGCAGAGCAGGTGAAGCCGTGGGTGAATGAGGCTCACCTTGCTCATCAAGAAGGCTGCAGAGCAGCAGGTTTTCTGAAGCAGCAAGTGCCATTGTGTTGTCTTTGATCCTGATTCATCCCTTTTGGATATCTGAGGTTTTGTCAATTTTGTACTTCAGGAAAAATATCATAACCCCCCTGTGTGCTGGGCTGCACCCCCAGAGCACGAGCAGCAGCTCAGGGAGGGGATCCTGCCCCTCTGCTGTGCTCTGGGGAGACCCCCCTGCAGCCCTGATCCAGCTCTGGGGCTGCAGCACAAGAGGGACCTGGAGCTGTTGGAGTGAGGCCAGAGGAGGCCATGGAGATGCTGCGAGGGCTGGAGCAGCTCTGCTCTGGAGCCAGGCTGAGAGAGCTGGGCTGGGTCAGCCTGGAGAAGAGAAGGCTCCTGAAGGGGAGACCTGAGAGCAGCTCCAGTGCCTGAAGGGGCTGCAGGAAACCTGGAGAGGGGCTTGGGACAAGGGCCTGTAGGGACAGGCCAAGGGGAATGGCTTGAACCTGCCAGAGGGGAGACTGAGATGAGCTCTTTACTGTAAGGGTGGTGAGGCACTGGAATGGGTTGTCCAGGGAAGCTGTGAATGCTCCATCCCTGGCAGTGTTCAAGGCCAGGTTGGACAGAGCCTTGGGTGCCATGGTTTAGTGTGAGGTGTCCCTGTCCATGGCAGGGGGGTTGGAACTGGATAATCTTAAGGTCCTTTCCAACCCTAACTGTTCTATGATTTTATGATTTCTCTGTGTTTGGCTTCAGACCAAGGCAGAAAGCACTGCTGGAAATACACATTAGCCAAAGATTGTTTAGGTCAGTTGTTCCTTCTGGTATTAAAGTTATGAATCATCTTGGCATCAAGGTGTGACCTTTCCTCTTCACACTATTATGTCACTAAAAAGAAGGCAGAAATGGAAATAGGAAGATGATTGCAATAAATTTCTCACCACTGATATAATGTCTCGTGTGCACTAGGAGTATTGTACTCATAAACCTCATCTTCCTTGGCACAGATCCACACTTGACTTTGTTTCTACTAACAAAATCCTTCACTTTAGTTCCAGCACAGCTTTCTCGGCATCATAAACCACCTGCTGGAATGAGTTCTCTGAAGTGACAGTGCAGAGATTTCCATCCGAACGCGACACAGGCAGACTGAAAGCTGCGCTCCCGCAGCGCAGGGTCCCCACAGGAATGATCTTTCTGAGCATCGTGTTTTGATGTGTCTTGTCCAGAGCTGATGGTGAATAAAAACATCTAAAAAGTCTAAAGTGTAGGTAATGCTGAGGGAATAAATGTCAGTTCTTGATCTGGATCTGCCTTGGAAACGGATAAATTGCAGAGTAGAACCTCAGTGCCATTTATTTGCTACATTTCTAATCTCTTGCCAAAGGAAAGTTTTTTTTTTCTCTACAATAAAAACGCTTGAAATTAAATTTGGCACATCAGAGTCTGAAATAAACTCCATTTCAAATAAAATTGTATCATTGGACCGATATCTTTCAGAATACAGAGGAAAATTGCAGGGAGATTATGATAGGATTAGGCTATTTCCTGCGTGGAGCGATAGCACTGCAACCTCTCAGGAGCTCTTCTCCAGGATAAAGTGGCTGTTCACCATAAAGCAGAGCTCCTGGAGGATGCCATTCCCTCTCTAACCGGCCAACTGGAGTGCTGCTAAAAACACGTTGATGCTAGGAGTTTGGCACCTTGTGTTTTAGTTTACAGAGAAGGCTTCGGGGAGAACTTAGAGCAGCTCCAGTGCCTAAAGGGGCTGCAGGAAACCTGGAGAGGGGCTTGGGACAAGGGATGTAGGGACAGGCCAAGGGGAATGGCTTGAACCTGCTCGAGGGGAGACTGAGATGAGCTCTTAGGCAGAAGCTCTTCCCTGGGAGGGTGCTGAGGCGCTGGCACAGGGTGCCCAGAGAAGCTGTGGCTGCCCCATCCCTGGCAGTGTTCAAGGCCGGGTTGGACACAGGGGCTTGGAGCAAGCTGCTCTAGTGGAAGGTGTCCCTGCCCGTGGCAGGGGTTGGGACTAGGTGAGCTTTAAGGCCCCTTCCAACACAAACCAGTCTGGGATTCTGTGATAGTGATTGTGCTCACGCGCATTACAGCACTGTTGGCTTGCAGGAGGTGGAATTCCTGCAACAGAGCAGGAAGATGCTTCCCGGTGCAGCTGCATCTGCACAGCATTCCTTGCCAGGGAGCTTGCAGTGGGAGAGCGTTCCTACACGTCTCTCAATTATTAACAGGCATTAGACTTTCTTCTTGAAAGTGAAGAATGTGATTCATGTTGAAATGCTGCAATCCCTTTTCCATCTTTGTTCCCAATGTGTCAATATTTTGTGATGTTTTATTTCTTGATAGCTGGCTCACCAGTCCGGCATGATATAAATCTGGGAATTGTGTCATTTTTTGTTGATAAAGGAAAAAAGAACCAAAGATGCTTACTCTAATTTCTGTTTAACAGTTAGTAGGGGGCTAATTAGTGTGAACTTTTGTAGCACGAATTCATGTAACTCGTTTATAGAAGAAAATCTGTTTATAATATGATTCCCGTATTTTGCCTAATCATATAATTTGCAATAATTAATTTTCAGGATTAATAAAAGTAAAAAGAAGAAACCAAGGGGAGAATAGCTCCATATTTTAAGCATGCATAAGGAGTTACTCCCTTTTACATTTAAGTTTATATCTGGTTTGCAGCTATTCCTGGGACAAAATTAACACGTAGCCATATTATTAATCTCTTTGATTTACAGAGTGCTTTGGATGTATCCATATTCCCTGTGGATATATCCATATATATATGTAGTGCTTTGGATATATCCATATCCTACCTCAGCTGGCAGCGTTCAAGGGCAGGTTGAATGGGGCTTGGAGCAACCTACGCTAGTGGAAGGTGCTCCTGCCTGTGACAGGGGGTTAGAACTGGATGAGGTTTGAGGTCCTTTCCAGCCCAAACCATTCCAGGATTCGAGGATTCTACCTTGGCAATGATGGCTGCTGTGCCACGTCACACTAAGCCCTTTAAAAGGCCAGTGGTTTGTGTAACATGTGTAGCACAACATCACGGATGAATAGTAAAATCAGGGACCTGGCAGTGCTAGATGCCTTTTAACATATTTTGTTGTTTTATAACAATAAAATAGAAGTTAAATTATATTTACCAATACATTCACAATATGTATTTGCATCAGCTGCTCAGATAAAAAAAAAATGCTAAATTCCATCTGTGTTCGATATCTGAGAGTCCAGATCCATGTTTGCTATTGATGTAGTCAATATGTTTTGTGTAATACCTAACACACAGATAATATCTCTCCCTGCCCTATGGAATTTACTTTCTAAGCAACAGTTGTTAGTGGATTCAATATTTGCTGAATTAATTCAAACCCATTTTAGGTTTGATCAAATAATCTTCTAGCTGCCATGGGTCTTTAGTGAAAATACTTTATGGCTCTTTAATGTCAATATCCAAGCTTATAAGACTTGTTTACCTAAAACAGCTGTTAAGGTAAAGGAGTGTGTCTTCAGCCAAAGTTTTCAGTGAATATGTACAAGCCCTACCTTTCATACAGCCCAGGTTGTTATTGCAGCCATCAAAAGGTGTCATAGAGAGACAACAGTTCTGTGAGGAAATATATGAAACACTTATAAAGTAAGATTATCTTATTCCACTTCAATATGTGAACCACTGCAAACATTTATAAATCAGGTGAAGCTGGAGGAGGCTATGATATCAGTCTATGATTTACACTACAAGGCCACTGCTCATTCTACTTCTTTCCCAGCGAAGCCAATGTGAGCTACATATTAAAGATATAAGACTTGTCATGTCACTTCAGACCAAAGAGTCCTATAGCCCAGTATCTTCATATCTTCTCTGTAACAGAGGCCAGCAGAAGATGTTTGGTGAGAAAGAATAAGTAAAATAAAAGCCAGCAACACTGAACCTTCTTTCCACCAGAATACATTCCCAGCTTCTACAGAGTTTAGGGACTTCCAGAGTCTTATCATTAGAAATCATAGTCCAAAATCAATTATTTTCATGTACTACGGACAGAAACCCCCATCTCTTTTCTATTTCATCTTATGTTTCACTAGAGAGTGTAGAACAACTCAGTAACAGTACTCGCAGATAGAAGGTGCTATTGAACTTCAGTGCTTTCCATCCCATCTGGTGCATGCTCCAGTTACAGCTTTGCTCCTAAGAAATGGGAGTTGCAGTCTTTGCAGAGGAGCAAGTGTTTATTGACTCAATTTCTACAAAGCAATGGAGCACAGGTGGGCATTAACATCTGCCCCAAGCCCTGCTTGCACTTGTGAGGTTGTGGCATTCCTCATGCCACCCACTCCACCATGTATTGATGTACTCCAAAGCAGTGTACCAAGAGATGACTAGCATCTTTCAGATGCTTTCTTTCTCCTGTCCTGCCCTGTGTAAGCAGTGTGGTGTTTTATTTGAAGGGTTTTGTTTCTGTCTCTAATGTACATGCTGATGAGCTGTTCTAACTGAGAAGACAAGTTCAGGAGTGCATCTTGTACTGGTAGTAGAAAGTGCTTGGGTCTGTGATTGCTGTTATTTCCTGTGGGAGCTGGCTGTCAGAATTATCTGCCACATTACTGTGCAGTGACTTGCAAAGATATTATATACATCTGGTTGTGGATGTTACCAGCCGTGGTGGAACCTTAGGCCTTTTAGCAGAAATAGCTGGGGAAAAGATCGCTGTTAAATATCAGAGTGGAAATCAGAGCCAGCCTCTTATCTCCTTCCATACAAAACATTTCTGCTTAATTAGGTATAACTTCCCATCGGTTATCTTCATAAATTCCAGCAGCAGGTTAGGAATTAGTATCCCATATTTACATATATGAAATCCAAAGCTGTGCAGAACCTGTTATCCAGCCTCGTATGGGAAACAGATATTTCTTGACATCCACAACGTTGTTCTCTTAGCCAATTATACAGCCCTAGATGATAAAAGCATTTAATGGAGACAGAACAGGATGGATAACAGAGTACCAGTTCATATAGTAGAAGGTTCTCATGACTATATGGAGGAAACCAAGCTTTTTGTGTACCAGCCTCTGCGGTGCCTTCCTCAGTGCAGCAAAGAGACTGAACTCAGTAAGGAATGACCAGGAGCAGAACCTCACTTCAAGAATGGACATCTATCTCTTTAGTCATTGACTGATCAGTTCAGATTCTGCTCCCACTGCACTGATTTGTATGGATTCACACTTGCAATGGGTATACAAGACACAAAAGATGAATTTGCACTGATGTGCAGAGGAAAGAGGCAACAGTCGACCTAGTGTCCTCCTCTACCAGGTGACACAGCTGAGCAAAGAGGAGAAGAGGTTTTAACAGCAAAAAGCAGGATATCAGAGATATTTTTGTTTATCCCAACTGAAATATTTGGAGTGATCCTCAGTTCATTTCACACGCCCAGCAGTTTGATGAAAGTGAGACAAACCAGAAGAGCAGCAGTGATAAAAACGACCAGTCTTGATAAGGAAATACCAGGTGCTCAAAGTCAGCTAAGTGCTTTCCTTCCCTCTGCTGCACAGCCTGCCCTGTGATAGGAAGAGCAAAGCAGGAGAGGGAGAGAGCAATCACCTGAAGGAGCAGAGACGACTAAAAATGTAGCTCCCTTGTCACACATGGTCATATTGTTAATATGTTTCTTAAAACCATTTGCTCTGGCTTGAGACTAGAAGACTCCTTGGTGAAACTGCAGCGTGCCTCTTGTAACACAGCCAGTTTGTTAATAGACAGATCTATGAGTGCTGGCAGCCTCGCTCCGTTTTCTATTGGAGAGATAGCTACATCCTAAAATCCATGCTAGTTCTCTAGCTGGCATTGAACTGGTTGAGGAATCATTTTGGAGCTGCTGTGGAGGAAGCAGACCTGTCCTAGTCTTCGGATGCTGCTATTGGTGCTGGAGTCACCACAATGGGGCAGTGAGAGGAAGCATTTATCCCACTGAACAATTACCTGTGTGTAACAACAGGCTTCAGTATCCTGAGCTATTAATCTGCAGCCTTTCACCAGCATTAAATTAACTGGGAAGGGATGTGTGAGTGTCTGGAGAATATATAGGAGCAGCTCAAGAGTTGAGCATGCTGTCGAGGCTGCTTGTTCACTCCACATAGCGAGAGGAGAATAGCTTCTTTAGAAACAACACCTTCCTGAGCCACCTGTTGCAAAGATAAAAAGAGAAAGAAGGAAAAGGGCGAAACTCATTCTGAAGCTAATTCTTGGGTTTGGATCCAGCTACTTACATGGGGCTGTACACTATAGGTGCTATTGCAACAGTTGCCTGATTTCTACCTTTTGTCATCGTCCAACATACAGCAAAGGGCAAATACTTGAGGTCAGAATTTATAATACTTATTAGAGCATAAAGGAATAAGGAAAGATGAGGAAATTCCATCAGAATTATAGAATCCCAGGCTGGTTTGTGTTGAAAGCAACCTTAAAGCTCACCCAGCTCCAACCCCAGCCACAGGCAGGGACACCTTCCACTAGAGCAGCTTGCTCCAAGCCCCTGTGTCCAACCTGGCCTTGAACACTGCCAGGGATGGGGCAGCCACAGCTTCTCTGGGCACCCTGTGCCAGCGCCTCAGCACCCTCACAGGGAAGAGCTTCTGCCTAAGAACTCATCTCAGTCTCCCCTCTGGCAGGTTAAAGCCATTCCCCTTGGCCTGCCCTACAGGCTCTTGTCGAAGGAATCTTTGTTTCCAATGTGGTGAGTCAGGACAGATCTTTACATTGACTCAGTATTGCTTTCTTCTTTGTCTTTTTTTCTTTTTAGAGAAAATGCAGTCCATATGCAGTCCATTGCTTTATAGGAGATCAAATGATTGGATTTTTCCATAGCTTGTGCAAACTGATGTGAAAAATCATGTGTAATATATAATGTACTCTGAATGTTGACAACTGATATACCAGCAACAACTGGAGCCCAGTAATCCCACAGCACACAGGAAACACTCCAGTGGAAATGAGTCTATAAAAATTAGGTAAACAATTAAATTTCTAGAAAATCACTTATTTTTAATTAAAGGTAAAGTAGGTATACACTCTACACATTCAGAAGGCACACATCATTATGTTTTTAGATATTCACTGGTGCTTTGAAAGCTCCGTTGTACTTGATCACATTATGGATATCCACAGTGGACATCAGAGTTCAGGAGTTAAGAGTGTTGAAAATTCACTATTTTACAGTATTCACTATTTTATAAGCCTATTGAAGCATTGAAGATCCTACAGTCTAGACAACTACCTTCAGAAGATATCATCCCCACAAAGGATGAAGAGACTTTATTGTGGTCAGACAGTGGACATGTGGCTGAGCTAGGAATAGATGCAAGATCTACCTCCCCACTTCAGATTGCATGTGCTGGAAAACTCAAGGTAGACAGCTACCTTTTTTTTGCCTTTTTAATCTCTACATTAGCTCTATATACATTAGGTTTCCTCCAAAAAGGAAAGAAGCAACTATTCTTTGAGGAAGGCTTTTCCAATAGCAGGAAAAGCCATGGAACTCTTCTTTCACTTGAACGTTGCTGTTGATAAATGCATTCTGATGGACTACTTGGTTTCTCATTCATGGAGATATTTTGTACATTCCTTTAATGGTTGCTGATGCACAAATCGGTTTTAATATCAATAATGAACAATTTGGATGGCATTCAGATTCAAGAGATGCCAGAAAAATTTGCTACATGTCAGGATTTATTGAGTACAATACAAAGAGGTTGCCAAAGAGGCTGGAGTTCCTTCAGCAGAGAAGTAAACAGATGGTCCCAGGAAAGTGAGCACATTCTTAAACACTGAATTGCATTTGGACAGAATGGAGTCACATCTGCCAAAGCTTGCTGGCCAGAGGTATGGCGGAAGGGAGCCATCAGAAACTAATGTGACATTCTTCAAGCTCTTTCACTTAATATTGATATTAGTAATCTAATAGGAATGTTCCAGAATTGCCAGGTGTCCTTTTGGTTGGCCAATTTATGGGAAGGAGGCATGATTAACAGTTAGTAACTGAATACACATATGCACTGTGGTCTGAAGTGTTCCTTGCTAAATATATCCTTTGAGGTCATCCATGTCCACCTGGCCTGGAGCTAAAATGGTAGAAGTGCCTCGTTTCACATAATCTGTTTCTGATTTCTGCTACCGGAAACCAAAAGATAATCTTGCAAACGTATGTGTCCCTCTGAAAGACTGGCTTTGAGAGGAGATACCAGACCTGGGAGTGCCTGAAATCTGCTCAGGCTTGACACAAGGATTCGGGATCAGGGTTCAGCAAATATAAGGTACATGTCAGGAAACATATAGATTCGGGGGATGCTAGTGCATTTGTGCTTGGCAGTACTTTGTAAATATAAACTACAGTGTAAGGGAAAAGACTGGCTTGCTCTTCAGCTGTGCGGAAAGTCATCCAGGGGAGCACTGTATGTGAGAAAGACACATCCTCTGGTTCAGGCAAAGTCTTCAGAGATGCAAAGCAAAGCTCTAGCTTTGCAAAGATTAAATATGCCACTAAGTCTGCTCCATGACTCAACTTTCTGTTATAATACAGCGATTGTGTAGTGACAGACCAAGGGGAATGGCTTTAACCTGCCCAAGGAGAGACTGAGATGAGCTCTTAGGCAGAAGCTCTTCCCTGTGAGGGTGCTGAGGCGCTGGCACAGGGTGCCCAGAGAAGCTGTGGCTGCCCCATCCCTGGCAGTGTTCAAGGGCAGGTTGGACACAGGGGCTTGGAGCAAGCTGCTCTAGTGGAAGGTGTCCCTGCCCGTGGCAGGGCGTCGGATCTGGATGAGCTTTAAGGTCATCCAGTGGAAGGTCCATCTAGTAGAAGGACACTTTCTGCTAGACCAGTTTGCTCCAAGCCCTGCCCAATCTGGATCCTCTACCTGCAGACTCTACCTTAAAAAATGCAGCATAAACTGATTGAACAAAACCTCCCACCACCACTGGGGCTGCAGGCAGGATGCTGAGCGCCTCCAAGTGGGATACAGCATCTTCCTATACCAGTACCAGAGCAATTCCCCTGCCAACATGAAAGGAGTAAAACCCTTCCATCATGTGTGTGCATAATGGGGAAATGGGTAGTATCTTCTGCCTGTGTTTTGCAGAAAGTCAGACGATACGATCCTAACTGTCCCTTCTGGCTGCAAAACCTATGAACATCCGTCTGTGCTTACTGGGGTGTTGCATGTACATGTAGTGAGCCTGTTTCATCTCTGTTTTAACTCTGATGACATCAGGGAGTTATACCAAGGATGAATTAAGCCTTTTCCCTGTGTTTTGTACTGTAATTCAGTTCCTTCTTTGTTTAACACTTTTGGCAGCTTAATATATCACAAATATAAAATGCATTTCTTTGAGCAAAGAAAATACGCAAATATGCATATTCCTACTTTGTCTCTTTCTTGTTACCAGTTAATCAATCACACAGAATGTTTGTGACACTTATTAAAGGGAATGAGTAGATAAAAGCACATGCCTTTCATTTATGAGACCCTGATAAGTTGGAAATACAAAGGATCTTACCAAAGGGAGTCAGTGTATACTAATGGGTAGAACAAAGAGCTGATAATGAAAAAGACATTGAATGTGGATCCTGGTTCTATTAATTCCCTTTGTGATCTTGGGTAACTAAGCTATTCCCTGCACTTCATACATGTGACCAGCTCCAATCTGGAGGCCATGCTCCAGTGGAATATCGTTAGGCCAATTATTCTTTTAAGTAAAATACTTCTGTGTTGTCAGCTTTTAATTGCTATCAGCCAGAAATCCAGATTAAAATCCTGGAGCCTGGATCTGGGAAGATTATGTTTTTAGTCTGTGTTCAGACGCAGCTCCAAAAGAAAAGCAAATCCCAAATGCAGTGGACGTTATTTATCTCTTTTTTCCCCTCTCTCTTCATTTCCTTGTGTGTTGGATGTGTGCAAATCTTTATTCTACCTGCCTGCACGGTATAAACTGAGCAATCTGCTCTTTAGTTGGAAACTCCGAGGCTCTAGATAAATAGACCCCTGGAAACACCAAGATGAGGAGCAGAATGGATATTGATCCAACACGCAGTGCTTCTCAGAACACATTACTGCCTTTTCCTGAGAAGACCAGGTCCTTCCAGCAGCAGGAATGCTGCCCTGTGGCTGGAGCTCCAGCGCAGACAGTAGCAGTGGGTGATGGATGCTTGCTGCCTTGCAAGCCTGGGAGGAAAGCTGACCTTCCAGCCCCCTTGCCATGGGGTTGTGCTCGTGAGGATTATTACAGCACATCTCAGCATTAGGAACCCCATGAACCATAATAGACTAATTGACATTTTATATATGCTTCTCCTTACGTTTCCCAACTCCAAGTGTCCCTGTCCTTAGGATAGGCCAAGGGGAATGGCTTTAACCTGCCAGAGGGGAGACTGAGATGAGCTCTTAGGCAGAAGCTCTTCCCTGTGAGGGTGCTGAGGCGCTGGCACAGGGTGCCCAGAGAAGCTGTGGCTGCCCCATCCCTGGCAGTGTTCAAGGCCAGATTGGACACAGGGGCTTGGAGCAAGCTGCTCTAGTGGAAGGTGTCCCTGCCCATGGCAGGGGTTGGGACTGGATGAGCTTTAAGGTCCCTTCAACCCAAACCAGTCCATTATTCTATGATTTGCAAGTGAACACTGATATTATTATTATTAATGAATCTGTAAATCTATCAGCTCTATGCTGCAACAATGTAATAGCACACAGTACCTTAAATATAGTTCTTAGATGGCTGTATAAACATATGCTGTTGTGATTTTGGCTTCTTCGTATACTTTCTAAATTCCTCCCTTTTGGTAAGAACAATTATGTTATACAGTTTGGAAACTAAGGAGAAATGTGTAGTGTAAATGCTCAGAAATGACTAATTTAAGGAGTTTTTTTACAACAAAGAACTTCAAATGCACTTAAAGGCCTGACTGTTAACGAATGAAAAAAGTAATTTGGATAGTACCAGCAGTGCAGGAGGTACTTTTAATAGGTAAAGCAGTACAAAAGTTTGGCATGGGTTCAATAATAATAAAAGAGCAACTATAAAGAGTTAATTATCTCTGATCCCTAAAGGAAGTATATCTTTCCTATCATCTTTGAGGCCCTTTGTAGTGCAGGGTTGGGAAAAACACAACATTTTGGCTGAGAGCCCAACACCTGGCCTGGGAATCATGTTTTGCTGTGGCCAAAGACCATCAGCTTCTACTAGATAGAGTGCTAATAACGTGGAATTGGTGCTGAAGTTTCCTCATTAGGAGCACCACCAGTAAACTCCATAGCATTTTTTAATGGAAAAGGAATGAAGAGGAGGCTTGGAGTTATGGTGTTTGCATCGCTTTGATCATTAAATTAAAGTGTCAGTGTAGTTTCCTAAATAAAGAATAGAATTATGGCTGCTGTTGGCCTAACCCTTCTTTCCCAAGTCTCCTTCACTGCAAAAAATGGGATATAAAACCATACAAACTCTGCAATCTTTGTTAGAAAAGGGGAAATTAGGAATTAAATGAAACCCTGTAGAGCTATTTAGTAAATGCTCCCTTTTCTACCATTCACTGCCGCTGAATATCTCCAATTTTTTTGGCCATAAAACCAGATATTGGTGAAATATTTTGATCCACACGTAGCCTGTCGCAGTGGGGTTGCAAGCACATCATGAGTCTATGCTCCTTGGCAGCCTGGATGGTGGCAGCCTTGATAGGACAAATTAAACGGCCTCAAGCTGCACCAGGGCAGGTTTAGATGGAGATGAGGAACAATTCCTTCCCCAAAGGGTGCTCAGGCATTGGAACAGGCTGCCCAGGGCAGGGCTGGAGTCACTGTCCCTGCAAGTGTTCATACACCATGGAGATGAGGCCTCAGTGCCATGGGTTAGTGGTGGCCTTGGTAGTGCTGGGGAGCAGTTGGATTTGATGGGCTTAAAGGTCTTTTCCAACCTGGTTGATTCTATGATGCTTTCTAGTTGAGAGGGATTTGAAGAGAAGACTTTATGCATGCCTGTGTGCACATGCAGGTACGTGTGGGTAAAGCAAAGGAGTTTTAAGAGGGCATATTGCACCTAAAAAAATACATCCCCCAAACGACTGCAGAGCAGGCAGACGAACGGCTGTGGAATCAGTCACAGGTTTAAGTGTTTGGGAAAATAGACTTATATGGACACTTCTTGCATATTACAACAAATGGTTACAGGTTGGGGATTTCGTTGGCTTTCCCCAGGGATGAAGCATCTTGGCTGAGAATGAGAGGAGGCATATAAAGGAAAGGTTCTTCACAAACAAATAGCCTTTTTTGTCTTCTGTCTCCTGGCTGAACAATCTCATCTTGTGTTTATTGCTTAGAGAGGGACTGGTAGGGATAAGAAAGTGAGGTTCATATGTTCCTGATGGGGAGGGCACCCCTGACCAAGCAGTGGGGCTGAAGCACCCTCCCTGCACCTGGCTCATGCAAGGAGCCACAGGAGCTCCATGGGACCATTGGCAGAATGAATTCACCATCTGCTGCAGCTCCTGGGAGGGAATGGAGAAGGGCAGCCCCCAGCAGCAAATCCCGACTGATGTTTAGGGCTGTTTGGTCCTGAATCAGGACACATCGGTTTGATCGGGGGAAAACAAAAGCCAAAAGAGCAGGTTGTTTCTTGAAAGAATATGACAAACGTGGAAAACAATTTCTGTAGTCATTTGCTTTGCTAGAAAATAAATCTTTCTTTAAAAGGAAATGAAGAAAACAAAACATATTAATTGCAAAAGCTTTGTAAACCTGGGACAAATCCTGCCCAAACCAGTGCGAAATGCTTCTGTAAGGTTTTTGTTTCATGTGCTCCCGTTCAGAAATGCAAGCCAGAAAGCTAGGCCACCCTTTATTATGCATGCCAGGCAGTGAGTCCCTTCCATCCTTTAATAACTGTGTCACAACACCTTTTTCAGATGCTTGATAGCATAACGCAGAGGTTAATTGGATATGGAAATGGCTGCTAATGTTAGAAGCATGAGGGTAATTTGTTCCCTCGAGCAGGAAGAAGATGTGGTGATGGCACATGAGCTGTTGCATCCCCCCAAGGCTGATCCCCTGCTGCCCTCAGCGTTGTGGCCATGGGATGCTCTCATGGCATGTGCTGGTTACCTTCCCTTCCACCCCGAGCTCCTCAGGGCTGCATGGGCAGCTTACATCCATGCTTCTCAGTACCTTCCAAACCTCCTAAAAGGAGCAAGTGATTCAGTCTTACATGATCCCCCATCCCCAAGGAAATCCAGGTGACTTCACCCCTTCTACCCGAAGTCAAATGGGCAGCCCCCACAACTGGGGAAGACAGCACTGCTTGCATTGCCTCTGCCATTGGTATATGCTGAAGATCTGCTCTGGACTGCTTCTAAAGGCAATTTTCCCATAGGAAAAGTCCTGATGGGCATGAACAGCAGCCATGCACAAGCTGGAAGGGTTTGGATGCATTTCTTCTTCTTTGGTATTTGTATTCCCTAAAGGATGTCCTCCCTGTGCTGGTTATTTTCAGGTGATCACGTGTGTACTGGGAGGACCACTCCCAGCCTGGCTCTGCAGTGACTGTCTGCCCTGTTTTGGTGAGATCTGGTGCTTCTTAAAGCCAAGCCTTGGTTTGGCTCTTTGGCCCTGGCCCAGAGCCCTGGGGTACGTGGCCCTTGGCTCCTCTTAGGGACCAAGAATCAATCCCTGGTCCAGGCAGAGCTTCCCACCCCTGCAATAGAGGCTTGCTGGCTACTGATGGCAAGCATGATATGATACATGCTACACCAGGCAGCATAAGAGTTTGGAGGGGCTGTCTGGGATGGTTTGGATGCATCTGTGACACCTACACCAGCAAGGTCCCATGGGTGAATCCCCACAGGATCCATTAGGGCCTCCTCTTTAGTTAGCATCATGCTATAACACCAACTAATTAGTCAGGGAAGGAGCACATACATTACCAAGTCCTCTCTCCTGTATTCACCCATGGTTTATATTAGCATCCAGGGTAGAGCAAGTACCAATACACTATCATCAGTGTACTTCATTTTACAAGTTCCCCTTGCTCAATAGTAACAGACGTTACTTTGGCAAAGGAAGAGTTAACAATCCCCACAGACATACTTATGTTTATAACATACTCATCCAAAGCTTTTAACCCAGAATACCATTTACACGAAGGCTGCAGAGCCCCATCATACTGCTAATGCTTTCAAGATTTCCCTAAATACTTTTCCGGAAGCTCTTCTTATGGGAGAGAGTCCAGAGGGAATACACGAACTGGGGCTGGGCTGTCCCTGACTGTGTCCTTCCCAGAGATGCTGTTGCTGGTCCAGCCGTGTCAGATACCTCTGTGGGCATGGGGCTGTGGGTCTTGTGCTTCAGCCCAGTGAAAAACCTGATGGCTCCTGCCATTTCGTTCACTCTTTACAAAATGAGTGAATAAAGCTCTTCTTTCCCCCGGGTTCCTTATTACCCAGTGCACTGGGACTGCAATGTCCCACTTAAATAGCACAGCCCTTGATGACAATTTGGCAACACAAGAAGGTCATGGAGCTGATTGAGTGAGTCCAGAGGAGGCCATGGAGATGCTGCAAGGGCTGGAGCAGCTCTGCTCTGGAGCCAGGCTGAGAGAGCTGGGCTGGGTCAGCCTGGAGAAGAGAAGGCTCCTGAAGGGGAGACCTGAGAGCAGCTCCAGTGCCTGAAGGGGCTGCAGGAAACCTGGAGAGGGGCTTGGGACAAGGGATGTAGGGACAGGCCAAGGGGAATGGCTTTAACCTGCCCGAGGGGAGACTGAGATGAGCTCTTAGGCAGAAGCTCTTCCCTGTGAGGGTGCTGAGGCGCTGGCACAGGGTGCCCAGAGAAGCTGTGGCTGCCCCATCCCTGCCAGTGTTCAAGGCCAGGTTGGATGGGGCAATGAGGTGGTCCCCAGTGAGGCACCGCATCCCCCCGGGGGGAGCATTTGGCTGAAAGTAGCAGCTACTGAGGTTATGGAGGTTTAATTTCCAACTTCCTTCTGCTTTAGAGTGTTCTGGACATTAAATTTCAAGGCTGGGTCTCTGAATCCAAAATGCAGCAAGTGCAAAAGGATGTTTTAAAGCCAATGGAGCCAACGGGATTTACATTAACTGGGGATCAGGCTCCCAGCGTGTGCTCTGTACCATGGTAAATTCTTACCTGGAGGCAGCAGCAGATTTAACCCTGACATGGGAACATTACCTACCTGTAGCAGCTTAATCTACACACTCCCTAACACCTTTAAGATGCTTTATAACAGCTTTATAATGAAAATCCCCTGAGAGAAAAATAATCTCCATTAGAATATACCAGCAAGGAAACGGTGCACTGCAGCCCTACCAATTAAGACCATTTCATGCATCCATGGTATTTTTTTATTGAGGTACTGTCTGTCTTTTTAACTGGGTTTGTTTTTATTGAAGCAAAAACCTGCCCTTTCAGACGAGCAGGCTAGTCTATCAGAGCTGACATTTAGTGGAAAACAAAGTGCAGGCATGAGAAGGTTACGAGAGCTGGCACATGCTTCTGCCCAGATTAGCCCGTAACAGAACTGGACTCGTCTAGTTTTACTTTCAAAAATATCCTTCTGTCAGTAAATTTTAGCCTGCCTGTGAGCAGAGTAGGAGGCCAGAGCAGCTACGGTTCTTGGCAGCTGCTAGGGAATAAGGGTTTGGGATTTATTCCGTTATATGCACTCCAGAACTGATTAAATAGGTTGGGATTGGCTATTGTTGTCAGGTCAGTGGCTAAATCTATAGTGGCTTTATGTTCTTGCACCAAGGGGAGTAGGTTGGACAGGGCTTGGAGCAAGCTGCTCTAGTGGAAGGTGTCCCTGCCCATGGCAAGGGTTGGAGCTGGATGAGCTTTAAGGTCCCTTCCAGCACAAACCATTAAAGGGTTTTATGATTCTATGTTTGCTGTGTGACCTGAGGCAAGGAGCCAAGCACAGGTCCCTCTCCAGGACAAAACATCATCCCCAGTGTTATCCCTGTTGTCCTCCATTGCCATCACCCCACGTCTGAGATGCTCCACTGCTGCCTAGCCCAGAGCAGTGTGAGTCAGGCATTGGAACAGGCTGCTCAGGGCAGCAGTGGGATCACCATCCCTGAAGTATTCACAGACTATGTAGATAAGGCCCTGAGTAGAGTGGGTTAGAGGTGGCCTTGGTAGTGTTGGGGAATGGTTGAATTTGATGATCTTAAAGGTCTTTTCCACCCTCGTTGATGCTATGATCTCCAAATAACCAGCAGGCTTTGGACTGTGGGAGCTGAGTCTGTCCCAGGCTGTCCATTAGGGCTGGCAGGATGGGGTGTTACCGGTCACTGATTACAGCAGATTTGGCCATGAAACCATGATCCCCTTCTCACACTCCCCATGCAGCTGCCATTGGGATTGGCAGGAACTTAAAGCTTTCTTAACTGTGGCTTGCTAATGGCCTTTTTGGACCAGTGTAGGTATTTATTATCCATGTCCAAATAACACTAAATTAATTATGCAGCCGAACCTTGTGCGGCAGATATCCAATTGCAGTCATGACATTTACTAACCGCTGGGGAAGACTTTTCCTGGTGTGCGTTATTTGCATCGTAGGGTCAGGGATTGGCCCCCAGCCAAAGGGCAAGGCTCCTTTCTGTTCAGCACTGCCTGAAGACAAAGACTGTCCCAACCCCAGGCAAGCTTCAGGGTATCTTTGTGCGGAGATAAAGCAGGCAAGACTCAAACTGAATTAATGGCAGGAGTGCGAGTATTGAAACCACAGAACAAGTGGGCTTTGCGCAAGGGGAACTGGGAAGAATTGGAAGTGTTCAGTGCCAGATTGGATGGGGCTTGGAGCAAGCTGCTCTAGTGGAAGGTGTCCCTGCCCGTGGCAGGGGTTGGAACTGGATGAGCTTTAAGATCTCTTCAACCCAAACCCTTCCAGGATTCTATGATTCCCAGATAATGGTAGGAAGTTTTTCTATAAGCAAAGGAGTTCTAAACCCCAGGTTTTGGCGGTGTCATCGCTAAGCAGTGTAGTATTTCTATGTTTGAAAGGGCTTGGAAGCAATATTCAGCTGATCAATCCCATGCAGGGTGAGCTGGTATAGGCTTTTTTGCATCCATGCCTTCCTCTCAAGGAAATGGAAAGTGCAAGTTACAGTGTAAATCCAGCTTTAGGTTTGCCCCAGCAGAACCTGCTCAGCTCAGGCAGGGAACACAGTAACTGATCAAATCCACAGAGTAATGAATTTTAGGAAAACATTTGCTTCTCAAAAACGTAAAGCCTGGGTGTATTTGCTTTTCATACAACTGTCATTATTTGCTGGTAAACATTAATAGCAGAGTTATTTAAGCTAAATGTTTGGAAGAAAAGCCTTCCCTCTGCAATTCAGTGCCTTTATCTCCCTATTCATAGACCCAACTTAAAATTCTTTACTCTTAACATCATCATCTGTTGTCATAGAAACTATTGCAATACATAAGCACTCTAAAAGACTGCAACTTCGTTGGATGGCAAGGGATCAAGATGGACGGTGATGGGGGGACACTTTACACAGGTATATCTATCGACAACCACTGATGGAGAGAAGTACTCAGTCTCTCAACAAAGCAATGTGTACAACATGCGTTTGAAGGCTAACAAAATCACAGAACAGCCTTTACTGAACCTGTTGCTTACTTTGTGTGTTATTTTTTCCTATGAGACATATAAACCAGGATGCTCTTTGTTTTCTTTAACCAAATCTGTGTAGTCCAGTTCCGAACTCCTTTAACTGGGGATTTGTGGTGTAATTTCCTACGGAGAGGTGGGGCTTACGTTCCTCATTTCTTATGTTTGTGTTTATTTGTACCTTGCTAACAAAGAGATAATACATCTGCTTGGTTTTCTGGGGCTGAGAAAACCAGCCTTGAGGTTAACATTTATACTCCCTTATTCTCTTCAAACCACTAAGGAAAATACATCCACCAAAACCAGTTAGGTTTTAATTCTACAGCAACTACACCTCTAAGAAGGCTGCAGTCCTTTAAGTCCCATACATCTGTCTGAGGCATGTACTGTTCCCAAGAAGCAGAACAGAAGGTCAGTTACAAGTTACCAGCTTTTTTTCCCCCTCGCTATAGCTGCAAAATGCCAGAAGAGCTTCAATTTGAAGCCTGAAGAAACTGTTATTACTGCAACATCTCAGTGGAATGCAAGGCTCAGACAGGTCCTTAGGATGTGTAAATGTCACAGAGATTCAGTTTTGGAGAGAAGTCATTGACACTCCAGTGACAGCACAGCAGCATTTTGCTTCTGGTTCAGTACAAATTACAGACAACTTGACATTAGAGACCTTCAAATGCAAAAGCAGGCTGAAATCCTACATGATCAACTGACTTCCCCTATTTACAAAAACACAGCTTTCATTTAGACATCTCTTCAAGGACAAACTGATGGAACGGAAACAGAATAAGGAGAAAAGCCAAGGAAGTTTTTGATTCACATGGTACAACCCAGTGATGGTTGAATACAGCTTGGTTCTGCTTTTTTAAAGAAGTCATCTGTTGAAAGTAAGAGAAATCAGAGCTCTGTTAGGAGCTGCTGCAGGCTGTGGGTCAAAAAGATGCTTTGAGCTCTACAGGCAGATTAAAGAGTGCAGATGCAGAGCATTGCATGTGTATGGAGATAAGGTATGGGGTGAATGGCAAAAGGACTGGAGCAACGGTTTTCAAGGCCATGTTAGAGGGGGCTTGGAGCAAGCTGCTCTAGTGGAAGGCGTCCCTGCCCATGGCAGGGGTTGGAGCTGGATGGGCTTTAAGGTCCCCTCCACCCCAAACCAGTCTGGGATTCTACGGTTCTGATTCATCAGAATATAGATGAGCAGTTCCCTGTAAGCCTGTGCTTAGAGACCTTGTGAAAGGACCTCGTGACCCTCTCTCTGCCATCAGAGAGGATAAAGCTCCTCCTTGGCAGCTCCCTGGCAGGAAGGCAGGGGTGCCTCACACATGGGCACCCACCATGATTTCCAGCCTTTCAGCCACGGGAGGACTTTTGCATTTCAATTCCCACGTTAGCAGGACCTCCCTGCTGGGGTTGGAGCAGCAGCAGCCCAAGTGACACCAAACTCCCAACTCACGATGCTGCTTAGTGAAGAGAAGTCATTGCAACCGGCAGCACCAGCCTAGCAAACCTCAGGCCAATAGAGAGACAGGGTTTATATTGCCTAATTAATTCAACTGTCATGAAATGAAACTCTCATGTACTTTGATATCTGCCTGTTTTCTCAGGTGCAGTTATATTTGAAGAGACCCCACGCCTGTTTAGCTGTGATCCCGTTCGGAAATAATTGGCGCGGGTTTGATTGATAATGTGTATTCCTCTTTAAAAGAAAACACACTATTTTTCATAATCAGAGCCTGAATGCATAATGAGTGCTCTGGTGCTGCCTTTAGCATCAGGTCTGTCAAACTGCACAGTTATTTCCATATTGATGCAAACTAAGATATTACACTCCCTCATTACATTGACATGGCACATCTTTCAACAGTCAGCTTCCAATCATACGTTCCTTGCAAACAAAATTACCTTCATTTTCTCTTTTGCTACAGAAGGAACAGGCAGTGGAAATGTGCCCTAACAAGCTAATCAACTAATTTTTAGAATATGTTTGAACCATTTAATATTCTAAAAGAAAACAAGAAAAAGTTGCTAATGGGTATGCTGGCATAAACAGAAATAAATAGACAACTGGTTGACTGAACATTAGCATACTTAAGTTTTATCGAAGTCACAGTGGAATTCATTTTGCAAGTCAAAAAAGCGAGGTCTATTTGTATCCATAAGCTGAACAACCTCATTTACTCTGTACATTCTTGAGCAGATAACCTTGGTTATGAAGGTAAGAGAAAAAGAAAAAAAGGAAACTATCCTTTTATGAGCCAAATACTTCAGGCGATAAATTGATTTTAGTGGGACCAGTGTGGACGGCTATGGATAATAGTTTGTGTGGTACTAATGGTCCTGCTGCTAGGAGAGAGGAGTCGGACTCTGGGTTATGGGCTACGGGTTGGCGGGGATCAAGGGTATTTCCAAAGCAACATCCAGGAATGGGAAGAAGGGAGAAGCACCTTTGTGTTGCTAAATCCTATCTGCTGTCCCAAACAGGCAACCATCAGCAGGGAGAAGAGCTGGTGTTTTAAATGACCCGGTTACCAGGTCATGGTGAGCAGACGAGGAGGGACCACAGGTAAGGAATTTTGGCTAGAGAAAGCATTGCTGGGGTAGTGAGCACCATGCAGGGAATTTAGTGTCCGGTGGGCCGAGGCCATGAGGTGCCTCACCAGCCCACGGCCAGGTCCTCAGTCATCCCACGGGAGCTTCGCAAGGACCCTCTGGTTCTTTCAGGCACCTCATCATTTGTCTTGCTGCAGGAGGATAGCAAACCCCGTGGGAAGATCGTCATCCTGCCTCACACTGTATGGTCTATTTCCAGAAAGGAGCTGGGTTTCATTTCCTACCAATACACAGCTCTGAATTTGTTGCATGTATTAGTTCGCTTTGGCAAATTCATGGAAAAGTGAGTTATTGTGCTGCTGTTGGTTAGGCAAAAAGCTGCAGTATCTCCTCTGGGTCTGAGTGTGGAGCAAGTGACAGTCCTTCCCCATGCTGAGAGGTGATTGCAAAGCCCTGACCTGATAAGGGCCATAGTGGTCACTGAGGCTGAACATGCCTGAGGACAGCCCTGGGCAGCACTTTCTCCTGAGACAACACAGGAGCAGCGGGTCCATCCTTACATGAAGCAGAGACTCTCCTGTCTCTGTGCAGCTGTGTCTTGTGTATACATAACATCTTCAGACAGAGCACTGATATGTCTGTATGACAGCTTGCCTCTTCTGATAACCACACACTGTGCAGGATGTGAAGACAGCAACTTTCAGCCCAATCTGGACCAGAAATTTACTTCTGTACCCTTGGTTATCCCCAGATTTCATTAAGGTCATGTGCACATTGAAGTTTGTGAGTTGATCCTGAATGTTTCATTGTCCAAATCACAGTTGTTCCATGTAATGGTCACTGTAAGGAGTAGATGGGGTGATTAATGCATCTGAAATAATCTGACAGCAAAACATAGTATTTCCAGCTCTATGTCTAAAATCTAGGCAATAGATTTTGCAGTTCTTTTCCTATAGGACATTTGAGAATCCAACCCTGAAGACCATTAGGTTAGAGCTGCTGATTGTATTATCATCAGCTGCATTTCCTTACATACACAGGGCAAAATACCTTCCAAAGCTGACAGTTGCATGGGAGTGCACCAGACTGCTCCCTGACGTGGAATTAAACAACATACTGTGTAGCAAGGGAAACATCTGTTTGTTCTTGAGCTGAGCAGCGCCTGTCTTGGATGAGGGTCCGGAAGAGCAGAAGGACGGCTCAAGATGAAAGCTTGCACTTTGGTTGTTGGGGGAAGGAATACAGCCATGCTCCTGTAGGATGTTTCCGCTCAATCACCAAATATCAAGGCAGAGGCTATTGCAGCAAATAGCCCGGCACCACTGCAGCATGACAGCCAGCAAGTGAAACTGGAAACGTTTCCAACATCAAATCATATCCTACTAGTCGAAAAGGCAGGCTAGGGAACAGATGTCCTAAGATCTGTGAGCGTATCGCATCCATTATGGATGTTTTAGTCTAGAAAGCAAAAAAGGGATTCTGAGGATGAAAGTGGCTGTTGGAAAAAGAACGGAAGGAGAAGCTCTTATCCCTTGCTGTGTCTCTGGCAGCCTGCATCCCACCAAATGGATCATATGAATGTGCTAGGGAATGGCATGTAAAACCAGAGGTTGTGGGCAGCGAGCCAGGGGAGGTGACTCGGGGTGTGATGTAGTATCATGGCCTTCAGGCAGTCGGGCTGATGTGGGGCACGGAGCAGCAGCTTTCCTCCCCTGTGTCCTTCTTAAGAGGTTTTGAACACGCTCCTCAGTTTGCAGATTTAGATATAAATTTGTACAAAGAAGTGTGATAACTCTCCCTGAAACCTGATTTGATTTTCTCCCTTCTCTCTCTTATCTGCCGCGGAGGAGATTTGAGTCACACCAGATTATGAAGTGTTATCCTCTACTCAGCCAGAATATCTCTGGACAGTTGGGATTCCAGAGCTAAGCTCCAGGTTGCTTCTGGCTGCAAGTTTAAACTCTGAAGGTACATTTTACCCTCTCGCTGGCTCAAAAGATACGAACACGGAGTCCTACACCTTGTAATTTCCTTACATAAATAACAATTCTGCAAAAGATCCCTTTAATGACATCAATTATACGTAACTAAGTGCACTTTAAAGACTGATTTCTTTTTTTAGGGGCTTGTTTTGAAGCATCTTTGAATTCATTAGGAGTAATTTTCCCTTTATAAACTCAAAAGTACGTTTCCCATAGAAGCTAACACCCCTGACAGGCACATTGTTCCACTTTCAGGTCTAGTTATTTACTTGCCAAATGCACCAAGATAGAACCTGAGAAGAGCTGCACGGGTATAAAAATACACGACCTGACCTTCCTCTTGTTCACAGCCAGTGCTCGTGCATGGGCTGTGCAGCCGTGGGGAGTCAATGGAAAAGGGGATGTGCCATCAAGGGCTGGCCTCTCTCCCACAGGGCTCCCCTGGAGCTGGAGGCTACATTTAGAACATGCTGCCCACACAGAGAAAGGGAAACAAAAAGCAAGAGCTGAAATTACATCATTTAGGAGTTAAATGAAGAAAAGTGTGAAGGTCAAAGGTTTTGTGCTTGCTGCCTGCAATGAGCCATACCCATTCATAGAATGAATTCTGGAGTGGTTTGGGCTAAAAGGGTCCTTAAATCTCACCCAGTTCCAACCCCTGCCACAGGCAGGGACACCACCAAGCCCCTGTGTCCAACCTGGCCTTGAACACTGCCAGGGATGGGGCAGCCACAGCTTCTCTGGGCACCCTGTGCCAGCGCCTCAGCATTGAACAGGCTCTGCCACCACCTTTGTAGGCACCAGTACGTCCTTCCACTCAGGTCGTGCTCCCAAGAGCATCAGGACCACCTGAAAGTGCAGAAACTTGACTTTTAGCTAGTGATAGTTTTCCACACAGCTCTTGCAAGCCTGTCAGTGCTGAGGCCAGAGCCATAAGACTTCTGCCTTCCTTCTTTCCTGCTTCTCCTGACAGAAGGTCCTGTCCAAAAAAGCTTTCTTATTGGTGAAGTAAAGGAAACCTTTCTCCCAAATTAGGTATGCAAAGCTTCATTCTTGGCCAAAGATCTAAACATTGACTGCTTGTGACATACTGTGAGAGGTTGTTTTCTGTTGTCCCCATTCAGTCTCCCTGTGCAGGGAATGGGGACAACCTGTGCCAACTCACCCAGGCACCGCAGGCATAACTGCATTAAAACCATGAGGCTCTCAGTGCTTATAGACATCTGGAGCAGAAAGAGAAAGGCCCTTTGCCATGTGAGCTACTGTTTCTACTTATGGTTTCACTGACAATACAGAGAAATGCCATTCAGGCAGAGCAACATGCCTATGAGTAGTGGATTGCTGGAGAGTATGAAAGAACAGCCAGCCAGCAGCTGATAATCTGCTTGTAAACTCCTGTTTGAAAATAAAAACAATCCCATTTTACAGTAACCAGATGTTTAACAGAATATTAGTATTTACAAGTGCCTTGGGCTATCGTTTTATAAAGGGCTGAAGAGGGCTTACAGAAATGTAAAATCACCAGTGTGCAGTTCAAAGGCTTCTCTAAACTATGAAATGTGTAATATGGTGTAGATGCCTTTTGTTTGTGCCTGGTGTCGGGTGTGCTTGATCTCCAAGTGTTCCTCCATAACTCACCTAACCAAGTTCTTCTCCACTCAGATTTTCCCCTGTTCTTTATTATCCATAATTGGATAACTTCTCTCCAATTTTCTCCTTGGAACACTGAAGATAAGGTTTCTGTTTAATCATCTCACTTTAAGTGCTTGCAATCAGACAGGATATTGCTGCTTTTAAAATAAGACAATGACATTTAATGACTTACATTTCTTCCTATACAAAAGATTAATTTATATGCTGGAGTCATCTTTTTCATTGGAAAATTCTACACTCTTTTTGAAATGATTCAATCTGATTAACAACTTAATTCCCCTTTTATATTTCTGATTTTGTGGCTTTCACTGCAAGCTTTTGCTTGTCGTCTTTTCACCGAGTCTAATTCAGCTTTTGTTTCTGAATTAGCCTGAAGTTAAGAAGCCAGGCAAGTGGTAAGGTGTGTGAGTACAGGTGTGCTATCACTGCTGATGTGCAGCGTTAGGGAGGAGGTGGGAACCATCGAATCCCAGCCTAATTTGTGTTGGAAAGGACCTTAAAGCTCATCCAGTTCCAACCCCTGTCACGGGCAGGGGCACCTTCCACTAGAGCTGCTTGCCCCAAGCCCCTGTGTCCAACCTGGACTTGAGCACTGTCAGGGATGGGGTAGCCACAGCTGCACCCTCTGATTTATATTTGCTACACTCGACTTCTGTGATGTTCATAGATGCTCTCTTAGCTTCAGAAAAGCCTTCTTTTTTTTCTTCCAAATCAAGCTGTTTCATCCCCTTAAGTCAGCAAGGTCTTCTGCTATTGTGGGATTAGGGGTTTTCAGCATCCAGGACAATCTGCATAATTCTGGTCTGTGACACCAGTCTTTCTAATGGGCCTAATCTATCAATACCACGTTGAAATGGTTAGCATAAGCCGCTTTGCCATGTGAGAACTTTTCGAAAGCTCTAATGGCTTTTTCTACACTTTTCTGTCTTTGTATGAGACAAAAAAAGAAAGCCACTTTCTCCTATGGCAGGGGGTTGGAACTGGATGATCTTAAGGTCCTTTCCAACCCTAATCATTCCATGATTCTATGAAATGTGTGCTTTTATTTTTCCCATTACTGTCTCTGTATGTGCTTGGGTTGCCCTTCCCTATATGTGTAGCTAATGCAACCAGGTTTGCATCGAGCTGGAGCTGTAATACCACATTTCCATACTTGCTTTAGTGTCAAGATGTTACTTCTATACCTGCCCTTCCTATCAAGTGGCACTTCATTTTCAGTTAAGTGGCATCTAGTCTTAGAATATGGCATTTTGTTTCCAGTTCATGTGTTATAAATAAAATCTTACAGTGCCTTCCGGTGCACACAGCCCCAGTGCAACCAGAGTCCCATTTCTGCTGCTTCTGCCCTGACCCAAAAGTGGTTCCCTGTAGTGCTGGCTCCAAAGGGTTGATGGAGCTGGACCTACATGTGGTGTGCAGGCCCAGATCTCCCTTGGATGGGAACTCCTTCCATCCCAGTCCCCAGGGCTTGGGAAAGGTGGACTTGCATGTGCGAAGCACCATTCAGGGCTGTTAAGCAGATGCTAATGATACTTCCCATCTGAGGACTGTGAAGTATTGTAATGATGCTTTAACACAGATCTGCAATCAAAGACTGGAGTGTAATGAAAACAGGAATACGTGTTTACCAGAGTAGGAAAGCATAAAGAGAGCAGACTGGAAAGGATTCTTCACTTAAGGGCACACACATGTAAATACACGTACGTGTCACTTAACTAATCTGTGACACTTAAACCCAAACCCTATTGCTGGGTCACGGCAGCAGCGGATGGAAGTAATGCAGCATCCTAGACTGGATCCACTTTCCAGATTAAGATCCTAATCTTGCAAATAACTCCAGGCTGCTGAAATCCTACAGCCACGTGATGTCCTCCATGTGGTGACTTCCACACCATGCTGGGGATCAGCTCTGCCTGCCCTGTGCCTTGTTTCCACCGGGATCACGGCAGTGATGAAGCAGAACACAGGGGTGCCAAGCAGGACCCAAGCATAATGTACCAGAGATGATAGATAATGAAAAGCTAACCAGACCAGAGCTAAAAAAAGTCTGGCTCAAGACATTTAACCCAGAGCATTGCCTGAGAGGCAGCTTTGCTGCTGTTAGTACTCTGAGCATAGTTTTGGCATGGTAATTTCCTTTAAGAAAAAAATAAGCGTGAAGTGAATGAGAGCTGACATGACAGATTGTATCTGCTGAGCCTGTTGGCCCCAGAGAAAGTCATTTATGCTTTAAAATTCAGGAATTATGTATGTACACAAGCGTTTCTAATGGGCACCAAACAGCAACATGAGCTACCATCCGCAGGCGCTGCATAGCAAGCATGGAAGAGATTGAAGTTAAATAAAGGAGTGAGGAACGTGGGGTTCACCTGGGTGGAAAGAAATGTCTAGAAGAGAAATCACAGAATGGGGAACAGCCATTGCCCTGTCATGAGGAAACGTGACCACAGTGAAAGAACAAACCCAACCACAAGTCTAATGGTTTCTCTCTGCTGGAGAAAGCCCATGTCCTCCATGGGCACACTACTTGTACAGCAGGGAGCTCTCAGACACACGAATGCACACCCATTGTCTGGCTCAATCTTCATCCTGACCATGCCTGACCATGACTGGCTCTAGGATGGGGTTTTATTCCATATCCAGTGGCTGATTCCTCTCTTTAACCTCAGCAGAGCCCCTTGACCAGGCAGGATGGGCTGCTGGGGCAGCTCCTGGTTAATGAACCACTGCGGCACCTTTGTTTCTGTGGCTGCGCTGCTCTCACTTGCACAATTATTACAAAAATCAGACAGAATGTTGCCTTGAGATATGATTTTCATAGTGGGATGGATTTTATTATAGCAGCCATACAATACCCGCTATTATCATTTTGATTATATGCTCCTCTCATTTGCACTATTGGAACATTATCTGTGGTACATTCATTATTACTTCATAAGAAAACCAAAACTACATCCTTAAGACGAATTGTAAGGAGGGATTTCTATTTCCTCAGATAGATACTTGGGCTGAGAACATTAAGTGGCAAACATTATTTGTAAAAGTTTATTTTATTTTATTTACGTAAACTCTAAAAGGAAGAAATAACATAGATATTTCTAACAGACAGAAAAGCCTGCGGCTAGCTACAACAAATGACTGCAATTTAGAATTCATGTACTATTAAGAAGTTCTGATTAAATTGTAAGTTCCTTTGGAGGAAGGAAGTTGAATAAATGAAAGGCTGGTGCTGGCTCAGTGGGCTTTGATAGGTTGGTGGAGCAGGGCGTTCAACTGCAGCTCACGGGTTACCCCTGCCTCCTTGAGCCACAGCCTCTGATCCATCACCAACCTGACAGGAGAGGGCAGAAGGTCAGGAAGATGTTTGTGCTCAATAGCCCAATTGGGTTTAAAACAATGATTTTAAAGAGGTGCTGCATTGCCTGTATGGCTGGTGAGCACAGAACCATAGAATCCCAGACTGGTTTGGGTTGGAAGGGACCTTAAAGCTCACCCAGCTCCAACCCCTGCCACAGGCAGGGACCCCTTCCACTAGAGCAGCTTGCTCCAAGCCCCTGGGTCCAACCTGCCCTTGAACACTGCCAGGGATGGGGCAGCCACAGCTTCTCTGGGCACCCTGTGCCAGCGCCTCAGCACCCTCACAGGGAAGAGCTTCTGCCTAAGAGCTCATCTCAGTCTCCCCTCTGGCAGGTTAAAGCCATTCCCCTTGTCCTGTCCCTACAGGCCCTTGTCCCAAGCCCCTCTCCAGGTTTCCTGCAGCCCCTTCAGGCACTGGAGCTGCTCTCAGGTCTCCCCTTCAGGAGCCTTCTCTTCTCCAGGCTGACCCAGCCCAGCTCTCTCAGCCTGGCTCCAGAGCAGAGCTGCTCCAGCCCTCGCAGCACCTTTGTTACCTCCTTTTCTTGCAGCCAGGAGGAGTAAAGGGAAGGATTCAACCACAGCAAGACTCCAGCCCTTATTCTCATAGCCCCGGATTACTGATTTTAGCTTCTACTCGTTGACGACTAATTCTATTTTTACAAGCTCTTTGTTCCCAGATGAGTTTGGTTCTCCAGAGGGTACAAATACCATCCAGAGCTGGGCATTACACAGACAGAAACTGTGTTGTGTCACGTAGCCCACGACTTCTGCCCTGCTATGCCCAGGATCACCTGAGCACCAGTTCCACATTTGTGGTGGTCTGGAAGACAGGTAGGTAGGAAGAAACAAAAGACAAGTTCACTTATGACCTTCCACAAACCCAGCTCTTCAGTGTTGAAGTGTTACTGCATTAGCTCACTCTTCCATCCCAAGTTTCTATGTGTTTAATAGAAATAATAATAATTTAGAAAATGATACTTAAGAACCAGTAATTACAGTGCATCAAATATTTATGATTTGCAATCAACCTGAAAATCTACTTTGCTGCCTAGATAAGTCTCCCTTATCTACACAGCAAAGCGTGATTTCTTATAGTGAAGACACAAAGTACCTTCCTTAGATTGGCAATGGGTTTCACGTATTAGCAGGCTCCTTGAGGTGGTCCAGCTCCATCCACAATTGGGTGTTAACTACTCAGGCACCTGGAACAACTGATGTCCTTTAAATACAATGAGTCCCATTTGGCCATGGCAGTTGAGCAGCACCACAGAGTCATAGAATCACAGAAAGGTTTGAGCTGGAAGGGACCTTTCAAGGTCGCTTATTCCAGTGTCCCTGCAATGAGCAGGGACATCTTCAAGAGCAGTGTGGAATGCTTCGTGAGTCAGGCACTCACTGTTCAGCACTCACTGTTCAGGCACTCACTGCTCAACCAGAGGACCTTGAAAATCTGATTGTATTGCAGTCATGGGAAGCTTTAGACCTTGAGTAAGGTTGGGATTTGTGCCCAGGTACTTTGGGTAGAAGTGGGACAATTTGGTTCGGAAGGAGGGATGGATGTGCACCAAGAGAGCTATAAGGTCTCTGTGGCTGGAGTTCCACTCCTCTGTTCCATCAAATCCAGTCTTGACCCTCCAGGAGACCACTTGTAACCAGCTCCCTAAATCCAAATTATTTCCACCATCCATTCCTCACCCAAATTTCCCACTTGGCTATGTTGAGGGTGGTGAGCCACGAGATGCAGCTGCAGTAGCCCAAGTGGAGACTTCTCCTTTGAAGGCATTAAGTAGGTTCTGCAGCCCCCACTCCAAACCTGGGCACGGCACGGGCTGAGCCCCAGTGATGGCAGAGGTGTGTGGGCACTGGTTTGTGGCCCAGCCCTGGATTCCTGGCGCTTGGTTGGTTTCTGTCTGACCCCTAGTGCTATCCCAGTGCACCTATTCTGCGGCTCAATTATTGCTTACAAGTTGGTAAACAGAAAGACAATATTGAAGCTAATCTGGAATAAGTCAGATACACTTTTTTTCACCTCTGGGGAGATTTTCAACTATAACAATGTAGCTTTGAGCTTCTGACAGATGCTAATGAATTGTTGTTTACATGTTTGATTTACTGCCTAAACAAAGATAAGACATGCGCTTGAAAACACATTGAATGCACAATCCAAACACATCCATTAAATCTGTCACAATAAACATGACAGCTTTCTTCTAACCTAACAACTGGCATGCCTCATTTCCATATTAATGAGAAAACTGGGATCAGTCTGCACAAATTGCTTCTATCTTGCAAAGGGGAAGCACTGACTGACAGTGCAGCTCTCCGTGGTGTAAATACACCAAGTAAATACCTCTGCCATTTCATGGATTTCAGTTTTATTTGCCTATTTGGTTCCATAGTTATTGATTAGTTGTCTTTCCTGAACTGCAGTGACAGATGTTGCAACTACAGGGACAGACATTAAAAGAGTTCCTACAGCTTCTTGGGTGCCTGAGGGGTCTGCTAGGCTTCAGGGTTGGCAGTTCCCGAGGGAGCTTGGTTAAAGGCTGGATCTACCTTGAAGAACTTCATCAGGGACTGTAGCGATAGGGCAAGGGGTGATGGGTTAAACTGAAACAGGGGAAGTTCAGGTTAGATATAAGGCAGAAGCTCTTCCCTGTGAGGGTGCTGAGGCGCTGGCACAGGGTGCCCAGAGAAGCTGTGGCTGCCCCATCCCTGGCAGTGTTCAAGGCCAGGTTGGACACAGGGGCTTGGAGCAAGCTGCTCTGGTGGAAGGGGTCCCTGCCCGTGGCAGGGGTTGGAGCTGGATGAGCTTTAACATCTCTTCCAACCCAAACCATTCCAGGGTTCTATGATTCTATGACCTCTCTCATCTCCATCACCAGGGGGTACATGTCCCAGTGCTGCCAAGCAGTCTGTTGTCCTTCAGACATGATATATTGTCCTTAAACCTCTGGAGGATGAGGTGTTCTGCAGGTGGGAAATCAAGGCACAGAGCAACAACTATTAAAAAACCCAATCCTGTGCCATTTCAAGTGTGACTTGGGAGCTAAATCCTTAGAGTTAGTCCTTGGATTCCTAATTCTGCAATGGATGTACCAGACTACGCTTACCCCTGTGTTGTTAGCATGACAGTGGCATATAAAGGGCATGGAAACCTGAGCTTTAGGCATAGTAGTGACCAATAAAAGAGTTCTTCTTGGACCCTGGAAATAATAAGGTCACATCAGCAGGGAGTTCAGCACCACCTCGTTATTTTTTACACTGCATTTTAGAATACTGAACGCCTACTTTATGTATGTCTAATGATCTAAAATGTACCTATCCGGTGCTTACATCACGACAAGCTTTATGCTAGGGTCTCTCTGTGCTGATGGAGAAAGACCGAAGCCTAACCAGGGCAGACCATGCCACCTGTGTCTATCACCAGTCTTGAAAGCATTGCTCTCCACTGCCTGTGGAGCAATTCCAGGAACCTTGTCCAAGTTTTGGACAGCTAAGGGAGATAAGATGAATTGCACCTTCAATGTCACTGACTTTCAATCAGGTTTACACTCTGAAATGCTTAAATTACCTTCTAGAATAGCACTTAGGTTTCTAAATCACCTAGCTACTTTTGGAACATGGACTTTGAGCATGTACTGACACTGCGCTACGTGGCAATAGCGCTCAAAGCCTGGTGCAGCGCAGATGTTCCTAACATAAGGTCCATGCTCAGGCTCAGCAGGGGATGCTCAGGATCCTCAGAAGTAGATCCCAAAGTACCTTTTGGACCCTAGAGACTGTATCATTACATCTGACCATATCAAGGGATCACACTGCAGTGAACCTGAACTTTCTGCAGAGCTGGAGGCCATTGCAGTAGGTGCATGGGAAGTTGAACGCATGCAACAGGAATCACAGAATCCCAGACTGGTTTAGGTTGGAAGGGACCTTAAAGCTCACCCAGTTCCAACCCCTGCCACAGGCAGGGACCCCTTCCACTAGAGCAGCTTGCTCCAAGCCCCTGTGTCCAACCTGGCCTTGAATACTGCCAGGGATGGGGCAGCCACAGCTTCTCTGGGCACCCTGTGCCAGCGCCTCAGCACCCTCACAGGGAAGAGCTTCTGCCTAAGAGCTCATCTCAGTCTCCCCTCTGGCAGGTTAAAGCCATTCCCCTTGTGAATCCCCAAATCCAACCCAAAACTGATTAGATCAGGAAGAATGGAGTAGATCTAGAATCCATATTTCCAGCAGAAGAAGCTTTCAAGCATTCGAACACCATATTTCTGACCATTTCTGTCTGCTTGAAGACACTGGAGAGCCATTTGCATAATCTGGATCTGCCTCTAGCTGTACACTTCAGTCATAGCTTGGGCTTTGGGTTTAGGGATGTTTCCTGTTGTCATAGTTTGCTCTAAGAAGCTGTGTGAATAACATTAGAACAATCCAAACTGTTCCAAAGGACTCCAGGGAAATTAACACACTCTTATGCTTTTGGTTTGAAGTTAAATGGGGTTTCTTTTGTTCTCAATGAACTATTTCTTTTCTACAAAATTGTGCATGCTGCTTTAGTCTTCTGAGGCCCACGGAACTGAAAATTTCAGAAGGGTAATTCATCTCCTGAAATTTTTAGTCCTATTCCTAGATTAAAAGGGATGCTTTCAGTTAGTCTTGGAAACAAGGGAAGTTTAGGTAAGGTAAAAGGAAAAAGCTCTTTACTGTGAGGGCGGTGAGGCCCTGGAATGGGTTGCCCAGGGATGTTGTGAATGCTCCATCCCTGGTGGTGTTCAAGGCCAGGCTGGATGGAGTCTTTACATGGTTTAGTGTGAGGTGTCCTTGCCCGTGGCAGGGGGGTTGGAACTGGATGATCTTAAGGTCCTTTCCAACCCAAACCCTTCTGTGGTTCTATGATTCTATATAGATTTCTCCTCCCCCTCCTCTCCAAGACTCTGTTATCTGACTCATGTCTCCAGACATTAGTGGCTCTCCCCTGAAGTAGTCTTTCATCTGTTTATGGCTGAACAGTTTGTGTGCTACTGGGGCATGGCATAATAACTGAATTTGTATGAAATAATCAGCATCAAATGAAACAGATTTTGCTGTAAATGTTCTTCCCATCCAGCATTAAGGAACTACATTCAAACAAATGAGCACACCCAGAGGAACCCAGTCAAACAAACCCAAACCCAAACAACCCCCCAGCCCCATAACTTCATCTGGTGACAAAGATCTTCATTCAAATGCAGAGCCAGATCCTCAGCCTTATCCAGGAGGAGCCCTCCCTCACAGTCAGAGGCTCTGGGGAAGTCGATGGGGTGTCTAGCAGAATAAGCTATTGCTCAAGCATGCTGAGCAGAATTAGTTGCATACCACATACAAGCAATGAACTGATTTAATTTCACTGTCAATCAACAAGGAAAAAGGGCCAGCATAATGCAGAGAGTCGCTTCTCTTCAATCTGAGAAGAGCTTTGGGGGAAATATTGTAAATGTCATAATACAATATGTTAAATATAGTAGTTAAAATACTGTTCCGCAGCCAAATTCTCTTCTTAGACGCACACACAACTCCCACTGGCAGGAACAGGAGTTGTGCAGGGTAGCCCCAGAGGAAGAGAATCTTGCCTGGGGAGGGAAGCAAGGCCGGTCAGTGTGTGTGTGCCCTCCCGACTGAGCCTCAACAGGGACCTGAGGATATGGAAATAATCAGGATGACTTTGAAGGCTAAGGAGGGATTACTTTGGGAAGGATGTCTGGTCTCGTGCTCCAGGACACTGGACTAAATCCTAGGTCAAAACCAGCATTTCTGTTCCTTTACGCTAATGAACCACGGGCTAAGCAAGTGCACGAGTGAAGCCAGAAAGACCTCAGTCCTAATCCTGATCTTAACACTCCCTGTTCGTGGTCGCATGCAGATGAATTAAAGCTGTTTATTCCACACCGGGCCAAACCTTAACCGTAATTGTCCTGCTAGAGACAGCAGCCGTGGAGAGGTGACACAAGGAATGTGCTCCCTATGTTCTGCGGTCCCTCCTTCTCATCTGGAATTACAGCAGCTGCACAGGCAGAGGTTTGCTTTAATGAACACCCCTGAAAACCATGGAGCTTCAGCATGGTGAGGTCCCCATCTCCAGGACTTCCAGCTACAGACAGCTTCCAATTGGTCAGAACTTGACAGACAAATGAGGCTGAGAAATAGGGCAAAGTTTTGCTGGGGAGTAGTTAATAAATGCAAATAGATAAATACAGTTTTGCTGGTAGTGATGGTTCCAGATGGTAGCTTAGTGTTTGTAATTATGGGAAAACTAGGTGTTTGTAAGGAAGATGTAAACAGTGAGGAAGTAAAATAGTGATCCTGAGAGACCAGGACAACCTGGCAGGAGAAGGTGGTTTAAATGCAGTACGGTGACACGCAGTGTGTCATCATCTATATCTTCTATTCATAGAATGGTTTATGTTGGAAGGGACCTTAAAGCTCATCCAGCTCCAACCCCTGCCATGGGCAGGGACACCTTCCACTAGAGCAGCTTGCTCCAAGCCCCTGTGTCCAACCTGGCCTTGAACACTGCCAGGGATGGGGCAGCCACAGCTTCTCTGGGCACCCTGTGCCAGCGCCTCAGCACCCTCACAGGGAAGAGCTTCTGCTTTATATCAAACCTAAACTTCCCCTGTTTCAGTTTGAACCCATCACTCTTTGTCCTAGCTCCACAGTCCCTAATGAAGAGTCCCTCCCGAGCATCCTTGTAGCCCTCTTCAGACACTGGAAGCTGCTCTGAGGTCTTCCCACAGCTCCTCTTCTCCAGGCTGAACAGCCCCAATGCCCTCAGTCTGCCTTCGTATGGGAGCTGCTCCAGGCCCTGATCATCCTCATGGCCCTCCTGACACCCTGTAAGAAGCCAGAGGCATGCTAGTGCTTTATAATGAGTTATTCTCCATATTTGACCATATTCTTCTAGTGACCAGCAGAAAGCTACATAAAGTAGAAGCTGCCCAGTAATTAAAGTGTAACCAGTGTATGTGGGTACTGAAGGAGGTGTAAGCCCACTGGAGGAGGCAGTCATTGCAGTTCACTGCGCTATAACTACATGAGTAAAAAGAGGGAGAAAGTGGCTTAATTCATCCTCTGGACCTTTCCTATGTAAATGTGGCTACTCCCTTTAAAACCCATCATTTTTTTCCTAGTTTTTGGTTCACCAAAGCCAATGTGTTCCATAGTTTCAGTAGACTTTCTATGAAATAAGAAAGGGGGTGTGTGTGGGGGGTTCTGGTATTAGTTTTAACTGCTCAAAAGTTTCATTTGGGTTTCACTTATTCTCAGATTGAGTAACTCACATTTGCTCCCATTACTCCTCCTCCACGCCACCCAGGCTATTGCAGATCTTTATCACACTCCCCCTTCAATCATCTCTTTTTCTAAGCCAAGGGGGATGCAGGAGAACTACACACATGAATTTATACAGTGGCATAATGAAATTGTCTGGTTTAGAGGTATTTTGCTGCAGTTGTGATGGTCTAAGGATACAGATGGAGCAGAGCTCATAGACAGACATAACACCTTCTATTACACTAACTTGCAGAGCTGGGAAAATTAAATGAGCTTTCAGGTGCACATGACTGTAATATTCCAGTTGCCTTCCTGAGCTTTGAATGATGTTTCTTCAAACTATCAGCAGTGGCTCTCAGAGCTCTTTTCTACGTGGTAATAGCTGAAGAAGAGCTCATCAGTGAGGACACAGAGTGAAGGCTGGGGGGTTTTCCCTTTGAGCTCCTCAGAATTGAATTCAACCTGTTTTGGCACAGAGTCATTTGGTGTTGTGGGACCCTCCACAGCTCTCAGGTGGTTTTGCCTTTGCTTTCAGCATCGTTTTGTGTCACCATTTCATTATTCATCTGTTTTCTGGAGGAAATCTGTAAACAGAGGTGAATAAAACACAAGGGTCAAACTAGTATACGAGTTTCTTCTTCACTGAAGTGCAGGTGTTGATGGGCTCAACAGCTATTCAGAATGAACAATCACCCCAACACAAGAGTTTTCATTGAGGCATCACTGGCTGTTTAAAACCACAGTTCAGGAGCACTTTCTTCATGCTAGGTCCTGATCATTACGGTTTCCAACTGTCAATTTGGGCTTCCCTCACTTCCAGGATCCCAGCTGGGAAAGCCTTGTTAAACTCTCAGATTGCAAAGCAATTAAACATATTTGTGATGATTTATGCTTTGATTAGGCTTTTGATATTACACTGGTTAGGGTAAGGTGCAAGCAAGCTCCTGAAACAATGCCAGAACTAAGTCAATATTTCATTAAGACTCCTTTAGGAGAGAGCAGACAAAGTACTATAATGAGGTCTCTCCACTTTTCATATGCATCTATTTGGGCGAGGCAGCTTCATTTTATAAACATATTTAGATAGTTGGCATAGTTAGAACTGGTACAATTCCTAATGTAGGAACAGAGATAATGATAAAAAGTGTCTTTTATGGCCTACAGGAAACCTGCAGAGGGGCTTTGAACAAGGACCTGTAGGGACAGGCCAAGGGGAATGGCTTTAACCTGCCAGAGGGGAGACTGAGATGAGCTCTTAGGCAGAAGCTCTTCCCTGTGAGGGTGCTGAGGCTCTGGCACAGGGTGCCCAGAGAAGCTGTGGCTGCCCCATCCCTGGCAGTGTTCAAGGCCAGGTTGGACACAGGGGCTTGGAGCAAGCTGCTCTAGTGGAAGGTGTCCCTGCCCATGGCAGAGCTCCCCTTGCAAGGCAGTGTCTGTTGAAGGGACACTGCCTGTCTATGCTGGTGGTTGGACTCTTCTCCTGGAGATTCAAAGGAGAAAATGTTTTCTGCTTATGTGAGAGTCCAGAGACACCTTTTCACCAAAAATAAAGAGATTTTTCTCCAACTCGGCACCACTGTAACGCACCAGGAGTGAATAGTGTGCAAGTTATTGGCCAGATGAAGATAAACCCACAATATGAGCTCTTCAGCTGGTACCCACTGACAGAGAAGGCTTGAGCACTGCAGAAAGCCTCGTGTCAAGTGGATGGATGAAGTGAAATGTAGCACCAGCACTGACAAACAGTTGGCACCGGTGCTGCTGGGTAAGATTTATGCCTCCCTCCTTCTTACCTGCACCAACATGATGTTCTCTGACACCCAGATCTAACTGTAGGAGCTGAGATGTACGAAATGTCACCCTCACTTAAAAGGTTGTCACATAATCGGTCCGCAATGATATGGAGACAAACAGCAGGTTAACAGATAGGTCTTTATCTTCTGCATGTGGAAGAAGGTCTGTGCGTCTGCTGCCAACGATAGCAATCACTGCGGTATGTGCTTTCCTGTGCTGGGAGGGAAATTATAAAGTGAGGTCAACATACTCGATGAGATGCTGCCAAAATATGTATTTCCTTTCTACAAAGCTTTTTTGAAGTAAAGCCTCATGCTGGAGACTGTAATTAATAAAGGAAATATTTATACAGTGTCACAAAATTTACCAGTCGCTTTATAAACATGGATGATGCATGTTCCCTGTCCTGAAGCACTTACAGCCTAAAAAAGGCAAGAGATAGAGAGCAGTTTAGATGAGGGAGAGCGCGGGGATTACTAATGGTGAGAAGAAAAAGGATGGGCTGCAAGGGAGGCTTTGTAAGAAGGGAAAGCTTCATCATGGAAATTGAGATGGTTGTACGGCGAGGATGGAAAAGCTGAACATGTTTGGAAGGGCAATTACAGATGTGGGTGCACATCTGGGAGCAGAGGTTCCAGCGGCAATGCTGCTGGAGTGATGGATGAGAAAGCTGTGGAGGAGCTCACAAGGGGCAGAGGAAGAAGAGGATGTTGTGCAGCAGAAAACCTTCAGGACACGGGTTGCTGTTGAGCCTCAGCCTTAGCAGAGGGGATGAGCAAAGGGGTGGAGAGCCCTGCAAGCTGGGAAAGTGCTGGACCTTTCCCAGGGGAAACAGGGGAGCTAAGGGAAAGGTGGAAATGCAGTGAGACGGGCAGAAAAGACAAGGAGTCACTGCAGAAAATGCTGAATGAATTTGTGGTAGAGAGAGAAGTAGGAACAAGAAGCTGCAGAAAGAAGAGGAAGCGAGATAAAGGAAGGGAAGTTCAGGCAGCACAAGTTAAGAACTTTGCCATGGATTTTTTGAGACAAAGAAGGAAAATAAATAAGAATGACAGAGGAGTGAGTGGGATTAGGGGAAGTGCCTGAAGATAAGCAAGGAAAGAAGGCAGAAAGAAAAAGACAAAGGCAGGCAGCAATGGGGGGAAGAATTAATTAGGGCTGGGCATGTGCAGGGGACAGCAAAGCAATCGAGGAGCCTGAGCTGCTTCTAGCATTGCAGTTTTCCTCCTTTGATGGGAAGAAAGAAATTAAGATTATATTCAAATAGCTGGGTAACAAAAGTGGGGCACTGCAACTACCCCCAGGCTGCCCCTGCTTCATTCAACCCCACTTGTGCATTGGCTGGTGGCAGCACTGCTGTGGGGTTGCAGTAGATACTGAAAGAGGCGATGCTGCAATGTAGTGCTTGGTGGTACTGGTCCTTACCCAGAAACCACAGAGTTCAGGCAACTCAAACATGCAGGAGTTTCCAATATTCCCTCAGCAAGATGAAGTCGATGTGTGTCTGAGTTTTAAAGTACCGAAATGCCACAGTATTTTTAGTCTTTGTTTGATCAAAGAAGAGTGAAGCAGATATAGACAAGTAAAAAATTACCCTGGAGCTGAAGTCACTGGTGAAGACTTTTATTGCGCTATCATACAAATAGGAAGGATGTTCTTTTCATCTGACATAATGAAAAATGTATACCCTTTTCAAACTCACTGGGATTAATTCTGAAGTTAGCCCCCAAAAAACCCTCCAGACTTCACCTAGAACTTGATGACTTCTGATTAATTTAATAGGAAAAATCTCTTGATATCAAATACCAGCTGCTGTTCAGGAGAAGGCCAAGGGAATATGGATTTTATTTAAACCTGTCTATTACCTACAAGTAATGACAAAGAGCAGTTTTCAGACTTTTCTCATATTAATATTTATCGTTTGTATTAGACTAATAGGGATGGAGGCGTTCTTGTAAGAGAGGGGAGACTGAGATGAGCTCTTAGGCAGAAGCTCTTCCCTGTGAGGGTGCTGAGGCGCTGGCACAGGGTGCCCAGAGAAGCTGTGGCTGCCCCATCCCTGGCAGTGTTCAAGGCCAGGTTGGACACAGGGGCTTGGAGCAAGCTGCTCTAGTGGAAGGTGTCCCTGCCCGTGGCAGGGGTTGGAGCTGGATGAGCTTTAAGGTCCCTTCCAACCCAAACCATTCCAACTTTCTGTGATTCTATGTCTGTGTAAATGCATTCCCAGCACACAGCCCTTTGTGGGTTTGAGTCTTGGGATGGCCATATTTAGGCTGTGTTTATAGTTTTCCCTTATTAGTGCACCTTTAGACTTAGTGAGGAGAAGCATATGCTTTCACATCAAGATTTTTATAGCACTTCATAAAGGCTTCTTCTGAGCTCCCACTTATCATAAAGCCCTTTAGAAGTTAGTGGAGTCTTCAGCTGAATCTGGAAGGAAAAAGAAGATCCTTCCTAATATATAGTTTAGGGATATATTACTGCATCCACAAAATATTCCCAAATAGATGGGAAATACAGTTCCTGTATGTGCCACTGGGTGGTATGTGATTGAGTTGAAGCCAAAGAGATCCTGGTGAAACTCTTCTGGCTCTCAATGGATGTACAGTCTGCATTCACTGCACTGAAGCTCTAGAGTTAAGACATTTACAGTTTATATCTGGTAATGAACTTGGTGGTAGGCCACATATTCATACTTTTGAGTGTGGTCACCATTGCTCAGATACACACGATCCAGGGGCTGAATGCATTTCCTGCAGTGTGCAGGTAATCACATTAATAACTTTATATCCAAGCAAATGATTGAAAAGAAAAACCCACCAGCCACAACCTGTGTTCTTGGGATGCTTGTACACATGGAAGCAAGGGGAAGATGACTTAAGGTCTTAAATTTGCATCAGAAATCACAATTTTATTAGAAGTAACTTTGGCAGACTTAATACAACAGCTCCCATGGTTTGACAAATATCAGCGTGAGCAAGTGGCAGAAAGCAAGTGGCCCTTTGAGTGTGAAGTCTGACACACTCAAACATGGGACCAATAAGGACTTGCAAAGACTCTAATGAAAAAAATAGTAGGGCTTACTCTTTGTTTTGAAGTCCAAATTAAAGAAAAAGCATGAAATAGTGAAATACCATTAATGGTGAGAAGAAAGTCCTTTGTAAACAGTTAGCATATGGTGTGATACCCTGTACAGAAAGGATTCTGCTTATGCACAGTGCGAAAGCACTCAGCTGATCATCCCTTCAGAGCAACATTAGACCCTGAATCAGGAAAGACACCCACACACATCCTAAAGGGATTTTCTAGTGAGTGATGTTTTCCTGAACCAGGGCCACAGGGTTTGCCTTTCATCTTATTTAGAGCTCAAAATGGGTTGAATTGGTTCCTTTTGACCTTTTCGTTCTGTGCCCATCCAGCCTGCACACCCCTGACACAGCAGCCTGAGCCAGCAGCTTGATCCAGAGGCGAGTAAGTGGGGTCCCAAAAGCCTGGTAACAACAATCCAAATGGATGTGCAGGGACAAAAACACATCCAGCCCCTCCTGACACCGGTTTGTATGCATTGATTTTAATCACAAGCCAAAATGGGTTTTGCCCTGGAAATCTCCCTGCATACAGAGAGAAAGGGATTTGTACATCAGAGGCCAAGATGTACCAGATGAAAGGGTACACCCTCTTTCTTGCTTATTGTTTGGTGTACTTTCATGGTAGGAATCCTGTCTTCAGGTTAGGAAGATGGAACAAATGATGTTCTCATGTTTGCATTTGATTTGTCAGCTGGGATGTTTGAAACGTTTTCCTGCTGTGTACTCAGCATTGCTTAGAGGGAAAAAGAGAAACAGAAGTGGAAGCAGCTACGAGATGCTCCTGTACAGAGTCTGGATGTACAGATATCCAAGGTTTCTTGCCTACCTGTGCAGCAAGAGCTGTGCTTCCTATGGACCTATCATGCTTGCACTCTTTTTCTGCATAAGAATAAGATGCAGATCTCCTTGGTGACCATGTGTCCTTTATTAATCCTCCCAGTGTGGTTGCTATTCAAATTTGGACCAGTTTTCTATTCCAATTCTTTATATCCTTTCTCATGTAAGGTGTGCACAGCATCGCTGCCAGGTGAAGAACTGCCTTCCAGGCAAAGACAGGAGCCTGAAGCAGCCTCATCCCACTAATTCCCTACAGATTCATGATGCTAGTGACAGGTCAGGGATTCTTAGCAGAAAAATGCAGTTTTCCCATTCTAAGGATGAAGGGCGAGAATCAGACCTCTCGTACTATAGGAATCATAGGATCCTAGAATGGTTTGGGTTGGAAGTGACATTAAAGCTCACCTGGTTCCACAGAGGGACACCCTCTGTTTTGTACAGGATGAAAGGCTGGTCTGTTGAAGCTTTGTTTTTAATCAGAAGAATTTTTCCCATGCTTTTCCCATCTCTATCTCCATCAACAAAAGGCAATCAAGGGAGGAGACGGCTTTCTAGGAATTACCCTGGATGAACCTTTCCTGTGTGCAGTCTGTTTTATCACTAAGTCCTTATGCAAACCTCTGGGGTGGAAGTTCCCTGCAGGTGGAGGCAGAAGCAATATTTGTGTATATCAAAGAGTGGGGATTTCTTATTTTCCAACAGTTTTCTTGCATAATAATAATCCCCACCACTTTGCAGGATCTTTGTCGTAAAAGACTTCTGGGATGGATTAAACTCCTTGGCACCTCCTCTGTGATTAATCAATCTCAATAGGCGTGTTGCTTTGTTCACTACAGTGCAGGAGAGATTATCCCTTAAATGTACTTGACTCTTTTGGTACCATTCAATTACACCAAAAAGAGCCCCAACACATACACAATTATTTTGAACTACTTCTCCAGCGAGGAGCAATTGATCTTTGAGAGTCTCTTCCTCTTCTTGTTGTGCTGATTAATAGCCTTGGAGTTAGTCCCTGAGAGGAAAACAGTTCCAAAAATAGATGACAGTTTCCATCTTTGTATTTTAATCCCTCAAGGGCTGTTTACATCCACAAGGAAGCCTGGAGGAGTTTTCCCATTTCTCCCCATCTGTTTTCACCTCATCACCTCCATGACAGAGACACCCAGCTTACAGCACTGGGGAATGACAAGGGAATCGTCAGCACCTCTTTGCTCCCTTATTCTGTGGAGCAGAGGTTGTGTCACAGAGAGATGAATGGCTGCTGATGAACGAAGGGATGTCTTCTCCCCTAATAGCCTCCTAGGTGCTGGGGGGTATGGGACAACCTGCAGCTAGGATCCAGTGCAGGTCCTTCCCATGGAAGCAGAAGGAACTTTTCCATGTTATGTAGATTTTTAATATCATAGAATCCCAGCCTGGTTTGTGTTGGAAGGGACCTTAAAGCTCATCCAGTTCCAACCCCTGCCACGGGCAGGGACACCTTCCACTAGAGCAGCTTGCTCCAACCCCCTCCAACCCAAGCCAAACTCTCCCAGCCTGTCTCCATAGCAGAAGTGCTACAGCCCTCAGAGCATCTTCATGACCTCCTCTGGACTCCTTTGAGCAGGTCCATGTTTACTGCTGCTGACTTGTGATATTGATCTCATTCTCCCATTAAGGAGGAGATAACTTGAACAGTCCACAGCAGCTCGCACTGATGTAACCCACGGAGGTATTTTATGGCATCTCCAGAAGCTGGAGCATCTCCCTTACCTATTGCAGAGGAAAATCCTGGGTAAATAATAACAGAAATCCTGGGAAGGGGGAGAGGGTGGGTGGCCAGGAGGGGGAGGGAGATGCATGGAATTGCAGAGTGGCCTGGGGAGCCCATGGGCAGAAAAGCCCATGCAATTTCCTGCTTTTAAGCATGAGTCTTATACCTAATTGTACACGTATAGCTGTTCTCATGGCGAGCAGATGAGGCTGCCAGCCTTTTGGGGGTTGTGTATTGTAGTTACTCTTATCCCAGGAAATTTTTTTAACGCTATCCCATACCAAATGAAAGCAGCCAGAAGGAAGGACTGTAAATCTGAGCCCTTCCCGTCAACCATGAACAAATAACATTTACTGTATAAGCAAAGCAACGCTGGGAAAACGTCCCCTGGAAAAACATACGGAATTGGAACAAGCTCCTCTCCGGGCTGTACGCTTCCAGGGGATTAGTGCCTCAGAGCACCCAGAGCTGCTCAGACACTGGGGCTTTGAGGCTTTACCTCCCTTACCACACACCACGGCAGATGTTGTGCAGCCACTTCAATGGAACAGTCAATGGAGACAGGCAGATCTCCCACTGTTGTGGTGATTAGATTAGACCTTAGACACAAGTTCTTCCCTGTGAGGGTGCTGAGGCGCTGGCACAGGGTGCCCAGAGAAGCTGTGGCTGCCCCATCCCTGGCAGTGTTCAAGGCCAGGTTGGACACAGGGGCTTGGAGCAAGCTGCTCTAGTGGAAGGTGTCCCTGCCCGTGGCAGGGGTTGGAGCTGGATGAGCTTTAAGGTTCCTTCCAACACAAACCAGGCTGGGATTCTATGGCTAATTTGGTGCAAAAGACCCCACTTCAGGTCCTTTGCTCTACCAAGAGAGGTGCAGGGCTCTTGGCTTTCTGCAGCTCAGCCCTGGCTGTGCAAGAGCGGCTGCAGCACGTTTCCCTTTAAAAGGAATATCACGGGGTCGGTTTGCAAACCAAATAATCAGCTTTTGTTACTTTTCAGGAAACGATTTTTAATATACTTTATTGAAGCGGGGGAAAAACAATTTAACTGTGAGAGCTGCTACGAACCGTATTTAACCTCCGAAGTACTAAAAGGAGCGTTTTTGGGTAAGTTATGGTTTTTAATCTAAGTTAAACCATTAGGTACAGAAACACGATGGTTTTGCTATTCTAATAACTGCTGCCTTGGACTTACCCATTCTTTTTTTATCATCTTTTTTGTCTTACCAGAGTGCTCCATTTGAGCTTCAAGCACTATTTTGCATTTTATTCTTCTTCATTTCTTTTCTACTATACAACATTCCTAAACCTGAGCACGATTTCCCTCAGCATATCTAACTTACTGCCTTTCCCAGGAGTTTTGAAACGCCTGGATAAAATTCCTGCCTTTCAGAAGTGCAGGGAAGTGGTCGCATTTCATCCGGCCTGGATGGCATCCAGTGATTTGTTGTTAGTTGAACACTCTGATTAATATTTTACATCTACTTCCCTAGCACTTGAAATGAAGTTTCTTCCCTTCAAAGATTAATTATGGAATGATCGGTATTGAAACCATATTATTCTCATGATTCATTTGGGGAGATCATCTTGGTTAAAACATGAAGTTAATTACATGACAGCGATGGAGAGGGTTTCAGATTTACATTGATTTCCCTGCCCTTTGAATAACTGTCCTTAGGTTGCAACAAAACTCTCTACAATAACAATTACGTGTGCAAGAGGGAAAAAAGAACATTTTAAGAAAGAAAACTTGGCTTCGTAATTTCTGTGCACATGAACGTCACATCGCTGTGACTTCTTCTCAGCACTTCACCCATTGTCCCGTTCATGCAAAGCCCCAGGAATGTTTTACAACCATTAATTAATCAGTGTTTCCCAGCAGCCCTGTCCATAGGTCAGGTCCCAGTGCCCCGGCTGCAGCAGAGGCAGGTTGGGCACAAACAGGTTATGATAAGGAGGGAAAGGGCAGAGAGGAGATGAGCACCACAGAGATCCGCTCTGCTTCACCCCAGGCATGACCCACGGTCAGGTCACCCTTATAAGAAGTGTATTAATAACTCTTGTTTATTCCCATATCCAGAGATCTTTGTTATTAAAGAATAGAGCAGAATCACAGACTCTGTTCCCAGCAAACAATAATCCGGAGACAGCAATTGCAACAAAAACTGCTTTTTAAGGGTTTTCTCGACATTTCCAGAGAAATTAACTTCTCTTCTCACACTGACCACTTTTCTCACTAATTTTCAAGGGTCACCGCTGCAGGAATGACAAGTCCTAATTCCACAGCAACACCAAGAGATACAGGCCCAATGAATGACAAAAAGCTGGGAGCACAGGTTTGGCACTACAGGGCTCAGGACCCCACTGGAGTGGTTATTTGTCAATGTGTATTCTCCATCTTTTTCTAGGTAATTCTTCACAGAATCATGGAATCCTGGAATGGTTTGTGTTGGAAGGGACCTTAAAGCTCACCCAGCTCCAACCCCTGCCACAGGCAGGGACCCCTTCCACTAGAGCAGCTTGCTCCAAGCCCCTGTGTCCAACCTGGCCTTGAACACTGCCAGGGATGGGGCAGCCACAGCTTCTCTGGGCACCCTGTGCCAGCGCCTCAGCACCCTCCCAGGGAAGAGCTTCTGCCTAAGAGCTCATCTCAGCCTCCCCTCTGGCAGGTTAAAGCTCTCACACCCTTTGCCAAGTCTTCCAGCAGCATTGACTGGACAATATTAGCTTTAAAATTTACCCCCACCCTACAGGGGAGGAGATAACAGCTCATCAGAGCAAACACCTTGCTGAAAGGGCAGCAGCCATTAAATGGTCCATGCAACGTGGTTCTTCTCTCTTGCTCTGTGTCCCCTTCTCAGGCTGCCTGATGCTGGCACAACAGGCTCCCATATCTCGTGGGTTGCTCATATACATACCTCTGGAGGTATGGCATTTCACTTGCATGACTTCCAAGCCCTCCTCTCTCTGCCGGATGGTGGACCAGCTTCACCTTCCAAGACGTCTGTGAAGTTCCTTCCTATCCATATAAGAAAGAAAGAACACTTTTTTTTCCTTAGGGTATTTATTTTAGCGTTTTCACCCATCTCAATTCTCTCCCAAACACGTTTTAAGTATTCTCACTCTCTGAAAGGTCTCATGTTTTCTGGATTTTGGGCCTTCCAGCGTCCTTCAAGACTCAGCTTGTTATATTGGAGTCAGTGACCACATATCCACAATCCCAGCTGTGATGAGCCCAAGCTGTGGGATCAATGTGCCATTAGCAGGTCTCTTCCCAGGGAGATGCTGCCAGCATTTGTTTTCCAAGCCCTATTAGCACCAGCAGATTTAGTCTATAAGCAAGGTCTGCACAAAGAAGCTCATCACTGAGAAGACCTGTACCCTCACAGGAGTACATGCCCTACCAAACACTAGAGCCTTCAGACCTGTTTCAATTGCAGACCCTCTGGCTCTTGCTGGGATGAGCTCTGTCTTCACCACCATCTAAACACCCAGTGGCTTTGCTTCTCCAAGCTGTCCCCTTCACCGGCCATGAAGGTGTTCCCACCTTCCTTACAGGAGCCTGCACGTGCTAATGGTGATTTCCTCCAGAGATCCCAGACAAGGTGATATATCCCTGGGAAGCAGTTGCTCTGAGCTGAAAGGGTCCTTTCAGCAAACAAGGATAATGAGAGGTGCCCCTAAAAAAATCAGTGCCCCCTGAAAGAATTGCTCCTGACACAGGAGTTTATCTTTGGGATGTGATCAATAAACTGTGATGAAAAAATACTCTCTTTGGGAATAAACCCACGAGCTCCTAAGCTCCTCAGGAGGCTGCAGCACAGGGACACAATGTAAAGGAGGATAAATCAGTGCTGCTTTTGTGTTTGTACTCTGCAAGTCAAACAGGCATTGTCTTGCGCAGCCTTTTTCCACTGTAACTCAGCTTATGACAACGGTTTCTACCAACACCAGCCACGTGCTGGCAGACTCCCTGTCTCTTGCTTGAAGATAAAGATTGCAACAGCATCTGGGTGGGGGCCTGGGATAGCAAACAGTTCCCACAGCATCCCTGGAAGGGATGTCTGCAATGCCCAGAGGACAATGCTTCTACTGGGATTTGCAACCGGACCACCGAGCACACCAGCATCCAGGCCTTGTGTCTCAGGAAAGAGAAGAGCCCTTCTGGAGGCAGGTGGGTAAGTCCCCTTATGTTGGATGCGGGGTTCTGCCACCACATCAGCACATCAGGCACAGAGGGAAATGGGTCTAATTCCTTCCACTTACAGCTGGAAAACCGGAGATGCTGAAAGACTCTGCAAGGTCATGCCCAGCGATAGAGGGCTTGGTCCTGCTTCATGCTGAGCACTCTTTTCCCGAATCAGCTGAGTCCTTAAGCGTGTGAGTAGCCCTAATGAAATCAGCAGGATTGTTCCTGTGCTTAAAGTTAAATGCATGCATAAGTGTTTCAGTGGACCAGAGCCAGGACACTTGGCATCTCATAGAATTCGGGGAGAAAATCCAAGGGGCTTTTCCCCATTCCTGAGCCCGGAGATGGCCGTGGGTCCCCCTGCAGCTAAATCTCCATCACCAGATACGAGCTGCATCACACAGCAGTGCCTCCCTCGAGCATGTATGTGTGAGTGCCTTAAAAAGTTTGGGAATTCCCTGGTTAGAGGAGCTACAGGACCCCATTGCCTCCATGCAAGGAGTGCTTTCCCCCAAAATGAGTCACCTCATTGCCAGCAGATCCCTACCCTGGGTAGATCAGTGCTATCCCCAGACTACACCGAAGTGAACTCTTTATGCATTGCTCGTCAGTCCCACTGTCAGATATGGTCACAATGCAGTGTATTCCCATTTTTCCCTCCCTGACCCTCAACATCTCAATTTTCTGTCTGCCTTTGAAATCTCGGCTAATTAGGAGGCTACATGTTCCCTTTGAGACTGGCCTTTTGTGCAGAGTTTGTAATTAGAGTGACTGTGCAGTGCTCTATTAATTGCAAGAATTGTGATTTTTAGATTAATGAGTTAATTGCTAATATCTGCATATGACATTCCCTCAAGATGTATTACATTACAGTAAATAAACCTTGTGTCTGCAATGGCAGACATTAAAGGAAGCTGCCGTGATTAGTTTGAATACTTTAGATAACTAAAATAATATTGACTCAAAGCACAATGTGTGTAAAAGTGGATTTTAAAGTCTTTTATTTCCCCACAGCCCTCTTGCTTGATAACATTTATAGTTGATAGAGCTACCAGGATGCTGCTCTTCCCATTGAGGTGCTTCACTGCTTCCCCAGTCTGTCCTGACCTAGCCAAACCCTCCCCAGCAACCACCATGGGCCCTCCATGACCCCCTCCATCTCCAGTTACCCTCTATATCTCTTTCTGATTATCCCACACACTGCATTTTGCCTTTGTTCCCTCCCAGAGGGATGCTCCAGCAGCTCCTGTCATCCCAACACACACTCCGAGCTTGCAGCACAGCGGCATGCAGGAGCCAGGCAAGAGCTGAAGCTGCACAAGTTGCAACAGGATGGAGGGAATTATCCATATTTAAACTCCCAGGCTGCTCCTGCTTAACTGTTGTGGAAAAATCCCATTGGAAATGTAACAGCCAGAGCTAGCCAAAGCCTTGGTAACAGCTGAGCGATTTTCATCAGACAAGTAGCTGTTTGCTGAAAAGTGTAATTTTGGGACAGCTGAAACTATTTGCAAATTCATCATGATTTCAGGAAAGAGCCTCGTGGAGAAGAAAAAGTTCCACAGTTTTCCAGGTTGGTATATCCTCGATTAAGAGCCTCTTTTTGTTGTGCAAATGGAATTTGATCTAGATATTTATCTAAATTAATTCAAAACCTGCAGAGGACGAAGGCAAATGCCAGTTTTAGAGGACAAGAACCCTTCTGGCTCAGAGTAGTTCTTTCCTTTTTGTACTTTTTGTTTATTTGTTTAAACAAAGCCTAGGCTCTTCCCCACAAAAATTCCCAGGATTTTAGTTTAGTCCCCAGGCTGATTTGTTCACATGAGTTATTTTCTTACTTGATAATGCAGAGAAATAAAGGGAGGATGAGGTAATGGCAGTAACAAGCGACTTGACTTTCTGCTTGGCTCAGTATCAATATCCACCGTGTTTCTCAGACTCATAGAGGAAAGTTTAGATGGAAATACATCACTGCATTTGTGCTTCTTAAATCTCTTGTTTGCTTCTGCTGCTGGGAGTCGGCGCAGCTCGAGTGCTGAGGACTGTTCCCCCCCTAGCTCACCCTGCACACCCTCCTCCAGGCAAACTGTGCTACCTATTGAATCCCTGGGGACATCCTAACATAGAATCTTGGAATGGTTTGTGTTGGAAGGGACCTTAAAGCTCACCCAGTTCCAACCCCTGCCATGGCAGGGACCCCTTCCACTAGAGCAGCTTGCTCCAAGCCCCTGGGTCCAACCTGCCCTTGAACACTGCCAGGGATGGGGCAGCCACAGCTTCTCTGGGCACCCTGTGCCAGCGCCTCAGCACCCTCACAGGGAAGAGCTTCTGCCTAAGAGCTCATCTCAGTCTCCCCTCTGGCAGGTTAAAGCCATTCCCCTTGGCCTATCACCACTTGCTCTTATAAAAAGCCCCTCTCCAGGTTTCTTGTAGACCTCCTTTAGGTATCCATCCTTTAGCATCCACCCTGTCTCTATGTCTTTTGGGAGATATTTTTCCTGACCACAGATCCTGGGCGCTGGGGATTTAACTGTGAAGGCTGGCATTTCTCTGGCTGCCCTTTTCTGAAGTCGAATCAGGAAACAGGAACAGAAGAGACCAGATTTTCTCTGCCTTTCATCTTTCTCTTTAAAGGACTGGATTCCTATGGCTTGTTTATTGCTGACAGAGAGTAAAAAAAGCCTTGTTAGACACTGAGGACCAGTCTTCAGCACTAAATTCTGTTGCTTTAATACCATCTCTGTTAAAGCAGCAAAAATCCATGTGAGGACACAATTCCACCGCTAAAATTGATGCGCACACCAGTGCAGCTTGTTCCAGTTCAGGAAGTAAGACAAGCAAGATGGCACAGGTCGTGTTTACACCACTATAATTATATCAGAGTACAACTTCCAGTATATAACTGTTCCAGTTTATAAAAACTAGTCATATCTCTAGCTGTCACTGCTATGACAGTAGTTACAACAGTAGTACCGTACTCAGGCATACTGGCCTTTGCTTCAACACACACAATCTGGCAATGAGCAGCTTTTGTGGCAGCATGGGCTTCGTATTCACATAAGCAACCCTTCCTCCAAAGTGAATGAAGAAGAGGAAGGGTGAGGGCAGGTGGCTTTGCTGGGTGGAATTCCTTCCAAACGCCCAATTGACCTCCAAGATGATGCCCCCTCTCTAAATTCCCAGTTAGAGCTGGTGGCAACCCTTACTTGTGCTTGTGTGTTCCATCTCTCCAGGTTATTTAGATTACAGCGGCAGGGACAAGGCTCACACAGCTCAGGCCCCTTTGTACTGTTCCAACACCATTTAGAGTCAGGCAACCTACGGGTGCTGCCTTATCTGCATTCACCTCATTTGGTCCTGAGCTGACAGCACTCTTGCCATATCTCTGATGACCAGAGAGGTTTAAGACACAATTGTACTGTCAATGAAATGCAACTTTTGCCTTCCAGGCATTTAAATCCTTGGAGTTCCTCGCTCAGGGCTGCCCTGGTTCAGTTTTATGGCAGTATCTTCCTAATTAGCAAAAAAACCTTAAAGATGGGTGCTCTGGTGAATAGGATCTTGGCTGAGGACTGCTGAAACCCAGCTTCTCCCTGATCTACCGAGGGACTTGGTGTGAAATACTTCATCTCTTTCCCTTTGACTCTTTATCCTGAGGGCTCTTCCCAAGGACAGTCAGTGTAAGAAGGATAAGGTCTGGTCCACCTCACCCCATCTCTTGTCTCTTAGGGTTCTATGACACATCATAGGTGTCCCCAATCCATGGGCAGGGACCCCTTCCACTAGAGCAGCTTGCTCCAAACCCCTGTGTCCAACCTGGCCTTGAACACTGCCAGGGATGGGGCAGCCACAGCTTCTCTGGGCACCCTGTGCCAGTGTCTCAGCACCCTCATAGGGAAGAACTTCTGCCTTAGATCTAACCTAAACCTGCCCCGTTAGTCTAAATCCATTTCCCCTTGTCCTGTCACTATTTGCCCCTGTCAGAAGTCCCTCTCCAGATTTGTGTAATCCCCCTTTAGGTACTGGAAGACTGTTATATGGATGCCTCAGGGCAAACTGTGAAACAGAAAACATCTCTTCTAGCTTCCTGCAACCAGCAGTATGAGCCTTCCCTTAACCCAGAGGCAGTGTCTGGATGGCCATGAGCAGTAAGCACTGATGGACCTGTATCCCACGTGTTTATTTCAGCCCCATTAAACCCTCGATATAAGTTGGTTCCACAGCATTTTGGTGGCAGGATGTTGCACACTTCAATTTTGCACTATGGGACTCTCAGATTGAAAATCTGATACCTAATGGTGATTCAATACATCCTTGTGTTGTAAGAATTAGTGAACACTTGCTCCATATCCACTCCTCTGCACCTTTCAGGGTACACATCCCCTTTGGCTAGCTCTTTTCCAGCCAGATCTCAGATGATACCCCAGGTACAACTGTAATTCAAACAGAGAGTGACAGCTAGAATAAGGCGGCTGTGATTTGAGTCCAGGCTACAACACAGCACAGAGGGACGCAAGCCCATGTGTTTCACTTTGACCACCACTAAAAGCCATTGCAGGGCCATTGCCAGTGTCCCAGCAAATGGCAAATTGCCTGGAAAGCTCAGTTCACCCTTTCGTTTTGTTACCAAACTCTTTTCTACTGACATTATAATGTTAAATCTCACAATTAGAGGCTTAAAAACCAGTAACTAACACAGAACTAGAAGCTGGGTGCTGTAATATTCCCCATTAAGGTATTAAAGTACACTGAGAGCACACGCAATTGAAGTGAGATGGCGTTTATGGCGGCTGAACCCATGGCAGACAAGGGGGAGGGAGCAGGAAGGGCTCTATGTGTCTTTATCAACTATTTGGTTAGAAACACCTGGCACATAAATCAAATCGGTGCATCCAAAAGCCCTTCAAACTTTAAACCAGACAGATTGATTCAAGAACCTTTCATTAAACTTTCTGGAAAAGATTAAACATCAGCCCTGTGTTATACCAGCAGAACAATTCTGCTCACGTGGTGATGACATTAGGATGGTTTATGGAAGGGGTATACAAATGTGTGTGCGCTCTGTGAGGCTCTTCTCCATTCCTGTGATTCCTTGTTAAAGAACATAAAATGAATAAAGCAGGGGGGGAAAAGCATACCCCAACAGTTCTGCATAATGATTTCACACGCAGGGAAAACAAAACCCCAAGAGGATTATCAAAAGAGAATTTTACTGTATGTTTGCATCCTTTTGCTCATGTTTGCAAAGGGAAATGGATTGAGAATTTCCCACCGATGCTGAATTCAGCATCTGTAGCAGGGCAGAAGTAGTATGTATTGCCTCTTTCTAATCATCGATTCAATTCAAGGGGTCTCAGCATGTAGCTCTTTTCTTTCTCAACAGGAATAAATTTGCCAAGGAGGGAGAACACCAACATACTATGTAAAATATCACCCAGGCCCTGTGTGGCTCTGTGCAAATCAAAATCTATATTTAATTTAATGTGAGGAAAGTATGATATCGAGACTGTAGTTACATCACAAAACAACTGTTAGCATTACTATTGCTATTGCCATTACCACTATGATCAATGTTCTAGTGAGTTAAGTTGGTTTATATATTGTATTAAAGCATCCCATGCGTTTTGCTGGTTGTAGGGCACGCTTGTAGCTGCAGTTGACGCCAGCAAAGGATTGGTGTATTCTGATCAGGTGTGTGGGTATCCCATTCCCTGCCAGCAACCCCTCCATGACCCCATGCTTCTTTCCCCAACACAACCCCATCCCTGTATTTAAAAGGGGGATATTTAACATCACCAGAGTCTTTTCTGCCCCCAGACCCTGCAAAATGCAGCGTCATGGTTCTAGGAGTGAAAACCTGGTGCGGTAACCTCTGCTGCACCGAAACAGTAATACATTAACACGAGGTCATAGCCTGACAAATGCTTTTAAGACAGCCTAAGCCAGCGCTGCCATAAACCCAGCCCAGCACTCCCAGCCCTGGCTGCTCATTCCCACCCCGTGGAAGCTTATGTCTGATGGGCTGAAGGCAGAACCAGGTTGGGGAACAGATCCAGATGAAAATAAGCTCTTTTTCCCCTCTTCTTCTTCCCGCAGGATTAGTGTTCAGCTGGACCCGTTCCCTGATCCACTTCACCTTGCAGCTGCACAAATGCTGGTGCTGGCAGCAGGAGGATGTAGCGCAGGCTGGGAGCGCATGGCTGGGGCCCAGAGGAGCCAACTGGTTCTTTGGGCGCTTGCAGCAGCTGAGCACAAGGCTGCATTGAAATAGGCTTGGGTCTCTTTCACAATGAGGAGGAACTGAGAGGGTTTCTGCCCAGCCAGCAAATAACCTGCACCTTCCAACTAGGAGCTCAAAACACACCATGATGCCGTGGTAGGACATAACCCAGGATCATAGAAGCATAGAACCCTGGAATGGTTTGGGCTGGAAGGGACCTTAAGGCTCACCCAGCTCCAACCCCTGCCATGGGCAGGGACACCTTGCACTAGAGCAGCTTGCTCCAAGCCCCATTCAACGTGGCCTTGAACATGCCAGGATGTGCAAGTCCTCTTTGCCTGCAGGCAGGACAGGCTGGAGGAAGACAATTTGGGGTCTCAGAGCGCACACAACCACCCACATCCATTTGGGACCAGAGCCTGGGTGATCCAGCACCTCAAACACCAGGGCAGCATCAGTATAAGGTAACAAATGAGGGCGATCTCCTGTAAGAAGCCCACTTGAAATACTCCCATGGAAGTGGAGAAGCAAAAACCCTGAGCAGTATTATTCCTGGCAGCCTCCCAATTACAAGCTGCCTTGATGGCTTCTTTTTTTCTCCCTGACAAACAAGATTCACCGCGCTTTTAAGCCCGTCAAAAAAAAGACAAATCCATTCACTCTCCGTTCTCACCCCATAGAGAATTCGTGGCATACCTGAGCCCTGTTCATTTACATTAAATACTGTTAGGGTATGAGAGTCCAGGTTTGTAGTGCAAACCTTTTAAACCTTGTAAAAGTGTAAAACATAGCGTTACAGCAATTAAAAACTAATCCTAAAACCGGGTGGAGAGCAGAGTTGCTGATCTAGTAGAGATCATACACTGCATTTAAAAGCAACTTTTCTCTACCAGAGCAATCCTTCACAGTGGATGACATCCTTACAATAAGTCATACAAAACGGGATCTAAATCACCCTCTCAATGAACTTCCCTTTACAGGTTTGATAACAAATGTTGGATGTTTGACTTCCCCCTGGCTCAGTGGTGCTTGTTATACTCGTGTCAGCCTGGTGTGAGCTCAAAACTATAAGGAAAACAACTCGTCTTCTAAACACTTAGTTACAGAGCAGATCACTAAATCTATTTTGGAACAAATTCATCTCTGGTTTGCGTCAACTACAGCGGGGAAATGAAGGATGTGTTTTTCTTAATGCTTTTTAAAGTCAGAATACTAATATTATAAAGGGAGTAAAGTACACCACTTCATTTCTTCCAGCTCCAAATTTACACTCACAAAAATCTTTAAGGAATCCTTAATGTCCTTCCATATTCCTGCTTATTCTAACCATATCATAGAGAGTATAATCAAACTCTAAAATGAAGTTTCTAGATCAATAGAACTGATAGAAAAGGAACTTTTTACTGATCTATAAAAAAGCATGAGCACCTTGTTAAACATAATGATTATTTTAATGAAGATCCATTATATACCAGCCAACATATCTGTTTAAAAGCATTTTAAACACAGGTAGAAAATAAATGGGGTATTGACCTCAGCGCTGGGTACGTGGTGTCACCTATACACATTTAATTGGTGATGCTCAGACGTGGTCCCTGGCTCAGAAGGATCTAGGCAGGATTCGTGTCTGCCTGTTCCTACATAGCACTGAGTAACTGAGTCGCACCAAACACTTGGAGCAGTAAAATAACTGGTCTATTCTAGTCAACAGACACTCGCTCTAAATCTGCAGAGATGCATGTGCTTAAATTTATGCACTGGGAGTCATCCAGCTGAAGTCACTCTGACTCCCCACGCTGCATAAAAGCTGCGCGGGAGCATCCTCTTTGCAGGACCAGGGCCCACATTTGCACCTGCAAATCAAACCACGTTGTAAATCTGATCTACTCTTATTTCTTTAGCTCCTTGCGAGGCCTTGGGACATTCCAGTGTAGCAGGAGGTGCTGCACCCAGGCTGATGTGGCAGTGAAGTGTAGAGGGGAAGTGTGATGATGCACCTGGCTGATGGAGCGCCTCGTGTGACCTGCCCTCAGCAAACACGTGGGTCAGGAGATGTGATCTGAACGTCACTGCTTTCACAAATCCACCCTTAAGAGAAACCAAGTTATTCACAAAAGAAGCATGTAATCCCTTACTAAAAATCATTACAAATTCATCAAATGCAACTATTTTAGACACAGAGGTTACAGACTTGGTTATATATTAGTAAGTCGTAAGTGTTACTACAGACTTAGTTATATTTTACTGAGTAGTTGATTAGAGAATCCCAGCCTGGTTTGGGTTGGAAGGGACCTTAAAGTTCCAACCCCTGCCACGGGCAGGGACCCCTTCCACTAGAGCAGCTTGCTCCAAGCCCCTGTGTCCAACCTGCCCTTGAACACTGCCAGGGATGGGGCAGCCACAGCTTCTCTGGGCACCCTGTGCCAGCGCCTCAGCACCCTCCCAGGGAAGAGCTTCTGCCTAAGAGCTCATCTCAGTCTCCCCTCTGGCAGGTTAAAGCCATTCCCCTTGGCCTGTCCCTACAGGCCCTTGTCCCAAGCCCCTCTCCAGGTTCCCTGCAGCCCCTTCAGGCACTGGAGCTGCTCTCAGGTCTCCCCTTCAGGAGCCTTCTCTTCTCCAGGCTGACCCAGCCCAGCTCTCTCAGCCTGGCTCCAGAGCAGAGCTGCTCCAGCCCTTGCAGCATCTCCATGGCCTCCCCTGGACTCGCTCCAACCGCTCATGTCCAGCTGCAACATTGGCCAAGCCCAGTGAGCTCTGAAATGATTTAGCAGCATCAGGGAGGAGCATTATTTCTTCAAGGAACAGAGGAACCCGGCTGCAGGGGAAAGGGGCTCCACACACACCCTGTACCCCAAACACGTGGTTCCCATATTGGAAGGCCTCATAACAAGTGCATTTGTTAAAGTTCATTTGATTCCACAAGAAAAGAATAAAAGGATGCTTGGTTTCAAATGGTGCCAGTCACTTTTCAGTGCTGCTACTGATAGGATACAATAAATAGAAGAGAGGGAGAGGAGCAGCTTCGTTTCACTTTGCTTTGCAAGCATCCCTCATAAACTATATTTTCAGGACTATTTCAGGATTCTTCAGAACTATTCTTCTGCACAGCCACCCCCAGTTATTCCCTAAGGAAGGGTGCCTCAGCCTTGTAAAATACAGGCAGAGAAGGAGGAGATGTGGGGACTCTGCCTTTAGGCAACAGCCTGAAAGTGGATAAAGCCCTGAACTAACCCAGAGGAAAGAGGCTAGGAGAGGGATCCACCTGCTCTCGCAGCAGGACCATCTTCATCCTCTGGCTCTCCTGCCTTTCCCAAGCCCCGGGATGGCTGCTCCCAAGCTCTGGGCAGCCAGAACACCCTGCTCCAAGCACATTTTGCACCAACCAGTGGGATACTGGAGGAGTTAAAGCTCCCTCAAGGCTGGGTAGCAGCTGAATGGAACTTTGAAAACCTGCAGCTTGCAGTTCAAACCCATCGCTCCAGGCCCCCCACCGAACCTCCCCTGCATCCTCTTTCCTAGCATATAATTACAAAGGCTGCTTCATCCTTGATGAATGCTCCATCGCAACCCAAAGAGTTTGCAGGCAAATCCACACGCCTCAGGATTGTCCTGCTAAACTAAGATGTTCACTCCAGAGCTTTCTTCTTTACAGCCTGTCACTGAATTGCCCTGGCAATGAAATAATGATTTGTGTCTTTGTTTATATCATGAAATCAACATAGAGTCACAGAATCATGGAATGGTTTGGGTTGGAAGGGACCTTAAAGCTCCTCCAGCTCCAGCCCCTGCCACGGGCAGGGACACCTTCCACTAGAGCAGCTTGCTCCAAGCCCCTGTGTCCAACCTGGCCTTGAACACTGCCAGGGATGGGGCAGCCACAGCTTCTCTGGGCACCCTGTGCCAGCACCTCAGCACCCTCACAGGGAAGAGCTTCTGCCTAAGAGCTCATCTCGATCTAATGTAAATCTAATCTCGGCACTTGCACCATGGTGGATCGCAGGGAACTGAGGCTATGTGAGGCTCGGCAGCAGGTGCTCAGAGGAGAAATGATGGATGTGGTTTTAACATCCAGCGAGGCCCCAGAATGTGCTGATAAGAATCAAGATGTTTGGGATCTTCACAGTGTCATTTCAGCCACAAAGCTGAAAGCTAGCTTACTAACTTTGATGGACAATTGATGCGGTTCAAGGGCTTTATTAGACTAGAAAAGGAATGTGCTTTTTTTTGCAGGCTGATTGAGGAGCACGGGATATATATATAATGCAGAAGGCTGATGATTACACAACAAAGAGATGGGATCACCACCTGCCCACATTCTTGTGATAAGCAGATGAAGAATGTCTGTCAAAACATTAATTCCCAAATCTATTGGGGCAACGTGGAATACAAGTACAAATAAATGCAAGGGGGAGCGTGCTTGCTTCAGCTCACACTCAGCCCAACACCCAGTGCCATGATCCAGTCGGCACATCCAGCCAGGGGCTTGGCAGGGGTGGTATCAACAAGCATGGCTCAGTGTGCCCAGTGGTCTTTATTCCATGGCCTCACCACTGCCATTCCAAACCCTACATGCATCGAGGATGACGAAGATGATGGTGATATAATCAGGTGAAGCTGTCCAGGGGGTGATGGCGATGCGAAGGAGACCCTGGACCCAAGGGGTGCACTGGGTATCCCACGGGTGTCCCCTCCTCTGTTATGACTCTCCATCTTGGATGGCAGCAGGGGAAAACGGGATTGGAGGGAATAAAGGCTGTGTGTGCTCCCGTCCGTCCGTCCATCCATCCATCCATCCACATCCATCCATCCTTCCACGGGCCACCACGGAGTGCAACAGGCTCCGCGCAGCCCCGTTGAGCCCCATTCCCACCCCACGGAGCCTCTTCGCAGCGGGTGTGCCCGGGGCAGGGCTCGGGCCCCGTGTCGTGTCCCCCCCCCGTCCCTCCTCCTCCTCTTCCTCCTCCTCCTCCGCCCCCCCGCCCCTTCCTCGCTGCGTCTGTTTGTACTTTAGCTGATCCACTAATCCCCCGAGAGAGCCTATTTGTAGTGAAGAGTATCTATAGGGGGCGAGGCTGGTCCATGTGGGTTTGTGTCATTGGTTTGCAAGGAGAGACCCCGCCTATTGCCAAAAAAAAAAAAAAAAAGGGAAAAAAAAATAATAAAAAAAAAAGAATTAAAAAATTGAGGAGGAAAAAAAAAATAAATAAAAAAAAGCAGGGAACGGGAGCCCCTGCCTCCTTTTCCCAGCGTGGCGAGGGGAGCGGCCGCTCCGCCCAGCGCTGCCCGGGCACTTTCTTTCCCCGTTTTTTTTGGGCTTAAAAAAAAAAAAGAGGGGGGAAAAAAAAAAGGGGGAAAAATAAAAAGGAAAGGGAAAAAAAAAAAAGGGGGGGGAAAAATCCCACTCCGGAGCCAGCGGTCCTCCCCCCCCCCCCCCAAGTTGCGCTGAGCATCCCCCCGCTGCTGCTGGTGGGGCCGCGGAGGGGTCCGCTGCCCCCCGGCCGCTCCCGGCGCGGCGGGCGGAGCAGGAGAGCGGGGAAGGAGGGAGAGAGGAGGGGGGGGGGGGGGGGGGGAAGGATTAAGTTGGGTTTTTTTCCCCCTGTTGTGTGTGTGCGAGCGGTGGATCCCGGCGGATGCGGGCAGGGATGCGGCGCTGAGGAGCGGGGCGCGGGCCCCGGGAGCAGGTAACGGGGCGGCGGCGGAGGGAGGACAAGGGAAGAGAAGCGAGGACATCTTTGCTTCTTTCCAAATCCATGCTGATGGAGGAGGAGAAGCGAAGGAAGAAAGAGAAGGGGGGGGGGGGGGGAAGGAGGTGAGATGGAGGGGGGGAAAAAGAGGAAGGGAAAGGGGGGGGGTGATGGTGGTGGTGGTGGTGGGAGGCGGCCGCGCAAGTTGCGCGGGCGCGGAGCGGCGGGGTGAAGTGGGAAATCTTTTGTTGTGCCGGGCTCCGCATTGTTTACTTAGTGCCGAGCGCCGGCGACAGCATCTGCCGGGGGGATTAACGGGGAGGAGGCGGCAGGAAAGTTTCGGCAACGGGAACCCCGCGGGGAGACGCGGCCGGATGCTCCGCGGTTCCCCGGACGCCGCGGATGCGGCGTCCGGGGTACCGCGGAGCATCCGGCCGCGCTCCTCAGGGCTTGTGTTTTCCTTTAGGGGGGGTTTTACTTCTCCTCTTCTCCTCCCCCCCTTTCCCCCATATTAATATCTTTTTCCTTTCCCAAAAAAAAACACCAAACAATTTCCCGTAAAATATTATTTGTATGCTTTTAAAATTTCTTCCCCGTTTTTAAACATATTATTTAAAATTTCCCTTTCATTTGCGCGGCATCGACCCATCCATCGCCTCCCAACTCTCCAGCGTTTAGCCGGTCGGCAGGGCACTATCCCCCTCTCCAGCGCTGAAAACACTGAATTTCCTTAATATTTATTGATTTTATTGATTATTCCCCCCCCCCCCCCTTCCTCCCCCAATCTATTTTAAGCCTTCCCTTGTTATCACTAGAAAGCAAAATCAAAGGAGCTGCATTGATGTGTGGGTTTCAGCGTGTTCTGTGGTTCTTCCCCCCCCCCTTAAAAATCATATCTCAATTGAAAATATAATACTTGCTAGACTTGCTGAAAGGGAAAGAACAGCCTTTTGTCCAAGCAAGGACGTGCCCCAAGGTAAATCCTGCCCAGAGCTGAGCTCTTAGTCCTTTCCCGGGTCCCATGGCTGCGTTGGGAGGAGGAAAGCGGGAGATGGAGATCTCAAAGTAGTAGAAGTAATTTCTTCTTTCAGCTCGACTTCTGCCGCTGCCTTTGAATTGCCAGCAATGAATGTACGTAGCTCTAATTGAAGTACTTTAATCATTCACACTTGATTAAGTATACCGTGACCGGAGGAGAGGAGGGCGCAGGGCTCCCCAGAACGCCAGGGATGGGATGACATTTTAATCCTGTGTTTTAAAAAACATTAGCGAAGCAGGAAAAACGAGAGCCGGGGACGGTTCGGGATAATGGACCCTTGTTTCCATACAGATGGTGGCTCAGCGCCGGGGATGAAATTGCAGCTATGGCAGATATTTAGGGAGGAATGAGAAAGAAAAAACCAAGGGGAGGAAAAGGCACGTACTTTTCAGTTTGTTTAAGCAGAGCGAAGAAAATAATGCTGGAGGAGATGCCTGGTGACAAAATGCTTTTGTTCCTGTTTCCATCAGTGCGTAAGGGCGCCGACCTGCTTTAGCATTCTTTAAAGGTCTCTTTTCCAAGGAAAATTGAAGACGGTCTCATTATAGGAGAGTGTGTTCGGAATACCATGAGCTGTTTATGAATTCCGAGGTGGCTGCTGAATCGCCGACATTTCAATTCCACATCCCTTGGTGTGTGTGTGTGTGTGTGTGTGTGTATGTCCCAAAAATAATAACAGGAATTGTTTGTGGCGATGTGTTCTGTAATCTGTTATTACCACAAAGCTGATTTGTGCTCCAGCTCCGGAGCCGACCAAGGGAAAAACTGAATCAAATCTCAGACAAAGATTGGTGTTTCCTTCACCTCGCAAAACTTTGTGCCGCAAGGGCAGCCCCGAGCGCCGATAAACGCGTTTGTTTGGGGGCTGTCAGCTCCCATCAGGGCTTGTCTGGAAAACCTGGTGTTGGCAATGCAGGGAGGTGTTTATAGAAAGGAGCTTTTCTTTTTGGAGGGGTTTGGGAACCCACCTGTAAGTCATTACCAGGGAGCAGGACGGGGGTTCGCCTTCATCATTAGTAAATGCTGCACATCTGGGGCTTGCGGGCAGCTGCTTGCTCCATCCCAGTCTTCAGCCCTGGATGACCAAAGGTTCTGTCCCTTTAAAAGTCCTAACCAAGTAGTTCTAAAACTGAACAGAAAAGAGTCCGGAGTGGTGAAACCCTCCTGTGTCTTGAAGCGTGGATTGCAGGAGCTGTCAGCTTCCCATTTTCCCCCTGGAATCGCAGACTGAGATGGTCCAGAGTTTTATTGTTGACTTTACAGCATCCACACCCCAGGTGATGTTTTCTCGTGACTGCTTTCCCCTGGATCTAAAGTAGTTTTCCTCCTAGCCCAGCCTGTGTGGGATCCCTGAGGATCGGCTCAGGAGAGCAACCCCTGTGGAGCTCTTACCCCCACCTGCTTTTGCGGGGCAAAGTCCTGCCCTTTTCCACTCGTGCTTTTCCTACATGGAAAATGTTCAAAGGAATTTGTCCATAGGGAAAGCTGTAGGTTGCCTTTAATGCTGCCGTTCCAGTACAGACTCATCACTGGGGTCCGATGGTAATATTCCTTATACCAGGAAAAACATCAGCCTCCAAGTATGAGGTCCCAGGCACGACTTGGAAGTCGTGCACTGAAACCTTTGGCCAGGAAGTTTGATTTATTCATCGGGCTGGCTGCAGTTCAAATAGAACTTCTTCAGTTCAGCTGACTCCAGTGAGAATATGGACTGCAAGGAAAAAGAAACCCCTTAAATCTGTGTTTCTCCAGCCTTTTGCAAAAGGTAGGTTAATTTGGGGAGGCTTGGGGGGGGCTGTTCGTAGCAGCAGGGATTGAAAGTGGCTTCGTGTTTAAGTAGAAGGAAAGGAAAAGCTGCTCTAAACACAGCACTGGCAAACTGCAAGTGTTTTGTTAAAATGCGGTGGATGATGCTGCTTGTAAAATCTGATAGGTGTCATGTTTACTCCTCACATCAGATCTAGCAAGTTCAGCTTTCTGTGCTTTGTATTCCACTTGTAGTAAGTTAAAGAAGGGGAGAGCGGAGCTGCTGGTGAGGAGCTCTTCAAACGGGGGTGATTACATCTGCAGTAGGACCCCTTACCCCAGCAGTTAAGGATGTTTAGATGAGCTCTTAGGCAGAAGCTCTTCCCTGTGAGGGTGCTGAGGCACTGGCACAGGGTGCCCAGAGAAGCTGTGGCTGCCCCATCCCTGGCAGTGTTCAAGGGCAGGTTGGACACAGGGGCTTGGAGCAAGCTGCTCTAGTGGAAGGGGTCCCTGCCTGTGGCAGGGGATGGAGCTGGATGAGCTTTGAGGTCCCTTGCGACACAAACCAGTCTGGGATATGGTATGATATTTAGATTAGAGGTACTGACAGGAGAGATCAGGGCTCACAGGCGAATATGGACCATGCAGGAGGGAGCGCAGGGGGCTTGCTGGGTCCCCTCTTGCAAGGAACACTGAAACTTTAGAAGGGAAGTTTTGGGAAGTTGCTGATGGCTTTGCTCTGCACTGGGATAACACAAACATTTTAGCCAGGAATTGGTGTTTTCCCCACCAGTGGAAGATACAGCTCTAAAACGGAGTTCGTCACACCCAGGTATGCCTGAGCCAACTCTCATTCCTTCCCCCACGTTCCTGTTTTTTTGTTCCTTCCCTTTTGCTACAGGAAATAAATACAAGTTTTAGGTGAAGGGATGAAAAATGCCATGCCCAAGCCTTCTTACTGTGCCGTGCACATCTTCTTCTGTTCAGCCCCATTGTGGTGAGGAGACCGGAATCTCTGGTGGTTTAGAGTGCCAGGACCAGGTAGCACTTGCTGTGAAGTCAGCATCAGGTTTTGTTACCAGAGCACAGAAGAATCAGTTGTTATTTAGTTTGTCCTACAAGTGATGATGCTTTAGGAGCCTGCGCTCCTCCTGTCTTGCACCGTGATCCCTGGTGATTTCTTAGGAACCCAGAATTGTTTTTACAGGAATAAACACCTGGAGTTTGTAAACTACTTTGTGTTTCTCCTCTCTGAGGTGGTAATGCTGGAGGGATGTCACACTGGGGAACATGATGGTGAGATTACAAAGATGAAGACTTCTCGTTCAGAACGAGGTACTAGACCTGTTGAGAAACAGGAATCCCATTTTGTCACGTTTATCTTCAAGGCAAGAGGGGCCTGAGTCCAGTTTGCTCCAATCTCTACATTTGACTCCCTGCCTGAACGTGCCGTGTTGAGATGGTGAGATAGTCACAGGCTTTGTGGTTCATTTTGGTCTGTTGGGTTTGTTTTAGCTGGTTTGGTGAGGGGGGGACACGGTGGTGTGCATGGGAAGTTCTTGGTGGTCCTGCTGGCTGAGTTGTTGGTGTTTTCTTGCACTGTAATGATTTATTAGTGCCTGGGTTATATGATCCATGGGGTTATTAAAAAGAAATACAGCTGGAATAGTTGGAGGGGAAAAACGTGGTGTGGTACCAGAGTGGTCTGATGGAGAGGTTTGCACCTGCGTGTCCTGAAGTTCAATGCTGGTGGGATGGAGTTTGTTTTGGCTGGGCTGAGGTCTGTAATTACATGTCCTGCATGAGGAGGAGAAGCATGGTATTTTCCTTCAAACACTAAAGCTGTGGTGCTGCAGAGGATGCCCTCAATGGTACACATGTCATCACATCGGCTCCGTTCCCATCACTGCCACTCATGGTTTTGGGTGTTTCACATACATGTTGTCTATGGAGAATTCGTGCAGATCCTTAGGGGTGGACATGCAGCCGCTGTCGGAGCCCTGCAGTGACCACGGGGAAAGCTTGGAATTGTTAGCACCGACTTTGGTGGAGCCATCAACCCCTCATGGAGGTCATCGGTACCGCTGCATTGTGGCATTGCCAACTTCAGGAATGTTTGGGGAGTTTTAATCCCATCCTGAAATTCCAGCCGGGAGCATATCCTGCTCTGGGGGGTGCTGGAGGCTGGTCTCTGCTCTGTGGTTGTGCCAGGGTAGGACTGCCATCACGTTCCTGGGTCCCCCTGCTCCACAGCCAATGGGAGCTGTGTTCCTTTGCATTGCACGGTTATTTGGGATAATCCAGCCTTGTTTTTCAAATAGGTGGTCCTCCAGGTGGATCAGGGTAGGCACCTTGACGTGTTTCTGTAAAGTCCCATCTACTCTGGAACTTGACTGTAAAATGCAAACAAAGCCCAAGTTACTCAAATACATCCGTGGTAGATTTTAGTTATTAATGACTTGCTCCTCCAGCCTTATCTGGCAGCAGTTCCATGTGCTCTTCAAGCCAATAAAAACCAGTGGGCCTGGTGAAAGTAACTGCCCTGCTTCCTTCTGGGCTTCTGCCTGTCCCTGCTGCCAGCAGAAGTGTTTATATGGTTAAAGCAGCCTGCTCAGTCATTGCATGTGGGGCTCTGCTTCACCCCCTTAGGTCCTCTCCCTAATCCCCTCCAGCAGTCTGAGCAGCGATAGATGAGGAAGAACCTTTACCACCATGGTGACCAAATCAAGGTTGACCAAATCACACCCATCTTTGGACCCAGGTACCCTGGCTTTTTGCAGGGATGCTGGTAGCAACCTCTGAGTTGATTTTTCACACCAGAACTGCCGTGGTTGCTCCCATGTCCATTAACTTGTGTAATGTTGTCAAACACTCAGCCACTATTTCTTTGCAACGTTGCATACCAATTATTACTTAAATAGACCCTGAAGCACAGCACAGAGGGAGAATGTGTGGATTAGAGACATAATATTTACAAGGAGCCAAGTCTTTAATGAGACCAGGAATAATGCAGATGGATTCTCTGTTGCTAAATATAACAGATATGGCATGGATGCTGCCTATCATTTTTCATAGTGACCCGTTCACTTTGGAAAAAGAGGAGCTTCTGTGCTGAGGAAGTTGGCAAAAAATTGTAGGATAGTCCAAAATGAGGCTGGCTTTTGGTTATTATTGTGATAACTATAATGTACGGCTCTGCGAGGTACAAAGGACCCGGGCTGGGAGTGTGGTTGAGCCACTTTGAGATGCTGGTGGATTTTGGGAAGAGCAGTAGGTGTGCAAGGAGGGCAGGGTCAGCCCCAAATGAGGTAGAAGGGGATGGAAATCCCTGAGTTTCCACACAGCTGACAGACTCATGGAGCTGACAGCATCATTGTTAGGGTAGGAAATAACCAAACCCAACAATTCATCACCGGGCTGACTCCTGCACAGACAGTGGGTGTCGTGCCGTGGGATGCAATGAGCGCTACAGGTCCTCAGCCTGCCCTTGTGGATATTCTGGATTATGTTTAGGGAACATGGTCCCTCTCTTCTCAAAACACAATTCCCTTTCGGCCCCACTGGTTTGTCCAGAAGGTTTCCTGGCTTTCCTGCATCTTTTCTCTTACTGCATCCCACATCCCTTACTTACATCCGCATATGTACCTGGCTGAGGCTTCCCCAAAGTGTGCGGTCTCTGTAGCTGCCTTATTCCCGTACAGGTGATTCACTAAAACACTTTGGGTGTGAGGAGCTCATAGTTTATGTTCCAGATGAAGATTCTAATGAAAAGTTGGCCTTCTGCAGGCCCCTTGAATTACTGCATCTCAGCTTTCCTCCTTGCTTTTATCAGCATACCCTTTGGTTTTACGACGATACATGTGTGTGGGGAAGGGCCTTTGTTCCTGTTAGCTGGAGGGAAAACCCTGTAAATCCCCCTTTAAAAATGTGCTAGGCCAAATACAAGAGTAGTGATACCTGTAGAGCTGCCATAAAGTGTTGAGGGTTTTATTAGGTTTATGCTGAAAACCAGGTTCTGCGTGAGAGGGGATGTGGAGGAAATCAGCAATTTAAGCAATTAGGCTAAATTCTAGATGTTACACTTAAAAGTTGTAAGACTTCAGCTTTGCTGTGATTAGTTCTGCATGAAATTAATTCAATATATGGGGAAAAACTCCACCTTTTCATTAGCTTTCATGATCTTGCTGTTATCTGGCATTCCATGAGCCCACAGCACAAGCTCCTGCAGGTTTTATGTTTAATACAAAAATGGTGCGGTGCAAGATTTGAGCCTAGAATTAGGGTATCCAGGCGCTCAGTATTAGAATACCTACCCTAACTTCAGTTCTTGCCCTCTGCTAGTAACAACAGTGTTTCTCAGATGAAATCCCTATTCTACCTATTTTCCATTCCTAGAAGGACACAGGGTTTTTATGCTCTGTACTGTTATTCCTAGGAGAAGAGACAGGATGACATCTTTTTCCCATCTGCAATGTCTGAAGAGCAGAAAGCACACATCTATTATCTGGACAACCAAAGTTACGAGTATTAGAAAGAAGCAGCATAGACAGATTTGGGGAGAGAAAGTGCAGTTTTGTCTGGCCATCAGTTTGACGTACTTCTTGACTCTGTGCTCTCTTGGAGGTGACCCAACTTCACTAAATCCTAGTTCCAGCCTTGCTTGGAGTATGGAATCTCACTCTTGTTTAGCTCCAGGCACTGAGGTTGTGGCCAGTGATTTTTGTTGTGGTCGTTCCTGAAACGGAATGATATATCAGGAGGGAGAATCTGGGCAAGTGGGTCTCTGCTTGCACATGTCACCTTCATCCATTGTCCTTCTGGGCTGTTTAGGGAGCTGGACACCAAGGTGGGGTGCACAGCCCTTACGATACAGTCAATGTCTGCACATCCAAGTGTTTGAGAGGGGAATCGAGAGCAGAGAACAGAAATCAGAGCTTGAGGAGAGAGGCAAAGGGATGCAGGGAGAAGCTGCGGCTGGTAATGATGAGAACAACAAGGAGTTTGTGTAAAATATTAGAAATACAAGCAGGTTACTAGGTGAAGTTAATAGCAAAGACAAAATTATTACACTTGTTTGGCAGGAAAAGTGATGGTATGTTTAGAGACTGTGGTAGAAATGAATGTCGAACAGCCGCTGCTTTAGTCAGACCTTTGAACATCAGCCCTGGTGTCTCTCTTTGAAGAGGTTTACAGAAGAAACAAGCCACTAATGTGTATTTTTTTACTAAGTCTTGAAATACTGGAGAATTCTCTGCAAGCTGTAGCAGTGCTCATGGTGTAGTATTATAGACAAGCAATAAAAGGGGCAGGCTGAGTAACAACAGTTCGAATCACTGGGAGGGGACTTGTTTAATGAAGGGGGGAAGGACAGCGATGCACTCAGTCTCCATCAGCATGAGTTTAGGGGCAGCACACCCTTTAGAGCTAACTTTTCTTTTTACATTTAAAGAGCTCATCGATAGGATTGAAACAGGGAACTACAGGGATTTCTACAAACTTAAAATTCAGCAAGAGATGCAGCTTGGTACAGCACCACTGTTTTGGTTGGGGATGTGCAAAACTGAGACTCAGCGGTGTCAGCTCTCAAAATACAGTTGTAAAATCAAAACACAGTTGTAAAATCAGAAAGAATTTCCACGCATCCATTTCTAGCCGCCTCTCTGAGCGCTCATTTCTGGTCCTTACACTGCTTACTGTGTTTGCGAGCAGCCTGTGATAAGGCAGAGTCACCATGGCTGAAGCTTGAAATGTCACTAAGATTGGGAGAGTGGTAAACACTGAAAAGGAGTGACCGCTGGTGAAAGCAATTTGTATTGCCTGGATACAAGCAGGTAATACTTCTCAGATGGCCAGCTGTAAATCTCTCTGTCTGAGAGCAAACAATGCAGGCCCTACTTCCAGGATGCTGTCTGGAGAAATCATGTCTGTATAGAGGAGCGAGGAGTCACGAGCCGGTGCTGCTAATAAGATATTATGGTCAAAGGTCTTGTGTGCTTCTTGCCTGAGTTTGCAGTTGGCTGCCAAGCTGGAAAAGGGATGTGGTAGCCTACGTGGGCCCAGAGACTGTTGAGGAGGGTCTGCGAAGAGCTCAGGGAATGCTGAAGGAATTGGGAAGGGATGCAGGGAAAGGGTCCAGGACCTCCAGCTGCTTGACTTATACAGGAGAGCCTTGAAAGTAAATTGATTAAGACAATTAGTGTTGTCATGGGTTAAATAAATAAAGTCATAGAATCATAAACTGAATAATAAAGAGCTCTTGGGTCTAGTAGGGAGAGTTTTAACAAGACCCAATAGTTGGAAGGTGAAGCCAGGCAAAGGCTGTGGCTGAGGTTCATGTTTTCAGCACTGTTGATGCTGGAAGAGGCTGCTGAAGGTGCCGGTGGTTACTCCACATTGGAAACACTGAGTTCAGGGATATCTGTTCACTGAAGTGAGCATCACTCAAGCAGAGATGAATTTAGGTAAGTTAGTGTGCAGTGTGTCAGGCTGGAAATCACAGTGGTCTCTCCTGACCTCAAAATCCATGGGAGCCCATCATTTGAATGAGTGTCCAGATGCTTGCAGATCCCCCACACCAGCATTAATGATTTTCTTCAAGAGGATGACTTGCAGAGAGACCTGAAGGTGCAGATTGCAAGATGTGACCTTCAGCACTCAGGGAAGATCATAGATCCTTCATTTCCCAGCATTTCCCTTGGTGTGTCTGTCACAGGGATGAATTGCACCAACACCAGGTACTTGGCACTAGGTAGGAGTTAGCAGGGGCGGTGTTAGCCCATCTTATGGCTAATGCCTGGTCAGATGTGAACTACCTTAGGTACAGGAAGGAAATAAGAATTATTTTTTTTTTATAGTTGTGTGCTTTATGTAGTTGGGCAGAATTTAGTTAAACTCCAGATTTTGGGACGCCAGGAAAAACTCCAGCTTATGGAAAACTTCTCAGTAGAAGAATACAGACAGGAGCTGAAAAATCACATTGCTCAGGTCATGGCTGGAACAACCCAATGTGTTTGTGTGCAAATGCATTTCTATTTTGAAGCAAGAACTTACAGCTGGATGTTTGTAGATTTACTCCGCTTTTAGGTGAGTTTCCAGATTGGTCTGTCGGTCTCATCCATCATTCATGGATGAGGTTTGTGGGATTGCTGGGCTCTGGTCTGTGTTGTGCTTGAATATAAAGAAGCTGTCATGGCATGAGTGTTGTTTTAAATGCTCTTCGTGCATGTGTGTCTGTGTGTATATGTATATATATATATTTACACAGGTATATATCTGCTGAGTTTACACCGGGTTATTTTAGGTCTACAAGTTGAATTTCGTATAAGCCTACTTGCATAGAAAAGAGAAAAGCAATGTAGCAAGACAGGCTCACATGGTAACACAGCTTGGGCTAATGCTATGAGTTAAGAACATTTAGACGTTTGGCTTTGTATGATTTAGCTTAAACAAACAAACAAACAAACGTTGCATTAATCTCATTAGTCGAGCAAATGAAATAAACCTTTAAGGCACTTAAAACATGCTGATATTAGTTAGCTGTGAGACCAGTGAGACCCGTTGCCAGAGAGCACATCTACTCCTGTGCATAAAGTTACTCACGTATGTAAATGCTTGCAGAACAGGGAGTTACCCCTGGAGTGGTGATGGAGCTGGCATGGCTGGATGTGAATTTGGTGGGAACTGCAGATGCAATGGGAATTTTTAAACTTTCAAGATTTGGCGGCAAAGGTGCTGGGAAGAAAGATGGGGAGAGACCCTTTTAGTAGTGCCTGCAGGGACAGGCCAAGGGGAATGGCTTTAACCTGCCCGAGGGGAGACTGAGATGAGCTCTTAGGCAGAAGCTCTTCCCTGTGAGGGTGCTGAGGCGCTGGCACAGGGTGCCCAGAGAAGCTGTGGCTGCCCCATCCCTGGCAGTGTTCAAGGCCAGGTTGGACACAGGGGCTTGGAGCAAGCTGCTCTAGTGGAAGGTGTCCCTGCCCGTGCAGGGGTTGGAGCTGGATGAGCTTTAAGGTCCCTTCTAACACAAACCAGGCTGGGATTCTATGATTCTAATTGCATTCACCTACTTGAGGAAAAGTGGGGGCACAAAGGGTGAGGTTTTTTGCTACTGGGTCCAGGCACTGCTCACTGCATTGACAATGGGCATCTGTGTCTCTACATTCCTTCTTTATCCTTCCACTATAAAAGATGCGAGTGCAAAAGTTCTTGTGGGGAATGTGACAGAAACCCCTAAAGCTGTCATGCAAAGCAATATATTCCTATGCAGCACATCCTACATCGCTCTGGTACTGTGATGGATGTGACAAACCTAAGCCTGGAGAGGTGGGTTTTTAGCATCCTGAGCACTGCACTTTATTTAGAGGAAAACATAATAATTCTATTAACTGGGACGCATTAGGACAGGCCAGGAATTTTCTGTTGTCTTTCAGTTGCATTTGTTTGGGCTTTGGTTCTCAGAGAACTGACTGAATGATGTGTCATGTTTATGAAATCAAGAGTACCTAGCTATTTTCGTACAGCTCTCTTAATAGAGATTAAACACAAAATAAAGCAGGATGCATCAACAGTGATATTCCCATAAGCAATATTGTAACTTGTATGCAGGGTAATTATATTTTGTACACTTGCCAATTAAGCAGTTACGCTTTAGTGAAAAATTACTTTCAAGAGAGGGAAGAAAAGTATCACAGTAAATCAAATAAAATATACATGTGTTGGAGGGTTTGGTGGATGCAGCTTGAAATGTTAAAACTTCCTGCTGTGTGCAGGATGCAGTACGTGTAGCGATGCTCTGTGTCCTGCAGTGTTTTGGGCACTGGAAAATAGCAGATAGGGAAAAAAAGGCATAACAAATATGTTGCTTTGGGGAGTAGCTGTGTGTTACGCGAGACCAAGAGCTCGGGCAATCCTGCTCTCCATCTCTCCATCCTCGCTACTACTGGGCTCCTGCCCTGCACCCTGCCCTGCAGTAGGTGTGGGTACCGGCCGGGTGGGCATCCCCACGTTGGGTCCATGCACCCCAAAGCCAGAGCAGCCACCTCGCAGCTCTCAGCCGCCCCTGCTTCTCTGGCATTTCTTACTTCCCTGTTTTGTTGGCTGGTGTGTTGGAAAAGGGCACTCAGATACATCAGAGTTGGGCTCTGGCTGGTTTTCAACTGTTTTCAAAGAGTTTGGTTCTTGCAGTTGTGTTTTCACCTGGTGTCAATGATGTGAGACCATTCTGAGCCCTGCTTGGGAAAAAACCCTCACAAAATGACCCACTGCCAACAGTTCTTGGCTTTCTGTTCTTCACCCTCATTGATGGCAATGGCAGCAGGGAGATTGAGATGAGCTCTTAGGCAGAAGCTCTTCCCTGGGAGGGTGCTGAGGCGCTGGCACAGGGTGCCCAGAGAAGCTGTGGCTGCCCCATCCCTGGCAGTGTTCAAGGCCAGGGTGGACACAGGGCCTTGGAGCAAGCTGCTCTAGTGGAAGGTGTCCCTGCCCGTGACAGGAGCTGGGAGTGGATGAGCTTTAAGGTCCCTTCCAACACAAACCAGGCTGCGATTCTGTGATAATAAAAATACCAAAACCCAAAACACTTCCAAATGGCTCTGATGTCCTTTCCTGAACTCTCTAATACAAAAACAGCCTTGTAAGTTGGAGTGAGAAGGAAGCCAAGCTCCCCAGGTGTTTGCTTTGGAGGTGTGGCTGCATTTGTGAGGCACAAGGCTGGAAAGCGATGGTGCTACCAGAGCTGTGGGAGCCAGAGCTCCCATCAACACATTGGGCTTAGGAGCCTGCAACCTTTGGAACACAATAATTTGTTATCTAAATTGCTAATGTTTTAAATGTTCATGTCTGAGTGTGCCTGGCATGGTTTGTCGTTGCAGTGTTACAGATCTACATGCTTTCAATGATCTACAGAAGGTGTTTGCATGGAAAAAGCTTGTGATGAGAGTTTAGTTTGAAGATGACAAAATAAAGCAGTGTAATAAAATACCTTAAACTGTGATGTACAGTGGGGCTCCCAGATGCCCTCTGTCTCTGTTTTCCTGGCCACTGGCCCCTTCCCAATGTGCTGGCTCCTGCCTTTCCCTGCTGTGCTCTGAGTAGGATGCGGATGCTCTTGGGCAGGCTGTGATTCCATGCTCTGTCTCCACTCCATTTCCATGCCCAGTCCCGGTGCCGGTGATGAGCCTTTTACCTCTTTGTTTCTGCTGCTGTCACTTGGAAGGCTGCAGGATCGGTTTTGTTCCCCTCAAGTCCTGTGCTGTTGGTTCCTCAGGAGCCTGGCAGCCGAGGGGAGTTTATTTCTGTTGGGTTATTTTTAGCCCGATGCTTCTGGCCCTGCTGTTGATGCTGGCGGCCACTCTGCAATGTAATGGTGTGGAGCCGTGTAACACGGCGAGGCCCTGTCTGTGGGTTCCGTTCTCTGGGACACAAACAGCAAATTTTGTCGAGTCTAAATCGTATTTAGCATCATTTCTTTTCCAACACCCTATCAGTAGCCTGCCTTCTGCTCAAGACACAGGACTTCGGTCGAGTTGCAGGGTTTCTATGTCACCCATCAGCTTCATCAATGCTTTATAACCTTTCCTCCTCTCCCTCCTACCAGCCTGAGCCTCTCTGCTAATTTTAATTTGAGAAGAAATAAGCCAAGGTATGCTCAGAGTAGAAGGAGATGATTATCACAATGGAATAATTACATTTTGGTACTTGATTTGATTTGTTAGCTGGAAGATTAGTCTGAAAGCAGAGAAGTAAATGAACGCATTGTTGACTGCAGGAAGTTATTTATGAGTTTTTACTTCTGTTTAAAGGAATTCCCCCTGTGACTTAAGTAGCAGTGCAATTTATGGCCTTTCACATGGGGTAGCTGAATAAATAAATAGAATAAAGGCAGGAAGAATGAAAAGAAATGGTACCAGGTTTTGGGGGTGTAAAGTTTCTGCTGTGGAATGCATGAAGCTATAGCTTTCAAACCCCAACCAGACACATCAACAAAAATAATGCCCGTGTTCCGTGATCCCAGTGTGGTTTGAGTTAATTATGGTATGGCAGGAGAGATGCTTGCATACTCACACCCCCTGTATGAGCTTTGTCTTATGTTTCTGTATTTTTTCCATAACTATCTTCATGTGATATTCCTTCCATGGCTGTTTATCCTATTCTTTATTCCATAAATCAAGCAAATAGCATGATTCAGAGGGGAGAAACGATGTCTGTGCTGGACATCTAACACTGGGAGTTGCTGGTGCTTTTTTGGTATGATGGCTCTGTGGCAGATGGAGGTGAAGGAGGACTGCTGGACATGGGTTAGGAAGCACTCAAGAAGTGATGAGGATGCTTGGACATGGGACAGGTTTGGACAGAACTGTGGGGGGGAATTTGAAGCCATAGAAAGCTCATATGTGGAAACAGAATTGAGAAGCCAATCCTAGTAGAGTTAATGAGTCTTCTGCTGCTGTCGTAGATGGCATGATGTTGGCATGGCCCTTCAGTGGGCCAGCCTCCTGCGATGCGTCTGTGCTGCGGTTGCTCACCGGCAGAGCAGAAGCAGGCTCTCAGCACCAACCTTGTCTGTTAAACCTTGTCACCCCATACTCGCTGTGTTGATACCGTGTCCTGGGTCAGCAGGATGCAGTAAAGTGGAAACAACGGCAAACCTCCTGCTCTGGCTCTGGGAAACGTCGGTGACGAGTGCGCTGATTCTGTCAGAGGAAATCAGGGATGCTCCTGCGCCTTGGAGCGCCGACAGAGCCAGGCTCTGCTCTTTGCAAGCTGCCGGAGTGATGCTGATTTACACCAGATGCTTATGTGGTCCAAAATTGTGCTTCAGAGTCGCTGGGACATGGATCAGACTTGCTGTGCTTTCGGGAAGCCCATTGGGCACATCTCCTACCTTTTCCAGGTGGCATGTCCCAGTGTTGGCAGCAGCTGGGGGAGAATGTCAGCAGGAAAGCAACACGCTGACATCTCCCAAGGCTTCGTATCATGAGTACAAGCTTCAGGGTTTGGAGGTGTTCTCTTCAAGGGAGAACCTGAGATAGTCCCATTTACATCTTGGGTGTTTGGTTGCTCCTGCATTTGTGTATTACCGTGTATAAAAGCAACTGGGCAAGCAGAAAAAGCAGAGGCAAGATACAAAATTCCTTGCTATCCCCACATTGTCTTGGTCAAGGAGCACTTTCAAGGTGTAAGGAATGGGAACAACACTCCCTCGGCTAGCAAAAGGATTCATTGTCTTTGTGGAGATGGGAAAATGATTTGGAGAGGACAGAGGAGATGTGCTCTCACCTTGGAGTATAGTGCTTGCCATGTTGTTCAAGAGGCTGTATTAGTTTCCATGTGTGGTGTTAAGTTTATCCAGGTGTGAATGTTGTGGTGGATGTCAGGCAGGATCTGCTGTGGTGGTCCAGCTTGCATGGGTCATACAGAAGATGTGATTTAGGGAGCAATAGGAGGAACTCAGAGGGGTGGTTGGTGACATACTTTGTGTGTTTGAGAAACCCATCAAAAGGACGCGCTTGACTCTGGTATTAAACTTTGATGGGTTTTATTTAAACATTTGACACCGATCATCAGTGTTGTTTCAGCAGAAGGTATTGGTAGATCATAAACCAGAGGGTAGCTGCTCATTGAGAGATTATGTATTTATAGTTCCAAAGGGTATGGTACATTCCTTTGGGAATTCCCAGAAATCTTGGATGCCCTTTGCAACGGGTGGTGGAGGGAAGGGTCAGGGGACTGGTGCAGTCACTTCATTGCCCCTCACAAGCTGAACCCACCAGTGTGTTTTTTCCATGGTGCATGGGCAAGTATTCAATGGAGGGGCACCTTGGGGAAAGCATCACGTGTCGTGGTGGGAGGTTGGGCATTGAAGGCCAATGCAAAGTTCCTCTCTATCCTTAACTACATTAAACTCATTTATGGCGTGATGATGAATGTCATGTATGAATCCGCCAAGAAAATGCTGATGATGGTCCTGGCTATTTTTGAGCACTTTGGATGCCTTTTGAGGTGTGATCAGCACAGAGTGCTGCCAGTGGGCTGCGTTGTGTCCCCGTTGCCTGGCACTGACATGCTTTCCCCAGTACTAACAGTCCCTTTAGTCATATTCTGATTTTTAAATACTGAGTGTAAGCTTTAAGTAAGCCAGAGTTGGTGCTGATTGTGATTTATGTTACGCTGGCCATGCTGTACTTTGCTGTGTTACGCACCAGAAAGTTGAGAACATTGAGATAAAGTCCTTCCATAAAGTGCAACAAATTCTCATCATCAAGGAGTAATTGGTGATGAGTTACTCCTTGAGTAATAATAGAGTACAAGTAAGATTTGATATAGCAATTGTAGCTTGATCTTCTGCACTTCATTACATTATCCCTGTGGTGGTAGGGAGAAATGGGAGGTGTACTTTATTTTCCAGTTGGAGTACACTTGTTTGGGGTGGCCTTGCTCTTCATGTGGCTTTGTGGGGGAGAATTTGCAGTCGGGATTTCCATTGATGCTAATGAGTGTTATGCCCATGCCCTTCACTGTCCTGGTGACAGAGGAGGAGAAATAATAATTGAATTCTTTGTCATCTAAAAAAAAGGAAAATGACCCTAAAACGTCCAGTCTGTCAGTAGGAAGTGACTGAGAGTGGGAGCTGCCTTCCTTTTGGTGCGCTTGAGCATTCATCAATAGCTGAGAGGGTTTTCCTCTGTCCCTCTTCTCTATTCCTTAAAATAAATGGGGAAAAAAATCCAGGAATGCATTTAACTGGGGAGAATAATGAATAATCTAAGGATGGATATTATGATTATAAACCAAAACACACAGGTTGCTAACCTAAACTTGTCTGGCATGAGTTGCAGTCGGTTTTCTTTACTCTTATGATGAATCCACTCTTCCATTTAAAGCCATTAGCTTTGGCGCAGCACCTGATTGAAAGTAAGCACAGTTAATATTTTTGGTTATAAATTTCAAGCATGCCAGTAAGAAATCATCAAAAAGTACAATTCTTCATGCAAAGCAACCAGAAATTCCTGTTAATGCCTGCACAAAACAAGAGGCAGGCTCTTTAGCGGCAGCTGGATTTTGCCGGTTGGGAAGGGCTGGTTGTGTGTTGGAATTACAGCGAGCCTGGCGTTAATAGGAGCTGTTGTGACACATCTTTTGTAGAGGAGTCTATCGGAAGGCAGTGAGGAAAGGGCTATACTTAATCAGTATAAATGTCAGTAGCATATTTTAATAAATTCTTGATTTTGCTTGGACTGTTTGCAATTGCATATTTAAAAGGGATCTGCCAGCCCCTTTCCAAGGTATGTGACATTTAAAAGATCTGTAAAGAAGATTGGTTTGACAGCTTCAAATTACATTTGAAAGAGTTTTTTTCCCTTTCAAAACAGAAAATGAATACTTCCTATTCTAAATGTCACGGCAAAGACATAAACATGTTTAATCAAATTATATATTTAATTTATGTAAAATGTAATTTTTTATTCATGCAAGAGGCTCACTTGTTACGTATTTTCCATCTACGAAGCTTTACAAAGTTGGTGAACTGCTGAATCTCTTGAATAAATCACTGCTCAACCATTTTTCGAGTCTTCCAAAATAGCCATTGGCTTATTGTTGGATTTGCCCGCTTCCAGGTATTTGTGTTTCACCCCAGGCTGCTGTGATGTTTTCATTAGCAGAATCATAGAATCCCATACTGGTTTGGGTTGGAAGGGACCTGAAAGCTCATCCAGTTCCAACCCCTGCCATAGCAGGGACCCCTTCCACTAGAGCAGCTTGATCCAAGCCCCTGTGTCCAACCTGGCCTTGAACACTGCCAGGGATGGGGCAGCCACAGCTTCTCTGGGCACCCTGTGCCAGGACCTCACCAGTGCCAAAGAGCTGGTCAGGTCTTGCTGGGGTGAAAGGGCAACTCTGATGGGTTGTAGTGAAGGACTTTTCAGGATGCCTTCATCTTATGACACCGTGGTTACACACCAAGCTTGTTGCTTCTCTGCATCATCACAGAGGGCGAGGGCTGTTGGCCATTCTTGCATCCCCTTGTGTGGTTATCTCCTGGTGAACCAAAGTCACTGTGATGAAGCTGCTGGGTCAAACCCATGGGAGAGGGGAGAGGGAAAGCTGTTGCATTTGTTGCTCTGGACTCCAGTTTTCATGACATACGCATCAAGGGCAGATATCTGAAACAGCCCAGCAGGTTTTGAGCAGATAAGGAGCTTTGGCTCCCTCCTGGCAGGGCTGCTGGCCTCTGTACTGCTGGGCAAGAGCTCACTGGAGCAGCTACCTGCTCATCTCTGCCTCTGCCAGCAAAGCCTCGTGGGTTGGAGCTGCCAGCAGCAGAGCCAGCGTCCAGCACCCACTGCCTTTGAGGATGGGTTGCTGCTCAACAGGGAAGATTGAGCAGTAATCCCAGGTGAGACCCCAGAGCAAAAGCCTGCTTTAAGCAGATGTGTGCTATCAGGTGGCATCAAACAGGATGGATGGGTGCCTGGGTGCTTGGGCTTTCTTGCTGAGAGAGGAAGCAATGGAAAGGAATTAACATAATAAAGCAAAAGCAGGGAATTCAGCTGTTTCACCTTTTTCTATTTTGATGTCTGCAGGCTTCATGTATGTACTGATCCAGCACAGATGTTAAACTCATGTTTGTCCCAGTAAAGGTCAGAACCATTAGGTTGGACCTGCCCTGGTATAAACATAGCAGGGCTTGGCGGACCTTTGAGCATGCCCTGCGGTCTTGCATCTGTGTCTCAGGATGGTCAGGCATCCTGTGTGTTAGCTTTGGCAGACTGGAGGATGTTGTACAGGTCCTAAAAGCCAACAAGGAGCAAAGAGTGTAGTCATGTTACTGGAGGGAAGAGCAGGACCTGCAGACTCCTCTGCCAAGCCCTGAGTTGACAGCAGTGTTTGACTCAGTCTCTGGCCTTGAAGAGCTGCCCTGGCTTACACAGCTTTATATCTAGTAGAGCTATTTACTAGATATAGTAGATAGTAAAGCATCTACTGACACCTCCCTTGTCCAGTTTTTAATCCATCTATAACTGGAATTAGTTATTCCGGTTTAAGTGCTCACTGATAGGAAAAGTCTATGGCACTGGGATTTAACTGCAGCACTCTGTGTGCACCACTGCCAGGCAGATCCTGCTTGAGGGCAGACCCAGACTATTGGAGGCATAAAAGCTTGAGATAGATACACCAGAAGGCATAGTCTGATCATCCATTTGGTAGACAGAGGTACCGATAGAGGTACCTTTCAGACAAGAACAGCGTGCACAGAAAGGAAGGGGCAAGCAGAGTCAGCATCAGAGCAGATCCCAGAAACCTGATGGTCCTCAGGTAAATCCATCCTCTAGCAGGAAAAAATGTTGGAAGTCTTTCCTCTAAGATAAGTAAGTCATGTTCTCACCTTCTTCTAAAACTGTTCTGTTCTCTTCATGTTCCCAGTGGGTATATTTGTGTCTATTTATTCATTTAAGTCATGGCCAAGGCAAAGCAACTTAAACAAGTACCTTGCATGCAAAGACCCCTGTCATGGAGCCATCCTGGAGGCTGCTCCATGTAGATGGGGTGACAACCACAGCTCTGGCCATCATGTCTCCCTTGAAGAGAAAGGCTTTCTTGGGTAAACCCAAACATCTGGAAGAGTTTGGGTCTTCCAGCTCCTTTTTGCTAACAGCAAAGAGGGGTTGAGTGAACGAAGTAATATTGACAAAGCTGTAATTTAGGTAATTAGCCAGCTGCCGTGCATTGAAAAGGGCAGGGAATATTTCTTCCTGTTTGCAGTTTCCTTAGAAAGGAAAATGTATCCAACTGGAGATAACTTGGGAACTCACAGTTTGCATGTAGCTAAAAACGTTGTGTTTGACAAATGGGGGAGGCCCCAAAGGCAGCTCCTATTTTCCAAGCCTTTCTCCCCCCACGTACCTCCAGCGGTGGTCTGATATTAAAGGAGTACAGGAGGTAATAGAGAGGTTCTGGTTTGCACCTGTTAATGTGAAATATCCTGATCCTGACTTGCTCCTTCCCTGGGATTTGGAAGCACCCTTCTTCAGGCTCAGGGACACTGAGTTCCCACGCAGTGGGTCAAAGTGTAGTCAAGAAGGTTTGTCTTACATCTCCATCCATATGTCAGTCTGGGACTGAAACTCAGGCAGGGCAGAACATTCTGGAGTTGGGGTACATTTTATTGCTTAAAAAAGAAAGAAAAACCTTGAAAATATCCCCAGCAATATTTATAGTTCAAACACAGTAGATTGGTGTGGAGATCTTGGAAGACAGAGAGTAGTAAACAGCAGAGACTTCCAGTGTGTTCCACCTTTATGTTTTAGGGGAAATGCACAGTCTATAGTTTTTTTTATTACCCATTTCAGCATGAAATATGTTGCCACATTAAGTTGTATATTTCCATTGAAATATATGGCAGGAATAAAATTCCAGATAAAAGGTAACTATTTGACATTCTGTATAGTTGTTGTCATGCTGTTAAAATAACACATTGACTACTAACTTGATATGAGACAAAGATGAAGAGGAAGCTGTGTCAGCGGGATTTTTCGAGGAGCCCTGTAATCCCGACATCCAGGCGGCTGCCTTCTCTCTCCGTACCCTTTCCTCTCGACTGCAAAAACAGAGGTTGCCCTGAAATATTAACATCCTGAGAACTTCAGTTTCTAAGTAAAATAACCCGCCCTGCCTCTTCCAAAAGAAAATAGACTTGCAGTACATCTCCCCAAAGCATAATGCTTAGAGTTTGGTTTCACCCTGCACGTGCTCTGCTGGGGACAGATTCCAGCTAAAATGAGAAGAAAGTGGAGGCAAACTGCAGTCACTTAGCTGTGCTAACGAGATTCCAAGAGCTTGCAGTTCCACACCGTGCACTGCCCAAAGCCTCAGTGTTGTAGGGTATAGGATCATCTCAAATGGGAAAGCTAGTGTTATTTAAATGCTGCAATATGTATTTTACCCCTCAGTTCTAATTGTTGTCATAGAATCCTAGTATCCCAGACTGATTTGTATTGGAAGGGACTTTAAAGCTCATCCAGTTCCAACCCCCTGCCACAGGTAGGGACATCTTCCACTAGTGCAGGTTGCCCCTGATGAGGAGAGGTGGGGAAAGAGGGATACATTAGGCCAGGAAAGGAGTCCATGGTCTGGACTCGCATCTCTGGGGAGCAAACTCTACCTCCACTGGGGGATGTACACTGAGTTTAGACATTGAGCCTGGAGGAACCGTCAAGTGCTGCCACCGCTGATAGAATTTGCACTGGCTTTGCTCTTGTTTTAGATGCCTTTGCCTTCAGCTATTTCCTACTCTGCATGCAAAATTCTTGCCTGGCAGTAGTTGGACTTACTGCTCATAGACTTCAGCTATGTCCTTACAGCATGTAACCAGACATGTAAAATACCCCGCATTAGCAAAAATAGTCATTTCTTCTCATACTTGGGTTGTTTTGCATCAAGTATAGTGACTGCAGGATGTACTCCTGGCATTGGATGAAGACCATTGATGGTAGGTGGTGGGTCAGCAAGAGAGTAAGGGGGTCAAAAAGAAACGTGGAGAGGGGCTTTGGACAAGGACCTGTAGGGACAGGCCAAGGGGAATGGCTTTAACCTGCCCGAGGGGAGACTGAGATGAGCTCTTAGGCAGAAGCTCTTCCCTGTGAGGGTGCTGAGGCGCTGGCACAGGGTGCCCAGAGAAGCTGTGGCTGCCCCATCCCTGGCAGTGTTCAAGGCCAGGTTGGACACAGGGGCTTGGAGCAAGCTGCTCTAGTGGAAGGGGTCCCTGCCCGTGACAGGGGTTGGAGCTGGAGAAGCTTTAAGGTCCCTTCCAACCCAAAGCAGTTTTTTAGCATTCTGTGATGATTCTATGCTCGCACTGTGTGCTTCCTCTGTGGATGTCCTCTGCGCATTATCCCCTTTTACTGCCCATTCGTGCTGATTTTGGGCGGTGGTGGGTCAAGTCCAGCATCATGGCATTCCTGCCCAGGCTCTCTGGAACCTCTCTGAGCTGCTGGAGTGGATGCTTAGGCTGTGGTGATTGCAGCAGAAAAGCAATCAGAGCTTCTGCCTCTGCATCAAGGTGCTGCACAGCCCTTGTATCAGCAGCTGGGTCTCAGTGGGTTTCAAGTGCTCTGAAACTCTTCTGTTACATTTGAATTCCTGCTCGCATGTCAAAGTGTCATCCCACAGTAGTGAGCGCTGACCCCTCTCTGCTCCTCGGGAAGTCACAGGAGGCTGAACCCACCCTGTGCAATGAAACCCTGCCTGGAGGGCCCCACCTAGGGATGTAAATACAAGCTGGTATTAAAAGATCCCAGAGATAACACCTGTAGCAATCAGTGAACTGGAACAGCCTGATAGTAAATTGGAATTTTAGTCAAAGGGAGAAAGTGTTCACTTCTGCCATTGTAAGTGACAAACCTGGGGTTTTCCACAATTTGTTATTTCTTCACTTTCCTTATGCTCATTTTCCTCCCTATTTATAGCTTTACATGTGTGCAACTTGAAACCAGCCAGTTTGAAATGTTCTAATCTCAGATTTTCCATAAACATTCCTGCCTGTGCCGAGACCCCTGTGCACTGAGTTTATGAAAACAATCCCCTCTAGGCAAAGATTTTTCTAATTGCCCAAATATAAGGGGAGAAGTTTATAATAAAGCGTTGTTAAGACCTTTAGTGTGATGCTGTGATTGTGGTATCTACAGATACGGCAAGAATTAGTTTTCAAGCGTTTTGCTGGATAAAGGGCAATTTTACAGTCGCATTACTGTTTCTGTAACTTGCTTTTGAGGCGAAACGTGCTTTTAAAGGTGTAAATAGTTCTGCTGTGACAACGCACACACTTCCCAACTTCAAAATACCTCTTTCAGGATGAAGAATTACTGCAGAATAATTGGTTCTGCTCAAACGTCTTCTCTTAAGCAGGTTTAATGTTTGATATAAGAGGCCTTGCGGGGTGTTATTTCAGACTCACACACAATAATATTAAGCTATTAGGCATTTCCCCCATATGTTAATGCTTAAAGGCTCGCCTGACAGACATGAATGTTATTAAAGGCCTTTGCAGAGGCGGCCACTGCGTTATTGCTGGGTGCTGCTATAATTACTGCACTGGTGAGATCTGCAGGTGGTGAACACCAGCAGAGTTTAGCTGAGACCAGGAGGAGCTAAAACATCATCTGTATTAAGAATAAAACCAGTCTTGGGCTTTTTCCCATGGTGGTGTGATGTTCCCTGATGGACCCACAGCACCAGAGGAGGGAAGATGCCAGCCACAGCATCTGGTCTTGCAGCCTTGCAGGTCACACTGAAAATCACATCATGTCCCTGGGTGCTGCCACTGCAGAAGTGCTGTTTCCCAGGCTGCTGGTCAGGGAAATAACAAATCTGGACTGCATCCTGGGTTGTCCTTATGAATCACCTGTGGATTTATACCCAAGTCCTTGGTGGTTTCCACATACTTTGTTGTGCTGGAGTTTCCTCTTTCTCCTGGTACCTTTTGGGTTTTTTTTTTCCCCTTCCCCAGCATTATGTTAATGGGATTTACTGTCCCTTTGAAATATTTAATGTAACATGGGCAGTGAGTGGTGTGTCTGGTCACTGGACCCTCTCTGCAGCTGCTGGCACTCCTGTCACTGGGATGCGTGTCTGGTACAGGAGGATACAGCAGGGTGTGAGAAGCTCTGGGCTCTCATATAGGGGCCCTATGTGGAAGTTACAAAAGCCTGAGCATCCTGGCAGGCCAGTGGGTGATGAGTCCATGGGAGAGCTGGGCTGCAGCCTGCATGGTGGGACTGGTTGTGGTGCTCTCTGTCAAGATGATGGTGATCTTAGTCCTACTGTTAATGGGAGCCCTCGTGGCACAGGTGACCCAGGGACAGAAATCGTAAGTCACCTAAATTCACCTAAATGCAGCCTTGACATCATTCCCACCTCCCTGCAGTTAACTTTGGAAGACTTTGGCTGAACCTTGCTGGAACAGGACCATGGTGTAGTCAGCTCAGTGGTGCGGTCAGTCTGCTTGCAACAGCACTTAAGAAATATTATTGACAGCAGCATCTGGGAGCATCTTACCCCAGGGTCAGCTTCTGCCCTCCCCAGGGGCTCCAGAGTACCATTGCTGTCTCTTGGGACTTCTGGTTGTACAGGAATGCTGGAGGAGGATGCGCTTAGAAAACCTTTCTGGTAATACAGCTCCATAACTGTGGGCAAAGACTGAACTGGGACCTCTGGATCAGGAGGTGTGAGCTGCTGCTGCCAGTGCTAAAAGCATTCTCTTTCTATTGCTTGATTCTTTTATAGCTGTCATTTTTAGGGTTACCTGGTACTCTAGGAAAGGGAGTGTGATGCTTTCAGTTCAAAACAGCTGACCCTTGGCAAAGAGTGCCTCAAAATTATTCACCTGGCTTTATGTGTTCAGAAAATAGCTGCTTCAAAGTAATCCTAAAATTAATTTGAAGACAGCTTTAAAAGGTATTTCTCTCATGACAAATGGCAGGTTTGGCAGTGGGTGCTCATCTCTTCTGCACTGGAAAGAAAGGTTTGCAGAAGGAGCTGGGAGAGACCTGTTGTGGTGGTGTTGCAGACTGCACAGGGCCTCTATAGACTCCTGTGGAATACTGCACCCTCACATTACGCTGTAGGGAGAAAAAGAGTGGTGGAGAACTGACATTTCCCCCTTGGTGTGTGGCTGGTCCCTTCTGTACCTCCTGGACTGTGTCTGCTGCTGCAGAAGGAAGCAGGGTCAGAAAATAATAATAAGAATGATGATAATAATAAGAATGATGATGCTAATAATAATGTTAATTACAATAAAGGAAATTAGGGATTGGAAAAAGGGAGAAAAGTGCATGTTGCCATTGAGGAGGAAGAGTAGCTGGTAAGACTATGTCAGACCCACCCATTGACAGAGGAACCCTCAGTCTGGGGCACCCAGCCAAGGGGACCATCTCTCCCACAGTGCACAGCCCAACATGATGCTCCTTCCATCCCTGCCTGGGTGAGTTTTCCCAGCCCCTCAAAACTCCTAGAGTCATAGAATCCTGGAATGGTTTGTGTTGGAAGGGACCTTAAAGTTCATCCAGTTCCAACCCCTGCCACGGGCAGGGACACCTTCCACTAGAGCAGCTTGCTCCAGGCCCCTGTGTCCAACCTGGCCTTGAACACTGCCAGGGATGGGGCAGCCACAGCTTCTCTGGGCACTCTGTACCAGTGCCTTGGGACCCTCACTGAAGAACTCCATAGGGTATCTCCATCTCTCTCACCAGTTCAGGAGGGCTGCAGGGAGGATGAAGATGGATGCACTGCCTGTGCCAGCCAGGAGTGGCACTGGGCATCTCTCCTTCACTCTGCACCCTCTTAATGTACGTGAGTGCTGCTAAATGCATCACCTCATTTCATATTGCATTTGCAGAGAAAGTGCAGTTTTATTGAACATTAGCATTGAATTCTTAACTGACTAATCAATTTTAGTAGTAAGTTAAAATGCCTGGTATTAATGGACAACTGCAACCATTAATCAGGGTTACAGTAGATTAACAGTTGTCAGCATTTATGCTAATAGTACTTACAGACCACGGGCTTACGGACTGCACTTGCCATGTCCATATTTTTCTGAATGTGGAATACTCCAGCTTTGCTCCTATTGATTATTTTCTCCCTTCTTGTGCCCTGCTTTGGGAACACAGACCTAACCATCACTGGTGTATGGCTTTTTTGCACACTTGTTTTCATGTCGAAAGAGATGGAAAAGGTTCATTTGTTCAACTATTTGGCTGTTTAATTTGATCTGGTAATGTGACTAAAACAAATAGAGTGTCTTAAGGAAACTATTTAACAACCTTTGGCAGCTCTGGAAATCATAAGGAAAATACATTTCCAGGAGTTTAGGTGGGTGTAAATAAGAAATGCATTTCAGGATTCACTTCAAATTAGTTTCAGTGTTTTCTCACAGTAGGTGGTGTTGTTTTAAGCCAGTGATGCAAAATTTGTTGTTCAAAACCAACCAAAATCAAAACAGGCCTTAAAACTTCCTGGGGTTTGGGAATATCTTTCCTCCAATCCATTTTATTGGGGTATTTTTCAATTTGAAGCTGGGATTTCCTAAAATCTTTTTAGTCCACAGTCTTCAATTAGCTGATTACTATAGATTATATGCATCCTCTGGATACCTCATCAAGCTGTCTAATAGCTGGATCCTATTGATTGTCCTTCAATTAATCATGTCCCCTATTTTCATTTATTAAACCCCAAATACGTGTAATTAACTCGGAAGTGATATAGCTCACTGTAAAGTGATTTTGCTGCTGCTATAGAGATAACTCGGCAGATTATACTAATAGGAAATGCAAGCTGGAATTAAATTAATGGTATCGTGTCCATCACAGGAGAGTGATTTAAAAAGTAAAAGTGAAGGACCATAGTGAGGAATCCTTTGTAAGGGCAGATACAAATGCTGGTGTCTGGTTTCTTACTTGCATCTTGGGGACTTGCCATCTATTGAGCTTTAGAGCCACCAGGCTTCCCATAGGAGATGCAAGAAATGCCCTGAGTTTCTCATCAGGGGGAAGGAGGAGACTGAGAAGGTGGAGGGTGGGTAATTGCAGGTTGGTTTTGTCCCATCAGTGATTCAGTTTATGAAAATACTACCAGATGCCATTGTTGTGCTTTAAAAGCAACTTTATTAATTTGAATGTAATCTCTCCTTCCCCCAATGCTCCTATTGAAATTGGCTCAACGTGCTTAATTCCGTGACAGACTGAATTGTAATAAATAATATACAATATCCCCAAACCAGCTTGCTTCAATTGGCATGATGCTTATGAACAGCGAGTTTCCGAATTGCTCATCACGGTTGAGGCTTTAAGCTGCAATTTGATTCATAAACACAACTGTGTGTAAACTCGGGGAGAGCAGAGTATTTGCATGTGTCATCATTCCTGCTTCCAACCAAAATGGACGTACTCTATAAGCACAGGCTTTTTAGCAGTGCCTTGGCACTAAATATTGAGGAACTCGTAGTATGTTAGAATTACTCTTTATTTTTGCCCCTTAAACCTTATGGATGGGAATACATTTGTTTCTGGAGCAGCTACCCAGGTTATCTTAGGACTTGTCAGTGATCCTTTAGTATCTCTCAGGATCTCACGCTGAAAAGCAGTTGAATTATCTCGCTTATTTATTGTCTGATGGCTAGAACAAAGAGAAATGTGTTTTTTTAAAGGTATTGCCCGGAATGTCCAACATGCTCCTTTCAAATAACATCTGTGGTGATACAGTTTAAAAATAATTATATTCTTGGAGTTGGTCTGGTTAATCCTCAGAGAACAGGAGTTAGAGCTTTGCCGGTAGCGCTGTTTCACCACCACTTCAGCTCTCCTGCCTTAGGCACTTTGTTATCAGACATTAATATCTGCAACAGCAACCAATTATCTTGTAATTTTAACAAAGGCATCAGAAAAGAGAAAGTGCTTGTTGGTTCGATGGTCGTAAATACAGAGATCACAAGCAAAGAGCCTTTACTTTTATTATGCAAAATAATGACTATGTAGCTGTTAGCGGAATTTACTTTATACTATGACAATTTATACTCCAGCGTGTCTGTGGAAGAGCTTTCCTACCAGGCTGTTTTGACAGCTCTCTGTAATAATATGGGAGAGTGATGTGTCTAACGAAGTCTCTGAGAAAAATATCTGGTTTGCGTTTCAGGACTTGTCATTCAATATGTTTTGCAGTAGGAGATAGCATGGGAAAGATGCCTTCCATCTCAGGCTGCCGTCGCACCCATACAGTGTACACAGGGCATGGGAGGACGTTTCTGCTCTGATCGCAGACAGCAGGGTCCAGCCTTTAAGTGAAACTTTGTTTTTAATGAAGCTGTGCACAGTGCTGTGATTTATTGGTCCAGGATGGCAGCGTATATTGGACTGCATGGATGTGATGCCTTTTTTTCTTGGTAATAAACTTCTTTGAGGTTTATTTGAGGTCTCACAGACCATTACTCAGATAAGGTCTGTGAGATCTGTGCTAACCCCATGGATGATGGGGAGTTTAAGCTGTGGGTAGAAAGAAGAGACCTGCAGGACCTGTTCACCGACTGCATGGGAAAGGGCTGGTGATAGAATCTGCTTTGATGAAATAAGTGATCCATGCATGGGGCTGAAGTGATGACTGTTGGAAAAAATCATAGATAAAGCTTATGTACCAAAACAACACCCTCAAAATGAGGTGTCAAAACACTGTGAGAGTGGTGAGGCACTGGCACAGGGTGCCCAGACAAGCTGTGGCTGCCCCATCCCTGGCAGTGTTCAAGGCCAGGTTGGACACAGGGGCTTGGAGCAAGCTGCTCTAGTGGAAGGTGTCCCTGTCTGTGGCAGGGGTTGGAGCTGGAGGAGCTTTAAGGTCCCTTCCAACACAAACCATTCCAGGTTTCTATGATTCTAAAACACTAAATGAAATGGGATCAGTTGAGGTTCTATATTGTTGGAAGTGAGAGCAGTGGGAGGAGGAATGCATCGATGCTGATGAGAGATTGCTGTTGCTGGTGACTCTCTGCTATCCTTGTAGCACTGCACAGATCTGATTTCTGAGGTCTGGGACCAGAGCGAGGGTGATTCTCCCTCTGCCCTCCCACACCACCATTGTGCAGTAAGCCACAGTCCTTGCTCCAGTCTCAGCAGAGGAGTCATGGATAAGTGCAACTCTCTTGGGAATCATCCTCCCCTGGGCTTGGTGCTGCCCAGCATGGAGGTGCATGGAGACCTTCTGGAGGTGGTGATGGAGCATGTGCAGCCCCACCATCACTCACCTCAGGGCTTCTCCTGGCCTCCTTCTGTGAGAGAGCTTTCTGGGTGCACAGGTGCTCTCTCATGTGTTAATTGGTTTTGTTAATTCCCCTCTGCATTGGCAGGGGCTTGCTTACTGGGGGAGAAGAGGCACTGGGATCTCCTGCTGGCTCTTCCCACCCCTGGACCGGAGCAGAGCAGTGCAGCGAGGGAGCTGCTTTTGGCCAGTGATGTGGCTGAGTCGAAGTGTTAAGTTAAGCTTTGTTGTTGTTTGTCTCTCCCTTTTCCTCAGCAAGCTTTTCTCCTCCGCTAATCCTCAGAAGCAGCCCAAGAAATGACATTTATGCATATTTCATAATGTGATTTCTGTAGGCATACGGAGCAAACAAATCAATTTCTCAGCAGCACGCTGTTTAAAAGAAACAGCAACAACCTGTGGGATAAGTTGCAGAAGCTGTTAAAATTAATTATAAATGGCAGAAGATATAACATTTGGGGGAAAAAGTGCTAATGTGTGAAGAATAATAAACATTCAGTAGATGAAAAGGAGCTCTCTGTCATCTGATTATTTAAACTTCATATATTTATAAATATCACAACACATTAAAACAATGTACTGCTCGCTACCAGCAGCACATTACCATTTTATTCTGGAATTGCAACAGCCTCGTCTGCTATCTCAAGTAATAGCTTTCACCTTTCTAGTCTCGGAGTTTTACTGCAGATCCACCTCTGCGTAACAACAAATGCATTATAATAGTTAACAAAAGGAAACAGGAGTCCTTTGGTGGTGAATGTTGATGGGGTTTTACTGCTCTGGGGACTTAAGCTGCTCCTTTAGGAGATGTTTTGCTGTCCTGGGGACTCTGACATTCAGGTATTACCATGTGGCTGTTGTGGATGGTGGATGTTTCATTGCTATCTGCTGGAGGATCAAGTAAATGGAAGAGGATGTCTTGTCTGGAGTGAGAATTGGGTAGAATAAGCCAAATCTCTAAAAACTGATGCTGATACAGAAGCATTCGCTGGTGTGCAGTTAATTCACCTTGTTTTCAGTAGCAGACGCTCCACAGTCAATATGGTGATGCTGAAATATCTTACTTTTGTTGGGAAGCAAGTATAAATTTACCCAACCAAAATGTTTTTTTTTTAATGCCACAGGCTTTGGAGAGAGTAGGGGAGAGCCTGCCAATGTATCTGCAGCCTGTTCAAGGTGTCTTTAGGCCTCATCATTGTAATTCCTGTGCAGTTACTACTTGGGTTTCTTACACCCACCATCCCACCAGAGTGATGGAGTTTGTGCCACTGTGATTTTTATATATAATGAGAAACATGATAGGATGAGATCTCCTCTGATGACCAGGAGCAATGCCATTGCAGTTAGCTGGGGTGCCGTTCCTGTACAATGACTGTACACTTTGTGTAGTGATAAGCACGGGCACTATGGTGTTAGATTTCCTTAGATTGCCTTTGCAGTCAAAAGTTAGGTCATTGGTTAGCAAAATATGCTCTAATTAGAAACAAATTGTTAATTTCATCATGGGTTTATAGATAAGATCAATGAAAAATACACAGAGGAGAGCATGTTCCTACTTGGGACATCACATGGTCCTGAGCTTGGGAGTGTTGAGGTGGGAGGATGCTCCTGGCTGGGCAGAAAAGCTGCTGGGTGGCCAGCAAAAGGGCCATGCAGGCAACAAAGGGTGAAGAACATCTGCCAGCTGCAAAAGGGTACAGAGACCTGTGGCAGAGGGACATACTGAGCATCATTAAGCCAGAGGGCTCTGCTAAATTATGGCTGGAATTTGTTCTTTAACAGGGTTTTGCTGTTGGATTCTGCAGTGTAGGATTGGGTCTCCATCACGGCCATGAACGTCCAATGGTTTTAGCAGCCACTATTGCAGTTATTTCAAACCCCACCATTATTTTATGTTCCCCCCCCCCCCCCCCCCCCTTTTCCTGAAGGTGCTGACCTGATAACATAGCATCAAAGCTGCTTGGTCTCCATCACACCATGGCCGGTCCTATGCGATGTGACACTTCTTCCCTAACATATGTCACTCTGTGCTAGCACGTTCTCTCTTGCTCCTCAGCTGCTGAGGGGGGACCCCCTCACTTCATGGGGAGCCCTGCATCGTGTGCCCACATTGCCCTCCCATCACCGGGATGCCACACCGGGAGCACAGCAGGGAATGTTTGCCAAAAAAGCCCACGCTGGCTCTGGCTTTGCGGTCGTGACCTGCTCGTTGGCAGCATGGCTTTGTCCTGGAGCAGGAAGGGAGCTGGGGATGGGGGGCGAGGCCGTTTCGGCTGAAAGGTTGTTAGATTCAGGTCACTGAGTTCGGGCTGCTGTGTTTTCTGACAAAGTCTGAAAAATGCAGATTTGGAGCAAGCCTATGTTAATGAATTCAGACTGCTTGAATTTCACACTGAATAATGGCCGGAATTACCAGAGATAGTGACTTATGAGATGTGATTGAATATCATCCTTTTCTCGAGATTAAATTGATAAAACGCTGTAATATCACATCATTTTTATTAGCATGCTTTAATCCAAAGATCTCAGTGGAGCTGAAGATTTTGTTAGAATAAAACAAAGGTACTGGAATGACAAAAAATATCCAATAAATTTTTAAAACCTGGTATCACATTTTAAATGCAATTTTGTGCAGTGAATGCAATACCTCTTTACCCCCAGGCCGCCCACTTTCATACATTAAAAATATTCTATTTAAATGCAGATTTGGAGTTGCTATCTGGCGTGGCATTCAAGGGGAAGAGACGGGAGGAAAGGAAGAGTGCGCGCATCTCTTAATTTAATTACATGTTCCTTTTGACGTGCAAAGGTACAAGCTGTTGTTAGGTGCAAGGGCATGGATGTAGAAAACAAAAGTACAAGGTAGATATTTAAAAATCTGGAAAAAGAAAGGTAATCCCACCCTCAAAAGGGTTCAGTGAGATCTCATGGATATACATGTGTATATAAGTGCATATATGTGCATCGCCACGTGCGTGGTACGGGCTCCCGCATCCCTCATGCCGGATGGCGGCTTTCCATTGCCGTGCCTGTGTTAGGAAAATCAGGTCTCAGTTGAAAATAACTCCATGCTAAACCAGAAGGATTATTTTTAGCCAGGATCAGTGTGATAATCTGGTTTCTGGTGTGGACACATCCAGTGTCACAATGGGGGGCTCTTGTGTGTTAGGGTTGGTGCGCCTTGTTCCATTCACTTGGTTTCATCTGGATGAATGTGGGTTTCTGGAATGAAAACCAGAATGGGTTTTATTATAACTAGCTTAGAAATGCTAGAGATTGACTGCAGGAGGCAAAAGTCACAGCAGCAAAATGCTCTGAACACCATGGAAGTGATTTTGCCATTTGAGTGTGTAAAAACCAGAAAAGACTGTGTTTGGTGGCGGTACTCTTTGTCTTCATTTGTATGTCATAGGAGTGAAAGCCTATTTTCAGAACTCAAGAATATTTGAATTTCAGTGCCCTGGAGCAAATAGGTTGAGTGGTACCAGAGATTATCAGATTTGATTCATTTGTTTTAAATGTAAATTGATTTGAAGCCACTGGGAGCCGTTAAAGTGTGCAGTCGTTGGCTTCCACACTTGCCGTATAATATTTCTCCTGCCACTTCTGTCCATCCCTTCTCCCAGTCTTTTATCAAACTGGTTTGTTCCTTCTGCCTCAAAGAAACCTGAGTTTCAGGGCTTTGAGCATCTCAGTATCTTGTATAAAGTGTGATGCCTTTTCTTCTGACAAGCACTTGAACATTTTGGCTTTGCTGTGGCCGTGTCCCAGACCATAATCAAGCTGGACCTGAATTTCTCTCTGCATCCTTCAGTGTTTCTCTCCCTTGTTTGTAACAGGTAGATAATCACAGAATCTCAGAATGGTTTGGGTTGGAAGTGACCTCTTAAAGCTCATCCAGTTCCAACCCCCTGCCACTTGCAGGGACATCTTCCACTATATGAGGATGTTCCAAGATCCATCCAACCTGGCCTTGAAAGCTTCCAGCGATGGGGCATAATGTGAGTGTTTAGTGGAGTAAGGGCATGGTTTAATGGGGGTAGGTACTGATGATTAGTCTTGTAGTCCTGCGAGTGGGCTGCGATGGGACTGAGTTTAAAAGCTGCTGGGATCCCAACTCTGACGCCTTTCCAAGCTGCATCAGCTCCCTGGGCACAGCTTCTCTGCTCCTCTGAGAAAAACTAGGTATTTTCAGGGGCTGCGTGATTCACCAGGAGCATTTTATAGTTTCCTGTAAATATAAATTCAGGGCTGCACCAAATAATGCCAAATGTGTATTTTTAAGTCTATGTATAACATTATTTGATCTCCAAAAGCATCGCATTTGCCAGTTTTTCTCTTGGGCACATAGATATTAAAATCGTATTATGCACATTATGGGGTCATAAAATTGAAGTTGCAATGGCAAGCAATATTCTAATTTTTTTCCCTCTTTAATTTTAGTCTCAAAGAATGCGTCCTTCTGAAGATCAGGTGATTTGTCTAATAGACGAGAGAACAGTTTGCAAAATTGGAGTTATACCCTTAAAATGAGCTGCAGAGGTAGCAACCCACGGAAACTCTTGGGAATCTAAACCCATCCCATTTCCCAGCCCAAACTTTGAAATTCTCAATCATTGTGAGCTTTGAGGTGGAAGGTGGATTTCCTATGAGATGGTTTGTGCGTGCAAAGGCTGTGTGTGCTTGGAACAGCGCAGAGGATGCTCTGCCTTCCACACCTGCTCCTCAAATCAGGGGGGTGGCATTGAGAGATGCTTACAATATGTCCTTCCTTTTGGGGAAAAGTAAATCACAGCATGTCCCTGTCCTCCTTCAGCGTTCAAAAATAAAGGTGTTTCAAAACACCTTAAAATAAATGTAATCAGTGAGTAATAAACATCTGATTTAAGATATTTGAGGAAGCATCGATGATATTACATTGATGATTGTCTCATGGGTGCTTAACATGGGACTCCTTAATTTCAAGCTGTCAAGTTAGGCTGGTTTTGGGGGTATTTTTTATTCCAACGTGGTGGGAGGAGGAAGCAAATCAGTGGAATTGGTTTACACATTGCCTTAACTACTCTCACAATAGTGAAAAGCTCTCATCAAGTATGTATCAGATTATTTTATTATGCCAGCATTAATATTGGAAGCACACACGTAATCTGGAGTCAGCAGGTTCATACACTACTATCTCATTAAATTTTCAGGCAAAAGCTGCAAAAATTAATTGGAGGCGTGTAATAGTTTAGAATGTGAGCTGGCTTATGGTAATATAAATTACAGGAGGAGAAGACAGTTTTATATACTGAGAGAGGAAAAACTGGTTTACTTTAATGAGAAGAGATAGAAATGTGGAGCTATTTTTTCATTACAGATGCACTCTAAACTGTTTGGACTTACTTGATGAATAGAGTTAATTCTCTGCTACAGTTCCAATAATTCATGTTGCACAGTTTAATGACTTCTAGATAAAAACAGGATTGAAATGTTAATTCCTATGAAGAAATTGGAGCACTCTCATACATCAAGCTTTTTTCTATTAAACTACTAGTTAATTTTGCTAAACAAGTCTCTTAGAGGTATTTCATGCTACATAGATTTTTGTATTTCTTACCTGCCTTATGTTATCCCACTGGCCATAAGCATTGGCTACAGCAGAACACCTCTGAAATGCAGAACAAAATACAGTTGTACTTAATGTATTGTTTTTATAATTAAAAGAGACTTTTTTATGCAACACACAATGGTATTTAGGCTTTTTGGTGTTTCCTCATGTAATTCCCCATTGGTACTAGTGATCCATCTGGCGATGAGTTTAGGTTCACATGTTCATCACCTTGTTGAGGGGTGGGTAAAGAAGCGCTTAGGTCCTGCAGCCCCATTGCGTGTGCCAGAGGTGAAGCTGCTCAAGAGCTAAACAGATGATCTTTAAGGTCCCTTCCAACCTAACCCATTCTATGACCCTGCTGCTTGTGTCACCCTGGTGTAGCCAGTGGACATCACCCAAGGAGTGTGTAAGTGTGTGTATGGGGAGTTGCTGGGCGGTTGGCAACATCTGGACACTACGCTTCGACCTCCTCCTTGATCTATTTTGACTAGTGGTCTTCTGTATGCTGCTTAGAGATTGGGTATTGCTGACTGATGCTGCACAGAGAAGGCAAAATTGGCTTATTCTATCAGATAGTCTTTGCTTCAGGAGTTTCTCTGCTTGTGTTTGTTTCTGCTGTTTTGGTTCTGGTTTCATCATCACAGACATGTAGATCCTTGCAACAGCCTTTCATGGAGCCAGTATGAGATATCTGAGCTGGTTCAGCCTGGAGAAGGGAAGGCTCCTGAAGGGGAGACCTGGGAGCAGCTCCAGTGCCTAAAGGGGCTGCAGGAAACCTGGAGAGGGGCTTGGGACAAGGGCCTGTAGGGACAGGCCAAGGGGAATGGCTTTAACCTGCCAGAGGGGAGACTGAGATGAGCTCTTAGGCAGAAGCTCTTCCCTGTGAGGGTGCTGAGGCACTGGCACAGGGTGCCCAGAGAAGCTGTGGCTGCCCCATCCCTGGCAGTGTTCAAGGCCAGGTTGGACACAGGGGCTTGGAGCAAGCTGCTCCAGTGGAAGGTGTCCCTGCCTGTGGCAGGGGTTGGAGCTGGGTGATCTTCCTAATACCCAACCTAAATAAACCTGGATTTTGTGTACAGAAGAGAAACTTTTAACCTTGCATTCTTTACGTACAGTTTCATGGGGTTTTGTTTGTGGAGGTGAAGAAAACATCATCCAGGTGCAGGCAGAGGTAGATTACCAAGGTGAAGTTGAGCTTGGCCAGTGAGTTGGCGGCTATGGGGACACCACAGTGGAGCTGCAGGTGAGCTCCCTTTGGGGTCAGGAGCTCTCACACTGACTATCCTCTCCCAAACCTCCTGGTAGCCACCTCCAGATGATTTCCTAGTGGGAAGAGGCCAGTGCCATCCTTTTTCCCAAAGGGGGAGGAATTTTGTGGCCCAGTGACATCAGACAAGTCTCCATCCAGGTCAGAAAGCAAGGGACTGGGTGCTGGCGGGAGGGAGCTGTGCTCCTCAGCCTGGTCTCCCCATCCTGTGCCTGGGGTTGCTTGTCCTGAAAGGCACTTTTAGACATGGACCTTGTACTGTATTGTGTGTCCCCGGTGTCTGACACTGGATTAACAAAGTGTCACCGTGCAAGGTGCACGGTGCAATTATTTTAACCCATTTTGCTTTCTAGTGTGGAAAACCTGTTTAAAATAGGACTTGCTAAAGTCATTGTACCATATACAAAGGGGTTATTAAAATGCACTCTCGAAATAGAAAATAGGATTAGAAGAGACACTTTAGCTCTGAGGCCTTCTCCAGCCGAAAGAAGGCCTCATGGCCAAAATGTCTCCTTTAATCTCATTTTCTGTTTTCTGGTAGGAATTTTATCAACTCTTCTCACCCTTTTCCAACCCCCCCAGTCTCTCTCTTCCCACATGCTGTTATGGCCCCACTCAGCTTCCTTCCCACTGCTGGGGGCTCATAAGACAAAAAAAGATGTTTTACTCTTGTCATAATGGCAAGATCTTTTATTTGTAGTCAAATACCCCCCAAAACCTATGACCTGGTTCTATCAACTGTCTTTTGGTTATTTGTAATGTGGCTCCCATCTATCAGGATTCTTTGCTCTTCAGTCCTGGCAAGGGCTCATTGTGCTGCTGTGTCTTTGGTATAAAAAACACCTGGAAATCCGAATTATTTAATGTGTGGTGATGCATGTCTGTCTCTGAAGGTAATTCAACAATGGACCCCTGTGGTGTTTGTATCTCTCTATATATGTATAAAACATGTATAACATATATAAAGATGTTAGAAATGCATGAAATACCATCAATGTAATGTTTTAAATGTGTCCTGTAATTGAAATTTGCGTGTTCCTGGGTAATATCAAACTCATATCTAGTTTCCCCAAAGCCTTCTAGTATTTCAGTTCCTAAACAGTTTTTAAGTTACCATGTAAAGATTTGTGCCCCAGATTAGGTAAAACCCACCCAGATCTCACTGTAACTCTTAATTACAGTTAATTACAGTATTTCTTAATTAGAGTCTTAATTTCCAACTATTTAACTTCACTGAAACAAACTGAAAAGAAGCAGTTTGCAGAAGACCCATCTAGAAGGAGCAGTTGTGCTGTTGTCATGTTGTTTGTATGGTGAGGGACTCCTGAGCTCATGGAATTCTCTTTCTGTGACTGGGAAGGGCAGCAAACTTGGACTGTAATTGCAGCAGGAAAATTATGGAAATACTGTTTGAAAGGATTTGCATCCAGTTTGCAGGTTGGAGGGGGGACAGAGCCAAAAGCGGGGAGATGTTTGCATAGGGTGACCCTGTGGCATCTCCAGTAGGTTACTCACCAGCTGGAGTAATAAATGTTTGAAGAACTTGTTGGTGATCAGATTTAAATGCAATTTTGGATGTTTCAAGTTGGGGCCTCAGAATGCTTCTTAGCTACTAACATCACCGTGTGCACATGTGGGTGCTAACGCGAAGGTTCATCTGCGGCATTTGGGGTTCCTCTGAAGATCCATGCTTCAGAAGTGTGACCTACCCAACCTCCCCAAGCCCAGCCTCCCTGCTCCTGAGGGCCTTGACTCTCATGAGGCTGATTTTTATCTCCTAAAACATAAGTAACCATGAAAAAGAGAAAAACAAGCGGGTGTTAGCTTGAAATGCAATACCAGACTCGAGCAGAAAAGCTGATTCTCCCTCGGAGAAGGATACAAATGGTCAAGCCTTATAAGAAAAGGTTAATTTTTCTTCCTTGACGTCTTGCTGACTAAGTCAAACCCCAAACATGAGGTCGGTCGCTGCTTCATACGTTTCCAAAGACGGCTTTATACACCCGTGATATCAGGTTTGTGTCTCTTGGCAACAGATTGGTTCTGGCACCCCAAGGACGGGGTGCCTTGGCATTCCTGAACTGCCAAGAGACACAAAGCAGAGACCGGGGGCATTCCAAGCCTTGATGAAAATACACTAAAATACGTTTTGTGTGATAATCTGTGCTTTGAAAAATGAGATTTTTTGTTTTATTTCCCGAGCCAGCCCTCCCCCTGTCTCTTGCACTGGTATGTTTTTAATGCCTTGGCTCCTGCAGCCCTTTGTGGATGGACGCATCCTATCTGGAATACTGCTCGCCCTCACCCAGGGGTGATGCCTCCATTGCAAAGCTGTTTTCTCTCCCTTTTCTCTCTGTGCAGAAGGAGAAAACTACCAGAACCACAAGATGAAAACATTAATTTTTCATCAGGGAAACTATTCCACCTTGGAAAAAATATGTGTAAAAGGAGATGATTCTTTATATTATAGGGCTGATTGTGATGTGTCTATTAGATGATCTTGGCACAGTCTTCTGTGCCTTATATGCATAACCAGGACAAGTGCTGAAACCACATAGAATAATTTATAATGCATAGCACAGCCAAAAATCTCCTGTCATTCAATCAGGGAATAAAGTAAGTGTCATCTTACCTAGCTTTGAAATCACCCTGGTTTGCTACCATGAATTATACGTTTAGTGGTGAGGAATGATGCCAGCAGGGGTACTGCACAGGTGTCTTCTTGGGATGGGAAAGGGGAAGATGCACCTGGGGCAGTTCTGCATTTTCTCTTGCACAACAACAATCACCAATCAGATGTGGGCAGAGGAGTTGTGAGGACTGGAGAGCACATTCCCACTTCTGTCTGGGTCCATGGGTATCGTGCCATTGGCTTCAGGAGGACAGGGCTGGGGTTTGGTGTGAGGGTAAGGTGTTTAAGACCCAACTCAGAAGACACAAGATGGGGAAGAGAAGCCAAAGGGAAGGGGCAAAATGTGAAATTTTGAGGTTTGGAATGTGGTGTGGATGTATTTGAGGAAACTGGGAGGAAAAGCCAGACAGCAAGGCAGAGATTTTGGGTGGTTTGCATGTGCGTGGCTCTGATTGGAGGGGCTTTGGGCTGATGCAGTTGTGGTCAGTCTGTCTCTGTCCCAGTACAGAGCTGCTTGGGGCACATCTGATGATCACCTCAGAGCTGCAAAAACACCTCTCTACTTTATTCACAAAGGTAGATCCTCATTTCCCCCATGCTTGTGCTGCTGAAGACCTCTTACCTCTTGTTAAGAAGGTGCTCATCATCATGCAAACACCAGTGAGATACATCTGAGAAGTTCTTTGTGGGTCTTCAGCTAAATTTGGTTTTCTTGCAGACTCAGAAGAGTGATCTTTGTTGCATTGCTTCCATTCATGTTAAATTACACCGTCCTCTTTTTGTTACAGTCACAAATCATGAGACTTGGTTGTTGTCCTCCTGTTTCAAACAGAGCACGTGGGAAGATCTAAACAGGCAACTCACTCCACATCTAGCAGGGACTTAATGCACATGCCAGCACTTACTCTTGTATTTATTCCTCTCCATTAAATTATATGCTCAAGACAGTTTTAGCTGTGTACATATCCAATGTTAATTTCAAGGAGCCAGGTTTTTAAAAATACATCTATTTAAACAGTGATGGAACCCATAAAAAAAAATCTATTTAAAATCAATTGTGTGCCAGAAGAAGTCAACAAACAAAAGGGCAGAGACAAGCATATCAGCTTTAATTTAGTACTGGATTCCCTTTGACAGGAGCCATTTAGATAGAGGGCAAAAAATTATCTCACTGAAAAAGGCAGTGATTGATCACATGTTGGTAAGTGAATCAAGTCTGCAAAAAACAGAGGCGATTAAGGGACAAAGAGGAATTATCATATTACAACGTTGCTGCCTGTCAAACCTCCCTTGTGTTGTGCATTCATGTGTCACGTTGTGACGTTCGATCAGTGCTTAACTCCCTGGGACAAAGGGATGGTCGTTAAAAACCTTTAAATGCTGCTAGGAATTGTGCTGGGAGTGTAAATCCATGTTTTGATTGCTGACAGAGATCTTTATGCCCACAAGAATAGATACAGGGGACCCGGCTGACAACTTATTAAGTAGATCTTAACGCCAGGGTGTTTCCAGCTCTTGCTTGATTTGGTTGTTGCTTTGCTGGCCACAACTCAGTGGCTTGGGAGGTGCTGGCGCTGCTTGTGGTGGTTGTTAAAGCAGCCAAAAATTGGTGAAACCAAGCAGGTTAGACATGGAAAACGGAAATAGAAATGGAATTTTTTTACTGGAAAATGGCCCAGAAGAAACCAGGAGATGGGCTGGTAAAACCTGCTGTGAAAACTGGGAAGGGTGAGAATGAAGTGGAAGAGGGTTGGGAGGAGGATGTGGGAAAAGGGAAGAAAACTGGTGAGCATTAAGCTGTAGGGAGAAGCTGTCTGCTCGAATGGACTTCCAGGGTTAACAGCAGCCACTAATGAGGCTGGAGGTAGAGGAGAGAAGACAGTTTCTATGTCAGCGTTTTCCACAGGCTAGATCCAGTTAGTGTCTAGACCAGCTCAGCTTATTTCAGGTGGTGGAGATGAGCGTATGGGATGAGGAGTGACAGGTCTGGGGAGCAGCAGACTGGAGAGGCTGCAGCCCACAATCAGTGCCACCTATGTCCTTGTGGGCCCATGCCTCCGGGCTTGATGGCACCTCCCATGGCTCAGCATGCTCTGCAGTGAGGTGCTGGTGTCCTCCTCCCAGGGGACAGAAGCATGTGGAGACTGCGGCATGTTCATAAACCTTCTGTAGAAACCCAACCAAAAATGTGCCCTATCTTTAGAATAATGTACTAGAGCCAGAAAAAATAGCAAATCTTCAGGTTTTTGCATTTTTGTGGTCACAGAAGGTGCTCCAAGGGACCCACCGGTACAGCTGTGTCCTTTCCCACCCCTATGCCTCCTCCTTTAGACACAGCAGGACACTTGGATGTCCCCAGGGTTGCCAGTGCAGGAGCTTCATCGCAGAAGCCCCCTTGTTCTACTGCTTTGCAGGGTCATGCTCACACCTCCTTTTCTTGTTTTTTCTGCCTCAGTCCCCACAATTAACTGGGGTTTTGCCTGCTTGGGTTTGCAAAGGGTGGGTGGATCCATGTGGTTTACCTGCCTGGGCCTTTTTAGGGAAAAAAAGAGGGGAGGACAGCTGTGTGCCTCATTTGAGCACCAGCTGTTCCGGAAAAACACGGTTAAAGATACCTACGCGATGGGAATGTGATATGAGAAAAACAGGGGGCTTGGACTAGATGACCTTTGGTCCCTTCCAACCCAAACTGTTCTGTTATTGTATGAAAAATCAGAAATCTGTGTGTGTTTTCTTAAATGCTACATCAGCAAAGTGATAGATCTCAAAGAACCAGCCTGTGGTTTTCAGAGAGCCTCTGTCTAAGCAAACCTTGCAGGGTAAAGATCTTGCTCTGGGTTAGAAGAGAAAAGTCAAGCGTCAGCTTTATTTTCTATAGGGAATAAATTCATAGAATCATAGAATAGTTAGGGTTGGAAAGGACCTTAAGATCATCCAGTTCCAACCCCCCTGCCATGGGCAGGGACACCTCACACTAAACCATCTCACCCAAGGCTCTGTCCAACCTGGCCTTGAACACTGCCAGGGATGGAGCATTCACAACTTCCCTGGGCAACCCATTCTAGTGCCTCACCACCCTCACAGTAAAGAACTTCCTCCTTATATCCAATCTAAACTTCCCCTGTTTCAGTTTGAACCCGTTACCCCTTGTCCTGTCACTACAGTCCCTAATGAAGAGTCCCTCCCCAGCATCCCTATAGGCCCCCTTCAGATACTGGAAGGCTCCTACGAGGTCTGATAATTGATGCTGGGCTGCTCTAAGTAGCTGCATCACGACTGAATGTCTGAATATTTTCATTAGCAATCTGGATAAGAGGTGGATGTTGACTTGGCAGCATGGAGGCACTGACAGGAGGCAACCCGTGAGGAAGGTGGCAGAGCTGAAGTTAATCAAAGGGGACCAGAGGGGTAGACAGAAGTCACCACTGACAAACACGAGGTTAGGCACCGAGGAAGGAGCTCTTGTGCACGTTTCTGCTCCTTAAATGAACTGTAACCATAGGGGGAAAAGACCTGAGGGTCGCTGCGGGCAGCTCGATGAAGACATCTGCTCAGTGGGCAGCCGCTGCCACAAAAGATCAAACAAGACGTTAGGCTGTAGGAAGAATGGGTGAGAAAATATGGGAAGTATGATAATGCTCTTTGATCTGGGTGTTGCATGGATCTTAACCCCTCACCTCCATGGCACAGGAAGCCCTGAGACTAGGGAGGTGGCAGCTGAAGTGGTCAGAGCAAATAGCATCACTTCTTGTATAGTTGAAAAGATTTGGGGCTGTTTAGAAAGATCATGTGAGTAAGAGGATTTGTCAGGGAGGTTTTGTAAACTCATGTTTGACATATTTAACCTTCCTCAAAATGTGAGAGCAAGGGAAAATGCAATTAAACCAGAGGGGTGCATCGGGCCTCTGCAAGGTGATGTTTCTCTCCCTGCCTATGGCTGTTCCCTCCTCCTCACTCCTGCCATCGGAGGCATCATCTGCTTACCTATCAACAAGCATATTTTAGCCCGTTTGACACTTTTTGGCAACCTGCACTGAAACTGCTTTTCATACCGTGTTAGAAACGTGGTTCATCACAGCGTGTTCTCTTCTGCTACCAAATCCTTGCTGAGAATCTGAAATATTTTGAAGTCACATTCAATTACTGTGAATGCTTCTGGAGCACAGAGCTTCACTTCAGCAGCACTTTCACTGGCTTCACCATTCCCCTTTGTTGTGCAGGGATACTTCTTACAGCCCAGTCTTGATGGGAGCCTGGTGGGGGATCCCTGGTTGGGATGGGGTCTATGGTAGGAGGCCATATGGGATTCTCAGGATGAAGCTTTTGTGAGGGGAGCATGTGGAACACACATCCCTTTTCCTCACACTTGTTTCTTCAAACTCCAAAAGACTCCTTGGACTGGAAGGGATGATGAATGCATAGATACTGAAAAGCATAGTTAGCTTTTTAAAACTGCAGTTACTTGGAAATATGGGCTGGCTGCCATGGAAGTGGGTGCTGTAGGAGTTTATCTGAATACAAAATACCGGAAAGTCAAATTTTACAGGCATTTAATTTGTCCAGTGTTTTCAAATAAGGATTCTAAATGGATATATTTAAAACAGTGTTACCTCGGGAGAAATATTTATTTGACAGGGTCACTGCGAGTTCACTGGTACAATACTGGAACAGCACAACGTTGTTTAAAGTGAAGATGGAGAGAAACGCCTGCTAATTTAAAGCCTCCTGTGCTAGCTGAAAACCCTGCTAATGCTGCCCCAAATCTGAGCATGGTGGTGGCAGAAACAGCTTCAGTAGCTCTGTTTTGTATCTGCTTTTTAGAAATTAGTCTGTTTTTTATACATGAATAGTTGCAAAGGTTTGAGAAGCAGCATGGCAACGTGTGCCCTATAACAGAGCGGCTGGGGCTTGTTTTCTGGTGTCACCCATCAGCAGTGTGAGTGGGAGACGTGGTCTGGGAGTCAGCAAAAGAGAGGGCAGATGTTGCTATACCAGCTCTATAATTACATCTGAGCCTTAATCAGTAAAAGATTAATTAAAGTCATCTAATCCATATAAAACCTGTAGAAGCAGAGCTCTCTGATGGACTGAAGAGCTTTGTTTGGGACACTGGAGATGGAGAAGGGCTGGATTTAGCCCAGATAAGTCACGTCTTGTGGCCTGGGATATATGGGTCACCGCTGCAGTCTGGCCTAGTGAGGGCACATCTGGGCAGAAGACGCAAAGAAGGGTCCCCATCCTAATGGATGCTAATTGCGTTAGTGAGCCATCACCATGAAGCAGGACATTGCCTCGTGCTTTGTGCATGGTGGAGGGCTCCGGGGAGACAAGGGCTGCTGGCTGTTGCCGAGGCCATTGCCAGGATTCAGGCACGTTTAGAAAAGCACTGCTTCTCCAAAGAGTCCGCAGCAGCTCCAGCCAAAGTAGCGCGGTGCCAGCAAACAGCTCGGATGGTGGAGTCTCCTGCCGGCATCACTGCTCTGCCAACAGCTAATCCCCTGCGAGAGCACGGGAACAGAACTGTGCCACTCGCACAGCTACTCCTCAAGCACACTCTAATTAATATTAACCCCATATGGCTGCAAAATTCACCCTGTATTTCTCATACCTCACGCACTAAACCCGCCGCTTTGCCAAGGTTCATCCACCAACACACGGAGCGGAGAAACCCATGTCACTGGGTTTGCTGGGAGGTGAGCAAAACCCTGGCACCTCTGCGGATGACAGGCTGCTTTGTTTTCTGCTCCTTTAAAAGCACTGATTCTCCTTGGGAGCAGGCTGGAAAGCCGATGGATGTGTGGGGACTCACACTGCAGCTCATGGTGCACACACAAGAGCCAAGCTTCCGAGCCCCAGCCTTAATTTCAGTGCCAAACCCGATGTTTTTGTCCCCAGGAGCTGGATGTGTTGCTTAGTAAAGCAGGTTAATGCTTCGCTGGATTCTGACATGCCAACGGCTTGGGCAGTTCAAAATAAACAGAATTCCAGTTTGGACTGAGCTGGCCCAAAACAAAATGCCTGGTTTTGTTTAAACTCCTGGAGTTTTGGGCACATTTTCCCTACATGAAGTTTCCGAGTTGGCTGGAGCTGAGTGTTGGTGATGGGAAAGAGCTCCAGAGTAAGAGTGGATAAACTCTGATGTTGAGGTGTCTAGTGAGGGAAGGTTTGCATTCAGGCTGCCTTCAGATTGGAGGGTTTGGTGGATGCTTCATCTCTGTCCAGGATTTCTTCATGTTTCCATTTTGTAACGCGTGGGCTGGGTTTATAGAAGCTTTTGGAAATGAATCCGTTCCAAAAATGAAAGTCAGAGGGCAGCTGAAGGCAGGTCTGTGCTGCCTCGGGCGGTGAAGTTGGCTCATGTTTCTAGTGTAGAGGCTCTCAGTCCTCAGAGGAAGGATTCGAAAAGGAGGGGAAAAAAAAACACAACAGAGGAATTGCTGCAAGTGATTCCAAGGGGGGTGCTGCTGTTCCATCACTGCTATTGCTTCCCTGTCATGGTGGCACACTGCATCCTCACCCATGGTCATCCATTTGCTTCTCTCATCATCAATAAAGATACTATACCATTTTTTTTTGAGCAGGAAGGTGTGAAGCCATCCTTCGTGCTGTCTGAGGTTGCATTTTGATTCCTCAGAGGTCCCTCTTTTCCAGTGATAGGAGAAGAGAAGTGTTATGTGTGAATCTGTGTGGTCCTTTAGGATGAAAATGTATCTGTATGTACCTTTTGCTGTAGCTGTTTGAAAGATGCTTTTAAGTATCTCTGACTATAAAAAGCAGATGTTGAAGTGAAGATGCTGAATTTGAAATGGTGACCAGATAAATTTAGCCTTTATCTTCTTCTTTCACAACTGGTAAACCCAAGCAGGCCCAAAGTGAAGGCGTTGGAGGTGATGAACTTTGAAAGCAGGAAGAAGAAGACATCTATGGAAATGTTTGCACCGAAGAAAAACCTGCAACACAGGCATCCCACGGGCAAAGGGAGCTTTAAAATGCAGTGGCTCTGCACAGGCTTTGGTCAGCATTTGTGTGGTCTGGAAGATGTGGTAAACCAGGTTTTATGAGCTTAAACAAGTGGCTGGTGTTGATCATAGCTCTCGTTGTTTGTGTGTTGGTGTTCCTTGGGTACCTGTTGCTGTAGTGGGTGTTAGGTGATGTGCAGATGGACAGCTTGCTCCTAGGAGTAGTTTATGTGCATGGAGTGTGTCTCAGACCCCGCAGCTTGCTTGCTCCTGTGCATTTGTAGCCATGGTGAGAAAATCCCCACTAGCATTGTTCTGTCAGATGCTTTTTATTTAAGTCTCTTAAGTTTTCCAGCCACTTTGCCCCTTCATTTTCAAGTCAGTAGTAGCTTTTATTCTGAAAGCTCTGGTGTACTGATAACTATTGGGGAAATTCCCCGAGGCTGCTAAGCAGGAATCTGCCTTGATGGCAGGGGACGCTTCCAATTTTTAAGCAAAACAGCCTGTAAACTGTGCCATCAACTAACAAGTACGGGATCCCTGCTGTGTAATGTGTGGGATCCTGCAGTATTTTTACTTCCAGGGTGATACCCTCACGAATAGCATGTGGAGCTACAGCTGGGCCGCCAAGGAGCATCCTGCTTTGGGAAGATGAACGGAGAATATGTTCCTCAGGATTGCCATGCCTAATTAGCCTCAAGTTCTGGTATTAGGAGATGTTAATGAGCTGGAGCATATAAACTAACCACAGGGAAAAAAACCCTTTGAATGGCTATGCCAATGGTAGGAAGTGGAGGTGCTGATGGGGGAGTTGACCCATAACTCAGGACCTGCTTGGGGCAGGGGTTCTTGGTGACCAGGGTAGATGCAGGGACCTTGTGGCACATGTGAGCATGGCCTGTCTCCTCTCAGTGGCACAGCAGAGATGAGTCTCTCTAAGCATGGTGATTAGCATAAAAATGGCCTCTTTTTCTTTTTTTCCTTTCTTTTTCCTTTTTTTTTCCTTTTCTTCTTTTTTCTTTCCTTCTTTTTTTTTTCTCTTCTTTTTTCATCTTTTGTTTTGTTTGGAGCATGCATCCCTCGAGATAAGCGGTATCTCCTCTATTGCACACTAACAGCTCCAGTTAACATTGCCTCCTCCTATTTGTATGTTGTATTCTGTTTACCTTTGGTTTCCCCCTCCTTTTTTTATCCCTAGTGAAGATAAAGGCTTAAAATCAGAAACAAGAGATTTAATTCCTTTGCAGTTCTATATCAAAATTCAAAGAGAACAAAGAATTTCATTCTTCCTACTTCATTTTGGCTTGTTTGGTACCTTTCTTTAGATGTCGGTGAGGAATCATAGAATAGTTTGTGCTGGAAAGGACCTTCAAAGGTCAAATAGTCTAACCCCTTACAATGAGCAGAGACATCTTCAACTAGATCGGTTGCACTTCTTTCTCTCTCATTTCTGTGCTCCTCCATCACACATTGTTTTACCACAACAGCTATTATATTCGCTATTTCAGACAAGTTCCCTGTTTACAGGCAAGCTCAGCTTCTGCAATATGAGATTTTGATTCTTCATGCTGGAAAAAAATAACTTTCTTCTTCCTTCTTGCTTTGAAGCTGTGCAAGACAGACATGGGAAAAAAATCAACCAGCTTGTCTAGCTCTTAGTGAGCTGACTGCATTGAAGAGAGGAGTTGGAGAGGGGCCAGCACAGAACCCCTGATGAGGCAAGAAGGGAAGGGATAATGTGGCCACGGTGAGGACATGAGGCTGGAGAAAAGATCAGAGAGGAAGGAACAACTGAGATGGGGAGGGAAATGAGAAATGTTTGATAAAGGGATGTTGGTTAGGGACCAGTGTGGTGTGTAGGTACCAGTTGTGTGTTAGGTAGGGAACTGGCAGAGGAGTGCATCTGCAGAGCACACTGGCAGATCCTGCTGGGGAGGCTGTGCGTGCTGTAAGCCATGATGTTGATAAACCTGGGCTGAATGTAAATGAGAACTTGTATTCCACTCAGGAGTGAAGTTCCTCAAACTTCATAAGGAAAAAAATGTATTAGGAGATTTATATTGCATTGTACTATTCATATTATGGTTATGTTATGTCATGTCATATTATATATATATATCATACATCATATCATATTGAAGTTCTTCCCTATGAGGGTGCTGAGGCACTGGCACAGGGTGCCCGGAGAAGCTGTGGCTGTCCCATCCCTGGCAGTGTTCAAGGCCAGGTTGGACACAGGGGCTGGGAGCAAGTTGCTCTAGTGGAAGGTGTCCCTGCCCGTGGCAGGGGTTGGAGCTGGATGAGCTTTAAGTTCCTTCCCAACCCAAATCATTCTAGGGCTCTGTAATACATGGCCCAGAGGACTCTGTTGGTGAGGTCCCTTACAGTGCAGCCCCTTGGTTTTCTGTCGGGGGAGTGGGACCTTAGTGATATTTTAACCATAAACCCATTGCTTTTATGCCAGAGCTCTGCATTATCCTATTGGATTTGGTGGAGCACATCTGTGCATGCTGCGGCAGCTAGCCTGTAGTCATGCAGAGAGTAGCCAGGGATAAACTGGCTGTGTCATCATCTGCCAGTGAGGGTGACAGCTCCTGATGGTCAGTTGCTTCAGCACATGGCTGCTCCAGATAGGCTTTAGATCAAAATTCCTGCCAAAGCCTGAGACATGCACTCATTTTCCCAGGTTAGAGGATGAGCATCTGGGCTTTTGGTTCTGACAGCAAGAGAACTGCAGTAAGAGTGCTCTGCTTGGCTGTTGTAAGTGCAACGCAATGATGGTCTCATTGGAAGGTGCCTTCCAAACATGAGTTTGTATTCTGGTCCCAATGAAGATGGCACGGAGGAGGACATGTGTGAATGGTCCAATGTTATAAATGCCTCTTCTGGAGACCGAGGTGGTGGTAGGACTCATCTGTGTGCCCATGGGAGGATAGGGAGGTGGGAGGCAAGGGGCACTTACATTCCCACTGTGGGCTTTGCAGCAGCTGCCATTTAAAAGAATGACTCCCAGAGCTGGCAGCCAGCGTGGAAGAAATTAAATACAGAGAAGTCATCCCCATTTCAAGCTGTGGTATTTTGACTTAGTTAAAATATTTATCTAAGAAATCATATGGGGAAATGTAAAAATGTAAGTTTATGAATGTTCCAAAGAATGGGAAGAAAAGACAAAGCGCCTGGGAGAAAATTCCACAGTATTTTCATTCTTTTAATGATATCTGGTGGGGAGTTTAACTGCTTGGGGATGAAGGACTTATTGTATTGGTCTGACTACAAAGTATTCGTAGAGCCCATGTGTAATCGTTACAAGCAGTGCTCGTTTTCTGACAGCCCCTATTCTTGAGCTCTGGAAGTGTAATAGCAGCTATTCCCCATCGTATTTATTGCATCCAGCATTTTAAGTAATGGGCCAAACAATGATTGCAGATGCTATAATCAACATTTTTTGTTAATGATTTAGAGCTCTATTTGCAAAATAATTAGTTCTGCAGAGCTCCGTGGCACAATACAAGAGGAATGCTCTCCTGACTTTCTATAGCCACAAGTTAATTGAAACTACAGAGCCTGGAGGGTGAAGAGCCAGTCCAAGGGCAAGCCCAGGAGCCTCAGCACAGGATGTTTGCAGCCTGATGGGTGTGAAATGAGCTTAAATGTCAGCTGTGAACCTGCCCTCTGACACATCTGGGTGCTTGGAAGAACCTGCTTGGTTCTTGATAGCAGCTTAAGTGGGTTGTAGCTTCTGCCTGTTGAAGTTGGGCTATGTCCTTGCAATTTCCTATAGGTTCACAGAAGACCCATTCCATGGATGCATGCAGCAGTAACTGAACTCATCGGGATGGGGACCACATGGAAACCATCCTGTTTCTTTAACCAGCAAACACAGAGATGGTGCCTGGCAAACACAAACACCTGACCCATCCTTATTGAGGGGCAGGTGTATCCTGACAGCTTTTAAAGACCACCTGAATGCATCAGCTCTCCCTATAGGTAAAGATAGGTGTGCTCTGGGTCCTCCCTGGCTGCTTAGGGCAGTGGCTGGATGCAAAGCAGATGGGTTCTGTTCCCACTACGGCTTCTGGCCACTACAGGCAGGACTGGTGAGGTCCCTCTCTCTGCTTTCCCTTTTGTCTGTTTGGATTTTCAGCTCGTGAGCACAAGGTCTTGATTCACGCTTGGCACACCATGGCTCTGATCTCAGCGGCAGATGCCAGATGCTGCCGGAATACAAAGAAAGAATGAAAGTAACCCGAAATGTGTGAGTCAGCAGTAGGTGTGAAGGGGGTGCCTCCTCTGCTTTGTCTGGCTTTCTCTCCTTTTCATACTCCAGCCACTCTGCCTTCAGCTTTAGTCTCAGCTTCTCATTTTTCCTCATGTTTTCTTCCTCCACCTTAATTCCCTTTCATCTTTCTGTCTTTTTGCCATCATCTCACTGCCCACTCGTGTGATGTGACCATGGTGTGGGGGAGTGATGTTCCCCACAACGCTTAGGAGAACTCGACTCTTCTGGTAACTAGAAATCTATTTCCATTCCACTTCATTTCCCTGGCACACCCAGTACCATTAGATAGAGCTGTCCTGGCAGTGGACATCTCGCTTATGGAAATTCAGAGTGTTCCTTCCTTCCTTCTCCAAACACAATGCTGTGTCACTGCAGAAGTGCTCGCTGCAGTCAGTCCCTCCCTGAAAAACACTGAATTGCTTTAGTTCTTCATTGTGACTCTCTAATTTTATTTCCTCCTAATGCTAGGTACAGTTTCTATAGTTCTGGAGGTCACTGGAGCTTTGTAAGTGCAGCCAAAAGTGGTTTAAATAGTCCCTGTGCAGCATAGCGATGCTATCAATCTCCTGTGCCATTATTATATCTAGAAAGTTGGATTTGATATCCATTTTCATGTTTAAAGCAAAACTGCTGGCAAGCCTCCATCTCCTGTAAGGCACAGAGAGTGCTAACTTGTTCCTAAAGGTTTATATGAGTACAGTGGTATTAGCTGTTGGTTTGGGATATTTTTCAGCGAATCAAGAACTGCTGGCAGCCAAGTGCTTTCTGAAGAGGGTCTTTTCTCCTTAACTGGCTTTTATTCTTTCATTTCCAAGCCTATCTGTAGTCCTAATAATGATTAGGTCTTTTTAATTGGAGGTTCATAGGCTTCAGTTGCTAGCTTGCCCAGGAATGCTTTGCTTTTTGGCTTATATGTATGTATATGTATATGAAGAAAAAAATAGGGAAGAAGAAACCTAGGAAATAATGTGGAATGTAAGTCTGTGGCATATTGAATTAATTTCCTGTTCCACTTCTGCACCAGCTAACCAGACAAATAACCAATTTGTTAAGGGCTCTGCTACTTCCTTCAATCACTTGCTCACAATGCACTTTTTACACTTTATTTCCTGGTTTTTCCATCTCAATTCCTTGCATCCCCTGCAGGTCTCTCTGTTTCGGTGCCAACAGCAACATACCCACTGAGGGAGTGCAGGGTGGGATCCTTCACCTCCCAGCAACCCCATCCGCCCTCTGTGATGTGGCTTTTCCACACGGTCCCTGACTCTAAGGGCACCAAGCTCTGTGAGGAGCATCTCTTTACATCCCCCTTGCCAAGTCATGGGGACCCAAAAAAAGCATCTCACTGGTGCCACCTCCTTTGCCTTACTTGCCTTACTGGTGGCAGGAAGAATTAAGGCTGCTTCAGGCAAGATCCCAGTTTCAAGCTGTTTCTGAAAACACTGAAATGGGAATATCACCACGGCAGTGGTCTGTAAGGCAGAGGATTAAGTGTTCATAACAAACAGGTCTTTTATTGTTTTCCTTGCCTGCCACACAGTGGGTTCTGTTGGAGCCTCGTACAGCACCGGGTAACCAAGTGCAATGTGGCTTTTTGCTCCGTCTGGTGTATTTTGTGGGTTTCTATTTGTATTAAGGAAATTGCTGCTGGATGCTCTGCCGGGGATGTCTTTGCAGAGAAATTGAAGCAACAGGGAGAAAAAACCAAATACCGCTCTGTATTCCTGGGTAAACTGCCTGAACTGCCAAATGGTTCCTTGCAGATACACAACCCTATAGGAAAATCTGTAAGACAAATGAAGACGTGTAATTGGAGACTTCTGGAGTAGAAGTTAAAGAGGGCTTTCAGTGTGCCCTGATGAATAGGGGAGGAAGTACATCAATTCAATTGCAGCATTGTGTAGAGCATAATAAATATTTTATTACCACAGGCTATCATTTAGTTACTACACAGCATGGGGCAGATTCTGCTCTCGGATGGTGTCGGCCCGTTTTCAACTCTGTGAAACCAGACGAGTTCCTTTCTGTGGCCCAGGACAGTGTTTGGGTCAGATACTGCAAAGTTTGTGCATAAAACACTTGAGATTCACAGCACAAAACTGTGCAGGCTGGCGCTGCAGCAGTGTGTTGTTATGAACCTAATGGTATTTCTGGTTTGACCATAAAGCCAGTTTGGCCTAAGGCTGGAATTTGATAAATAGGATGAATTAGACTATTTCAATGCTGGTGATACAGGATTATGTGTATTTGGAGATACAGTGCAGCCTTGGCTATCCAAATGAGAGGGGTGGAAGGCGGAAGCTATTCTGTGGGGTGAGCTGAGTGGGAGCAGTTGGTTAAAGGATCTCTGCTCTTTTAAGAGGATCTTCAAGGACCGAGGGTCTTTCCAGGTTTGGGGAGTTTCTGTGGGTGTTTGCTGGGTGATGTGCTTACATTCCTATTGGAAACAAAATTCAAGCGAATTCCCACAGAAGGTCAGTAAGGATGGATGGTGGCAACCAGCAAGGTATGGGGGTGCAGCATTCAGCTGGAGCAGTTTAATAGCAGATTTGGGGGGGGGGGGGGGATAACTTCGTCAGCTTTTTACCATTTGAATTTCTTTTTTGCATTCAATCTGATGTGAGGAAGCCAGAAAGCCAGCGGGAAAGTGGGGAAGGAACTTGTGTGGAAACCAGCAGCAGAAATCTCATAGCTTTCTTTGGTGACATGGTGTAGTGTGAGGCATCCCTGCCCATGGCAGGGGGTTGGAACTGGATGATCTTAAGGTCCTTTCCAGCCCAAACCATTCTGTGATATTATGATTCTATGATTTTCTGGTATGCATTCGTGAGCTTTCTCACCGAGTACTCTGGTAACTTCTGCTTTCTGGTTTTCCTGCTGTAAAACAGTGATAGTTTCCAATTTGTCATGCTGCAGGGATATGCCAATATCAAACCAAGAATTAAGTAAATGGCTTTGATTGCAATTGGAAAGAAAGTATTCCCTGCTTTAAGCAAAGTTTTAATTTAACCTAATTACACAATAATGTAATAAGTGTTTAGTTAATCCTGATCAGTAAAAGCTCAGAAGTGAGGGAAGAGGCATGTCCTCACCCAGACACACCATGAGAGCTTTGAGGGTTAGGTTGGCAAAGAGATGTGAAATTCCTTGCTTTGCAGGTTTATATTCCAGTGACTTTTCATGTCCCTTCATGTGCTTTTTCCCTCTGGGACTTTTTCAGAGCCATGTTTAATACGGAGCCAGTAGGACCCCCGTGAGTTATGGGATAATAATTCCGTGTCGGATATTGTGAGAATGAAGCATATTTTACAAGAATTCCCTTTGATGGAAGTAGGGCCCCTAATTCAAACTTGAGTGCATTTTAAGAGACATACACATGCACACAATAAAATCCAAGGAGAACAATTTGCATAGAAAAGCCAGGAAACAGCTGGGCTTAGAGAGAGCTGAGAGTTTAGGGGCTGGTTTTGGGGGGAATAGGGGTAAAGTCAAGCAAAAGTATTTGAAATCCAGGCTGCTTTTGAGAATGTTGCTGAATATTGTATATGATGTTTAAATACACATCTGTGTGCTGGCTCCTGAAAACAGATAATTCCACCTAACGTTAATACTGAGGTGCTTGCTCTTTGTTATTACCAGCTAACACTAATGGTAAGAGACACTTCTCTGGGTCAAACATGTATGTATTTGCTCTTGCTTTAAATTCTTTCCCATAGATACAATTCAGCACAATCAATGCCAACAAAGTTATTTTGAAAGCAGATTAGATTAAAAATCTCATCCCTTACTGAGCTTCCCATTGGCATATGAGACGATCCTTAGAGAATTAAGATTTGTGTCTCCATGACGGAAACGCTCACATGAGATTGCTCAGCCTCTTGCTGGCTATTTCTTCCTTTAAATATTTGATGGACGTGCCTTTCCAGGCTAAATTCAGGCAGTGGAGATACTTCTGGAGGTCGATGACTAAAGCCACAGCAGGAAAAAATGTACCTGAGAAGCATTTTGCTGTACAAATGTGTTTGCAAGTGGATTTATTCCAGAGTGTGTTACTGGTGACTGGGCTTTCCTAGAAGGAGGTCAGGGCCGTTTCTATTGGGAAGGTGTATCTGTGTGGGGGGTAGATCTCTTTCCAAACCCCATCTGGCTGGGGTCCGTGGTAGGAGTATCTCGGGTTTGGGTTTGCTGGGTTTATGTAGCAGTGTGGTACCACCCAGCCCATGCAGAGCCAGGAGGATGCTTTCCAGTAACATGGTTTGAGTTGGGGCACAAGAGGGTGGCACGGGCAGCTGTGGGTCAGAGCAATGGGACTTGTGCCCCGTGCTGCTACTGGAAACTGCAGTGTAGTGGAGGCAGAACAGCTTCATCCCATCTCTCTGTGGAGAGGGACTTTTTACAGGGCACGTAATGACAGGCCAAGGGGAATGGCTTTAACCTGCCCAAGGAGAGACTGAGATGAGCTCTTAGGCAGAAGCTCTTCCCTGTGAGGGTGCTGAGGCGCTGGCACAGGGTGCCCAGAGAAGCTGTGGCTGCCCCATCCCTGGCAGTGTTCAAGGCCATTGTTTTTGTTCAACCCAAACCATTCTATTTGATGCTTCTTCCCCCACCTCCTGGACACCTTGAAACAGCAGTCCCATCCTTTATAGGCATGACTGTGGGTGCGCATGCACACACATATTGATGATACTAATAAAGCTAATGGGTTCAGCTCATGGCACTTATAAGTGAGTTCTTTCTTCCCTGGATTTTGATTGTGAGCAGCCTCTGTGTAGTGATGGAGCCAGTTCTGGTCAGGCATAGCAAGTACCTGAAAGACTGGGATCTCAAGGTCTTCCATGCAAGATCCTACCTTGTCTTTTTGGTGTTGTGTGAAAGCAGGTCAGTGCAGGTTTGTGACTGATAAATGTAAAGTCTTGGCCTTCCCTTGCTCTGCCTGCAACCAACCCATATTTTTACAGTCAAGGGTAAGTCCCAAGACTGGAGAACTGTTTGGCTGCCAGCACACTGTGGTTCCAGATGGTTTGGGATGATAATTTTGTAAAGCCATAGTAGGGTCATTTGGTATCCTTGCCACTTGGTTGTATCTATTGTGACAAATAATTTAATGGAAAATAAGCGAGGCTTTGACTTTGCAAGTCAAGTTTGGGAGCCTCCCATTGTTACTGCTTTTGTTGGGTTTATTTGAAACAGAAGTCACTCTTTTCATAGATTTATTGCCCCAGCCGAGCTTAAAAGGGAAGGGGGATGGGACAAATAACAGTGATTTATTTCTTTAATGCATTTTAAATAAGTAGACCCCCAAGAACGAAGCAATGGTGCATAATTACATTACACTGGTCCCAAAACTTGGGCTGTTCCTGCTGCAGACTCATTATTTAACACCTGGTGAGTGTAAGTGAATGCACTGTTATGGTAGGAAGCTGTGGCTTGCTCTGGTTTTGACAAAACCTATTCTCTGGTAGCAATTTCTGTCTCAGTTTCTAAAAGCTAACACTCATTTTTGCCACGTCTGGTGAAGCAGGTTATCATAATGTTATCTTCCAGTTCCAGTGCTGTCTAGAGGTTTCTTTGAGCACTCTGTGAAGGTTGGCTCCTCTTGGCCTGCTGCCCTCTCCTAGGGGGAATATGGGGCGCAAGAAGCTGGAGGAGGGGTTTCCCTGGCTCAGCTTGCCCATGAAGAGGTGCTGGGGTTCAGAGACCTTTCCCCATCACTCACCCCTGGTTTGCAGAGGTTCAGGTCTGAACCTCTGCCCCCACATCCATACGCTGCCTCTTCTATCCTTGTCCTCCTTCTATACCCTTCATAGGGAAAGCCGCGCAGAGAGGCACGGCGCTCCTTTCCAGATTGCGATCTCCTAAATTAAAGCAAGCAGAATCGATTTGAGTATTACATTTGCCTACAAGGACCTCCTGCTAATTCCTATGTTTTTTACAATTGCGTTTTCCTGTTTTTGTTTGGTTTTTTTCTTCATCTTTATCACTTCCCTGCTGCTGACTAAAGGAGCTACACAACAGGGGAAAGTGTGACTAACTCGCTGCCTGCACAGGGGAAAGAGTGAGACTGCTTCTACACATGCTGGTGATAAATACACAGAGTAAACAGAATGGAAAAGTGGAGAAAAACAGGTTTTTTTCCTACAATCTCTTTTTTTTTTTTTTTATAGCAATGTTAGTCACTTCTGCCAGTGAATATAGGTTCCATCATGAGATTTCTCACAGAGGAAGCAGTATCAGCTTAAAAACTCTACTTCCCTCTAACTGGTTTTAATGTCTCTTTTTATAAGTTGTAAGAAAGACCGAAAAATAGTTTTCCCCTTTTTCTTCAGTGTCTTCTTTGGTCTGACAGCAAGAATTTTTCTCTTTCTCCATGTGTTCACGTCCTGTGTTAGCTTGAAAGGTATTTCCTCCATCAACTGGGAAGGAAAATGTATAATGAGTAGGGAAAGAGCAGGAGGATTCACCTAGATGTAGGTCCCAAAAACTGATTTTAACTTTGGTTGAAATGGAGTTGATTCCAGGTAGCAGCACCCTTTTAATTAAGCGATATAATGCCGTTGATTTAGAGCCTGCTGAAATCAATGGAATGATGCCATAGACTGCAAAGGACTCTGGAGCAGGTCCAGTCTCCCTTTGTGGTATAGAAATGATGCTTCAACAACTTAAGAGCCTGGGGAGGCTGAAGCAGGAGCCCAGTGAGTGACCTGCACAAGTCTTGGGTCAGTGATAGGGATGAAATAGAGGTTTGAGCTCTGGGATGCTGATGAGCAGCCACATTTTCCCTTCACAAAGTGTTACAGCAAAGCTGCTTTCATATTTTCCTCCGAGAATCCCAGCATGGCTTTGGGAAGGAAAAGGAAATCTGTTTTACCTGTAAACACAGCCTTGTGATGTTTGTTTAATATCTTTGTTTACTTTGAAAGTTAGTCCCATACTAATGAATTTATAAAACCTACATGATCCATAAAACTGTCACTGGTGCGCAATCTGGTAATAACTCAGGTGATGTATTTAAGCCACTAGTGAGTTTGTTCTATCCTTGAGCTGATAAATTGTATAGTTTCATTTGGTCGGAATCAGCAATTTTATGTGGCAATTAATTTTAGCAGCAATAGGGAGCCAAAGGACTACGTTTTTATCCTTGGTTTTCTGCACACGGTTGGGAACATTGGAATATTTTAAGCTCAGGTTGCAGACCTGGGAAGCAGCGTGCGCTCAGAGGGAATGTCGCTTTGCAGGTGTTACAGTCGCACTGCTCCAGCTCACAATCCAACCTGCCAGTTAAGCCATTTGGGGAATTTCTTATCTTTTAACATATATGTCAGAAAGATGCAGGTGGCACAAACATCTGTTCCAGGATCTGTCTCCTCTTCTGCATGAAGTTGCTGGTCACCATCGTCCGAGATGATGCCAAAATCATGAACTAGGAGCCAGACATGAGGAGATGAGTGTTGCTGAAGTAATTCTGGTTGTTTCATAGAATCCCAGACTGGTTTGTGGTGGAAAGGACCCTGTGCCAGCGCCTCAGCACCCTCACAGGGAAGAGCTTCTGCCTAAGAGCTCATCTCAGTCTCCCCTCTGGCAGGTTGAAGCCATTCCCCTTGGCCTGTCCCTACATCCCTTGTCCCAAGCCCCTCTCCAGCTTTCCTGCAGCCCCTTCAGGCACTGGAGCTGCTCTCAGGTCTCCCCTTCAGGAGCCTTCTCTTCTCCAGGCTGCCCCAGCCCAGCTCTCTCAGCCTGGCTCCAGAGCAGAGCTGCTCCAGCCCTCACATTTGTTTTCCCTTTTCTGGGAAAACTTCTCTGCTACCTCCTATACCCACCCTAGAAAGGTCTCATTTACAAATTGACTGCAAGGCTGTAGTTGTGTAGAACCTGATCTGGGAATCAAAAATGCCTTAATTCTAATCTTAGCTTCTGCTACCAGATTTCCATAGTGGTAGCAGGTCATTTTACTTCCTAATTTATGTCTGTAACACTGACTGCATCCTCAGCATCGTACAGAAAGCAACGTAGTTCCCCTAAAGCTAAAATTTATCTTGTAGCAATAAAAAATACCAAGGGAGGTAATTTGAAGGGGATTTATTTATGATGCTGTTAAATGGCGTCCACATTTTGGTGTTTTGCTGTTTGTGAAACAAGCTGAGAAGAGCTGAGCTGCAGGGTGGGTTTGGACATTGCCAGGTAAAACCCCATGGACATCATTGAACGTCATTGTTGAGTGAGGGTTTTGTTGAGGCATCTTGTAGCAGCACAGAGGTCTGGAAAGTGACCCTAGGACCACTTAGGATCAGGGGGAATGGTTCATACAGCTCCTCAGCCTTGATTTCAGGTCTTGCTCTCTTGTCTATGACCTTGGAGCCCTTGGTGGCTCCATGACTGCCATTGACTCATGTCTATAGGTTGATCTGCATTTTGAACATAATTTGTGTTACGACTGTGTCAGCTCCCAAAGCAGAGTGATGGCCCCAAGATGAGGTTTGGGGGAAGTTATAAATGAGGTCATGAGCATGACAGAGATTTCATTTTGTCCAATATTTATTCTGCTGTTTGGGGCTGCACGGAGCTATTGGTCTGTAAAATGAGGTCGTAGCCAGGAAAGAAAGTTTGGGAGCTGCTGCTTTAGTGCCTAGGTTGAAATTAATTATTTGTATACCTTGGAGGCTTGCACTGGGTTTTAAACAAGACAGCTGGGTTAGAAAACCACTCCAAATTCATTGGGAAACATGTTGTGTGATAGCCGGCTCTTGAACCTTGCATTCCCTTGGTGCGCTACCAACCAGAAATTGGCTTCTTAAAATTGGCTGTGTAGTCACGCAGATATTTCAGCATGTTATTTCAAACATCCCAGTGGCTCCAGATGCTCCAGGGCCATGGAAGGGTTCATTGTAGCCACAGCTGGAAAAGTTGGTCTGGTGTAGCTATATAGCTTGCATGATACCTGTAGATATATATATTTAGGGGGCTACAAGGACACTGGAGAGCATCAGGGACTGTAGCAATACAACAAGGGTGATGGGTTTACACTGAAACAAGGGAAGTTCAGGTTAGATATAAGCAAGTTCTTTGCTGTAAGGGCGGTGAGGCACTGGAATGGGTTGCCCAGAGAAGTGGTGAGTGCTTCATCGCCGGCAGTGCTCAGGGCCAGGTTGGACAGAGCCTTGGGTGACATGGTCTAGTGTGAGGCATCCCTGCCATGTGATCTTAAGATCCTTTCCAACACAAACCATTCTATGATTCTATAGTTAGGCAGCAGAAATGCAGATGTGGAAAGGAAGAACCTGGAGAAACCAATGTAGAATTTTATATGAAAAATGCAGTAGAGAAGGTGTCACCTTTGTGGCTTCAGAGGAAAATAATCTATTAATCTTTCTAAGATTAAAATGCCTATAAAATAATACCTGTTAAAAAGCCAAGCACTTCTCCAGCGCCAATTCAAAATGCCAATAATCCTCCATTTGCCAAATGGAATTTTTCTAAGGCAAAAATGACTGTTTTCATGCACAAAACCTGCAAACCAAAACCCTGATAAACCATCAAAGCCAGGCGCTTGTGTGTGCCCTTCAAGGGGAATCTCTCTTTAGGTCCTCCTTTCCCCATGGCTCCCTTGCCACCCATTGCTTCTGTTTTCTACTGGTAAATCTCTGATCTTCCCACCATCCTCCTTGCTCATCTGATCTAGTATCGCACACAGGATTGTTTTCAAGGTGAGATGTTTATATGCAGGCTGTGTTCATAAGAATGAGTCATTTATGTATTCTTTTGAGTAGTGAAGAGCTGATTTAGGACATGTGTTTGTTCTTCTACTTGTTGCTTCCTTCTCAAAAAGCCCCGAACAAATACTTAAAGGTCTTTCATTTTCACATGAATTGCTGATTAATTTCCAAGTTGCTGTGCTTTGGGGATATTTTGGGGATATTTTGGGGATATTTTGGGGATATTGGCTGCAGCCCTCCCTTGTGCCCAGCCATGCCCAAGGGATGCCACATAGTAAGCTGCCAGTTGCTTCTCCAGCTGCAAACTCAGCATTTGATAGAGAAATGTCTCTTTTTTTTTTTTAATGGTTTGACTTGTGACTTTATTATTGCATGTTCTGAGTTCCAAGGAGGAAAAAAAAAAAAAAAGCAGGAAAGGAAGGCAGGTTTTGGGTATGCTTCCTGCATCTTGGGGAGCCGTGCTCTGTGTTAGCTGCTGATAAGAAGGTCTTTAAACCCACTGGTTTTGAGACTCAGCATGTGGTTAAGCATCAGGGTGGATAGATGCCTTTTCTGTCTCTACAGCAGCCATTCCCTGGCAAAGGCTGTGTCATTTTGGAGCTGTCCATACAAGTCCTCTTTAGCTGCAAGGAACAAATAAACCCCAGCTCAGGGCTGACACAGGTATTCAAAGCAACTCCTGGAGCACCATACTCCTATTCCTGTGTGGACAAGAGATATGAGGATGTGCCAAAGGCTCACAAGCAGCAGATGCAGCTCTCCAGCATGGCTTTGGCTTCCACAATCCTGCAGCCATCACTGCAAGTAGCCATGCAGGGCAGGACATCGCCTTGCTGGTATATGTTCGATGACCAAAATGAAATGAAGGTTGGATGAGAACATTGAGATGGGTTTTTCTGCTTTCACCTGCTGGAAATGGTGGAGCAACGCAAGAAATTGCTGCTCATGCTGTTAGATGTAGTGAATGTGTAGATTCCCAGTCAGTTTCTAGTTAGCTATACAGATATGGATTTACTTGTCCTATTAGGCCATACACCTTTGTGTGAGTTCGCAATGCTGCTGGCCAGACTTTGATTGAAACCACTTCATCTCTTGTTCTCTTCAGTCTGTAAAGCAGGTTTTGACTATGGAAGACTAATGACCATCCTGTGCTCTGTCATATGTACCTTCCTGGTCCCCAGGAAGGAAAACATTGCTAGCTCAGTCCCCGCTCAGGGAATGATCTGTGGGTCTATCTGATGCTGCATGCAGAGCCAGGGCAGACACTTGCTGGTACATGGCACTCTGAAACTCCTTCAACAGCTACTGTAGCTGGCTGTGGTGATGAAGACTGGGCACTCCAGAGGTGGCTTATCCCATCACAGGCTCTGCCCAGCCTGCAAGACTGAATGGCATGGGTGGTGTCCATCTTTGTATTTCATTCTCTGTGCTTTGAAATGCTGAAGCTTCCTTATTACTTACTCCCTCTTTCTCTCCCCCTCATTCCCCACGTTCACAGCCTACTCTTGCATGTTAGGGAACTGAGGAAATCATCCATCTCCCAGGTTCCTTGGGTGGCACCGGGAGAAGACCGTGGGTGCAGGTGTTTATGGTCAGGAATCACACATCCCCACATTGCAGTAGGTCCATGTTCACAATGGTATTTTATAAACCCCAGCCCGTGAGCCCATTCTTCCCTGTTAGCACTTTAGATGGTGCCTCTGAGTGTTGGCAGACACAGCACGGGCTCTGCTGCTGGCTGCCCCAAAGCAGTGATTGTATTTGCCTGCTCCTTAGCAACTTCGTGTGCTGGTTCAGCTTACAAAGGACTCGGAAAAAAACCCGCTCTCCATCTGGTTTTCCAGCCCCAGATGCGACCACCCCAAAGAGAGATCTAATTCTTCTGTATTTAAACTTGAAAACTTCTCACCAGTTGGTGGTGAGCGAAATCCTTAGGAGCAATAAGATCCACATGCTGGCCTAATTGCACATGGAGCTAGACTGCTGCTCCTGCTCCAGTGTGTTTGCAGTGCTGCTGTCAAAGGCGTATTGTTAGGCTGGGGGAAAACCCACAAATCTTAATGTGAGTAATAATTTAATGTGGTCCAGTAATTAGCTGTTCATGATAGGGGCCCCTTCGTGCCTGGGGTGGGGAGTTGTGTGGTGTGAGCAGAAGGCAGGCAGGACTCACAGTCTGTAAGCAAGGTTTGTGGAAAGGAGCCGTATCTTGACCCGCTTTTCAGAGTGGATGTTTTAGTCAGCATTAGACCACAGAATGGTTTGGGTTGGAAGGGACCTTAAAGCTCATCTAATTCCAACCCCTGCCATGGGCAGGATCATCCAAGAGCCTTCTTGGTTTAATGGGTTATTTGTAATTAAGGCAAAAAAAGGCTGCAGCTTTCCACCTCTGCAGACTGAATGAGGAGGGCAGGGTGTGTGGTAGGGAAGGAGGGGCAGAGCCCAACCTGGGTTGTTATGGAGCAATAGGAAAATGTCACACAGCCTCAATGGAAAGCTGGAGGGTAAAATTTCCTCCCTCCTCTCTTCTGCAGAAGGCATCATGCTGTAGTTCCTTGGTTGTAAACCCTGATGATATAGGGCTTGGGATCAGAGCTTTATCATTTTAAGCTTTTCCCTAAGCATCGGTTGCTTGTCCTGGCTGGCCAACGCTGCGTAAAGAGCCAGCAAGGGAAAGTTTGACACCGTTTTCCTACTCACTTAAAACTTCAGGCTGAGCTTTAACGAGGGGGTTATCAGCCTTAACTAATTCCCTGTGTTTATTCACACTGTCGGTTGTTTTCTGTCCGGGTTTCCTGTGGGATCCCTGCACCGCTCACAGGAAGCACAGCCAGGCCCGCTGCCATCAGCCCCCTCAACCCCGCTGGTGGTGGGCAGCATGGAGGGGATCCTGGCCCTCCACAAGGAAAACTAAAAACACATCAAAAGGCACAAGCCCTTGGGACCCACGTTTTGTCAACAAACGAAGCAGGAGCTATTTTAAGCCACTCTGTACCTAGAGCTTCCTGTTTTTCAGAAGAAACCTCTTGTTTTTTCGCTTTTATGTTGACGGATTTATTTTAACGGCTTGTTCCTGAGGCACCAAAGGTTATTATTTTGTTCCCTCCCCTGAAGTGTTGTGAGGTGGTGGCTGGTGAGGAGGGGATGGAGCCGACCACCCTCATCCCTCTCCCGAGCATCACATTGGGGGGGTTCTTGTGTGCACCAAGGGACCTCAGAGGTGGGACATCCACCATGGGGCTTTGGGTGGCTGGTGAATGTTGCTAAGTTAAGCCATGTGTGGTTCTCTTTCGAGGAGCGGTGGCCTAACCAATAAGGACAAAGTAAATAGCATTCATTTCCTGCTGACCTTTTAACACCAGCAGATGTTTTCTCTTACAAGTACCATAGGCCACTTCAGTCCCTGACCTCATCAAGTGGGCTGCTGCCGCCGTTTTCATACTCAGAAGCCTATAAAACTGCATATTTTAACCTGTTTTGCTGAGACCTGCCTGCAGAAGTGGGTCTCCTGCCTTGGTCAGGACCCTTGTGCCTTTAATGCTTCTCGCTTTCTTTTCTCTGGATGGACCAACCACTTCCTCTTCATTTTTGTCCTCTGCGGAGGATGGCAGATGTTTCCTCTGATGGACTCTATCAGGCAGCCCGGGGGAAATGAGTTTCCCTTTATAACATTTTCCCTAGCAGTCCTTGCACAGGTTGGACTTGCAACCCCGCAGCTGGAGCAGTAAGTGCATCGCCTTCATCCCTGTTTGTGGCAGTGAATCGGAATGAAAGTGGTCTTGGAGTCACCTCCAAGCTCCAGGAGTAAAAGGCTGGCAATGGTAGAGCTGAGGCTTTCATTGGTCTTGTTTCCCTTCAGCCTTAAGCTGCTGGAGCCACCCTGGCATCTGCTGGTGCCTCGTCTTCTGCTGCCACATGGGTCCTGCTCCTGCCCAAGGGATCTCAGCTCTATCCCAGGCTGCTCTGCTTGGAGATCACTTGGGTGTTGCTTTCTTGCCATGTGTTCTTCCATGCATCTCTGGATCTGCTGCTGCAGATGGTGCTGGGTCTGTGCACGCATTAAAGCAGTTTGGGAAGCAAATGTGGTGGGAATGCGCATTAAAGCGTCCTCATTCCTGCTGCCTTTTAATTCACTTTGGATAGGCAAGTCTGAGCATGACTTGTATGTCCAAGAACATCAGAGATGCTTAGTTCATCCAGGAGACAGCTAAAGGAAGTTTCTCTGCTGCCTCACTTGGCCACAGCCTGCTGTCTTCTGCTAGTCCTGCACGGGGACAATGGGAACACGTTCTGCAGTGAGGTAATGGAGAAGAGGAACTTGGAGTCAGGCTGGTGTGCATGCCATGAGTGCACACCATGAATGTTTGAGACCTTTGCCTGCTGAAGACCCTTTTTGCAGAGCTGGCATTGCAGGAGGGTCTCACTTGATGTCATCAGGCAGGGTGAGGTGTCTCCACGTCTGGGATGAAACTCCCAAACTGTGGTGCTTGTGGGCTGGTTTCTTTGCGGTACTGCACAGAGCAAAGCTTATGTTCCAGTGGGGTTAGTGACATTCGGTTCAGAGAGCCTTTGGTCTTCTTTTGGTTTTAGGTGGGGGACATTGGAGATAGATACACATAAATATCAGTATGATGTTCAGTTGTCGAGTTTTGCCATCCAGAAAGGGATGTATGTTAACTTAAAGTTCGTGGAATTACCTCTGTGGACTTCTTTTTGATACCATGCTGGACATAGGTTAATAGAGATTCCCAGGTTGTCACTTGTTGAATTTTTGGCTTTTCCATAAACAGATATTTTGTTTCCCGTTTGTTCTTTTATTTCTCTCTCTATATATTTAGTGGAGAATGTTCAGAAGTTTTACTCCATGAGATGTGATTTTTTTTTTTATTTTTTTTTTATCCAAGAGCAGTGGGTCTGTGCAGGACAAATAAGGGATAAAAAGCTCTTTCTGTGACTCAGGTTACCCTTCTTTTCCTGTTCAATTAAAAAGAGAAGTATGCAAAACCTTAAATTCCTGAGTATTACCCAAACATTACCATTTTTATAGTTTCAAGTTTAGAGAAAATGACTCACAGGCATTTTTAATAAAGGATTGCTCAAAATAGAGTGGAGTGTGATTCACATTAACAAACCAAGACACAAGAGAGGCACCAAAAAAGCCTTCATCCTGGTTCTTGCTCTTCCCCATGAGTATATTGTGAAGTGGATGGCTGAGATTTCCCTTCTTCCCATGGTGCCTGGCAGTAGAGTAGCAGTGATGGATGTTGCTGAGGGGTCACACCTCTGCTTTTGGGGCAGCTGAGGTGGGTGGGAGGGGAATACAGTGCGAACAGCCCCTGCTTGGGTGGTGCATGTCCTCTGTCAGCCCTCATTCAGTCCATCCTCCCAAGCAGGTTGGTTGTGCAAAGTGATTGCATCCCAAATATCCCTGTCTGAGGAGCAGGAATCCTACCCATCTTGTGTGTTGTTTTTTATTGGTTGGTGTAATTAGGCAATGTCTAATTGTTGTAGGCAACCATGAAGGTCAAACCTTTGAGCCTGAAGTGGAAGGAAGCCTGAGGTTGCTGTACCTTTTGCAAACGCTCCTGGATTTTCCTCACCTGCACTCAAACCTGAGCGTGTGTCCAACACCTCACTGGGATATTCTGAATTTTAAGGTCAATGTGGCAAGGGAGATGTCCTGCGAAGACAGGCCGAGAGCTGGGCTTGTTCAGCCTGGAGAAGGGAAGGCTCCTGAAGGGGAGACCTGAGAGCAGCTCCAGTGCCTAAAGGGGCTGCAGGAAACCTGGAGAGGGGCTTGGGACAAGGGCCTGTAGGGACAGGCCAAGGGGAATGGCTTTAACCTGCCAGAGGGGAGACTGAGATGAGCTCTTAGGCACAAGCTCTTCCCTGTGAGGGTGCTGAGGCGCTGGCACAGGGTGCCCAGAGAAGCTGTGGCTGCCCCATCCCTGGCAGTGTTCAAGGCCAGGTTGGACACAGGGGCTTGGAGCAAGCTGCTCTAGTGGAAGGTGTTCTTGCCCGTGGCAGGGGTTGGAGTTGGATGAGCTTTAAGGTCTCTTCCAACACAAACCATTCCATGATTCTATGTTGCATCTACAGCAGTGTTGCTGTTATTGGGGACTTGGAGCAAGGAGCCAGGCTCTTTAGCTCTACCTGAAAGCAAAGGAGCATTCACAAAGCACAGTTGTAACACAACCCTTGTGAGAAGAATTGTTTAACAAATAGCCACATAATCTAGTTTGCCTTTTCCACGCTGTTTTGGTTTGCCTGCGCTGGCAATCAGCCTTTCCCAGGTCTAACCTTGCACACAGGATTTTATCTTGTGGGTCTGCAGGGACGGCTGCTGGTTGTGGAAAGCATCACTGACTTACCAAGTGGATTATTGGGCAAAATCAATTTTACTTGGTACATTAATAACCTGAAAAGCAACATGATAGCATCTGCTTTGCTTCCACACCAGCAAGGAGGAAGTGCCCCAACATGTGTTGGAGACCCTGTACAAGTCTGAGAGGCAGGCGAGTGTTTTGGGCCGCATTCATCACCAGCTAATTCTGATGGCATCGTTTTGGCTGACTGAACAGGACCTGCAGAAATGCCTTAGGTAGAAGTGCTGATGTGTGTTTTGTGCCTGTCTTTACTTAAGCATTAGACACTCCTCATGAACAACGAGAGCAGACCTTCCTCATGCTCCTTGCGGCTTCTTTGGTTGATATATGGCATTTCCCCTCCGTTCTGTCAAAGTGTCCTCTGTCGCAGAGATAATGCAATTCCTATGCAGTGCCGTGCAAATACTCTTCTGTATTTGTATCTCTTTTCTATTTAATTACACTGTATAAATGTCCTCGGTAAATTTGATAAGTTGGGTGAAGGATATTGATTTTCAAGTCTCTCTTGTGCAGGGCTCCTTGTACTCGCGGGAGCTGTTTACCAGGCCTATTTCCCAAGGAGACTTTGAAGGTTCATTGAAGGTTCAGCATTTAAGTAGCTACAGGATAACAAAGGAATTTCTTTCTCTACGTTCCTGATTAGGCTGGTGATTGCAGGGCCATAGAGAAAACAGTAGTGCTGGGGGGGGGGGGGGGCTTTAAAGCCTTAGACTAATGTCATCTGCAAAACAAGTGGGAAGGGAAATTGAGAAGGAGAATAGACCTGATGCTGTCATTCCTACAAATAAAACCTGCTATCAGCTTTGGGAAAACTGGGAGAGGGGTGCACCCAGGCTTGGATGAAGTCCTTGGGCAGCATGGGGGGACCCTGGGCTTGCAGGCAGGTACCTCACCCCTCCATCACCCCATAGCTGATGGCAGAGCAGGAGCAGCAGAAAGGAGGAAACGGAATTTGCAGGGTTAAAACGGGAGGACCGAGGGTCTATTTTTAACCACAGTTTTGAATGCGAAGTGTCACCAGTGTTAAAAAAAGCTCCTGGTAAATGAGGCGGGGGGGAGATGCACGCAGGAGTGCAAAGCCAGCTGCAGCTTTTGAACTGTGCACTGGTTGTGGTGAGGAGCCTGCGCACACTTGGTTTGTGTTTGTTAATGCTTTAATTTTCCTTTACTCAGTCTGAGGTCTTCCTACACAGGCAACTTGCTTTAAACCGTGCTTAACTCTCAGCCTCTTAGGATTACTTTTGTTCTTCAAGAGGAAAAGAAGAGAGAAATGTAGATATTGGTGCACTTTGTTTTACATTCTTTTGGAACATAAAATGTTTTCCTTTCCTTTTTTCTCTTTTTTTTTTTTTTTTTTTGTGCTCAAAATTGGACACTGATTTGGCTTTTTTGCTGGCTAATTTCCATGTATTTCTCACGCAGGGTTTTAGCCTTGATCTCTAACGCAGGCCTGTGGCTGTTCTTGCTAAAAGTTTGGTCCTGCTGAGGCTTCCATTATAAATCCTTATTTTCTGTAGCAAATTTGCTTCCTGCAAGTTTCACCTCTCAGAGCCGGGGGGTTTGGGTGGTAGAGGGGCAGCATCCCCGCACCTCTTGTCCATCCACCCTCAGCTCCCCAGGATTTGGGAATCTGGGAGTTCCATGTGCTTGCCTGCTCCCTGCGTTAAGGCAGGAGGCTGGAGCCATTGTGGTCTATCATGTCAGTGATCCGTGGACTAATGCGTCCCCAAGTAGTGTCTCTTTCTGTCTATTGTGTCACTGATGTGTGCATTAAAGGGACCCCAAATAGGTGTTGCTGCTATAAACCATAACAGCTCTATAGGAGCCGTCACAGTTCATTGCATCAATAATCCGTGTATTAAGGCATCCCAAGCAGGCCTCAGCACACAATGGACTGTTATGGCTCCAGATGAGCCTGTATAAATTTAGGTCAATAACCTGAGTGTTGTTAGATTGCAAAATAGCCTTGTTACAGCACCCTGGCAGGGCTTATAAGGTGTGTAGATTGTGCAAACCTGTTGTGGGTGCAGAGGATATTCTGATTTGCCACTAAAGGTTAGTGGTGAGAGAATTATTTCATCTTATTTATTACTGTTATCTAAACTTCCCTTTGCTCACTTGGCTCCCTCCTTCCCTTTCCTTTCACTCCTCTGGAAATTAAACTGTGTGAGCGATGCTGCAAGAGCAGCAAAGGTGAGATGCGAGGGAGAGACAGGAATGGAGGGATGGGAAAAGGCAGTGTTTCGCAGCTGAGCCATCCCAGTGCTGCCCTGCATCCCAACGACTTCTTTCCCATGGGATATCATGGAAACACTCACACATTTCCATCCTGACTGTGCTTGTGCCCGACCCCATGGAGCTCCGTATTGTCTGGAGCATGGGTTTTGCAAGTGGGGAACCCAAAGGGCAGGAGGGTCCCTTGTGGCTCACCAGGCTCATTCTCCAAAAGCTGTCTTCCATCCTCATCCCTGTTTATGATCCAAGCTCTCTTTCATCCACGATGCCTCAAGTCTGGGCTCTTCTCCTCTCCACCATTCTTAGCATTCTGCTCCTTCCTTCATCCCTCATCTCCCCCAGTCGGGGCCCTTCTGCAGGTAGGTGATGGCGAGAAGAATGCCTCCAGCACAGGATGGAGAGGCCGGTTCGCATTGTGGGTGTACGCCTGAATGGAGCCGTAGCCTTGAACTCTTGAACTCCTTTCTTTTCCCTTTTTTTTTTCTCTTTAGAGTAGAGCTGCTATGAGCTGAAAACAAACAGGACTCACTCCGGTGGAAGGAGATTGTGCAGTGGGAACAGAGCTCAGACCACAAGAAACAGGGTTTTCCACATTTCTATTCTGAGAGTTTCCAGTTGAGATTTCGCCAGCAGTTGGGCAGCTAAAGATGAATTAGCTGAGCTGTGAAAGGTATTACATGTGTTTCCCCCTTCGGAGACTTGTTAGAACATCTTTTCTTCAATGGTAGTAATAAGTGTTACAAATAAAACGCACTTTTCCCCTTTGAATATTCCTTTACACAGGGCATCATCTACATAAAGAAAAAGAAAAAGCATGTTAAGCAACATGAATAGCTTCAGGCTATTTTACTTCATATTGCTAAATAAGTCAATGCAGATGAGGACTTTTTATGTAAGAGTGCCTTGTAAATGTAAGTACTAACAGAAGGACAAGCTACAACTCCAAAAATTTACTAGAAGTGTTGCTCCTCTCCACTCTTCCCAGTCCAGGCAGAGCGCCCAGGACAGGGTCTTTGAGATCTGATGGAGAAAGAGCTTAAGGTATCTGTGATATAATGAGTTCAAGGCCAGGTTGGATGGGTCTTGGAGAAACCTGCTCTAGTGAAAGGTGTCCCTGACCATTGCAGGGGTTGGAACTGGATGAGCTTTAAGGTCCCTTCCAACACAAATCAGTCTGGGATTCTATGATTCTATGACTTGCAGGGGTCTCAAAGAAAACGTGGTCTTTGTTTTAGTGTTGGTCTTTTCAGCTCGGGCACCTGAATTGAAAGCATTTGTATCTGGGGTCATTTTGGTAGGCTTTGTATTGTTGTGCTTGCTGTTTTGAACTTTCTGTTAAGGAGGAATTCAGGACTAACGTGTGAGTATTATGGAAGCATATACTATGTCCTGATGTTTAATCAAATCCTGCAAGGCAGATCTGTAACACACAGCCACCTCCTCTGCCAGCCCCACATTTGCAGCCAGAGACTGGTGAGGGCAGTGGGCTTGATACATTGGTGGCTCAGTGTCATGGGGATGGAGAAACTCCAGGCTTGACAGGGGGAGCATGGAGCGAGTGACAGGAGCGGGATATGGAGTTTGGGAGGATGTGGCTCTTGGCCACATAAAGATTTTGGTATGCAGCTCGTACTCAGGAAGTTTGGGCACCCTGATTACAAACATGCGTATATTTGGAGATGTACAGCAAGATATCTGTCTCTTTCCTCATTTGATTTGTATTTAGATGGAGAGAGGAAAACCACCAAAGCAGGGAAGTGGGTGGCTTTGTGTGGTTTCCTAGCCAGCAGAAGCTGAAAACGGTTTAAAGTTCACATGTAGCAGTACAGTAGTAACTAGAAGGAGACGTCTGAAGGTAAGTGACCATGTCCTGCCTCTTGGCAGTGAGGATACTGGATTTGCCTTTGTTCAGCTCCAGAGACGGATGAGCTCTCCGCTCTGCTCTGGAGATGGGTGGTGGTGCCATGGCATAATTTCCCAGTTATTCATTTTCTAAACTTGAAGCATGAACTGCTGGTTTTGAGAGTGAAAAGGATGAACTTTGCTGTGTTGGAGTTAACGGGGGGAAGAGAACAGAACAAAACCAAACGTTGGAAGCCGCAGTAGCTGTGTACCGATGTGTTTAGTTAACCAGGCTTTTTTATCATAGCTATTTCATCTTGTTTTCCTCTTGTCCTTGCTCTTGCTTGCTCATCTCTATACAGCATATGGAAAGGTTGAAAAGTGGCAATTACTAAATGAGGATAGACAGAAACTGTTCTCCAGCAGCTCCAGATGGGAGTTTGCAATGCTGCTCACGAGCTGTGTGCCAGCGCTTCACTCGGCAGTGTAAAATGCCCTCTAATGGCCAAGTATCTGCATAACTCATCTGATAAAACAGCAAATAGTCATTTCTTCTTGGGGTTTCTAATTTGGCCATGATGATTTTGGTCCAGGAGCAACTAAAAGCTTGAGTAGAGGAGAGCTTTTGCTTATCCAGATGCTCAAACAGCAAAGCTTCACCTCTCTCCAGCATTAAACTTTGCAATTAGTGGAATAAATAATGAGTAATTTAAGGAACTCTGGTAACACACAGAATGTTATTTTTCAGCATGGTAGGGACCTTTGGAAGCTCTAAGTTTATTTATGGATTGTTTCCTCTTGCTTTACTTGAAAAGTTAAGGGTGGTTTCCCAGCCAGTTCTGTGCTATAGCAGTATCAGTGTGCGTGTTATCAGCCTCAGATACTTAGAAAAACAAGATAAGAGAGGCTGAAGGAGGCCCAGGATTAATTAGCAGATGGATTAGGTGCTCTCAAAGCTAAGTGGATAATTTGGGTTCAGCTCCTGCTTATTGTTTTGCCCACCACCAGGCCCCTGAGGGCTGTCAGTGGAGGGTAAGAGCAGAGCATCGACCTGCTCCGCTTTTGATGCCAGAAAGAGAGATGAGGGTTGTTTTCTTTAAAGCAATTTCCTTGCTGTCTGTTTTGGTTGCTTGTTTGTATTTTAGCTTTAAGAATGAAAGGAGTGCCAGTTGTGGTATTTCCTAGTTGTACTTGAAAACTCAGAGTGGATCTGCATATGGCTGTTACTACTTGGCAAGGGAGAATGCCTGGATCTTCTTTGCTCAAAGTCAAAAACTCATCACTAATGGTGGAAAATAAAATTAAGGGGGAAAAGAAAGTTGGGAAATAAAATAGGTATCTCACTCCCTTCTGTTTTGCACCACTGCTATTGGGGCAACTTGAATATTGTTATTTCAGTATCATATTATCGTGGAATGGTTTGGCTTGGAAAAGATAGTAAAGCTCATCCAGTTCCAATCCACTTCTACAGGCAGGGACACCTTCCACTAGAGCAGCTTGCTCCAAGCCCCTTCCAACCTGGCCTTGAACACTGCCAGGGATGGGGCAGCCACAGCTTCTCTGGGTACCCTGTGCCAGCGCCTCAGCACCCTCACAGGGGAGAACTTCTCCTTCACTGGTAGGTCTTCCCAACATCTTTCTGGCTACAGAGAACCCGATCTGGAGCACAGTTTGTCACCTGAAATATGACTCTTAAAGAAACTTTTTAAAAAAAAATCCAATTCCAAATAAAAATGTCTGTCATGATTTATGCATCATTAAGATGGAGAGGAAGGAAAATGCTGCAAAAACATGTCTTTCTTTCCTTTGAAGGGCATATATAAATGTGCAATATTTCTTTTACTGAGTCAACAAGTATCTTTGATGGTGTAAAACTGATGAGGGGTACTCACTGTGACATTCAAGGGCTGAAAGGAGCGCAGGATCAAGCCCTTTATGTTGTCTTTGAAGCCTTACTATTTTAACACAGTCTGTGTCTTGTTGCATAATGTTTTAAGATGTGGTCTGCATCGTTCTGTAGCGTGTTTAATTTAGCAGCAGATGTGCAGGCTCATATGCCGTTATGGTACATTTTGTTCACTCATATAATAGCAAGTTCTTCAGAATTGTTGCCACTTCTTCAGCACAAGACTCCTACAGCATGTTATTCTGCTTTTCTGTACGGCAAAGAGCAGAAGAGCTCCTTATTTGCCATCAGCAGGTGCTAACGTGGGAGTGCCAGCTCTCCGTGAAGCACGTTTAACCTGCTCTGTTACTGCTTTCCCTGCCAGCAAGTGCACTTTCCCCAGCAGCTTTTGGAGGAAGGCACCAGGTAGGAAGTGGAAGGGCAAGATTTTGGTGTTGGGTTTTGCAGCAGGGAGAAAGCAAATCAAAAAAGGCAAAGGCCAGGTTGGACACAGGGGCTTGGAGCAACCTGCTCTAGTGGAAAGCGTCCCTGCCTGTGGCAGGAAAATGGAACTGGGTGAGCTTTAAGGTCCTTTCCAACACAAACCAGTCTGGGATTCTATGAAATAGTGTTTATTTTCACCCATGGCATCATCCAGGCATTCCCACAGAGAGGTCTTAATGCAAAACATCTCTGAACACTCTGCGGCAGCAAAATCATGCTAATAACGAGTAAAAACATGAAGCCCAATTGAGAAAGGTTTTGTAGCAAAAGTTCTGTCTTCGTTGTTCTGTGGGTGGTGAGGGTCGGTGGGGGATACAGGCTGCTGGTAGACTGTCATGGTTTAACCCCAGATGGCAACTCCTGCTCCCTGCAGCCCCTTATTCATAATCCCTCCAGTGGGATGGGGGAGAGAATTGGAAGGGAAAAGTGAGAAAACTCATGGGTTGAGATAAAGGCAGTTTAACAGGTAAAGGAAAAGCCACACACACAAGAAGAACAAACAAGGAATCCATTCACCACTTCCCGTGGTCAGACAGGTGTCGGGCAGCAGGGCTCTGTTATAGGTAACAGTGACTTGGGAAGACAAACACCATCACTCTCAATTGTACCCTCTTCTTCCCCAGCTTTATATGCTGATAATGACTCCATGCTGTATTGGATATCCCTTGGGTCAGCTGTCCTGGCTGTGTCCCAGCTCGTCATGCACACCACTCACTCTGGGATGGGGTGAGGAGCAGAAAAGACCTTGGCTCTGTGCAAGCACTGCTCAGTGATAACAAAACTCCCCTATGTGATCAATGCTGTTTCCAGCACATATCCAAACCACAGCCCCATACCAGCTACTATGAAGAAAATTAACTGTACCCCAGCCAAACCCAGCTCAGAGCCTGGCCCCAAGGTGGTTCTCCCAGAAATTGGAAAAAAGCCTTTTGGTTATTTTTCCCCTAGCATCCTATTTCCCATGCAGTGGCTGATGGTGTTTAATGGAGCGGGAGAAGTCCAAACCCTGGCCACACAGCTGTGTGATTCCTCTTCCCAAGTGTGAGGGTTTGCATCCCTCAGGCTTTAAAAAAAACCAAACCCAACCTATTTTATATTTGGACTAATGAAAATCTATGTTGGTTCTCACTACCCCTATAAATGTTTAATCCATTTTTGGTTCCTGCTGTGCTATTGGCCTTAATGGTGTCTTGACAGTATGAGTTGTTTTATTGTGCTTTAAAAGAAATCACCCAAAAGAAGGATCTCACTAAGGATCCTGTTGTCTGCCCCTTCCCTTCCTTTCCATGTGCTTCCCTCCTCCCCTGCAGTAGTGCCAGTGTTTTAGAGAAAGGAGAAGGTGAACAGGGCTGAGAAGTGGCATCGCACTTGTAGATGTGCTGTTGGCCCAGGGAGGAAGGATGACAGAGCGTTCACTGTGTTCCTCCTGCATTGTACCATCTCCTTTGTCCACTTCCCTCCCATGTCATTATCTCCATGTGTTTCCTTCCTTCTTTTTCCCTGCATTGCCTTTCTAATATGGAACTCCACTTCCCAGCCCCTCTTGTCCTCCCCACCAGCTGCCAACATCTGAAGCGATCAGCAGTGGAAATGGCCAGAACAGTTAATACCCGGTGATACTATCGCAGGGCTGAAACAGCTCTGAGGACTGTTCTTGCATTGAAATCTCAGTTCAAGTGCGCTGAGCTTTGGAAAACTGGAACCTTAATGCAAAGGGGGATGGAGGAGAGCAACCCTTGACATCGGTGGCTGCTACCTTCACAATTACTTGGGCATCCTGGTCTGCTGGTGTCCTGCAGTAACCATGAGTGCAAAACCTTCACCAGGAATATCTCCATTCCTGGGAGCCTAGGAAATATCTGATAGCACCATCAAAATTTTCAGGCTGGATTTTCCCATCCTTAAGGAGTTATGCATGTGGAAACCCGGTTTAGATGTGAGGAAGGACAGAGATTTTCCTTTGCTCTTTGGAAACGGGAGCTTTTGCAGTGTGTGCATCCCCGATTTTTCTGTAGTAGGGATTGTAGATGACATATTTCATAGACAGTGGAAAATGTAGTTGGAAATCAAGAACAACAGGTTTGTGACTCTATTATGGGCCTTGGAGTGTGTGGATTGTTCAGAAAGATGCTGGTATTTGAAGTTAGAGAAGAGTCCCACTTAACCTGTGACCATGTATGCCCTGGCAGAAGTGGTGCCTTCGTGCCACTTGTTCATTCACACCTAGGAAGGCAGCAGGTGTGGCTTTAGTAAGTCCTAGCTGTTGAGCTGTGTTTTGGGCAGGACTCTCAGGTGAGGTTTTATGATGCTTTACCAAAACCTGCGGTGCTGCAGTGGGGCTGTGCGCTTGCATCAGCATCTGCTTGTCACAAAATGAGTTTTAAGGAACAGCATTCCACTTTCGTGGGACTGTGCACAGGGAGGGAATGTGTGAGACACGGTTTTGTCTGGAGCAAGGGGAATGAGGGCTCTGAGTCACCTGCTGGGTGCCACTGTGGTTTGATGGCAACATATGTGATGGATGCTCAAAAATAGATGTTGCCCATGCCTAAAGGGGCTGCAGGAAACCTGGAGAGGGGCTTTGGACAAGGGCCTGTAGGGACAGGCCAAGGGGAATGGCTTTAACCTGCCAGAGGGGAGACTGAGATGAGCTCTTAGGCAGAAGCTCTTCCCTGTGAGGGTGCTGAGGCGCTGGCACAGGGTGCCCAGAGAAGCTGTGGCTGCCCCATCCCTGGCAGTGTTCAAGGCCAGGTTGGACACAGGGGCTTGGAGCAAGCTGCTCTAGTGGAAGGGGTCCCTGCTCATGGCAGGGGTTGGAACTGGGTGAGCTTTAAGGTGCCTTCCAACCCAAACCATTGTATGTTTGTGCTCCTGTGCTACCTACCTAGGCAGTGAAAAGATGATAGAACAGTGCTAATTGAGAGAAAGCTCAGCAAACACATTCTTTGCCAAGTCCCCTTTGTCTTACTTTTAGCTAACAGTGCCTCCTATTTTGGAAAATCACCTTTTCTTTCTACACATTTTCCATTGAAAGCTGGAAAAATAAGCCCTAATGCAGCTTCCTCTGCTCTCATTTTCTGGCTCATAGATTGTGGTATTTAACGAGCAGTATTAAGCTTTTTAAATGCATTATGTCAGGATTGGGTATTTTTTTTTTCCCCTAAAACATCATATTTAAGTACATTCCTCCTCTTAAATAAATAAATAACTGCTGGGCTATCATCGTGTCCAAGGGTTTTCAAGGAAATTTACATTTTGAAAGACACTGTTGGAGGCTAACACGGCCATGCAATTACTGTATGTAAATCACTTCACTTGTTTCCTAATCTTGCTGAAGATGAAGTAGTTTTTGTGCATGCGTCTGCCTCCCTCAAATTTCCTTACACAATGAGCTTTCCTCTTCTTTTAATTGCTGACCATGAGTTTTGTTCTGCTGAGCCTGATTGTATTTATTTTATTGCAAGGGGACATTTAGCCTTTGAGATGGGGTTGGATGTAGAAACCATTGAGGATGGATTGAAGTTGGATGTGCATCTAATTGCATCCTCCATCCCATGAATGGAAGAACTGGTTTCTTAATTGCAGCTTCATACAGGCTGTGGAATAGCTGCTTGTTCCTGTGCCCCTCATATCTGCTTTTCTTCATTTTATCTATCCCTGCCAAATCCTGCTTGGAAGCTCCTGCCATGTGTTTAATAAGTCTTCCAAACTGGGCTTTTACTGCTGGTTGATACCATTATGGGTACCTGTCAGAACAAGATGGAATAGTTAACATCATTAGGAAGGAGCTCAGTTACAGGCATTTGGTTAAGCTATGCAGGTTTCTGCTAATATGAGCAATAATTTCTCTGATTATTATTAGTTTCTTTTGTGCAAAGTTTTCCTCCAGGGAATAATGCAGGGAATTGAGATGACAAGAGGGAAAAGAACATAATGGAAGCATTTGTCCATCAGGAGATGCACTCTGTCAAAATCAAATACAGTTTGGATATTGATTTTTTTTTGTTTGGGGGAAAACAGGAAAAAGAGTTGCAGCCCCAACCTAATGAACCATTTGAGCATTTCCAGTACGAAATACTAACTTCTTCTCCCCTGCCATGACTTTTTTATAACCTGGTATTTCTCCCTGAAATAGAGGTAAAAAATCATGTGTATACCTTTAAATATTCATTGTGGAAATGCTATTCCCCGCTCTGGCTTTAGCTACACTAACAGTTTGATCCTTGTCGTAAGAAATATTTTGACTGTAACAAGCTCCTGCCTCTGGAATTGAAGTTTTCAGCTTCTTTTAGCGCGTTGCATTAATTATTAATGTGAGTGGGAATCGTGCTCTTTAGCATCCCTATGCTTAAAAAGAAATCAATTAATTATTGCTATAAATCTCAGAGATTACGCTGCAGTCGCGCTGCTGGGAAATTGGCCATTAACTACCAGGAAATCACCCATCTTCCTTTAGTCAGAACTCAGTTGTACCAACACAACCCTTTTCCTTTTCGAAATTAACTATCAATGTGATGCATAATTGATAACCATTTATAATAATAACAATAATACCCATGAAATTGTCATCTCGGTATGCAGCGGCTTTGTTAGAGCCTTTACCCCTGGCGTGCTCAGCCCGGGCTGTCGCGTTTGTTAACTGTGTTTGCTGGGAAGTTATTGCTTTTGCTGGTGTGATTTTTAGGAGAGCTGGGCACTGTTGCAGAGGAATAAAACACAAGGTAGAAATGCCTGACTGGACTGTGTGAAGCTGAAGAAGCTGAAGTGTTTCCAGAGGATGGGTTAAGCGTTGCTATTGCAGCTCTACATAAGGGGAAGCAAAAGCTGAGGTTACAGTCATTGCCGAGGGTCAGCTTTTGGGCATCAATCTGTTTTTTCCTGGTTTTCAACATCTTCTTCTTGTGTTTTCTATATTTTATGTGAACCTTTGCTGGCAAATAAGGCAGTGTGAAAATTCACCCACTGCAGAGGAGCTGTTTGGGGGCCAGTTTGAACAAGTGGTACCAACTTTGTGGTTATTGTTGGCTTTCCAGAACCTATTTGGTTTTTTAACCCTTTCTAGTACTTTGTAGGCAGACTGTTTGAGTGTATCACACACTCAACCTATGTAGGCAGAGTCTCTTGCACAGCACAGTACAGGTGGCCACACAGGAGAGGGTTTCTTGCTGTGCTTGTGCTTGTGTCTGTCTTCTTCTTTCTCTTCCCTTTTGCCACTAAAATCGTGGTGGCATTTTGTGTTGTACCTAGAAATCACAGCTTTCCGCTAATTCTGCTCTTTTTTTATTGCCTTTAAGTGGGCTTAAAAGGTGGTAGATGGCTGGGGGAGCGCATGTGTCTCTTAAGCAGGAGGCAACCCTGGAAGGTTTGCAGTTCTTATCAGGGTCATCTGTCTTCACCTTTAAAATATGAAAGCGGATATTGAATCGCTGGTAATACAACTCAGTAAAAAAACCAACGTGTGTAGTATTGAATGGCTTGAATTCCACTGTCAGCATGAGGTCTTCTCTTGCATGTCTTGATTCATGAATGCTGTTGTGGAACTTGCTTTGAAAGACTCCTAGCTGTTGGGTAAAAGTGCCACCATGGCACATGCAGGGTCTGCAGCTTGAGCTCAGGTCTGTCATTCAGGGATTAAACAAACCTTTGGCTCTCTGTAGGAATAAAAGACCTGAGAGGATCCATTTAGAGTCTTCCTCCGTGTCACCAACATGCAGAGAAGCCTGCAGCTCTTGTCCCTTTGTAGGGCATTTGTTGTAAGTCAGCCACACATACTGCTTTATGGATCGCTCTATTTCACTGGCATTTAAAAGTGTGTACACTAGAAACAGCAGCTCTGGCATCCAAAGTTTAACGTTAACCCTTCACGTATCAAGGTAAGGACAGGCTATGGTGAACTCTGGAATATGTACCAAGGTCTCATTGTAAATTCAAGTTCCATTGATCACCTTTACAGAGCAAGGCTTAAATAAGGCATAAAAGTGGTTTGTGTCTATATGTGTGAAAGTACTGGAAGAGCAAAAGCTGCTTTCCCTTTTTTATGTACTCTCTAATAATCTTGCAGTGTCTGTGAGCCTACAAAAGAGCTGAATGGATTTTATCTGCTAGGAATAGGGTTTTAAGACAGAAATAAAACCGGGAAGGCCATACCACGCTTCAGCAGCTCTTGTGTACAGTGCCGTGCTTTCTGATTGCAAGGAAGATAAAGGGGCTGCAAGCTTGATTTGCAGTATAAAATGTGGGACTGATGGGATACCAGGGTTGGAGATGGGGAGGTTTCACCTGGCGTGCTGGCAATCCTCATGAACCCTTTTGTTCCTCTGCAGGATCGACAGTGGCGGTATGCATGCCGATTCCTGTGAATATTCCTAAGTTCCTGGGGGACTGCTTTGCTTTTTGAATCAGGAAGTTGCAGAACACCCTCAAGGATGGCACTTGTGGATAAACACAAAGTCAAGCGGCAGCGACTGGACAGAATCTGTGAAGGTAAGAGCATGCTCCAGCTGTTCTGTAGAAGCTGACACAGGGTTAAGGTAGCACATCTAATTTTGCCTTGGTTTTCACAGCACTTAGGCATAAAGAGATGCAGATTCAGAACTAGATCCCCCATCCTCTCTGCTGGCTCAAAATACAGTCATGCTGTTGTTGAAACATTGGGAAAGGATGTTCTGCTTACTCATTTGAAAATCCTCTCTAGTCCTGTGGTCCCGGTTTTTGTTTAGCTACCACATCTCCTTTTATCCTGATTTGTAATGAAATGATCTAGTCAGTCCCAGTTTGAAGTTATACTGTCTTTAGGAAAGGGTTGTGCTCAGTTAGATGTGCTGCTTTCTGGATGTCTCCTCTGGCCAAAGAAAGAGCTGGGATGCAGCCACTGGTTCTGTAATTCTTCCTTCCCACTCCAGTTGCGGTATCCAAGACAAGCATCCCTCAGGGGCTGTGAAAGTAGATAATGCTGTAATATTGACTGTCATCCTATGAGAAATGATGGAGAATTTAAAAGAAGTTGTTAGAGTCTTTCTTATGGATTTGGGCATATCATTGGAACAGCTTTTCTTCCATTTGTGTGTGCTGATAGGGCAGATGTGCTGTAAATCAATCTGCTGTGAATCATTCTTTATTAATAGGATGTTACCCTGCCACAGCACAGGTGACTTTTAGCTTTTACTTCAGTTTTCCAGCAGGAAAAGATATTAGGTAATGTTTTCTACTGCAGCTCACATAACGTAAGTTACCCTAACATCAGGTGATGGCAAACAAGCTTTGACTTTTTGATGTGCACTGATAATTCTCCTATACAGACCAACATTCATGCAAGTTTTGCTATCAGCAGCAAAGGCAGAACAGAGAAATTTTAGAATGAATACCTGAAGTTATGCCTCTTTTTAAAGAGTTCTGGTGTTCATCTTCTCTGAAGGAGATGAATAGTGGCCTGCAGCATAGCAATTTGCAGTATTGAATGCCAATGAGGTGAAATAGGTTCTGCTTGGGGATGAAAGTGCAGAGCTCACAGGGGAGATGCACCATGTCCATCAGAGCAGAAGGTGTGGGGCTTTGTGGAGTCTCCAATGAGTATAAAACACTGATCAGCAGGACCGGGTGTTTTTTGCCTTGATTTTGTGTGTTATATATTGCTTACTCTCCATTACTGTTGCTTTAAACGTGTCAGAGTTACTTAGCCCTTTTAATTTTTCTCTGTTATTTTGGGAAGGGTGAGGCAAAGCAGAGAAGATGAAAGTTAGGAAGGAGTACCCAGGGTCCGCTGCAGCGTGGAGCTGCCGATTTCTCCTATTGAATGTCATGAGCACTCAGGTGTAGTTTGCTATCTCATCTTCAAATTTTACTTTGAACTTGACTTAAAAGAGTTGTATCAGCTGAGCCTGGGTTTTCAAAAGCTGCCTGCCTGGTTTGATGTTTACTATCAGATCTACTTGCTGAGTGTACAAGAAATTCAAAAGGCTCGTACAAAAAACCTGCTAACGGAGCTTTAGATGTGATTGAAGTTGAGATTATTTTCCTCTGATATACGAGTTTTTTTCTCCTTTCTTGGTCAAAAGGTATTCTTTTTCTAATGTGTAAATGTGTAGAAGACAGAACTTTTTAAAGTATACTTTGTCGTTTGCCACTTGTTCTGTAATTTGATTGAAATGTTGGGATTTACTGTTGTAAGACGCGGCTGCGTGGTATTTAGAAGCAGCAGATTAGGACTGAGGGTAAGCAACATTACAAAAATTGCCTTGAAAAATGCAAAAACCTTAGGATTTGCCAAAATACTTGACTTGTAGGACAACAGTGTACTATGGTGGCATCTCTGATGGCTATTTACTACTATAGGTTCCTAAATTTGGATTATCATAGAATCACAGAGCAGTTTGGAAGGGACCTTAAAGCTCATCCAGCTCCAACTCCTGCCACGGGCAGGGACACCTTCCACTAGAGCAGCTTGCTCCAAGCCCCTTTGTCCAACCTGGCCTTGAACACTGCCAGGGATGGGGCAGCCACAGCTTCTCTGGGCACCCTGTGCCAGCGCCTCAGCACCCTCACAGGGAAGAGCTTCTGCCTAAGAGCTCATCCCAGTCTCCCCTCTGGCAGGTTAAAGCCATTCCCCTTGGCCTGTCCCTACAGGCCCTTCTCCATAGACCCTCTCTGGATTTCCTGCAGGACCTCCAACTATTGGAAGAGTAAGATTACAGCATAGTACAGCACTGAAGTGGGGCCATTCCAGCTGCTGGGAAAACACACTTTGGAAAAAAAAACACCATTTCTTGTGGTTGTACCTTAAAGGTACATGGAATAATCAGTGAGAGTTGGTGAGAAATCAGGGAACTACTTCAGCAAGACTGAGAAGAGGAGTCTTTGCTATCAAACTTGCTGAAGCACTTGTGCAACTTTCCTCTTTAAAAGGTGACTGTGATACAGAGCTCTATTTACCTGATGAACAGCTCAATGTTTCCTGGTCTGCAGGTGGCTTTCTGTGCTTTTCATGGAGTTGTACATACCGTACCATGCCTTTTACTATTCACAACACAAACCCTTGGGGAGTTTTCTAGGAATGATCTTTATTCCCTGCAGCAGGATGGCGGCAGGTCTGGAGGTTAAATACCCTCGGGCTACATATTGGAATCGCTACTCATCCTGCCAAATGGGTTGTTCCTGGTACGGGCTCAGTAAAAACACAACTAGTCATATGTTGGGGAAATAGCTTACAAACTGTTGTGGTGTTAAAAGAGTACGTTAAGAAGCTGCACTGTTTGTGTTACTCTGTTAAATGTGTATCTGGCATGGAAAAAATAATCCAAGCCATACCAGGAGGTGGAATCTTTGAAAACGCTGGTTCATGGCCTTTATAGGCAGGTTTATGAGTTTTCCAGGAAGAGAAAAGCAGTTCAGCCTCCCTGCATTAGTCAGCTTGACCAGTTCCTCTGTGTTGTTTTAGTGTATAGTAATGACATGTTTGTATGACGGCGTTCCTTTTTGCTCCAAGCATGCTCTTTAGAAGGTGACCTTTTTGCACCAGGTAACTCAATAGAAAAACACAGGTGGGATAAGGGCGCAGACCTGAGGGAATAAAGGAATTTTAGGGCAACAGCCTGCAGGGAAGACATTTGGAGCAATCTGTTAAGAATTAGGTGGGTTTGTGATGCTTGTCCGAGCGCAGCAATGCCGGAGTGCGCTCGCAGTCATCTTGGCTCACCCGTTTCTTTCTTTTCTGCTTGTCCCAGAGAGTTTGGGTGCCTATTCCATAATTGGATCCATGTGGACGGAAAGATGTACCCAGTGAATGGCTGGGGCTTTTGAAACTAATATATGCAGAGTGGTTTATATAATTCCTGTTTCTGGAATTGTGTCTAATTACATAGCGGGTCAAAATACGCCTTGGAGGTGGAGCTGCTGGTGCTGGGTTCAGTTAGGCTTGTCCTGCACCCCCTAGTTCAGATCCTGTTCCCATTAGCTTGTAATTTTGCCGCATTGGAAATTCGTTTGAGCTGAAATTTTCCATTCCCTGATGAGTTTTTTACCTCCGGGTGGATTCGAAAATAAATGGGATTTGCAGCAAAACTTGTGGAGCCGGGACATGGAGACGGGTGTTCTGCTGTGCCTGAAACAAAGCAGAGCCGCACTCCTGCAGCCATGCAGTGGTACCCGCCTGCTCTGGTTTTGGCTAAAAGGGGTCTGAATCTTGCCGTGGTGCCCGGAGTGTGCTGTTATTGTTCCCAAATTTGGGGCAATTTCTCAGTCTTTGAGGGAAATGAAGTGAGAGATCAGCTGGGGGTGATGTCTTGTGCTCTGTAACGTTCTTCCCAGCACAGGGGTGGTGGCGGAAAGGTTGGGGACCTCTTCCAGAGTACAGGGGAAGAAGCAGGGTTTGGGGAGATGAGAGCAGTCAATTGGATCAAGGAGGGAGAGCAGCCTGTGTGAGGAAGGTGAGAGCAGGAGCTCAGACAACCGGACCTCAAACTCAGGTGCTGCAAGAAATAACGTTACCCTTTCATCCTTCATAACCACCCTCATTTTAGTTTGTTACGATGGTCTCCAATTGCATGATACTACAGATATATGTAGTATTTCCCCTTGACTCATAAGCCTGGCAGTTTCCTCCTGCTCTTTCCAGTGTCCTCTGCCTCCCTCTGGGCAGCAGAAAGTGAGTGATGCTCCAGGTTGAGGGTAAGCTGTGGGAGGCTCTGCTAAGGTGACAGAATGTGGGCAAGATGTGCAGTATTTCTGCCACCCTGTTTTCCTTGCTGCTTTGCTGAAGGGAAGGTTCAGCTGCAGAATCCAGCCACAGACAGTTTTGTCTCTGGTCAAGGTGAGCTGTTGCAGTGTGGGACTCTCACAGCAGCAATTTCAAGCCATCAGCAGCAATAACCCTCAGGGCAGAAGCTTGACTGCCTTTCCTTTAGGAAACAACAACAGAGAGACATTAGGTGTCACTGTTTCTGTGCTACCTGTGGCAGAACAAGGTGTTGAGCAGTGCTTCCAAGGAACCCAAGCTCAGAAGGCAATGGCATTTCAGGCACATGACATCCATCATGGATCCAGTGCTCATATAAGGCATTCCCCTGCAAGGAAATAACTCGAAGCATCACTTCTCCCCAGCTTGCTGCTTGCTTAGATGCTCTTTATCCTGTGCTTCTGTGGACATGGTTAAGAGATATTGAATAATGTGTGAGCTAGACAGGGAGTGAGGAGCAGCCTGCCACAGTTGCTTGTGGGGTCTTTGGGAGCAGTCTGGCTGGAAGCCAGGGGAGGAGGTGCTATGGAAGTGTGCAGGGTTGTGTTGTCACTTCCTCGTGAAGCATCGAAACCCAAGGGACAAGGCAGTAGTGGTGGCACATCCAGGATGCAGGATGGCTGTAAAGGTTCTGGCTTTTCAGCAGTATTTGAACAGTGCGTGGTGCCTGGGGTCACACACCACTAGCAGCGGAATAAGCAATAGGTTCTCATTCAACAACTACAGTCCATTCACATTAAAAGACAGGAGAACCTTGCTTGTGGAAGCGGATGGGAAAATGTACTTAGAAACTGCAAAGCAGTCAAATTGCAAGTTGTAAAAGCAGCACAAATTCTGGTGTCCTCTCATTTTCCAAGCTGCAGTGTTTTGTTAATGTGTTATTGTGTAGGAAATAATCAGTTTAAGATCCTGTGGCACATGGAATACCAGAAAACGAATTGTTTCAATGCTCAGCATCTTTCCTCTGGAGCATTACGTGTCTGAGGGTCCCAGGAGTGATTGGGCAACTCTGGAAAGTGGCTTGCTCCTTTGTATAAGGTAACAGTAGACAAAATGAGTACATTAGATGCTTGGGTGGAGGGATTTTCTCCCATTCTTGCAAATTTGCATGCCAAGTAGCATCTGATAATACTTATTTTTACTGCTTAGAAATAGAATCTTCTTATCTCAGGAAATTCTTATCACCACTAGTCATTTGATGAGAAACAATGTGTTAAAGATGATATCAAGTGTGGAAGAAACTGCTTGTCCTGGGTAAAAGTGACTGACTTAGAATAAATATAGACTTTCTTTTTTTCCTAGTGGATTTGGGTTTCTTTGTTCCATAAATATAAAGCACAGTACAAGGATTTCCCTCCCACAATAAAGCCTTTTTATAGTTTCCACCTCAAAGCACATTAACTATCAGGCTTTTAAGGAAGACTTGCTTACCACATTTTGCCTGGAGAAAAGGCAGAGTTAGCTTGTCAGATCCTCTGCCATTGCACCCTGTGCTGATTTATGCTGACTGACAATCTGTCTGGCTGCTCCCGATGTCTTGCTCTTCTGAGAGTCCACATTTAGTTATTTGAAGCCTCCTTTATATCAGGCTTGGGGATTACTTGTTATTAATATGTTTTGTTAAAATTTTAAGGGTATTTTTAATTGGAGAGGATCCTGTGGAAGAAGAAAGTTCAAGCAACCACTAGGTTCATAGGCATTATTCAGGCTAATAATTACCTTATTATAAGACCTTATTTTGCCACAGGAGAGACTGAGCTGAGCTCTTAGGCAGAAGCTCTTCCCTGTGAGGGTGCTGAGGTGCTGGCACAGGGTGCCCAGAGAAGCTGTGGCTGCCCCATCCCTGGCAGTGTTCAAGGCCAGGTTGGACACAGGGGCTTGGAGCAAGCTGCTCTAGTGGAAGGTGTACATGCATGACAAGGTGTAGGACTTGAGCCAGGTATGAAACCAGCCTGACAAAATCCCCCTGGCAAACAATAAGACACGTTTAGATAAGGTTACAGACAAAAAAAATGTCATTAATTCCATATGCGACTTTGTTGTAATCGATACGTGACTCAAAGTGTTGCAGAAAGGAGAGTTCCCCTTTCCCTGAGGCTTGAGTGGTCTGTGCATAGGACTAGGGAAAAATACTTCTGTTATGTTCCCTTTGTGGTTTAGGCCACATCTATGGTAACTTAATATGTGTCTAACTCTTAATTCAGCCTTGTATTTTTCCATTTTCCCCCAGCCTTAAGACAAGGTTCTGTGTAACAGGCTTTACAGCTTCATGTCATTAATTAAGAAACAATTACAGCTGATGACTTCAATGCCATCAACTTAATATTCATCCTTACCACATTTCCCATTTAAATTAACTGGTTTAGGGATTAGCATGTTGTCATCGTATCTGGGTTTTTCCTCCTCACCCTAAATCCTCCCCAGCATTTAAAGATTACTCAGAAAACATCCCCAGAATATGCAAGGAGAAGCCATGTGAAGGATCATAGGAGCAGCAGCCTCAGGGCAGCCCTGTTGTGTATTCCCAAGCTCTGGAGTGTGGGAGTGCTGCAGAAGCCAGCATCCAGGGGGTAGAATTTGAGTGCTTTACCTCTTCCAAGCATGTGATGGGAAACGATCAGTCCTTGGGGATAGATGAGAAACAGGATGGATTTTCCTTCAAAATGCCAGCAAAATCTCATCCCTAACTGCTAAGTTAGAATCTTCTGAGGACTGATGACGTTTGGATCTGGACCAGAGTTTTAGGTGTGATTCTGATTCTCCTGAATATTCACTAGTAAATATTTTGACAGGATTAGGACATCTGGCTATATTAAACTAAAGCTGCAGAGAAACACATTACACAACTCTTCTTTCATACTTTTTTGGTATCCACAAACAGATGTAATAGATCGAAGTGCCAAAACAGTGAAGGTTTTCATTATGCCTTTTATATCTGAGAGCTTTCTTCAAAGAGCAAGTTTCTGGAGTTGCTTGTGCATTTTTGTTGCCTTAAAATTACACGACATTGATCATTTCTTACTGACACTTTTATATGGCCCGTTAGCTTGACACTATTAATTTGCTTTGGGATTGTTTTCAGATTGTCTTTTTAGGGTTTTGTTAAAGCAAAACACTCTCTGCTGCCATCTAGCACCTCAAAACTTACTAATAAACAGCTTCTGCTCATAAAATAGCCTATAGTTTTAGTTTGACATCCATTTCGGGGAGAAAACAGTTTCTCTGCCTGCTGTTGATAACAGGGATTTGATTGAATCGGCAAACCAAAGCATAGGATGCTGATGGCTTTGGCATCATCCCCACTGGGGAGCAGTGCTCCTCAGGGATGGTGAGGGACCACGGTAAGACTGCAGATGTCTCTCCACCTTTACTACTTTGATTTGCTTATTGCAGTACAATAATACAAAATGCCAGTCTTTTAAAAAAGCAATGCATTAAAGTGTTTTAGCTAAAGTAGTATTTCCTGCTGTTTGGTTTTGGTTTTTATCAGCATTGGCTTTGCAAGGGAAGTAGGTGTTTCAAGCCCTTGGCATCAATAGGGGAAGTAAGGCAGAGAAACCCTGAATCCCAGCCTGTTTATCTCCTCAGAACTGTGTTACCATCTAGCAATTAATTATTTCTTATGCAAAGCCCAGACACGCATGGCAGAGTTCAGAATTACAATATATATTCATTTAACAATGGATTTCTCTGCTGCTTTCTGGGACAGATATAATTCCTGTGCTTTTCATTACACATGCCGTTTAAATCTTGATCCTGAATTCTTATTAAAAATGATGAGATTTGACCTCAATTCTAATACCTAGTTTTGGAGACAAGGTGCTTGATGTGATTTCTAGAGGATTATTTTTAAGAGCATTCGTAGATTAGATCTTTGGGAATAGTTAAGGGATGTGCCCAATGAACCTCGGCTGCTGGCTTTTAGACTGCTGTTCAGCATTCAGATTGGGGTTTATTTTGTAGCCCTTGAAAGTGTGTAGTTTTGTGGTGCAGGGATACATGTGGTGGTATTATTATCCCTTTCTTGATGCAGGAATGCGACAATGCTGTTTCTGATAACTTTTACTGGAGTCTCCCCATACTTGAAGGCAAAATTGTTTCTGATTGAAGTGTCAAGAGCTTGTAGGATTCATTCCAATGCATCAAAGTGTGTTTTCGAGCTGGGCTTCTTGTCTTTTACTGCAAGTGTATTTTAGATGATTGCTAGCTTCTTGTGTTTGTTACCTGCAATTTGATTTTCATCCCAGATGGCAAATCACCAGGGCTTTGCCAGGGGAACAGGATAGCATGAGGTGATGAGTTACTGCGTGCTCATCAGGATGCTTCTGTGCGTACCTTACTCAGTGATAAATGTAAGGTAATTGGAGGCAGGGTACCTTCTGGTGAAAGATGGATGAAATACCTCTAGCCAGAGAGCTGTTGGCATGTGGCAGTGCTTGGAGACATAGCACAGGCTGGTCAGGAGGGTGGGAAGGAGCCCGTCTCCTACACCAAGCCCCTTCCGAGCAGAGACAGGCATAATAAAGCAACGGTGAGGCATGCGTTCATGTCTGCAGTGATAAAATGAAAGGTCACTGTAGTTTCATGATGTGAAATGCTTCTGTGTGTCTTCTCAGCATGACACCAGCTGGTGTGAGTGAAGAGGCTTTGCATCCTCTCCTGTCACGTCGATATGTGGGATTTCAGGGGATTCTTGGGAAATTACTCAGAGCAGCACTGCAATATTGTGTCATCAGGTTTGGGAGTCTACGTCTGCTTTGTTTTTCCATGGGAGGTAGGCTCCTTTGTGCCTCTGCATTTATTTAGGTACAATATCGACCTTTTATTTTCCATATGCATGGGCCCATTCTTACACAGCCAGTGGGAGCAGCAACCGAACCCAGTTACAGATTCCGGTTTGTGCATAACATTTAGAGGCAGCATGTGCTCGTGCATTCCTGTAGCTTGTCACGCATGTGAGCCATGGTTATGGCACATTTCTAAGCCAGCGCCAGGGGGGTTGAGCTGCAAATGGACATAAGCTTTTGTTTTTTGCTTTAAAATCATCAAAACCCAGAGTTACATGAGGCAGTGATTGTTTAATAATCGGCTGATCTTAAGAATGTTTTGTTGGAGCGCACCAAGTTGGTATTTGAGAGTGTTTTGTTAAAGTTACAAAGCATCTATGCTTTTGGTTTGGAAATTGGTAAAAGCATGTGGCATGGCTTCAAGCGCTGAGTGCTTTCAGATGCTGTTCTGTTCCTTTGATTATTGAAAATGATTCCAGCACAATCCTGCTAATTTTCTCTTTATACTCCTCTAATTTCGGGAGACTGTTAGAAAGTCCATCTAGGCAGAGTGCTTATTGCCACTGTGAGATTTTTGCAGAGCCAAATTTTAGCAAATGCACTAATTTCCAAGGATTTGGAACATTTCCTTCCTGCTTTTCTTCTCCCAGTTTATATTTTTTGTTAATTTGTGTGTGTGTGCATTATTTGCAGTGAACGCTATTCCTTTCCTTCTCCATAGTATCCATGATATACCACAGTATAGCTCAGCACCAGCTCATTTCTGCTTCCACAGCATCCTGCATGCTGGACGTAGGAGGATGATATTCAGAAAAGGCTTTGGGGGTCATCAGGCACAATAATGTGTGGGCCTTGGAAGCCCAGGCAGTGAGGGCAGAAGCATTTATCCTGCTGGTGGCTTTGTCTCTTGTCACTTGAAAACATATGACAAACACTGATTAATCTTAACACCATCTGAATGTGATGGGTGTATATTGTTATATCCCTCTTGATGGAAGGGGAATTGGTGAGTAAGGAATTAAGTCATTTACTTGCTGACAGTGGCAGAGGGAAGTGCAAAGGCTGGGTGGGTGTCCTGATACCTGCTCTCCCTATTCACACAAGATGTATTTGTTTTCTAAAGGGTTCTTCACTACTAGGGGTAGAACTGCTCTGCCTTTGAAAGAGAAATAGCCTTTCCAATACTGATGCACCTTACAGTCTGTGCCAGAAATTACATTTGGCATGTTCACTACATTGTTTCAGTTCCACTCTCTCCCAGAAGGAAATAATTTGGGAGAAAAAAAAATCAACACTTTACCACTCTAAAGAATACTTTTTTTTTTTTCCCCCAATAGAAACAAGATTTAAATTTGCAATTGGAAAGTATTTTACAGTAACAAACAGCAAATCTAAACCCAATCTGTACCGTTTTGCTACAGGGTAATTTTTCCAGCAAGTTGCTTTCAGAATCTGTAATGACAGGTTTTACATCAATGCGAATGAAATTTCACGTCCAACCTGCCCTGTGTCAGTGCTGCAGACACCAAAGAGTGCTGTTTACACAGTTGTGTTGCAGATATAGCATCTTGATTTCTTATCATAGGTATTAGGTGTAAAACAGACTCTCCTTGTGGGAAGAAAATTGCACTTTCTAGCGCTGTGTAAGATATTTCTTTCATATCCGAGGCGAGTGGTTTCCAGAATCCGATTTCATGCCATTTGGTTTTGAGTGCGGTGTTTAAACGCTGGGCCCACCTTCCTTCTACCCTGTCATTACCTTTATTCCAGAGCAGACTCCTCCCGTAGTCATACCACAGCAAAATTTGCTGTGTGTTAGATCACCACTAAACTGAAACTCGGGTTATTAAGTCAGCACTGTGCATTTTCCCTGTGATCTGAAATACCAGAGCGTTTAATCTCTTGATCAGCTTTTTTCCCCCTCTTCTTTTGTGCATGTGTGTGTGTGTGTGTGTGGTTTTTAACCCCAAATACCTCTAGAATTAAAAGATAAAGGGAGAATAAATTTTCCTGTCCCACAGCCCTTCATCTCCCCCTCATGCTGAGAACACGAGTGCCAGAGCCTCCTCCGCTCCTGAGAATGCTGAGATGAGCTCTGTTGGGTTGTGCCCTGGTGCCTCCGTATCCCCTCCTGGCCATTGCTGCCTGGGTATGAATTCAGGAATAGCTGCGGAGTTACTGGAATTTGCATAGGCAAAGCTTTAAAGACTGCCAAAAACCGAAAAGAAAAATGAAAGACCCTTACTACCCATCCATAAATATTTCATTCTAATCATTTCTTATTCATTCTCTGGGGGTGTAACATAACCTTGCTGTGTGGTGGCATGGGAGGCTGCACAGCTTCAAAGTTCCTGGGCACATCTTCCCCTCTGGCTGTGGGGTTCATCAGCAAGAAGAGGGGCCAGCAGAGCCCTCCAAAGAGGACATATGCCCTGTGACTGCAGGGAAAAGTACGTGCCCTACACCCCTTGGTCCTGCAAGCAGTTACCTCTGCTTGGTGTGGGGCATAGGAACAGTTAATTTGTTCCATTGAGGCCAATGTATGGAATCAATCATCCATATGCATGAGTGTTCCGAGTCAGATCTGAAGTTTCCTGGCTCCTGCGAAGGAGGTGTGAGAGGAGCACATCCTGCCCAAGGGCTGCAAGGTTGCATCCATGCAACCATGCGAGGCAGTCCTCAGAGCCCAGACGTGCTCCTGCACTTGGGTGGAAGGGAGTTTGGAGGAGGGTCTTCGGATCTTGTTGTTGCCCATGTGTGCACTGGAGCTGGGCAGGGCGCAGCAACCAGTTACAGATCTGTTGGTTTGGGTGAGGATGCTTCTGTGCTGTCCATCATGCGGCCCAAGGGCTTATTACAGGTTTTGTGCTGTTTTCAGAGGCAGGAAATGCTCAAAGCTCCCTTCTGACTTCCCTTGCAGTTGTTCAAGATCACCACTTTTAGATTTGAATTCCTCTATGGTGTGGTATTTTTCCATTGTCAAGCAGAGCTTTAACATGGCAGCTATGTTCATTAGTGATTTCTTTTGAAGGCAATGGTGGAAGATGCCCTTGATCTATAGACCAGGATTGTACTGTTCTTTTTCATATACATTTTTGGTAGCTTTCTTCTGCTGCTTCAGAACAAACAAATGGCACAGATCTTGTTGCATCCACTTGGGAATACAGTTTATTCTTTAGCAAAATGTTGTTGTAATAAAACGGTTTTGTTTGTTAAAATGTTCTCTGCTTTATTTATAAGCCACAAATGTATCTTCCCTTTTTGACTCTCATAAAAGAAGAAATTTTCCAATGCGCCTTCAGTTTGTCAGTTAATTCCATATAATGCCAATCAGATATTCCCTGAGAACAGCATAAATAATCTGCGGGGGCCCCTGTTTTGCATGGCTGTGCAATATCCAACATCATTTTAAAGGCTGTGGGTCTTGGGGGTGGAATTGGAGGAGAGAATGTTTGAAGAAGATTTATAATATTTACGGCAATAAAGAAATTTAGGGATTACTCAAAGATCCTGTCAGTATTTGGGTCAGAAATATAGCCCAGAGGTATTAGCATGATAGGCAAGTAGAAGCATTAGACTGTATTAGTGATTTAGCTATCATAATAGCACAATAGTCTACCATGTGATGGCTACTGCACTAAACATTTATTGTGGATTAGCCAGGAAAAATGCACAGGCTGTCTTGCAGACAGAGCAGAGCAGGTGACTGTTATCCCTTTGACCGGGTCCATCCTGGAAGGGGTATGTTTGAGGTGAAGAAATCCGTGATCACAGCAAATAAAAGCAAACTCATTTCCATCTGACTATTTTTAATGTAAAAGGAAAGCGTTGCTTCCCCAGCAGTGGTTAGCAAACTGAATAACGTTTGACCTGTTCTTTGGAAAGGAATATCTGAGTGTGAGCAGCATGTGATAATTTAGATGCATGTTTTTAGCAACCGCTTTAATATCACCTCTGAAAACGGTGGCTATCTATGGAAATTTTCATTACAAGCCCAAATAACATTTTTCTGTGGTGTGATTCCATCTAAAGCCTGTTTCTTGCTCTAAGTGTAATAAAAATAAAGGCTTAATCCACATGAATATTGAAACACTTCTAGGTACAAATTGAGTTTTGTCTGATGTTTCTGAGTGGTTTCACATCTCACAAACACAAAGTTTCTCCAAAGGAAGCCGGAGATAATGAACTAAACTCTACAGTTCCTTTTTGCTTTGTAAGACCAGGCTTCAGATCCCTTGAATCCTCCCCTCCTTTTCTGTGACCTCTGATAGGGTCTTAAAATTATACAGTCCAGATTACACCTCCACAATTTGCAGTCCTGGGATGATGAAAGGATTTATGTATTATGATACTAATGTAAAGAATCCTTCCGGAGCATAGTTAGTACGGCTAATTTGAAACTACAACAAAAAAAAGAAGTCATTTCCGAAGCAAATTCCAGTATAAAAGCGTTAAAGAAACCCCTAACTAACTTCTAATCATTCTTGTGTTCTTGAGTGCCTTGCACCAGCCTTTTCCTTAGGCCTGCCTGCTTGCTCCCGTTCAATTTGTCCTTAGCTGTGTGCAGTGGATTAGCATTTCATCAGGGTGGATTAAGATTGATCTGACACTGAAGCTTTCCTTTTTATTTTTACATGCATGGGGACGAGCGGATGCATGGACATTTCCTTATCCCACCGATGATTCCTGGTGGGTGCTGGTGCAGCCGGGAGCCCTGAACGCAAGAGGAAAGCGCCAACCGAAACGTTAACAAAACAGCATGTAAAATGATAACAAAAAAAAGCCATTCCCCAGGGGAGAAATTGCATTGAGGTTGCTGGCTGGGAGATTTCATCAGGCTAAAATGATGTCACATGGAGCGAGGGCTTTAGCAGTTTTATTTAGCTCCTAATCCCTGCACACTGCTCGGCCAGTTGTCCATGTGCGCGCTGTCCCCAGCGGCACAGGATAAAGCATCTGGGCTGAGCACGGCAGCCCTCTTCATCAGCCACACTGCACGGGAAGGGTCTGTGCCTCCTCCGACCTGGAGCGAGGGCTTTGCCTGCTAAGGTTTCCAAGGATTAATAATTCAGGCAACGCTTTGAAAGGCAAAACTGCCGGTGGGTGGTTCGTGAAGTCCCGGGAGGGCTCAGGCAAAGCACAGTCCGCTTTTGATGTGCGCTGGAGACGCGTTGAGAAGGAAGGTGGCATCTCTTCGTTTCGGTGGGATCCAGCAGCCTCGTCGCAATGCCCATCCCCAGCAAGCACCACAACATCGGCCGCTCGCAGAGCTGGGATGCTTCCGGATGGTACGAAGGCAACTGGGAGAGTGAGAACGCCTTGGAGTACCAACGCCTTCCGGGCCGGAGGAGCTCGCTGACCTATGGCAGTGAGGGTGGCTGGTATGAGCCGCCAAGAGCCAACGATATCACCTTGCAGGGCGGCGCGGAGCTGAAGCAAGAGGCGTACCCGTACCAGGACAATGCTTTTCCCCCGGGGCCCCTAAGGAAAGGCTCCGTCCCCGACTTCGCCTACTGCGACCGGCAGGCGGCCATGGCGGGCCGGGGCTCCCTGCCACCCCAGGATTACTACAGCGACCCGTCCTTGGCGGCTAGGTCACCCAAGGACCCCCGCTGCTATCGTGACCACATGGTGACCAGGCCATTGGCAAGCTACGGGGCACCCGGCACACGGATGTCCTGGGAGCAGCCCCCAGGGCGCCTGCCTGCCCCACCGGAGGCTGCCCGCCTATACCGGGACCCCAAGCTGGGTCTGGATGGGCAGCGAATGCGTGGCAGAGATGCCTCTCCAGCATGGTACGGCACGGAGCCCCATGGACCGCGGTACGCAGCAGAGCCCCCTGCTTTCCCTGGCAGGCAGGTTTATGGTGATGGGTCGGAGAGGCCACCCGAGCCGGTGGGGAGCAGGCAGGCTGCCCCAACATGCCTTGTGGTGGATCCTGCCAGCAACACCGGCAGCAGCTATGGGCCGGGCAGGGAGAGCACTGGTGCCAAGGGGCCCTATGACAGCTATGAGGCAGCAGCGGTGACCCCTTCCCATCCACCAGTGCCCCCCACTTTCCCTGGGCCGGAAGGGAAGAGGAGCTTCGATCCTGAGTTCGTGGCATTGCTTCGTGCAGAAGGTGTCTCGGAGAGCACCTTTGCTGCCCTGCTGCAGCAGGGCTTTGACTCGCCGAGCCTCCTGGCCATGATGGAGGAGAACGACATCAAGTCTGTGGCTCCCAACCTAGGGCAGGCTCGTGTGCTGTCCCGCGTCGCCCACAACTACAAGGCAGAAATGCAGCGTCAGGAGCGCAGGAGCGGGGTGCTGCGCCCCAGGACCCGCTCCAACAGCTTCAGCCACCGCAGCGAGCTGCCAGGGGACTATGGGGTGCCCCTCAGCTCTGGAGCCACCCCTGATGGTCCTGCCACCCTGCAGCACCCACCTCCACTGCAGCCGCTCTCGCCAAGAGCAGGAGAGATGCACCGCCGGCCATCCAGCGCCCCGACACAGCATCTATTGGAGACCTCCACCTACCCTGCCTCAACAGGGGCTCCTCAGGGACCACACTTCCTCCCTGGTTCTGGATATAACACCCCCCTGCCTTGCAACACGCACCCACGTCCAGCTTCCACCTACTCTGCTCCAGGCAGCGTGCCCACGACCACGGGCAACCCGCACGCCAGCCCCAAAACAGCCTATCCCACCACGTACACCGTGCCCATGGAGCTGATGAAGAGGGAGCGGACAGTGGCAGCATCGCCAACACCCAGCCCTCATGGAAGCCCACAGCTTCTCCGCCGGCCGGGAGCAGCGGGAGACAGCAACCTGGCACCCACCGGACCCGCTTTCCCTGCCCAGCTCTCCCCATATCCGAAGCTCAGCAGGCGCACGGGCCCCCCCGTTATCGTCTCCACCATGGCAACGCCTGAACCAAGTAATTTCCAAAGGGTCTTAGCCCATAGAGTAGTTTAGAACTTGTTGTTGCTTACTTTAATCCTTTCTAAAAGCCAGTCGAATATATTGGGGTTTCATGCCTAAATATTAGACACTTTCCTATACAGAAAAGGAGGTGAATGGGATTTCTTCACAAGTCTGCACTGGCTTTGTGGAGCTAAGGATGCTGTGGTTGAATTCCAAATGTTTTGTTTAGCCAACTTCAGTTAATGCTTCCAGGGTTAATCTTGCCATTCCCATTGTTTGTAGAGAACAGGAGATTAGATACTGCTTTGGCTGAGCAATTAGGACTACAGGGTTTGCTGCAGATTGACTTTTTACCGCTGTTATCAGGCACAAATGTGTTCCTCCGAGGAAATGGTTAGCATTGTTTTGACTAAATTCATCAGATAGCTAATGGTGTTATTTGAGAATCGACTTACCTTTGGCCATTACCTAAGCCTTTTCTTCTTATTATTAATTTGCTGTTTTATCAGGCAGACGAAATAAAACCCTTGATTTCCTTCTGGAGATGCCTGTAAGTGAAGTGATATTGCTGTTAAAGTAATAGGCCTGTGCTTAAAACTAAAAGCCTGTCATTAAGCACTGGAACAATAAAAATGAGTGGTGGCTCCTACTCTTCCCCTTCTAGAAGAGCTCAGGCACTTGGCTTCTCAGATGTAAATCTGGATAAGGTAAGCGGGCTCTGCTCCTCCACTTTGGCTATGCCCATTGATGATAACACTCAGAGCCTGACAGAAACTAGCCCCCAGAAACACTGCTAAGTATGAGGAAATGTGGCAAATCCATTCATTTAAGGCTTGACTTGTTTGGAAAAACGTGGAAAGAAACCCCTTGAAATGCTTTTCCTGGTAGTGACTCTGTGAGCAGGGAATTTTCCCCCTGTGCAGTTCAGCTTCACTCCCATGCAGGCACATCCCGAACAATGTGCCGTACCAGTGTACATGCACACAGCTTTAATAAAAGGATACCATTTATAGGCATAGAGACGGTGCCAAACTGGTGATGCCATTCCAGAGGAATCCAAATAAAGCATGATTTTGTGAGTGGAAATGATAAAGTTGTCAAAATGCAGACGCCTTTCTGTGGCTCACCATGATCACACAGCTAGGAAGTAGATGCCGTTTCTTTCATGCTTATGTGTCTTTTATGTAGCTGGTGTAATGCATTGATTTCTTAAAACTGCTTAAATATTAGGCAACACGTTCTGTGTTGACATGGGTTAGATATAAAATTAGTACATCCAGGCAGTGTTTCCAAATAAGCAATTTCCCAAAGCCTGGAAAAAGATGAACTGGCATAATTCAGGGAAGAGAAAGACATTCATTTATTAGCAGTATGTCTGATTGAGCCGGTCGGGACCCATGAGTGAAAGCCCTGGGGTGAGGGACCATGTTTTGGGAGCAGTCTCCCCCGCCCTGAGAAACAGACCCTTCCTTCTGTGTGCCTCCCCTACAAACTGCAAACCCTATTCTCTAAACACCAAGATATTATCCCTTCCCTTTAAAAGAATCGCCAGGGCTCAACAAGAGGAAACCAGCAGCGTTTCCGTGCTGTTGAGCTCTTTCTTGCTCCTCAACCCTCTCCTTTCTTTTCTTGCCTACGACCAACTCATTTGCATGAGGATGACATTTGTTGCTCCAGTAATTTCATCTGATAATGGCCAGCTTGCAAAGCGGATCTGAAAACATATTCCTTAATTATGTGTTGCTAAGCAACGAGAGGGTTTGGCCATAATCACAGAAAGATTATCTTCTCATTGAAGTCCCTGAAAGGTTTAGCTGAAGTAGGACCTGTGAAATTGTCTCCGTTTTTATTTATCTCCCCTTTTTTTTGTTTTCCGAATTACCTGAGAGGTTTTCTTCCTGTTAAACTGTAGTTTAAAAGTAGAAGCCAAGGTAAGACACAAGGCAAATGGAAGGATATGTCTTGAAAATGGAAGGTGTGGCAGCTTGTATATGTTTGAGCTGTGTTGAGGAATTGCTCTTTAAGGAGCACCGCTAAGGAGGGTTCACGCTCACACGGGAGGTGATAAGGGGATATTACAAATATGCTAAGATGTTTTTAAAACATTGAGCAGGTGACAGAAACTTGACTAAATCCTGGAAAATAGTATTTGCCATGAGGAAGAGGCAGGATGCGTTATTAGGAGCGACGAGCCTTCTGTTGGCTGTAGCTTTAGCTGTGGCTACTTGAGTCACAAGTTCAGTATTAAATTCATTCTCTAAATGGCTGCAGATATTTTCTGTCGGTCTGGGTTAATGTCTGCAGTCAGCAGAGGGTTATAAAATGGATATTACAGTCCAGTGATGTTTTGAAGGTTGTTACATAGATAAGGGTTAGAAATTGATCATTTTGGTTACTTTGAAAGTCTTTTTAGGTGGTGCATTGCAGTCTTTCTACAGTGAGCTGTCTCTGATTTGTGATTCTGTGCTGAGTTTTGACACTCCATGTGGATTCTGCCCTGCTGCTCTTTGGAGTTTGGGCAGAGGACTCTCAGGAGGAAGGTGTCTCCTCCTGCCTGGTATGCCTGATGCTAGATACACAGGAATGTGCCACATGTTGTGGGCCTCTCACTTCAGTATAGTTAGATAAGGGAAAATCAGCAATGAGATTTATTGCTGCAACTTCTTTTTGTTTCATAAAATAAGTATAAAGAATAAATTAGATAAATTGCCTTTCCTGGGAAGCGCAGAGCTGTATGAAGAGAAGGTGGTGAATAAGCACCCTAACCCCATTGCTGTGATGGCAGGGTGAGTGGGGTGTAGTAGCCAAGAGTGACGTCTCCGTAGCAGAGCCAGCTTCCCATCCTGGGAACTCCCAGCCACAGCTCTGGCAAAGCTGCCTCTCCCTGCATCATCAAGACCTTGTCCATGAAGCTGTTAGGAATGGCCTCCTAAGGTGAAAAGTCCTCAGAGCTGGCTGCTCCTGCAGCCTTGCCTTTCGTAGCATCACAGGTAGTGAATGCACTGAGTTATATTAGTGACAAGCAGGCAAAACCCCCTGTGAATCCTGCATGACAAAACCATGTCAGCAGCTGCCAGAGCGGGTTTGTGGCCAGCCTCGTGCTGCAGTGGGTGGTAATGCAGGGAAATAAATAGTGCAGGTCAGCAAAGCTGGTGAGGGCAAACTGCATCTAATGGTCACTGAGCCGATTACAGGAACTCCACCTCCAAAATGTTGCATCTTCAAATTATATTTGCTAGTATTTTATCAGATTACTTGATTTATATGTTTTTAATCCAGTGTTTCGGTCTTAAAGCAGTTGGCTGATTAGAAGCCTTATGTTTTCATAGCAAGCCTAGACTTATCCCAGACAAAGGGTTTGTCAGGTCTTCTGTTTCCAATGATGGACTTTAGGACCTCCAGTGAAGAGCAGTGATTCATTGCAGTATATGTGCCTTGGATGGCTTTTCGAACTGTAGTTTACGTATGAAGGTATCAAAGCAAATGATCACAAAAGGGGAGATGCTTCCCACTGGGGATGAGGAACAGGGCTGTCCCGTACAGTTGGATAGGTGTCGTAAGGAAGGAGGAGACTGATTACTTCATTGTAAGGTTTGTTGAAAAGCCTGGCCTTTTCCTGACCAGGGAAAGCCAGGCTGAGGGTAGCTGCCTTCCTTGGACAAGTAGCTCTCACCAGTGTGAAGGAGACTCATCCTCTCTTTTATCAGCTTAGAGCCCAGCTAGATATGTCTCTCACTGTGATTAGCTCAGCTCTGCTTATGCTGTTTTAACACTTGATTGTGATTCTGTTTATGGCTATTTCCAACCCTGATAACGATTGTGTTAACTGCACATCAGTTGCAGGCTGAGGCTCTTCATGTGGGCAAACCCCAAAGAGGAGAGGGTGTAGTAAGAACAAGAGCTTTGATGGTTGTTCAAGGGTAGTTAAAAGAGACCATCAAGACTGGTTAAAATTGCAGCATATACCCTTTATTCTATGAGTACTGCATTGAAACTGTCATTGCTTTCTACAGGCAGAGATAGTTTAGAAGTGATATTTCAAACACAGTATACATTTCATGAGCATTTGTTGATGCTGGTTTATTCTTTGCCCAATGCATCATGTAGCAGACAGTTCAGAAATCAGCTTCAGGATTTCTTCACTATGTTTTCTGTCTGGACTGCAGCATGTAATCACGATGTATATACATGTAAGGCAACTCAATTAACAATCCAGACTGAAACAGCACCAAAGGAGGCTCTGTGTACTGAATAAATCTGATCTAATTTGCACATTGACCTGACAGACCATAGCAAGTCCTTGGAGCAATTCCCAGCTCCAGGTAAAGTAAGTCTTCCCTGCATGCACTGACAAAACCCCAGATTAATGATTTTTAGTGGGATTGCAACTTCCATACAAAAATACTCGACTGGAAGTAAGCTAATGTGTCTTCGTATTGTCTGCTGTCCTGATGGTCACAGTATTGTCTGCAAGATGCAGATTAGTATCCAAAATAAAAAGGATGCTAGCTGGAAATACAAGGAAATTGGGAAAGCATTTGGAAGGCTCACAAGGACTTGCCAGCCTCAGTGGGGCAGATGAATTTGTGGATGTGTATCCTGTGTGGATATTAAAGGTGAAGTAATCAGAACTGTTTGCATTAGTAGCGTAAATGGCTGCGAAACAGAGCACGAGAGAGAGATGCTGAAAACCACCTCAATCAAATATCGACTATCTTGGCCAATATGCACACCTCATTCACTGGCTGCAGAGAATAAGCTTTTAAAATACCTTTTTAAAGGTTGAAATACGCCTTTTGTAATGGCTTTATCAAAAGCAATATAAAGTGTCAAACTCATTCCAGTTGCAATTCATTGACTTTAGTGCCGTGGCAATAAAATTTAATTTGACCTGTCGGAGAAGAGCAAGTTGTCAGAGGCACAAGTGTTGTCATCTTCAATTTACACTTCCCTTTTACCCTGTGTCTGTAGTTCTCTATCATTGTTAGGACTTTCATATATCCTGATCATTCTCTGACTGTATTTGCTAGCAGGCTTTTTTAGCTTTCTCATAAGTAGTTTCCATAGCTACAAACTTGGTGTTCGCAGAGGGAGGAAAAGGAATTCAGGGTTTCTGATCATTGTTGTATTAAGCAGTTTTTATGTTTCTTCTCCTTGTCTTTCTCATAGCGTTACGCTCCCGAGCAGTTTAATGGAAACGCTGCACAACTGAATTGTCTGTTATTTTTAAAAGCCAAGTAGGTGCTGAGCTGAATCCTTAAAAAGCACAAGACCAACATCATTAAGCCGCTGATGTAGAATAAATGTTGCAGACGCAGGACGTATATTAGTGAGGTTTATATGTAGCAAGTGGCAGACGAGCTTTTGACTTTTGCACCTAAATAAAACCTGACATTACCAGCATTCCGCTGGCTTTAGGTAGAGAAAACTCAGTTTTAATCTCTTCTGTCTGCTCTTTCTAGTGTTTTGTTAAAGAGGAAATGTAACTTCTAGAGATGGGATTTACGTGTGTTATTATTCCAGTGTTTAGTTCCACCTCTGCAGTAGAGGTCTCAGGAAGGGTTTGGGCAGAGCAGTGTTTGGCAGCATGGTGGGACCCTCACCCTGTGCACTACAGCAGATATGTTTAGCCAAATAGGAGGTTTCTGAGTGCTTGTTTCTGGCCGGTGTGACTGTCACCACTGTGTCCATGGCCTTGCCTTCTGCCCTCACAATCCAATTAGCTGCTCCAGAGCAGATGGAGCGGATTAGTGCCTGGCTTTCCTTCCTCCACCCTCTCCCCCAGTGTAAAGGGTGTCAAGGCCACAATCGGCTTAAACGTGGGTCCCATGGCACAACGTAACACCGCCTGTGTGGGGCCACCCTATGTCCCTTTCCAGGTGCAAGGCGCTCCTGGTCTCAGGTAGTTGGGAAAAGCTTCACCAGGCATAGATTTCATTTTGTGTTTGCAAGGAGTGTCTGCAGACCCCACTGCCAGCTGCATGAGCAGGGTGCTCCCCATTTGAACAACCAGTGCCAGCACTGGGGTCAGTGGTAGAGGCCTGTGGTCCATTCCCTCCTATGGTATCCCTCCTGGGAGCACCCTAGGCCCTAGGAGTGGTGCATCTCAACCACCAGACATAGGGTGGCCGAAGGCAACGGGCCTCTTGACACATCTTGCACATGGAAGCAGAGAAGCCAAGAAGGGGCTGGGAGAAGAGTGCTAGTACAGTGCTCTTCCTGCAGTTCCCAAAAGTGGTAGGGTGGTTTAGTCTCTGTAATTGGAGATATGCAGGTTGTCACTGTAAGAAGGAAACCAGCAGGGCTTACCTGAACAGTTGGAGCCAGTGGAGATTCTTGGTAAATACTAGTATATAACCAAGATGGCATTCTCGTGATTGATCTGTATATGTAGATATATATACACATGAAAATGGGGAGAAAAACTCTCAAAAATATAATCAATGTATCTACCATTAGCTGTTTGGATCAGTACTTCTGCAGAGTCTTCAGTGTGTGCCAATAGTGACTTGTTTTGATTATCAAGGAATTTATTATTTCCTAAGTGGTTGTAGTGACTTGGCAAGTAAATAAGCAAACAGGACTTTGCTTAGACAGCAAACCCAATGATAAGAAATGACCTGGGACATACTCTCAGTGAAAAAAAAGGTAGAAAAAGAGGATAAAACCTGATAAAAATTGAAATACTTTCCAGCTGTGAAGGTGGTGTCTATGGGTGGGTTCCCTCCGTGCCAAGGAGCCGCACTGGGAGCCATAGGGTGGTGGGATGCAGGAACCTGCTGATGCCCCCTTGACTTCCTCGCTGGTCTTCTTAACCCTAACACGTTTTCTGACGCTTGTTCTAACACTGCAAATCCCTGAGCGGTTTCAAGCTGCCTCCTACACACTCCTTTGCTCCCCCTATAGATTATCAGCCTTTGATTATGATAGACCAGCCTCTTACTGGAGTCTGTCACCCGCAGAGTGAATAAAAGCAGCAATGGAAATGTCACACGCAGTCATTTGCTGTGTTCTCTGCCTTCCTCTGAATGCCTTATTATAAAGTTTAAAACGAATATTCAGAGAGCACAGTAGTTCATGCAAGTGCATGCATTTTGCTTTGTCAATAAAAGGAATCCTGATTAGTATTTATTATGAGAGATAAAAGAGTGTATTCAGTGTGGGCAGCAGAGAGCTTCTCAGTATCTAGACCATTCTGTTGGGACACTGAAGTAATCAGGAAAGCCAAAATGTAGCTCCATCTATCCCACCTTGCCAGCAGTCACAATTCCTCTTGATCCCCAGCTTTCAGATCTTAGAATTCCTGCTCGTGTTGAGTGGACCTGCATAAGACTGGAAGTTGTTATCTTACAGCTGAAACATTTTGGCTTAAGAATCTTACATTTCCATTTCATTTTTGTTTGCAGCTGGTGTGGTTCTCTTTCATCCATAGTCAGGTCTAAAAGGTCCAGAAACCAGAATTACTGTAATAACACCCATGATTGCAATGTAATTCAATGCCAAGCAACCTGTCATGCTCTGCATTGAAAGATTTCCCCTTATGGTTCATATTTATTCAGCAGGGGAAGGTATTCTCTGTGTTTTATCTTATCCTAAAAGCTCTTGAGTAGCAGTGCGGCATCTCCCATGCTGTGCTTTGGCCAGAGATGAGAGCTGGTGTATCATCTCACTAGTGTATGATAAGCAAGATACAGAGATATATACGGCTGCCCCATCCCTGGCAGTGTTCAAGACCAGGTTGGACGGTGCTTAAAGCAACCTGCTCTAGTGGAAGGTGTCTCTGCCCATAGCAGAGGGTTGGAACTCAATGAGCTTTAAGGTCTCTTCCAACCCAAACCAGTCTGGGGTTCTATGATGTATCTTGTGGACTAGCAGCCCCATGCTCTTTTTCACTCTGGTTTTCTGCTTCTGAAGCTTGCATGAGAATGGCCAATTAAATGAATATTTCTAATTTTGGGGGAATATCTTTCTGGACAAGCAGCTTCAAAAACAGAGCAGTTTTGCTTCCATCATGAAAATAGTAGTTTTGTCATTGACTTCAGTAGAAGAAGGATTTTACCCTCTCCTGCAAAAGCACCCAGCTCCACATAGCTTACTTTTATTACACTTCTTAAAATCAGATCTCCAAACCCAATGGTTTCTTTAAGCAGGAGAAGCTGTAAATATCATGTGTTAAATGCCTGTGCATTATTAAAAATAATAGGTTGTATTTGTCAAATGGATAATGAGTGGGTTTCTTTCTGGGTCTCAGTATTTTAACGAGTACAGGCAATGTTTGCTACTTATTTGCTTTCAGATTTTACCGAGGAGCTCTGGAGGTAATTGTCGAATCTCCGAGTGTGTATCAATATTTCATGAAGTGCTGTTTTCCCTCTGTATGGTCACGAGTTGGGTCATTACCACTGGGACTGAAGCAAGCCCTATAAAGGGCTTCCACCAAACACTTGCAAGTTTGCAACTGGAAATATCTGAAGGAAAAATCCAATGGAGGGCTTAGGGGTAAAGCAAACACCATGAGCGCTGCTTGGTTTCAGATGTTAGATCTTGTGTGTGTTTGGAGCCATGCCCGGCACTTGCTACCAATTGGGGTATACTTTACAGAGATAGGATATCCATCCACGTCATGCTTTGGAAAAAAAAGGGAGAAAATCCACCTTTATTACTACCAGCAAATTAAATCCTCTTGAATTATTAAAGCTCAAACTGCTTTTAGACGTATTACTGATCGGCATTGATGTTGACTGCTTAGTTTTCTGCTAGTTTTTCATGGTCAGCCTGGTTTTGAGTTGCAGTCCTGGCTGTGTGTTAAGAACTATTGTTCTGGTTTGGAGGTTTGCCATTTCGAAGTGGTTTCCTTCTGCATGTGGTGTTGAATGTTTCTATTTTCTTCATTCCTGATGTTTCAGTTTTATGTGAAATCATTATATTCCCCTTCTTGTTCTGATTAGGCAACTTACAACATTTTTCCTTTACTCAGCCTTAAACTGTGGTGTGTCAGGCTGGGCTCTGCTCTATCAATGAGCTGCTCTGAATAGCTCGCTGAGATGCTCCTTAGAAAAGTAATAACTCAGAAAATGAAAATTATCCATAGATATGGGCCCACTGTGCTCTGATGTAGAAGAGGTGGTGAGACACTGGCACAGGGTGCCCAGAGAAGCTGTGGCTGCCCCATCCCTGGCAGTGTTCAAGGCCAGGTTGGACACAGGGGCTTGGAGCAAGCTGCTCTACTGGAAGGTGTCCCTGCCCATGGCAGGGGTTGGAACTGGGTGAGCTTTAAGGTCCCTTCCAACACAAACCATTCCATTCCCTTCTATTCCATGACCTACACACAGTCTGGAGCATTAACATGAAATCTGAAAGTGTTCAGAGAGCTGGAAGGTGGCTGGAAAGAGCATACAGGTCTCCTGAAACAGAAAAAGTGCCTCAGTTAGAAGTGATTAAAGCAGAAAGGGAAATAAGCCAAGGCTTTTTCATCTCTGAGAATGAAAGAGGAGGGGACTTCTACCTGGAAGTGATGGAAAGTCATGGGAGAGTCTCCAGGTGCCCTGGGGAAAAGGACTTCAGGCAAAGGGATGGGATGGGACATGCTGCAGCAGCTGGAGGGGGACCATGTTGCAACGGCAGCAGAGCTGGATTTGCAAGACCTGCAGAGCAGGAGAGAAGGTGTTCACTTGGCTGCTCCAATGCAAAAGCATGAATAGTGGCCAAGGACTAATGGCTCTTCCCTGGAGGTGGAGGAATAGGGTCCTGTGGGAAGGGCAGTGCTGGCTGTTTTATAGGGAGGTTTGAAGTCACAGAAGACGTCAGATATCATCTGTCTATCTATATTTTGGGATAATTTTAAGATTAATGACTCTATGGGGTACATAAAGTGATGGAGGTCACTTGTTAAAGGTAGTGGCAATGTGGATAATGGCAGCAGCTTGAGGAGGAGAAAAAGAAATGGCAATCATGCAATATTGACATGACTAGAGTGTCTGGAGATAATGAATTTGTTCATGGCTCAATAATATAAAGTTCCAGACCTCAAAAAGATATTTGTCAGAGGGAAGATAGTGCTTGGGGCGAAAAGCAGGTGCTTTGCCAAGTAAAAATCATGCTGTAAAGCATTTGCAGCTGTGAGAGGTTTGTAAGAGAAATCCAGAGCAGATGCACTCAACTGTTTTGTTCTTCTAATGCGATACATGGTAAAGAGGGAGTTTGGGAATTTGGTAGTAAATATGACTTGTAGCTTAGTTCTGAAACTGAGCTTTTCTGTCTTGGTAGTTGTTTCATGGCAATAGATGAGTTTAGGCCCGGGAAATACAAAGGGAATTCCCATCCTACCATGGCTTCTGTCTTCGATACAGAGGTGCGACTGACCAAGCAGAGGTTGGAGACAACATGTAGCCACGGAGTTATATCTTTGCTAGGAAAGAGAGGTGCTGAGAAAGCAAACCTGATGATTTATTACCCATCCATTGCAGCTGGCAGGGGGGCTGAGGCAGGGAGAGGATCAGTGGAGGGGAAGACTGGTCTTTCACAGTCGTGAAGAAGGCAAGCGCATCGGCAGAGACATATGGAAAGCAGATCTCACAGAAGGATGGGGAGAAACAACATTGGCTCCTCTGAAGCTCAGTGCTCGAGAGGTTTTGCACAGAGCAGATTCATGTTATGCAACCAGTTTATGGTACGGGAAGTTGCAGAGCACTTAGTGAGAGCCAAAGGAGGTGCTCCACCATTCTCCCAAGGGAACAGCGAGCTGCTCTTGCTCCAGGAAGGAAGAGGCGTTAGATGCCAGTAAGGAAGAATGCTGCTTTAACTCCTTCTGAAAGAGTCTCTCAGGCTCTGGGGCAGCAGCTGGACTCGGGAAGATAAGCAGTTTGCAATGCAATTCCTGTCTTGCTGTGGTGGTTTTGTGGGTTGGTCATGGATTGCTTGTGCCAAGGTGCCAAGAACACATGATTCCTCTCCGCAATCTCATGGGGAGAATCTGGCCGTACTCTGCATAAGGGGACAATTTCCTGGGGAATCTCCAATTTCCTTTACTCCCACTCTGGGAAGTTATTAAGCACACTGAGTTAAAATGCCTCTTACCTATTTGTTTGCTTAATCCGCTCATAAGGCACGTAGCCAAAGCACCGAGGTACTGAACAAGAAGTACAGGCTAAGAAATGCCGGGCTGCAAGCACTGCTGAGCATAGGCAGGGCTGGAAGCTGCCCTGCAGAGTCAAAGGGGACAGCTTTCCTTCAGTGCAAACACATCTGGAGAAGCGGGAGAGGAAGGAAGGAGGTAGGAGAGCAGAAGAAAGGGGAAAATATTGGAATCAGCAACAGTGAGCCAACCAACATACCGCAGCAGGACAGCCGGTGTCCTAAAGGTAGCCGGTTTCTAGGAAAGCATTCCACCCTTGGTAAGGACACTGCTGGTAACAGTCACAAAACGTTTGTGCTTTGGATTTTCAGTGCTCTCCTCCTCTCAAGTCAGTGTAGTTACGTGCTTGCTTTGTTTGCCTCTAGCTTCTACCCTTCATAGTGTTAGAAATGCTCTGACTCCATCCAAATACCGCAGTGCTGTGTTTGGGAAGTGGGTTGTGAACCCTTGGGGTCTGAGTGGTGATATTCAATCACAGTTTGGCAAAAGAGCGAGTTTAGATTGTGGGGTTTTAGAAGAGCCTGATTCCCAGATCCAGGGGGATCCACTTCTTTCAAGATTAATTGTCTTGCAAACAGAGTGTGTAACCTGTGCTTTGCTGCTTTGTATCAAGCCACACGGAGCTCCTGGGTGTCAGCTGTAAGGTAACCTTGCAGGTCTCCTGGGGTGATGACACTACTCCTGTTGTAGAGGTGTTTGGGGCTGTCCACTTTGGTTTGATGCTTTTTCATCTCCTGAATGGAATAGGGCTGTGAGTGTGTCTTCTGAGGTTTGCTTTTTGGAGCCACACTCCAAAAACTCAGCCTTGCTGCTGCCATCCCTCTCCAGTCACTTGGAGCCATGCTCCTGAGCCTCCCTAACGTCAGACACCCGTGCTTCATTTCATTCTGGCAGCTGGTTTGAAGCAGAAGAAGACGAACACCCTCTGCTCAGTCACACAGCATGGCAGCCCATCACAGCGAGCAGCGGGTGCAGCCCTGGGAGGCCACGGCTTCATGTTCTGATACAGTAAATGCATCTCAGGTGCACCACTGGAAACGGTCCATGACCCATGTTTCTCCTTGGTGAGTCTTGTGCACACCAGAGGCTATGCTGGTTAGCTGCTGCAGCCAGGAGGTGTTTTCTCTTGCTGCCTTCCTGGTCTCCCCAGATGTATGGCATAGCTGGCTCTCCCCTGGGAATGCTGTTTTGGCATCAGCTGCTTGAATTTCCATACTGGGATGCTCAATCAGCTTGGCACAAACAGGTATCAGCTTCTTTCTGATCACAGGCATCAGGTGCTGCCTGGATTGACAGGCCTGCGCACAACCAGCATGGGGGAAAGCTGTTGTTTACCTGTTGCTTTCTTCACCTTTCTGTACAGTTATCATCTCTCTGTCAGGATGTTGGGGTGGAGCAGCCTGCTCTAGTGGAAAGTGTCCCTGCCTATGGCAGGGGGTTGGAACTGGATAAGCTTTAAGGTCCCTTCCAACACAAACCCTTCCTTGATTCTGTGATGTTCTGGCTTGAGAGAAGTGCACAGGCTGAGTATCTCTTCTTAGAGGTTATGCTTTCAGGATGGGATTTGGTCTGCTGTTTAAGAAAGCACAGCCTTCCTGGTTGGTGCTTTCTGTTTGCCATGTAGCTTGCTAGTTCTACAGCAGCACGCAGGCTCTCCACAAGGACAGTTGTCAAACCTGGACAGCAAGTGAGTGTCAAGGTGATGGTTTCCAAGGCTTCCTTACAGTTGGTCACACAGATGTCTCTGTTCTCCCAGGTGCCAGAGCAGGGCAGGGGGGCTGAGAACAGCACTGCTGCTGTATTGATGGGGATTCTTGGATGCTGTTAAATCACAGAATCATAGAATGGTTTGTGTTGGAAGGGACCTTAAAGCTCATCCCATTCCAACCCCTGCCACAGGCAGGGACACCTTCCACTCAAGCAGCTTGCTCCAAGCCCCTGTGTCCAACCTGGCCTTGAGCACTGCCAGGGATGGGGCAGCCACATTCTCGGGATTAACTGATGCTGTCACGGACCACGTTGTGTAGCTGCAGCCCATGATGTTAAATGCTTAGCTGTATCAGAGGTTTCTGGGAGATAGAGTGACAGCTTGTCAAAACCAGACAGCAGTTCTATATTTGACATCTTGAGGTCACAAACTGTCAGTTCCTTGATTTTTTACGGTGTCTTAAATCGCCTGGAGAGTGTTTTGAGCCTTGTCAAAATGAATTAATTAAGGCCAAGTCATATTTACAAGCTTGTACTGCTCTGATTCAGCAGCAAGACCACACTTGATTTGCAGCCTAATACTTACAAGCGATTGTGGAGGATCTGGGGGGCTGATAGAGCCAGTTGCTGTTTCCTCCAGAGCTGCATGTGCTACAGTTATTACTTGCTCTTTGCTTTGGCTGTCTGCAGCATTGTTTTCCTCCTCCTTATGAACGCAGCCAACTTTCTAATTAAGGAAACCACTCTGCAGCCATTGAGGCTGTTCATTTGAGTTCTTTGTCCATACCAAAGTTTCCATCTCCCCAAAAGATTTTTAAGTCATTCTTTACTACAGCTGAAAGAAGATAAGAGCTTTGGCTTAGGGCAGGCTCTTCCTTTAAGTTGGTTAAGAAGCAGGCACGCTGCATTAAGCACCGCTGTGTGCAGCATATTCACTTTGTAAGAGCCTCAAATGCACCCCTGGCTATGACAAATACAGCAGAGGTTGTTTTTCTATTGGATTTTTCTATGAAGAAAAAAAGTTATGAGAAATAAATATCGCTCTGTGCTGGGCTTTACTGCTTACTGGGCTTTGAGCCTGGGAGGATTTAAAAGTCATCATGCTCCAGGGGAAAGTTGTAGTGAGAAAGAGGAGGTGGAGGCTTGCTCCAGCCAGCTGTTGTGATTTGGGAAAAGGCTCATCCTGACCAATGGAAAAGAGACCAGGACTGAGACAGGGAGGCAGCCAGCGCCAGCACAGCTACACCCAGTGAGATTAAGTCCAAATTAGAAACTCTGCTTGCAGGGGTTTATCTTTTCCTTTATATTGTGGCACTAATATATGCAAATCTTTTTTTATCTTAGTTGTTATCCTCTCTTGTATCTTTTGCAAATGGGCATTGTCCTTAGCTCATCCTGCACTGGTAACTGTAGGAAGAGGATGGAGACATTCACATGCGTTATTGTGCTGTGCAAAAGTACCTGGGTGTGTGAGGAAAGAATATGGGCACTTCCCAATGCCTGTGTGACAGCTCCTCCTGTCAGCCTTGAGCTGGGCGAGGGTCCAGAAGACAATGCCATGTTAATGCATCACAGTTCAGTGCTTTTGGTACTTCACAGCGAAGCACAATAACTTTTTTTTCTGGTTTCGTTTCTGAAGTACACAAAATTCAGAACATATGCACCACATCAGGATTAATTGCTCTTGCCAGTCATCCCAGAGGAAACGCTTGGATCAGGCCTGGTCACTCATCCAGTGGGAAGTCTTTATGTCTCCTACTCTACCTTTGCATCCCTAGTAACAGCAGCACCTTCTGCCTTTGTCGTAGATTAAAATGGATTGCAAAGGCCTACCCATTCACATCTGGTCACTGTGGTGGTTCACAGTTCTTTGAGAACAGCATCATTTGTTGCAGTACTATTGGAGAGTCCTTGCATTGGTAAAATTGGGTGCATGGAAAGATGGTGATGGGAGCGTCTAACATAGAAGAATATTTGCCCAGAGCCTGCTTTTCACCATCAGTCCAGGGTGGACCAGGATGCTGGGCAGGAGCATCCTGGAGCCCAGCTAATGTCCTGCTGGGTAGGACCATTTCAAGGCCAAGTTGGACAGGGCTTGGAGCAACCTGGTCTAGTGGCAGCCCACGGCAAGGGGGTGGAACCAGATGACCTTTGAGGTCCCTTCCAACCCAAACTGTTCTAGGATCCTGTGAGAGCACACCCAGCAGATGCACACGTGGTGTTGGGACATGTGGGAGTACACCCGCAGCCCTGCCTGGCCAGATGGCTCCATAGAAAGGTAAGCAGCCAAGATGCTGCCTGATTTGCACCCTTTGCCCAGCATTCCTGCACAAACTGGTTTCGCTGTGGAAGGCCACTGTGGCCTGGTGTTCAGCTGGAGTTGGGCTCTCCATCCCAGTAGACCTGCTTTACATCCTAGATAGGGCCCGTATGGAAGGGAGCTCTCTACTAGCCAAAATAAAGACACTCGGCAATCTGCCAGAGCCGGTTAAAGCATGTAGTCTGTTACAGGCAGTAAGAAATACAGTTTGGGGTAGAGGATACAAAATACATTTGCAAGGCATCTGAGCCTGATGCTGAGACATTCTTTCTTTTGACATTGTTGTTGCCAAGAGCTTCTCTTGTGCTCAGACCAAAACTATTTTGGGTGGAACATTTGCTCCCTACTTTCTAGCAAGCCTGGTTGCAGGAATGAAGAATGGATTCTTTTCACTGGCCACAGCTGGTTTGAATGATCCCCACACTGAACCCATTGACTCCTCATGTGAATCGCGAGGAAGCAGCAACTGGTTTCTTGTTTATGTGCCCAAGAGGGGCAGAAACAGTGAAGGAGCCTCAAGTCAGCAGAATTCTTCAGGCAGAGGGCAAGGGATCCTGGTGCAGTCTCTGGACCAAATGCTGGTTCACCAGCTCAGTCCAAAGGAAGGAGGCAGAAGAGGGTGATGTGTTTCTGTTGTGGGTGTCTGTGCAACGTCCCCTTCAATGCTTCCTGCAAGGCCCCTGGAGAGCACAGCAGCATGGTTTGTTACAGAAGATCCATCGTGTTCATTCAGTGAGAGCTTGAAGAGGAGTCCTTCAAGAATGGTGACCCTTGCATTACATGCAAAACAAATAAACAAAAATACCTTGAAACCCATCAATGTCACTTGGCTAGACCTTGAACAAGGCATTGAGAGGGATCAGCACCTTTCTCAAGGTCTGCTTCTTCCAAGGAGCAATGAAATAGCTTGTTTCAGAAAACTCAGGAAACCATTTCCAGACCCTGTGACTGAGCTTTGTCCTTCTTGTAGGTCACCTCTCTGTTGAGAGCAACTTCTCACAGGTTTCTGCAGAAGAATCTCTTTTGCCTTCTGAAGGAAGAGGATTTCAGTGAAACAAATGGGCACAGGATTTGTCTGCTTGCAGAGAGAGGACAGGACAAGGAATCTGACCCATTTGTTGGGCTGAGAATGAAGGAGAGATTTGGGAAAAGTCTTGCTGAAAGTATTGCCACGAAACGGAAAGGAGTTTGGGTCTTACTTATGAACCCACCTCTATGTTCTTAGGGAAGTCAGCTGGCCAAATGTTATGGATTCTTTAACAATATTGAGTTTTCTTTGTGCTATCAAAGGCATTAATTAGAGGAATAGATTACACTGAGTACTGCACAGTTTACCTCTTGGGTATTTGTGGAATGAACCATGAAAACGCAGACATATTTGTGCGTGAAACTAAAATGCTCATTTAACTGGGTTTCTTGATAAGAATCGTGTCTTACTTCACCTCTCTGCCACATAGCCTGTACTTCTTGATTAGAGCCAGCGGGGTGGTTTCATGTCAGTGGTATCTAATGCACGAGAGGCTGTGGGATCCCCTGGGACACATGCTCTGTGTGGGATCGGTGTTGCTGCAGGAGTTTTACTCTTCAAGATCCCAGGCAGTTTTCTCAGTGTACTTGGTTCATTTGATATTCTATCTATTTGATACTCTATTCTGTTTTGATATTCTATCTATTTGATATTCTTTTCTATGATTCTGTGATATGCTGTGTAATCTGTACGATGGAACCAAGCATATAAACAAGTAGGCAGGGGTTTGATGTGCCAGCATCCCTCTTTGTAACTGCTTTCTACTGCAAGGCAAGAAACTTTGTCAGCTTTCTGAAACTTCAGTGCAAGTCTCTCCCTTTCCCTTTCCTACCTCATTCCCAAGAAAGAAATGAAATCTGATTGCTTCATTCTGGCATACCTCACTCCTCAGTGGGTTTGTGGCACAGTTTTAGAGCTAAAATGGTCATTAATTGAGAATAACTGTAGGGTACACAACTTCAGGTTTGAGGTTGATAGGTGATGGGGTTTATGGAACTGATAAAATAGAGAAAACCACTAGGGGTAAACAGCTTACTGCAGTGATACCATCCAGTGTGATTTACAGCTTTATAACTGTAGGCAAATCTGAATTGTTCTTCACTCTTTTCAGTATACATTATTAGATAAACCTATGGCCTGCGCTTACCTCCATCAGCACTGATTTTCCTTTCTGTGATAGTGAAGAGACATAAAAATAAAGACATTTTCACCCATTACAGTTAACGTGGTTTCAAGAGCAGTCACTTTCTCTACAATTTGGATTTTATTTGTCTCTTGATGTGCTGAGGGTGTCTGTAGCAAATGCCTCCCACCAGCCGTTGGAGTTCCACTGTAGCTATCCTTTGCATGCCCAAGAAAATAAGGCACCTAAAATATGATGATTCCTGGCCAAAATACCAGCTCATGAAAAACAGCTAGAAAATACGGATCCTTGAAGGAGTGCTTTACTCCTATGGCAGGGGGATTGGAACTACGTGGTTTAAGGTCTCTTCCAACCCAAACCATTCTAGGATTTTATGATTTCAGCACCCTCCTTCAGCTCATGTTGCAGTGCTGAGGGTGCCCCTATAAGAAAAGCCATGCATCAGAGCTGGGAAAGGCAAGGGCAGGGCAGCCCAATGCTTTGGTAAGGTCGTTCATGCTCTACATTGTGACCAGATGGATGTGGTGAACTTTGGGGGCTGCTGGAGCGCAGCCTGGAGCCAGGACAAGCTGGGGCTGCAGCACTTCAGCCCCTTCCCAAGGCAGTGGGAGGGTAGGAAACAGGCAACAGGGTGGTGATCGGAGACCTCCATGGGGCCCTATGTGACTGGGGAGAGGTTGGTGTTGAACTGCTGTAGCATAGGAATAGCTTGTTGTTCTTGGACTGAGAAGTAAGAATCTGCCAGGGCGTTATCTAGATTAATGAAGACGAACTGTGCTGTATAAATACATCAGCAGCGTGATCGTGCCGTTATCCCATTATCCCTTGGGCTACTCTGGCTCGCAAGGAGAAAAGGTTGATTTGTATTTGTAGATGATTTTGCTTGCGCTGCCAATGTTCATTTTTGTTGTAGTACGAAACACAGGGTGTGAGTATTTGCTTTGCTTGAAGAAGTAGCAGATTAGCAAAGATTTCTCTCAATTTAGCTCAAATAGCTCTGTTTTAAGATAAGTTTTTCATCTATCATGGTTTGTGAGGGGCAGCAGTGCTATTTCAAACACTGATGATAAATTAGGGGAGTTCTAATCTCTTATTATTCAAGGAACTGTGCAATATTTGGACACTGAGCGTGGTTTCCATAAACCAGAAGGCTCTTGCGTGCAGCTGACTGGGCTGAGTGCCCTCCAGCTGGTGTGGGAGAGGTGGAGATGAAGCAGCTACAAGGGTAGGATTTGCAAACCTACGTGAGTTTAACCCAACCAAGACTCGAGCCCACCCTGGACACCCAGGAAAAACACAGGCAGAAACCTTCAACAGGCTGGTCATCACTTGTGCTCATACATTTGGTGTCTCGGGGTGAGCAGAGGCATTTCTGGTATCAAAAAGCTAGTGATGGTGTTCAGTTGGTGTTGCTTGGTCTGCTGTCTTAGTCTAAGATGTGAAATGTGTGGCTGTGGATTATCAGAGGAGAATGCTTCTGGGGTCAGGGTTGAGAACAAGTGTTAAGTATGTTCTTTCCTTTTCTAGTGTGTGTTATTCATCCAGGGCTCAAGAACAGCTGGAAACCTTCCAAAACCCCTTGAGAAGACCAGGGAGGTGAGGTGGAGCATCTGCAGGCACTGCTGCTTCCACCTCTGTTCATATTCAGAGGTTACTTCCACTGTAGCAAAAGTAACCATGTCTCTAGTGTTGTATGCTCTGGGTTTGTTCAGCCTGGAGGAGGCAGGCTCTGAGGAGACCTTAAAGCAGCTCCAGTGCCTAAAGGGGCTGCAGGAAACCTGGAGAGGGGCTTTGGACAAGGGCCTGTAGGGACAGGCCAAGGGGAATGGCTTTAACCTGCCAGAGGGGAGACTGAGATGAGCTCTTAGGCAGAAGCTCTTCCCTGTGAGGGTGCTGAGGCGCTGGCACAGGGTGCCCAGAGAAGCTGTGGCTGCCCCATCCCTGGCAGTGTTCAAGGGCAGGTTGGACACAGGGGCTTGGAGCAAGCTGCTCTATGGAAGGTGCCCCTGCCCGTGGCAGGGGTTGGAGCTGGGTGAGCTTTAAGGTCCCTTCCAACCCAAACCAGGCTGGGATTCTGTGATCTGAGATCTTCTTGGACGAGCTTTGGGCTGTTCCAGCATCATTCATGTCCAGAGGCTGTCAAGGTGGTGATGTATCAGAGGAGGTGCATGGAGGCAGAGAACCCCCAGACCTGCAGCCCATGTTTTGCAGCAAGGCAGGAATGCCAGCGGCCAGGAAAAGCCTGATAAAAAGGTGAAAAGAGAGAACATAAAAGTTAATCATTAAACTTTACCTGTTATCTTTATTCAGCCAGGAAAACTGAAGCTAGGCAAGGTTTGCAGGGAGAGATAATATCTTTTATTAGACCAACTTGCATAGTTAGGAAAACACACGTGCTTTGGAGACCATGTGCTTTGCTTCAGATCTTCATAATTGCACATTACATTAAAAACAAAATTCATTTAATTTTCGAAAGGTTTAATGGATATTTGAAAGAACTGAATTTAAAAGCAGCTCACAAAAAACTAATCTCCCTTGGTTTAATTTGATTTGGACATGTGAAGAAAGGTTTCATACCCCTGAATTACAACAGGCTTTATTTCTGGCTTGAGGTTTACTGGTAGAAACCCCACAGCTCTATACATGGAGTCACAGTTTCTACATGCAGCCTCAAAAACGTGTTCTGTGTAAGTCTATGTAAGTGTATGGACACACTCTTACTTCTTACTTACAGCTACAATGTCCTTTTGCAACTCCAAGATGCTCTTAGCACCCAGTAACCATTAGTAAGCAGTCAGTAAGGCTCTATAGATGTACAGAGTCAGGAGGTTTTTAAAGGGTGAGTTGGAAATAGAGCATTCTCTGCCCTCCCTACCTCCCTTTTCCCTCCGTCTACAAAACCCTCATGATTAAATGGCAATATTCTAAGGTTTGGGAATTTGTTACCCGTCAGTGTATTGTTATTAATCCGTGTACTTCCTATGCTGTAGGAGATAAGATGCTATTCTTAATCACATTTCCAGTGGGAGGTTTTGTGCGTTCACCCTGACCTCATGGAATCTTTCCAGTTTTGTGTTGAGTGTTTCCTTTTCTTCTTTTCAGAGTGCTTTTTTTGCCCTCTTTATTTCAGTTTTTGGTAGCCTTCTGCATCATCCAATGCACCCATTTAAAAGTCCCTCAATCCAGTTTAGCCTCAGCTGTATTAATGCATGGCTCCAGGGCAGAAACAGCTAAAAAGGGTTGTATTATGTGGCATCTCTCAAACCTGTTTTCAGAGCAGTTGGATAAAGGTTGGGGTGTTTTGGGGGGTTATGGGTAGGGTTTTTTTCCCAGTTGAATGACTCAAAAGATGTCAGAGCAGTAGATGCTTGTGATCCCCACATCACCCCATTCCCATTGAACCCTCCAGCAGAGCATGCTCCTCTGGGAAGGTGGCTGCCAGCACAGTGTGGGATCCTTCTTCATTTTCCTGATGTATGTGGGGAGACAGCTCTACAACAGCATTAACAATAATACAATATATCAGGGAAGGAACATGGGTTGAAGCAGGAGTTTCTTTTCCATACTTCCCCCAGAGCATTGCATCTTCTTAATGCAGTCATGACCAGTAAATCCTGCCTGAGGTAGAACCAGTCTTTTCCAATAAAATTCCCAGATATTTGGGTTCTGTAAGATTCAGTAATAAGTACAACCCAAGGGGAAGGCTGGAGCCAGCTGGTTGCTCCCCAGCACTGCCATTGCTTGCAGAGCCATGCCCAAGCAGAGGGGATGATGCTCCTGGATGATCTCCTTTGCTTATTGCCCTCTATAGCTGGGAAAACCCACAAAGTGAGCAGCCTCCCTCCATAAACTATTCCTCCAAAGGGTAAAATCAATTCTCATGCCCATTTTTTCCCATGCTGTGTGGTGCAATCATCATCTTTATCTCTCACAACTGTGCGCCTTCTTGCCTAACGAATAACTGATGATGTGCCTTGAGGGGATATCAGCCTGATCCAAGAAAGCATTTCCATTAAGGAAGTATGTGCTAAGCTGAAGTACGTGCTCGAGGGTTGTCCTCAACAGTGGTGGGTTTCCTGGTGACTTCCTTGGGGTGAGAGCAGAAAGGCCAGGAGCTGATGAGTTTGGGAATGGTCACCCTGCCATTGGGGAGTACTCAGGGCCATGGAAGTAGTGGAGTGCACTGTGTTTGCTACCCCTGGGAGAGGAGGTGAGCTTTGATGGTTGCTGCCGAGCCCAAAGCTTTGTTTGCTGTGTTTTTATGGTTCCGGGCTGCTTTAAACGTTAACAAATTCAACTTGTGCCCTTATCCTACAATGCACTTGTGAAGCACCGGTTGTAAAAAGTGAATCAACTTTAATAGCAAGAAGCTTGTAGTTAAGTGCTTTTGAATGTTAGTATTTAGGGTTTTTTTTCTCACTTAGCTATGATCCTGTGCTACAGGGAAGTGAGGGTGTTTATCTTAGGGAAATGAGTGGGATTTGCAAGCATTCAGCACCTCCCAGGACTTTCCAGGGTTATTGCCTCACTCATATATTTCCATTTTGCATCCTTTCTGCACAGGCCAAGGGGAATGGCTTTAACCTGCCCGAGGGGAGACTGAGATGAGCTCTTAGGCAGAAGCTCTTCCCTGTGAGGGTGCTGAGGCGCTGGCACAGGGTGCCCAGAGAAGCTGTGGCTGCCCCATCCCTGGCAGTGTTCAAGGCCAGGTTGGACACAGGGGCTTGGAGCAAGCTGCTCTAGTGGAAGGTGTCCCTGCCCGTGGCAGGGGCTGGAGCTGGAGGAGCTTTAAGGCCTCTTCCAACACAAACCAGGCTGGGATTCTGTGATTCTTTGGTCTCAGACTCCCCAAAGAGTGATGGGAGAGACTCTGAAGGGGAAAAAAATTGAAAAGGAAGGTGAAGCAAGGCACTAGGATGACAAAAGCAGGAGCCTTGTACAGGCTGTGAAAGTGCTGCAGCAAAGCCAGAAGCATGGCAGTAGTTGGGCTTCTCCGTGCCAAGGTTTCCTTCATTTGACCATGGAAGAAGAGTGTGGATCTGAGAGCAGGGATGTGGCCGGGAGCAGCAAGAGGGAGACAGTTCCCAAAGCTCCAGCACCCTCAGCAGCAGCGTTTCACATTCACAGGTCAAACAGTGGCTGTTTTGATCTCCAGAAGAGATGACCTTGCAACAGGGTTGCTGAACAGACGGTTCCAGCTGGGCTTGTGTGCTTGGCAAGTGCCCAGGAGCTATTTTAATAGGTCTTCCAAGGGACGAGGCCTTGGCAAGACCTGTGGGGCTTGGGGCGAGCTGCCCATCTCTTTTCCTTTAGTAGCTAGTAAGGGTCACTCTGGCTACGGAAAAGCCCCCGGGAGCACGCATGGTGTGGCTCACAGGGCTCAGGGACAGCCCATGTGCTTCTCTTTCTGCTGGTGCACACAAAGGGCATCACCTGCTGCTCGTGGCGTGAAGGTTTTGTACCATTTATCACTTTGAATGAAGATGCTGGACATGGAGTCCCTTCCTATGGTAGGGGGTTGGAACTGGATGAGCTTTAAGGTGCTTTCCAACATAAACTATTCCAGGATTCTATGTCCAGGTGGATTTAAGGGATCAAAGCTATTAGGTACAATCTGGGTGGTCGCTGCTCCCACCTCAGCCCACAGCCCATCTGTGGTGTTTGCAGGAGGAACCGAGGCAGCTGCCAGCCCTCTTTGGCACTTCATACTTGGCCAAAGGTTGCTTTGGGAGGCTCTGAAACTCAAGCTGGGCTCTCACTGAAGGCTCACACATAGCTCTTATGGAAAGAGCATTAGGTAAAGCCTGGGCTGGATCCCCCATGGGTTGTTCTCCCTTCTTGCTGTAAATGAATGACTTGAAATGACAAAAGCTACAGGTAGGTGTAAAGATGAGGATTGCTCTTCCAAAGGCTCCCACCTCAGCAATGCGGTCCTGTCTCTCCAGCTTGCTCATTTGTGCAGGAGGAGCATCACTGTACAGGGAATGCTTTACGCCAACAGTGAACAGCAACCACTGTCCTCCCCAGCACAGAAAATCCTCTGACACCATCGCAGCCCTCCTCTGGGATCTATAGAAAGCCTCCAGCAGATCTCAGAATGCCGCAGCAAAGCAGAGCAGCACATAGAAAACTCTGTATATCTTGCTTGAAAGATTGATAGCACTTTCTGCCCAGCATAATGGCAAGGACTAATGCCAGTGGTTAACGCCAGCGTAACGGAATTCCTACGGTACCTCCCAACATGGAGTTTTCTTTGTTTCCCACTCACAGTCACTCATTATCGATGTGCAAACACAAGTTTAAAAGGTGCCAGTGGCACACAGACAGCTGGTGTGACTGAAGCCCTCGCTTCCCAAAAGATGGATCCAAGTGCTTGCTTTGATGGATGAGCTTTTGTTGTCATTCACAGGGAATTTCCACTCTAAACCATAAGGCTGCCGGTTGTGTGTGTGTGATAAAACCAAGTTTGCACCCCACAACACTCGTACATTGTTGGCAGCCCCACTGCTGTTCTCGTGGTGGTCCTGGGTGGTGTTTCAGGCTGTCCCCATGCCAGGGCTGCCCTGCCCACCAGCAGGCTCATCTTTTAGCCTTTATTTGTACATCTCATCTTCCAAAACATCTTTACAGCCTCTGAATCCCTCGGGGTGATTTGAAGTCCAAGCTGCCTTCTGCCCAGATGGCCGATATCAGCAGCTCTCCCCTGCGCCCTCGTGTAAAGCATCAGCATCGTTCTCCTTGGGTTTATTTATCTGATCCTGGTTTAGTTCTTTTTAAACCAAAAAGAAACAAGGAAAGCTGTCCTTTTCCTGGAGCAGCTCATTTGGTTTTTACTGCTCTACTTTGTTTCCACTCGGATACCAGGAAAAAGATAAATGGATAAAGAGAATAGGGAGGGACCCGAAGGAAAGCTGGCATGGGATGTCATCCTTCCTGCATGATGCCGTACAGCTGGAATGTGTGCCTCAGAGGTAAACATCATGAAATATAAGGAATATATACTGCAGCCGAAGTGACAGCACTGCAGAGAAAGCATGTTCTCTGGGTTCTGGATAGTATCAAGAAAGCCAACGAATAGAGTTGGTTTTCAGCACTGGGCTTGGTAATGGAGCACGTTCAAGGAGAATTTATTGGGGTTTTTGCTACCTTCTCTACATTGTTTTTAGTAGGAGCTGCAAAGCTCAGCCCTAGGAGGTGGGACAGTTCCAGAGCCCATATGGTGTCTGAATCACAGCCACAACACACCACCCTAATGGGGTTTCCCCCTTTTCCTCTATCCCTCTCTTTAAATGAAAAATGAATACGAAACACTGAGCTCCTCCAAGCATTATTTCCCCCAGGTGCTTCTTTTAGCTTTCTTGGTAGCATCCCCCACCACCCCATATGGCCTCTCCCATCTGCTCTGCTGTCTCTCTCATGTGCCCTGGCAGCTCCCACTGCCTCCCCAGTCCCCATCCCATCCATCCATCCCCTGCTTCCCGCTCCTGCTTCTCAAGGTCCCTGCCCAGCCCTGGGTCCAGCACATCCTCAGACCCCCCACCTCCCTTACTTTGCCATTTCACCACAAGGACTTGCTTTGCTCCTCTTGAAGTCACTCTTGTTAACTCAGCTGTTGGTGTTCATAGGCACAGATTTACCGCCCTGGCAGCCTGGGAGTAACCAAAATCCTGGGGCATGAAGGACACGGACCTGTTTGAGTGAGCCCAGAGGAGGCCATGGAGATGCTGCGAGGGCTGGAGCAGCTCTGCTCTGGAGCCAGGCTGAGAGAGCTGGGCTGGGGCAGCCTGGAGAAGAGAAGGCTCCTGAAGGGGAGACCTGAGAGCAGCTCCAGTGCCTAAAGTGGGTGCAAGAAGCCCGGAGAGGGGCTTTTGATAAGAGCAAGTGGAAGGTGTCCCGGCCCATGGCAGGGGATTGGAATAGGGTGAGCTTCAACATCCCTTCCAACACAAACCACTCTGGGATTCTATGTTTCTATGAACACACCAACGATTTGACATGGCAGGTATACAGCAGAGATTACACGGTACTATTCTATTACGGGTTTATTGTATTACAGCAGTTTATATACTTGTGGCTGCATCTAGACTACTCCTGGATGAGATTTCATTCAGTCCACAGATTATATCATAGAAAAAGAGTGCTCCAGAGTTTTACAAAGCTTCTGCTTGGCTTTCCTGCCCGGAGACTTCATCCCTGTGGCATCAGCAGTGGGTTATGCATGTCTCAGTGCTTTAATAGGGGTACACAAAAGGAGGTGAAGAGGTGTACCTGTTTCTGGTGTATGCATCTACAGGAATTCAAGTAAGAGTAATAAAATATCACATATATATTCCCTGTGTTTTTTTCTGAGCATTTCTTTGTGGCTGCTGTCTCTTGCGCAGCTCAGCTAGGGACTGCGGTCACGGTGTTTGCATCGGCTAAACAAGGATATTGTTTTATATGGGAATTTCCCATTCATTTTTAAAAATACATCCCTAAAGGAAGCCCTGAGAAGTTATCTGGAAAGGGAAATGGCAGAAAGCCAGCTCTCATGTGCTGACGGGAAGAAATGTGCTGGAGGGGTCAGGAGTTTGCACAGGCTCTCCCCAACACCAGGTAAGAGTCTTTTCCTTCCCAGCAGGGCAGGAGGGGCCTTGCTGCCTCTTTGCCAATCTTCCTGGAGCTCTGGGGTTTCTCTCAAGTGTGATTTTCCCCATGGACCTGGGGGTTTTCCCAGTGGCTGGAAATCACCTCTGGTTTGCCATTGTTCCCCTTCCCTTTGTGAGTGTGGAGCCCCATCAGCTCCAGCAGCAATATGGACATTGGTTCAAACACCAGGTCTCCTGTGAATGAGAGGATTTCACACTTTCCCTGGTAGGATCCTGGCAGTCTCAAAGATGCTTTGCTTCTATAAAAATAATCATGCCATGATTAGTTATAAAACACTGTATTTGTTGTCACTTCCTGTACTGGCTTCTCTCTGTGCAGTACCAAGTGTCTCCAGAGTATTTGCTATTAGAAATAACAGTAAATGTCTGTTTGTTTGGGTTTGTTTTTCCCCCTGTCTGTATGATAAGACTGCATTTTTGCATATACATTTATAAGGAAAAGCATTTATTAATAGGAAAAGTTAAGCGAAAGAAAGAGCATCACTTGTGAGTACACTGCAGAAGAGGAGGATGGAAATCGGTGCTTTCCAAACACATCCCATCCTCACAGAAACCTTCCTTCAGCACTTTTTCAATGGCACCTTCACAGCTTGCACCTTTCTGCTTGCCAGTGGTACTGCTACAGCTTGAAAACACCTCCTGTGTTATTGGTGATCCACAGAGGAGCTTCCCCTCCACGCGTCCCTAAAGCAGGATCAGCTCTGGTTTACAGCCATGGAAAGGGTGGCACGAGGCCACTGGGGAGTAGGGACCACTGAGCAACCTTGGGAGGGCACTGTAGGACCCCGGCTTGTAATGTAGGAGTGATGGCTGGGACAGGAACTCTGTGGAAAATTTGGAGTGCTCAAGCAATGGCAGTGTAAGTTCAAAAGCTGTGCCTAGATTCCCTTGTCTTCTCCTTGGACACTGAATTTTAGGGAGGCTGACAGGTCTTTTGATGTTTCTATTACAAGGGGAAGCATTGCAGCCAGCACCATGCACCAGGTTTGGCTTCCATGGCTGAAAATCAGTTTGAAAGCTCCAAGGCAGTATGTGGAAATGCCACCGAAATTGCTCTGTTAATGGACTTACTCCACTCTCTAATGACAAATAGTAAGATGCAACATTAACAGTATTAAATAGGAGTGAGATGCAGAGATTTTTTCCTCGTTTCTTGGATGAGGGCTGTCTCTGCTGTTGCTGCCTCTGGCAATGATGATAGCAACTGGAAAGAATAAAACCCAACTGCTCCAAGCTGTGAGCTGCTGCACGCTCTGGAGCTGAGGCATTGCACAAGGACGACCTGCCCTCATCACTGTGTCCTGCAGTGGCACGATTGGGATGATGGTGATTTGGGGCTGCTTTCACCTACGTGGGACAAACCAGGCAGGATGGATAAACTGGATGGACACCCCCAAGATGGTGTGAGCCGTGCCCACAAGGAAGTGTTGTTTCTGATGCTAAACCCTAGTTGATTTACACAGCAAGAAGGATTGTGGCCCCTCATTTCAGGGTGCTAGATGAGATTGATCAGCCCAGCCTCGCTCTCCTGCAGTGCTTTGTGTTTGTTTTCATGGGGCTGCTGCTAAAGGCTATCAGCCTGTTTCTGGAGCCTTGTTCAATATGCTCTACATGGAAAGGCATGTTTCATTTCTAAGTTGAAGGGGGAAAAAAAAAACCAACAACCCCCCCCCAACACACACACACAAAAACCCAAACAAACATAAAATGCAGCGTGGCACAGATTAAATCCATTCGAGACAACTCGAAGAGGGGGAAAAAAAACCACCCCGCCGTATGTGCAAATCAATAGGAGGAGGGGAGAGGAAGGGGGGAAAAAGCAACTGTGACATATACAAACCCTTTAGTGTGCATAGCAAAAGATTTTTTGGCTGGCACTCACATGATTTTATTCAAGGGCTGGGAAAGAGCTACGATTAGTTAAAAGCTTCGGCAAAGTCTGGAGGGAGTGCTCTGAAGAGTTGGGAGCCGCGCAGAGGTGACTGTAACTCCTCTCGCAATTCCAGGCTATTCTTCTGTGGCTCAGGACAAAAGCCTTTTCTTTTCCCTGCGTGTTCAAAGAGACATTTGTCTTGAGATGTTGCAGCTGTGGGCCACGGGATTGCCTGTTTGAAGATACCCCCTCGTAGACGAAAGGAGAGGCAGCGCACTGAAAAGTGGTAGTATTTTCTCGTGTGTGGGTTCCCCCCCTTCCTCCTCCCTCTCTCCTCCTCCACTGCCATGTGTGGTTTTTAATAAGAAGAAGAATGTGGAGGCAACATTTTCCAGGCAAGGGGAAATTTCCTGTTTCTTTTCTGTTTGTTTAATAAAGTGTGTAGTTGACTGTAAAACTGTAGCTACTCTGTCGTGAGCGGGTAATTCAGGCGAGCGTCAGGATCGCTTCTCGATGCACTTTTATATACTGCAAGTGAACATGTTTAAAGCCTTTTTTTCCCCCCTTTCTTTTTCTTTATTTCATCTATTTCCTTAATGCTGCGTGGCGGAGGCAACTGAGATTAATAAGAATTAGGCAAATGGCTTCTGCTTTTGTTGCTGTGAGATAGTACCAGCCGTCTTGCGGTCACACAAAGGCTGCCATTTAGCAGGGAGCACTCCCTAATTCTCTTGGCAGGGGTGCCATTGGGATCGGATACAAGTGGGTGGCAAAGGGGAGGAGCGGCAGGAAAGGACAAGCAGGCTTTGTGTATTAAAAATGAAACAAAAGCACTTTATACGGCGGGGCTGCGTGCAACAAGCCGGGGTGGAGTTTGAGTTCTCTGTGTGACTGTAAAACCTCTCCTGGGGTTTCTTTCCCCCCCCTTTCTTTCCATAAACCCTTCCTCCTCTCCCTCCTCCTTACGAGCTCTCCCTGCAATGCTGGCGAGGGTCCTCGGGCTGGAAATGCCTACAGAAAAATAGACAACGAGACTTGTTACAACTTTGGGAGCATGGCTGGGGCTTTGCGGGCAAAATCAGCTTCAGTTGGTGGGGGAGATGCTGGATTTGGGAGGTTGATCCCACTCCAGCTCCAAGGAGAGCTGGTCCATGGCGTTGCATCACTCGATGGAGTGGACCCAGTGGTGTTGGAAAGCGAATGGGTTAATGCTGTGATGTTTGATCAGGATTTAAGGGGGGGAGCGTGTGGTGTTTCATTACTTTCTGATCCATGGCATACCTCGTTCTTAATGAAGCAGGCGCATGCAGAGCAAACGTGCTGTATGAGCAGGGGTAAAAAGGAAAGCAGACTGAGTGCAGCTTGGTTTTGTCAGCTGAAATGGTTTGGGGTTGACTGTGTTCATGCAGGAGGCAGGAACCAGGACAGTGAAGAACAGATGCAGGGTGGTGGAGAGGCAAGGAGAGAGGCCGGCAAGGAAAATACACTGCGGGTTCAGGGGCAAACCTGACAGTGGTTTTTGTTAAGGTGTCATTTCCATACACTGTGCACTTCATCTCGTATTGATTTGCTCCAAAACTTCCCTTGTGGGGCTGAAGTAAATTCCCTTGTTGAAGCTAGGGAAATGAGAGACCTGCCTCTGACCACCTCGCAGTTCCCAGCCAGCATTCACCCTCGGCGACTGCGCTTCTGTGTGCGGGCAAGGGTGACGTGCCTCACAAGCCTGTGTCAGCGTGCACAATTACATCCCTAATCCCGAGCAAAGACACAGATGCTGCTCCAAAAAAAAAGGAAAAAGCTGTGTTTCATTTGACTTTCAAAGAAGCTTATGCAATGGCAGTGTGATAAACCCGTTATTTTAGGGCTCAGATTAAAGGTGAGCGTTTCAGATAACCCACGGTTTCATCTTCCATGTGCTACGCTCAAGGAAGCCACCACCAGCCTCCATGTGCCCATTGCTCTGCCTTGAGGATGATCTGGTCCCCAGTGGGCACTGAGCTCAGTTTGTCCAGATAGAGGATGGGGGTGGATGGGGGTGGCGGCCACCAGGGCTAGGACCACCATGGCCACCTTGCTTCCTTTGTATTTACAGTTGTGGTGTGAGGCTGGTACGTGATGCTCTAAGTCTTGGAGATCACACACGTTAGTGTTTAAGTCAGTGTTATAATTCACTGGCTCGTTAACCTGAGAAAATAATCTAGTTGTGGTGTAGGGCTTCACATAAGGATTGTGTAAGCGCTCTGAGATTTGCACGTTTTTATTCTTGCTTATCTGCTTATGGCAAGCTTCTTTGCCTTATCCAAGTCATCCCAGCACTCTACCCTGCCTACTGATACACTTGCACTTCCATCTGGATGAAACGAGGGCAAACATCATGTATTACTTCCAGTACATGCTAATGGAGAGCTCAGTAAGAAAGACAGAGAGGAGAACCTGTTCCAAAGACTTTCATGTGTAATGCTGGATATCTCCTGTCAGGTCTGCTGGGTTGGCTGGTTCATCATGTCTTAAAGCAGATTCAATAAAACAGGAGCAGAGAGCCATTAAACCCACTCCATTGAACCTGCCTGTTCCCATGGAGTTATTTTTTGCCCATATAAAACTAAAGTATGGTACCCCACTTTCATATGCACCAGTGTGGATCCTCCCTGGGGAGATGCTCTTGGTGCCATCATCACCCTGGCCCGTAGCGCCTGTCTGTCACGTACACATCAGCTGGTGGAGATCTTACTAATACTTTACCTGGCAGCAACGTGGGCAAAAAGGCACATCTAATTTTCCCTTTAAAAAGAAACAAATTAGTTGCTCTTCTCATTAGTTTTTGACCCTTACTCTAATACCAGCTGGTGAAGGAGCCTCCAGTTCTTGGCTTTAGTCTGACTCACTCCAACAGTACCACAGACAGTAGCATTTGTTCTGTAATGCCCTGTGTGAGATGTTTAACCTGCCAGAATATCCCAAAACAACTCCACGGAGTTCCCTCAGCCAAGCCCTGTGCTTGACCAGCAGTTTCACTGCGAGTAAGTAGAGATACCAGTAACGTGGCAGGGAAAAGGTGCTGATCCAGAAGGAGTGAAGGTGTTCACTATGTCTATTAGCCCCTCAATGAAAGGGATCTCACAGCCATTGTGCTTAAAGGTGAGCCAGATGTTGGCTGGTAGCCCTGGAAGGTTCCTGTGTGGAACTAGAGGGGTCAGTTAGGAAAGGGGCTTTGTGGGGATTTGGAGGTTCAAACCCAAACCCTTCAGTCCCGGCTATCTCATGGTGCAGCAGCAGTAATAAAGCACCACTCTGTGCCCTGAGCACCTACTTCCCCTTCCTGTGTTCTTTCAAAACCCACCTGGGTAGCCAAAAAAGACAGATGGGATATGTTGTACAGATCCGATGTAATCCATGCCCTTACTGAGTGGTCAAAGGAGGCATAGAAATTTGAGTTGTCCAAAACTGAACTGGTTAATTCCAGGCAGAGCAATACACAGGGTACAAAATCAGCCTTCTGCAGCCCTTGGTGGGGATTGTTCCTTTCCTCACCTCTGTCTGGAGAACATCATGGTGTGAAATGGGAAAACCACAGCACAGCTGAACAGAGCCCTCAGTACAAACTGTTTGAAGGGAGCAGCCCATTGAGGTGTGTGTCAGTGTGAGAAGAGCAGTGTCCTGCATGTGCACGCAGCGCCACAGCAGCCATTTCATCCTGTATGGGCAGGTCCTTTGTGCTGGCTCCTAGAGCATGCTGTGGGATGCAGGGATAGACCGGGTTTGATTTTACAAGGTAAGCTGAGCTTTGCTGTTTCCAGCCTTTTGGTAGCTGGTAATAGAACAGAATATAAGCCTGAATCCTAAAGAGGTCTCTGTTATCCTGCTTTTTCTGTGATTTTCCAGTAACCCCCTTTTTTTTTCATGGATGTCTGCTTGGATTTGTCTTTCAGAGGTGGTCAAAATGGTAAAGTCATTCCTTACAAAAACAGACCAAGTGTCAGCAGAGCGAAATCCCAGCCCTCCTGCAGGCAGGGAAAAACTTACTGCTGGCTTGGGTTTCACTGCTAAGATGTGAAATAGAGCAGTTGAAGAGGCGGCAGCTCTGGATTATGCTGTTTTGGTTGAAACATGGCTTGTGTTGGTGAAGATCAGCACAGTGGAGATACATCCCCATTGAGTGCCAGTGTTCATCCCTGTCCTGACAGCAGGCTTCCTTGTGTTTATACCCCAGAGAGAGACCCGGACCGTGTGCTGACTTCACACTGCATTGCCATCGTCCCTTGATATTCATTGTTCAAGCTGAAACCATGTGCTGCTGAGCACACACAGGTACCCCTTGCTGTACAAGCCATGCTCCTTCTGCTTGCAGGTATTCGCCCCCAGATCATGAACGGCCCCATGCACCCGCGGCCGCTGGTGGCACTGCTGGACGGCAGGGACTGCACGGTGGAGATGCCCATTCTGAAGGACCTGGCCACGGTTGCTTTCTGTGACGCACAATCAACTCAGGAGATTCATGAGAAGGTAACGTGAGCTACAGCGGTAGCTGCGGGCGGCGTGCTCTGGTCATCCTCTCCCTGCTCTTCTTGAGCAGAAAGGGTACGAAGGCGCTCTCTGAGTCCATCAGCAGAAATCACTGCAGATTAAAGTTCATCAAGGATGGTTTAGAAGCCAGATGTTATTTGGGGGAAAATAGTCACCTTATCTCTTTGCATCAGGCTCTTTACATCAATAACATGAATGTTTCTCACGTTTAAAGTCCGCTTGCTCAATGCAGCAATAACACTCTACACCTCTCCAGAGTACAGCAGGGTTGCTCTGGCTTTGCTAACACCATCCCACGCTGCAGCCGATGGGTCTCTTCTGGTCATTTCTCCCCCTCGGGCAATGGGTGAGGTTTGGGCATCATGCAGGCAGATCCATGCAGTGTGGATGGGCGTTATGGGTGTTTCTGCTTGGAAGATCAACCACTTGTAAATATTTCTTTAAAGCATATTGGTAGTGCACGTTTAGACAGCTCCAATGAGGTCTGAAGTGATCAGAAATCACTTCCAGGATCTGGGAAAGAGAACTACAAATAGCAGCAGTGCTGATCTTTGCAGTGCTTCAGGTATTAAATGAGGGGGAAGGAGGAGGAGGGGGATTTGTGAGACGCTGACAGATGATAGATGAGCCAGTCTTGGAGAATTTGGCTAGGTCTTGAGGTTATGGAGCTCTGAAATAGCTTATGGTGAGCACTAATGATGGTTTGAATCTTCACTAAAGGGGATGAAGTGCAGCGTTATGTGATGGCACAGCCTCATGTGGATCTTTTTAGGGACTCTTGAAAACGCACAGAAAAGGTTAATGTGAACAGCGTGACAGGGACTTGAATGAACAGCATGCAAAAGAAGGTTGAGGAGTCATGAGTGACACACGGTCGTGTTCAAAACCAGCAGATGCTGCTGTAAAACCTAATTCCTTTTTAAAGGCAGAATTACTGCTGTCGGGAGCAGAGGGATAACAACCTGGAAAAGGGTCCAGGTGAGTGGCAGGCTCAGTTCTCCCCTGCCTCGGTTCCTCAGATGTAACAGCATCATTTTCAGATACCCATTTAGTCTGTACACAGAGGGAATGGCCACAGTACCGGTGCATCACACCCCTGATGGCTTTGCTGGCAGCCTGGGTCAGACAGTAGCAACTCAGCAGTAAAAATAGACCATTTATTGTGTAACCTCCTCGATTCAGGAGCTGCCGATGTCCCGTCCTGCTGGCTCCTGACCCCTCTGTTCTGTTGCAGGTATTAAACGAAGCCGTTGGGGCGATGATGTACCACACCATCACGCTGACTCGGGAAGACCTAGAGAAGTTCAAGGCCTTACGGGTCATCGTTCGAATAGGCAGCGGCTACGACAACATTGACATCAAGGCTGCGGGGGAGCTCGGTAGGTCTCAGCTCTGCACCCGATTCGCTCTGTGTCCCTCTGCGTGTTTAAAATCAGTACAGGTACCTGCTGCTTCCCATGCGAGCGTGTTGGCAAAGCAGAGGTACAGGAAGGACCCCCCAAAGGGGACTGATTTAGGCCCTAAAGTTACAGATATGGTTTAAATTCTTCTGCATGTAGAGATGATGATGAGAAAACTTGACCATGAGGTAAACGAACGGTGCAGCTTTAGAAGGCAGCTGTTAGGCTCCTACTGTGTTAAAACTGTTCCATCTCAGTTCCTTGCTCCTGTGCTGTCCCTGGTTCCAGGTGCCTGCTTGTGCCAACAGGTATTTGTATGCCTGTTCTATTTCTGAGTTGATCTAGCTTTAAAAACATTGGAGGAAGGGTGGGTTAGTGTGTTTTCTTAGGTGAGATCAGTCTTCTGATCTGATCTGATCTGATCTGATCTCATTCTTGGAGCGATAGAACCTTGGAATGGTTTGGGTCAGAAGGATGCTTAAAGCAGCACAGCTTCTCTGGGCACCCTGTGCCAGCGCCTCAGCACCCTCACAGGGAAGAGCTTCTGCCTAAGAGCTCATCTCAGTCTCCCCTCAGGCAGGTTAAAGCCATTCCCCTTGGCCTGTCCCTACATCCCTTGTCTAAAGCCCCTCTCCAGGTTCCTTGTCATGCCCACACCACCAGGAAGGCAACGTGTCGGATGGTGGAGCACGAATTGTGCATTGGGTTGTTGCTGCCTCCTTTGCAATCTCATCAAATGTGCCTCAGGAACTTACAAAAGAGCTTTACTGTGGGTACATATTACATGAGATGCCAAAATAGAGAGGGTCACGTTGTCAGGAAGCAGACCGTACATCTAGCTATGGGATATTTCAGCACGCCTTGGTTTGAGGGGTACATGCTCAGACAGTGCTGGGGTCACCCAGTTTCCATGCTGGTTTGGCTGGTGACAGAGACCTTTGGTTGCACACTCCCAGCTACAAGAGCTCAACTGTAGCCTGATTTTAACAGCTGAGTTCTAACTGGTTTTGATCATCCCAACATTCAGTCTATCATCAAGCACAATAGTGTTTCAGATATCTTGTATTAAAGGTTATCTCTGGGGAAGTGAGGAATAACAACCATCTCACGTGAGCCATTTTACAGAGATCATTGTGATAAGAGAGTTTCAAATAGCCATTCCTATAAAAAGCAATTCTCAATACACTGAATTATTCTCTTTTTCGAGAGGAGAACAGTATCTTCCCAACGTAATGGTTTCTTCATGTTTTAAGCTCTTATTGTTATTATCCATTATAACAATATTCTGAGGCTTTGAACAGCAAGAAAGGACAAATATAACGAATAAGGTAATGGGATGCTGCAGTATAATCCTTCTTTTTATACTTGGCAAATTGGGTGGCCAAATGATGTGGTTTCGAATAGAAAATGTAATGACTACCCACAAATGTGGCGTAAAGTTTAATTGGGTTTGCTTTCCGTAAGGTAGTTTTTAAACTGTGCAGTCAGTAAATGACCGGGGTCTAAACACTGTTGGTGGGGCTGGGTTTGACCCACTATAAAACCCCCCAGAGCCAGATGCTGGTGTTGAACCATCCGCTGTGGGTATCTATCCCCTGGTACCAGCAGCTCCTGGGGGCACGAGAATAAATAATGATGTGAAGCTGATGGAAAGGCAGCCTGGTGTCACCCAGCTCCGTAAGCAAGTGGTCCATCAGAAAGGGATGGGTGCTGGCAGGGTTGGTGATGGGGACCCTTGGCAGAGCTGCAGGCTGATGGAGACCTGCCCATCACCTTCTTGTCTCTTCTGCCATGAGCAGCCATAGCCTCTGCTCACAGATGGGCAGGAGCAGTTGTCTGATGCTTCAATGTGTTTTCTTCTTGGGAAGCTCTCCATACCCTTCATTAGGGACTTGGGCAGGCGGTCAGATGGCTTCTGGGCTGCACCCACATCTCTGAGGTAAATCAAAAGGTCCCCTCTGTGGAAGAAATGGGGAATGTAAAATGAGACATCAGCCTTAAGAGCTTGTGGGGACCAGAGCCCCATGTCCCTATCATCTAAAAGAGAGAGGAGGTGAGCAGTGCTGGTTGGTGGTGGGTTTTTCACCCTGCAGGGTCAGTGAGTTTTTCTCCCAGTTCCCATAAGTCTTTCAAATAGCTGCAGGGTGGAAAACAGTTTTACAAAGGAGTGGAGGGACAGAACAAGGGGAATGGCTTTAACCTGCCCGAGGGGAGACTGAGATGAGCTCTTAGGCAGAAGCTCTTCCCTGGGAGGGTGCTGAGGCGCTGGCAAAGGGTGCCCAGAGAAGCTGTGGCTGCCCCATCCCTGGCAGTGTTCAAGGCCAGGTTGGACACAGGGGCTTGGAGCAAGCTGCTCTGGTGGAAGGTGTCCCTGCCCGTGGCAGGGGTTGGAGCTGGGTGAGCATTAAGGTCCCTTCCAACACAAACCAGGCTGGCAAAAACAGCAGAGCAGCTCCTGGGAGCAGGGGTATTGGCAGGGGATGGGATTTTGAATCAGTGCCCCTCACAGTGGAAGGGGATTTTCTTACTCTTTCTGTATCTCCTATTTGTTCTACCCATGGTATCTATTCAAAGGCCCCAGTCCAGTAAAGCACCTAAATACACATCCACCTTTAAATGTGTGTGTAAATCACATTGAATCTGGTGGGATATAAGCTCTGCTGAATAGACATGACATTAAGCACATCCTTACCCATGTTACCCAAGCCAGAACCCGGATGGGGCCATAATCAGGGAGGCATTTTCAGTGAACTTAATACTTACAGCTCCAAGCACTTTAAGATAAACCTTTTGTGGCTAAGGAACAAATGATGGTGAACATGCTGTGGTGGCAGTGGTCACCCCGTGTCTCGCAATGGGGTGTTTTGACTGTTCTAGTGCTTGTTAGTGAAAGGAGAAGCTAGCCCTGCCACCGACGTGGTGCACCAAACCTTGGTCCCTAAATAACTTAATGCTTGAACAGTGTTGTTCTGGAAAAGGAGTGACTTCTGCCAGTGAAATTTAAGTCCCTTTGATGACAGATTAAACTGAAGTGAGACCTTTGCTGCTGGGGTTACTCCTGTGTAGCTGCCACACTCGAAACCTGTGCTTGTCCTTCCTCCTTAAGGGTATGGGGGACCCCTCAGTGTTACCGGTCATGGTGTGCTTTGCAGAGATTTCAGGCTGCTGTACCTCAACCACGCACATCCTCAGTAGCCATTACTCCAATGCTTTAAGCGATGATGCACTTGGGTGACGTGAGGGTGAAGGGCTGGATCCCCCCGTCCGCTTTGCCCCCTATCCATGGCTGCGCTCTGTGGCATTGCTTCCGCAGGGATCGCCGTCTGCAACATCCCGTCGGCGGCGGTGGAGGAGACGGCCGACTCCACCATCTGCCACGTCCTCAACCTGTACCGCCGCAACACGTGGCTCTACCAGGCGCTGCGGGAAGGCACGAGGGTGCAGAGCGTGGAGCAGATCCGGGAGGTGGCCTCCGGAGCCGCCCGCATCCGGGGGGAGACGCTCGGCCTCATCGGCTTCGGTACGTTGGCGAAGGGATGAACGCGGTGCAGCGCTGGCACAGGGCTCATCCGCTGAGGAGTCCTCGGCACCAATTCACTGCCCTTTGAAGGACCCAAAATGAGCATTTCCCAAACCAGAACTAATGATGTGACGTGGAGAGAGCATCTTACGTTGGACTGGCGGGAGAAAGGAGATGCATTTTGTTAAGCCTTTACTGAGTCCAAGAAGGACCACACCTGGTAATGCTGCCATCCTCTCCCACAAAACCCATTCCTGAGTCACAGCACCGCCAGCCCAGCTCCTCCTGAGCCATTCTGGAGTAAAACAAGGTTTGTCTTCAGTTCACATATAGCTGTAGAGAGTGTCAGCATGAGAGGTGGCAGCACCTCTGCTGACAGCCCTCCTGGGTATCCCTATTGGTAGCCAAGCCCAACCATCACACGATGGGTCAGGAGGTGCATTGAGGCAGCAGCAGCAGCTCATCCAGCACTTGGTAGCCCGACACATACAAAACAGAGCAGAGATTTGGTGAGGCTGGAGCAGCAGACTGGGGTCAGTCTGTCAGGGTCAGGGTGAGGATGGCAGCATGTGCCCAGCTGTGCGCTCACATCTGGCTGCCCACGCAGGCACCCAGCTGATGTCCCCTTGTCAACCACACAGCTCTGGGGCACCGGTACAGCATTAAGTGTGTGTGTGCATGGGGGGACATCGCTGTGCACCCAAACCAGGCACGTGCAGGGCCCCTGCACTGCTCCCAGCTGGAACAACTGACATTGAAACCATTGAGGCTTGGCACACAGGGCACACGGAGCCTGCCCAGCCTGTGGATCCAGTGATGCTGCAGCCCTTCCCCAGCACAGCATCCACACAGCCCTTTGCTTCCAAGCCACGACAGTTGTCTCTGTCATGCCCAATTAGCCAGCCAGAGGCTGGAAACCTCTCCATCCCAAAGAAGCTGTCTGAAAGGGAAGGTGGAGCTTTTTGCCTTCCCTTTTCATCACTCCTTGCTAGACACAGCACCCCAGAGGATTGTTCCTCTGAGGAGCCCAGGGGGTCCCACAGCAGCCCCGGGGCCACGCTGGGGTGTCAGGGGCTCAATGGGAAGGTGGGAATGGGTTAAATGAGCCCCTCTCTTTGCTCCCTTCGCACACAGGTCGCACTGCGCAGGCGGTCGCAGTCCGAGCCAAGGCGTTCGGCTTCAACGTGATCTTTTATGACCCGTACCTGCAGGATGGGATTGAGAGGTCCCTGGGGGTCCAGCGGGTCTACACACTGCAGGACCTGCTCTACCAGAGCGACTGTGTCTCGTTGCACTGTAACCTTAATGAACACAACCACCACCTTATCAACGACTTCACGATCAAGCAGGTAATTCACCTTGTGTGCATAGGATCATGGAATGGTTGGGTTTGGAAGGGACCTTAAAGCTCATCCAGTCCCAATCCCCTGCCACGGGCAGGGACACCTTCCACTAGAGCAGCTTGTTCTGCTCTTCAGCGGGGTTCCTCTTGTCATGGCCACTGCCTCGGTGCCTATGGGTTACCTCCACATTACTGCTTGCACCCAACAGCCCGTTTGTCTCCCCACTGTGTTTATTGGGGTGTAGCGTGCTGCCAGGTAAGTGAGCCCTGTGCCCATGGTGTAGTGGCAATGGCAGAAGCAGACTTTGCTTGCCAATACCACCCAGAGCTAGACTTCTGTAGAAAACCAGAGGAGGCCACGAGGATGCTCAGGGGCTGGAGCACCTCCTGTATGAAGACAGGCTGAGGAAGTTGGGGCTGTTCAGCCTGGAGAAGAGAAGGCTGCGTGGAGACCTTAGAGCAGCTTCCAGTATCTGAAGGGGGCCTATAGGGATGCTGGGGAGGGACTCTTCATTAGGGACTGTAGTGACAGGACAAGGGGTAACGGGTTCAAACTTAAACAGGGGAAGTTCAGGTTGGAGCAAAGGCAGAAGCTCTTCCCTGTGAGGGTGCTGAGGCGCTGGCACAGGTTGCCCAGAGAAGCTGTGGTTGCCCCATCCCTGGCAGTGTTCAAGGCCAGGTTGGACACAGGGGCTTGGATCAAGCTGCTCTGGTGGAAGGTGTCCCTGTCCGTGGCAGGGGTTGGAGCTGGGTGAGCTTTAAGGTCCCTTCCAACACAAACCAGTCTGGGGGTTCTATCAAACCACATACTGGGATGGGGATTGCCTGGGGCTGGAGCGCAGCAGCACAGCATGGGAAGTGATGTACAGTCCTGGATGGAGGCACCCCGGGGCACCCGCTGCTGCATCGGGATGGGGTAGGACCAGGTCCCTGCATGGGGCTGACTCTCCTCTCTCTGCCAGATGAGGCAGGGAGCGTTCCTGGTGAACACAGCACGCGGGGGGCTGGTGGACGAGAAGGCCTTAACCCAAGCCCTGAAGGAGGGACGGATACGAGGGGCTGCGCTCGACGTGCACGAGTCTGAACCGTTCAGGTACCGCTGCTGCTCCTGGGGCTGTTCCTTGGGGTACCATCAACACACAGCACCCTGAGGCTGTTCCTTGGGGTACCATCAACACACAGCACCCTGAGGCTGTTCCTTGGGGTACCATCAACACACAGCACCCTGAGGCTGTTCCTTGGGGTACCATCAACACACAGCACCCTGAGGCTGTTCCTTGGGGTACCATCAACACACAGCACCCTGAGGCTGTTCCTTGGGGTACCATCAACACACAGCACCCTGAGGCTGTTCCTTGGGGTACCATCAACACACAGCACCCTGAGGCTGTTCCTTGGGGTACCATCAACACACAGCACCCTGAGGCTGTTCCTTGGGGTGCCATCAACACACAGCACCCTGAGGCTGTTCCTTGGGGTACCATCAACACACAGCACCCTGAGGCTGTTCCTTGGGGTGCCATCAACACACAGCACCCTGAGGCTGTTCCTTGGGGTACCATCAGCACACAGCACCCTGAGGCAGTTCCTTGGGGTACCATCAGCACACAGCACCCTGAGGCTGTTCCTTGGGGTACCATCAACACACAGCACCCTGAGGCTGCTCCTTGGGGTGCCATCAGCACACAGCACCCTGAGGCTGTTCCTTGGGGTACCATCAACACACAGCACCCTGAGGCTGTTCCTTGGGGTGCCATCAGCACACAGCACCCTGAGGCTGTTCCTGGGGGTACCATCAGCACACAGCACCCTGAGGCTGTTCCTTGGGGTACCATCAACACACAGCACCCTGAGGCTGCTCCTTGGGGTACCATCAGCACACAGCACCCTGAGGCTGTTCCTTGGGGTGCCATCAGCACACAGCACCCTGAGGCTGTTCCTGGGGGTACCATCAGCACACAGCACCCTGAGGCTGTTCCTGGGGGTACCATCAGCACACAGCACCCTGAGGCTGTTCCTTGGGGTACCATCAGCACACAGCACCCTGAGGCTGTTCCTTGGGGTACCATCAGCACACAGCACCCTGAGGCTGTTCCTTGGGGTACCATCAGCACACAGCACCCTGAGGCTGTTCCTTGGGGTACCATCAGCACACAGCACCCTGAGGCTGGTCACACCGTGGGGCAGTCCCATGAGGTGGGAAAACCAACACCCTGTAACACTGGTGTGCTCTGCTGGCACAAGGGTTACAAATGCAGAGACACCCCAAGCAGTGATTCCCATGGGAGCACTAAGACCTACCCGCAGCAGGCTGGGTTTCAGCCCTGTTGGCTCTTGCTTGATGTATTTTCATATTGGAAGCTGCTCCCTTTCCTTCTGTGGCCATTTGGGATTGGCAGGACTCTGCCAGGTCGCCCCCAGCACAGGAGCCATGGGTGAGGGTCTGGGGAAGGAGGCTTGCATACACGTAGGGCAGGCCGTTTGCTGATGCTGACATCCTTTACTCTCTCTTTAAACATGGATCAATGCCTTTTTCTTCCCCCCTCTCCTAGTTTTGCTCAAGGCCCATTGAAAGATGCTCCTAACTTAATCTGTACCCCACACACGGCCTGGTACAGCGAGCAGGCGTCCCTGGAAATGAGAGAAGCTGCTGCTACTGAAATCCGGCGTGCCATCACAGGTACCCAGCCCGTGTGCGTGCTGGAACGGGAGCAGGAGGGGCAGGGATGGGGCTGCACCATGGCCGTGTCCCTGTAGGAGACTGGGAAAAGGGTTTGAATCCCATTGTCCTCCCAGTACAAGAGCTGAGAAACCAAACTCTTTACCTTTTTGTCCTTCGGGTGTGCTGGTGGTTGGTGAAGGGGTTGGGGGGTTTGGGTTTGGTTCTTTACATCAGTGGGGCGCTTGTGCAGTGTGGCAAAGACTGATGGCTGTGACTGGGAATGACGATGAAACAGTCACTGCAGCAATAATTGCTGCCCCTTTGAATGGTGCTAACCCAGAAGATGCTGCAGAGCATCACAGACAGTGTATGAAAACCCAAAACCTGCTCCCTGGAAGGCTTCATGTTAACATGGAGGGCACAGCTTCATGTCAGGCTAGTCCCTGCTTTGAAAGCAGTGGGTCAAGGAAACGTTTCCTAAAGCAGAAAGTTGGGATGGGGTGAGAAAATGGTTTCCAACCCTGCACCTTGGGATGGCCAAAATCTCCTCCTGAAACAAGGGATATGGGATTTTTATCCCCATCCTTTACAGTAACTATATATATATATATATATGATTTCATATACATATACATATTGATTGATTGAGGGGACTGGAGCACCTCCCATATGAAGATGGGCTGAGAAAGTTGGGGCTGTTCAGCCTGGAGAAGAGAAGGCTGCATGGAGACCTCATAGCAGCCTTCCAGTATCTGAAGGGGGCCTATAGGGATGCTGGGGAGGGACTCTTCATTAGGGACTGTAGTGACAGGACAAGGGGTAACGGGTTAAAACTGAAACAGGGGAAGTTTAGATTGGATCTAAGGAGGAAATTCTTTACTGTGAGGGTGGTGAGGCACTGGAATGGGTTGCCCAGGGAGGTTGTGAATGCTCCATCCCTGGCAGTGTTCAAGGCCAGGTTGGACAGAGCCTTGGGTGATATGGCTTAGTGTGAGGTGTCCCTGCCCACGGCAGGAGGGGCTGGAACTTGGTGATCTTAAGGTCCTTTCCAACCCAAACTATTCTATAATTATTTATATATATATATATATACACACACACATATACACAAACTATATATATACACACTAATAGTGTAACATATATATAATATATGCAGTATATATACAATAACTATATATATTACAATACCTATATATATATGCACACACATACATAACAACACATAGTTTTATATATATATATATATATATAGTTAGTGTGTGTGTATGTATATATACACATATATAAATGAAGAAATTGTGGCTTACGAGAGGATGCTAAAGCTGGGACCCTCCTGACACACACTTCCCTTTATCGCCAACTCCAGGGCGCATCCCAGAAAGCCTAAGGAACTGCGTCAATAAGGAATTCTTTGTCACGACGGCTCCGTGGTCAGTAATAGATCAGCAAGCGATCCATCCGGAGCTCAATGGTGCCGCGTACAGGTAAAGCGGGGAACAGGAGCCCTGCAGCTCCCCTGGCTGGGCAGGGGATGGGTTTGGGGCTCCGGCTCTGAAGTGAGCCTGGAAGCTCTGTAACAAAGCCCCTCTGTGCTGGCTCAGCTTGGTGGCCGCGATCCCCCTCCCTGGGGACCGCAGTCACAGCGCTGGGGTTACAAGAGATGCTTGATGTAACTGCGGGGTTAGGAAGCCTCTTGTTCCTAAAGCCTCTCTTCTGCTGGGCCAGCAGCCACTTGTACAGCACCACTGTTAGTGCTGGGACCCCCCTCCCCAGGGCCATGAGCAGGCAGATGGATCTTCTAAACCGAATTCACTGTGAGCCCAGCCCAGGTAATGGGGCAATGAGCTAGGAGCAGAACTCCACCTATAAGCCCATAGTCAGGTAGCCTCATTCCCATCTAAATCCCAGGAATTAGGGTTACTTATTGCCATTGCCAAAAATACTCGGTACCAAAAAAAACCTGCAATTCACTGGAGCAAATGCTCACTTTGACCAGCAGAATGTGTAGACCAAAACATCCACACCTGGTGAAAGCATCCCCCATGGTCCTGCTCCAAAGCACAAGGGTGATGATGCCCTTGTCCTGTGATGCCCTTACGGCCTTAATCTCTGCCTCTGCCAGGTGCTTCATCCAGGCTCAGCTCCTCCAGAGCCATGGCCCTGGAGTCCCTGTAAGCTGGTACCTGGGATCAGCTCACCCCATCCATGGGCAGGTAGAACCTTCCTTTCCCTCCACTCTTCCCTAAGGAGATGGTGGCTGGAGGGAGCTGCTTGTGGCTGGGGCCCTCAGAGGGTTTTGGCCTTGTTGCATCCTGTCACATCTTCCCTGTGCCCAGCTGGAGAGATTCTCCTTTAGTGTCATGGTTTGGACCACTCACCCTGCTCTTGGGAAGGCAAATGGACTAGATCCAACCCTGCTTTCCAGCTGTGCTCTCTGGTTACGTGAGGAAGATGCAGCTCACTTTCCATAGAGGGATAACTTACAACCAGGTGTACGTGTCCAGAGGTACTCACAGGGATGCGTGAGTAAGAGCACGCTAGCGTGTGGTGCTTCAGAGAGCGTGCAGGGTCATTCCTTACCCAGTTTTACAACACAGAGGCTTCTTCATGGTTCAAGAACCTGTTAGGAGGTGGAGAACAAGGTGCAGTCCTGGTGTCAGAGGGGAGGACACTCACACAGAACACAGCGGAACAGGTTTAACACTCAGCTACCCCCTTGTAATTTAAAAGGAAACCAGGAATGGGATCTGCCTGTTTCCTCTGTAGTCTCTGGGATGCCCAACCTGCCTCTCTGTGTCCCCTCTCCCAGGTATCCGCCTGGGATGGTCAGTGTGGCACCGGGAGGAATACCGGCAGCTATGGAGGGCATCATTCCCGGCGGCATCCCTGTCACTCACAACCTCCCCACAGTGGCACATCCTTCCCAAGCGCCATCTCCGAACCAGCCCACAAAACACGGGGACAACAGGGAACATCCCAACGAGCAATAGCAGCTAATTTAAAAAGCACTCCATAAACTTAGGACCAAGAGACGTTGGAAAAGAAGCTATCCACGGACTAAAGGAAGCATTTGATACGAGATTTGTAACGTTCCTTTTGGACAGACGCATCATTGATGGTCCCCTGTTCCCCACAAAGCGACAGCGGGTCAATGGGGAGAAGGCCTGAAGAAGTCGCCTCAACTGAAGCGCTGAAAACTCGGATGTGATCCATGAATGAGCAACTTCTGTTCTTGTGTGTTCAGTTTCCTTCATCTGTGCATCAATCACATGAATAAAGAGAGATTCTTTCCCCCCCCACCTTTAATTCATTGGGAAGGGCAGAGCTTCTGCACCAGCGTTCAAACCGCTGCGTTCAGCCATCACTGCGGAGTTAACACGGATGTGGCTTCAGCCCTTTCCTTACTCCTGGATCTGGTTACCTCTCCCAACAGGAAGCATTAGGCCTGGCTTAGAGGAAAAACATCCTAATAAACATAGGGCCAGTAATGGAAGTTCTCCTGCCAGGCTTAAGCTGGGATCCATGGGATGAGGAGGGCAGAAAGGGAATGGCCACTGCCCTCCTAAGCTAAAGGAAGAACCCAACAACTGCCCCATACACTGAATAAAGTAGCTGTGCATCCACCTCTGCCCTGCAATGATGCAAGACAAAAAAAAAAGAGTAAAAAAAAAAAAGGAAAAAAGAAAAAAAAAAAGAGAGAAGAAAGTATTAAGTTTCACACTATTTGTACTCAAATATATTTTCTCAGTTTTAAATCTGCAGCTATTTTATCAAGTGGAAAGAAAAAAAAAATGAAGTCTTGAGCTGGAAAAGGGCTCAAGAATAATGTTGCATTTCCTTATGTCTCAGGAAACACTTTTTATGGTAACTTGTCAGACTGTCTCTGAACAAACCCCCCCTTTTTTAGACATGGGTAAAAAAAGTCTTCTTTTCTTCACGTGCTATTTTATACAAGAACACTTGGACCACGTGCTATTAGATGTGACTGATTTTAACAAATCCTCTTAGATTTGTATCAACTTAGTTACATGTTATACTCATAGTCTTTTGTGAAGCATCGCCTTTTTGTTTTTAAGAGATGGCCGATGTTGAGCCTTTGTATGGGTACACTCCTGTTTCTGTGACATAACAAAATACCTGAAGCTGTCCCCAGCAACCAGAAAAGAAACCACACAACCCGATGGCTATCAGCAGTATGTTTTGTTTTAGTGTGTTACCGGTCCTGTATTTGTTTCTTGTAAAGGTGGACATTTAGCGGTCAGTGCAGTTTTCAATAAAAAAAAGTGATAAAATTCCTATCATTTCCAAGGGGTCGGAGCTCTGGTTGTGCTGTGCCCTCCTCTGGAGCCCCATAGAGAGCAGGTAAGTCCTCCTTAAGTCACTGCAGTGCTCACAAGCTTGGGCAACAGGTGACCACGGTCCTTGGCTTCCAGAAGTGCCATGGGGTCTTGGCTCAAGCTTGTGGGTGCAAGTTGGTTGTAAAACTGCTACTGAGGGACTTCAGTTTCTTATCCTGACACTCAGGTGGTGCTGTTTATAAGCTGAAAAGTTCTAACCTGTGAATACTTGATATTAATCACACACAGCCTCGGTGGAAAACAGCTCAGGTGGTTTCTGTTAAGGTACAAAAGCAGCTATGCCCCAAACAGCACTTTGTGCATGTACTCAAGAACTGAAGCATTAAGAAAGCACACAGGAACCCAGCTGAAAACATGCCCAAGAGGGGCTGAGGCTTTGAGCCTTGCTACAGAAATACCTGCTCTTTTGATTCCACATTGCATCCATGCCAGCACACAGGGAGCTAGAGGAGACTGAAACAATACTGAAACCAAGGAGTGTCCAGGGTACAAAACTGTGTATTGTTTGCTTTAAATTAAACTGAAAACTAAAATACCAGCTTCACACACTAAAAATGAGGTCACCTTCTACAGATGAGTGACCACTTTGTGTCAGCGAGGAACAGCACATCAGTGATGACCCATGAACACTAGGAGACATCCCGAGGACACAAGAGGTTAGTTAGAGAGAAGGGGTTTGGGAAATGCTAAAATGATGGTGCAAACCAAGAGGAAAAGTTCAACTGATGTTAAGTTTTAGGGTTGTTTTAAACCAGCTGTGGTATTTTGATTTAGGTTTAACCTGAGAGATTGAGATGATCTCTTAGGCAGAAGCTCTTCCCTGTGAGGGTGCTGAGGTGCTGGCACAGGGTGCCCAGAGAAGCTGTGGCTGCCCCATCCCTGGCAGTGTTCAAGGCCAGGTTGGACACAGGGGCTTGGAGCAAGCTGCTCTAGTGGAAGGTGTCCCTGCCTGTGGCAGGGGTTGGAGCTGGAGGAGCTTTAATGTCCCTTCCAACACAAACCAGGCTGGGGTTCTGTGAAAAGTGGAAAAAAGGGAAAGCAGCACTTAATAAGGGTCTCCACATGCACACAAACCCATTTAGTTAATGGAGTAAAGACACACTAGTAACATTTGCCATAAGCCATGCAGCAGCACTGTGGAAGAATCAGAATTACTAAATTTTAATAGATTAAAACCAAAAGAAATACAGGGATTTCCACTGAGGAATTCGTAAATAAAATCAGGGAAAAGAAAATCAACCAGCTGTAAAGGAGGTAGCAATGAAAAGCCAAGTTCTGTGCTAGGAAAGCATGTGCAATAGTATGAGGAAAGTAACACTGAGGAACCCAATTTGATGTGTATGGACTCGGCCAAGAGAGCAGAACTTGCCAGCAAGCTGCAAGGTAGCATCTGCAAATTAATCTGGTATCTATTACCCCTCAAGACTGTAATTCAAGGAGAGAACCCATTAATGTACATCAACGGTCGTGCTAGCACAAAGCAGGGGTTTGCATCTCTTTAATCTACAGGTACATGAGGTTTGGATTACTTTGATTCTGTAAAAGACACTTCACCAGTTCCAAAATGGCCTGTGAAGCGTGTTAAACCTGAACAGACCATTTTACAGCACATCAGAACAAAACAATAATGATCAAGGAAGCCAAGAGCTCTGAAGTACCAGGACTTGTCCTCTCAGACCCGAAATAGGCGAGCGTGGTGCATGCTTTCAGATAGAGCTGGACTGGCTGCACGGTGAACTTCTGCTTGATGCGGCGTTGGATGGGGACGGGGATGGTTGGGCCACAACACAGGTGCCCACACACAGCAACAGGAGGTAAGGAGAGGTGTGCTCATCGAATTGGCTCAAGGTAGGCTTTCACATTGGTTGCTCTCCCCACGTTACAAGGAAGCTCCACTTCCTTCAACAGAACAGTACTACAGAAAGCAAAGGGTGGGTGGGATGTTAACACTGCACAGTGTTTTGTGTACCCCTCGAAGGAGCCTACTGAAGGCAGGAGCTGCTCCTGCTGTCCATTCAAATGGTCTGCCCAGGGAAGCTGCTCCTGGGTAAGCTCAGATCCGAATTCACACTGATCTGGTTCCTGAGTAAGAACTAAAGCTGACGTGCTTAAGTCCTGGCCTAGAAGAACCTCCACAGCCTCGCACTGGGCTGTGCCACAACACCATCAGCTCAGATCACAGGAATTCTCATCCCAGCTTACTCCACGTTCAGCTCCCCTGACAGAAACTCTGCATCCTCAGCTAGACAAGGTGTAAAGGGATTTCGGTGCAAGGGAAGAAAAAGGATGAAATAAAACTATACCAATTTAGAAAGCAAACTTCAAACAGGACCATAAGCCGGTGAGGAACCTCTTTAGTATCTGCGGTTCTGTTCAGCTCGGGCAGATCACACGTACATCGCAGATAAGCATGCATTCTTCAACCTGAAAACTTGTGCATGCACCCATCAGAGGAGATCTAATGGCCAAAAATAAAAGAGGTGAAGACATTTCATCATAAACCAAAAGGGAATCTGTGATGGGACAATTGCTAAGTTAATACAGTACTTCATTCTCTCTATACTTTTGGTGTCATCACCAAGTTTCTGTCAGAGTTGTGCACATTTCAACACCATCTAAGCAGCATTTGGAAGAAAAAGCAGCAAGTTCCTCAGGGTTTCCATAGCTCTGAACTACATAAAAATAGGTGCTATGGGGCTTCTTTCCAAATTCTAAATGAAAACAAATCTCAGCTACGGCAAAATTCCTTAGTCAACCACCACACCATCCAAAGTGCTTTTCAAGCCAACCTGAATTGCACTATGTAAAAACTGGCATTAACCTTTAGTGTTGGAAGTGAGATTTTTAGATCAGCTTTATCCATTACAGGTTACATGGCTAAAGTTATCAAATATAATAAAATTTCTACTTGGAGAATATACTCTGAACTTACAGTCTTAGGAACTTACAGAAGTTTAAGTATGGCCACATCAATCAACATGCAAGAAATTCCCAGGTTTACAGGCTGAGAAATATATAACACAGTGCTTTTAAAAACAACTTTTTAGCATAGATTCGTCTTTTTAATCAGAACTGCCAAGTGTGTTCTCATCACTACATTTCCTGACCAAGGAGTAACCCTTTAGAAAGGTGTTCTTTCATTTGCAGCAATGTCTATGTTGGTGAGTGAAGAAATGATTATATGAGAAAGAGTTTGTATCACAGCAAGATGGAGTTCTGGCAACATGAAACTCAACTCGTGTCCGAGTTCTCCAATTTCACATATTTATGTTTAGTGTATGCTTACTAGAATCAAATCCCCATATTTTAGGTCACTTCTCTGAATAAATATTCTTAGGTATACTGAAAGGAACCTACTCACTATTAGAAGTTAAAAATAAAAGCAAATAAAAGAGAAACCCAAACCAAAACCTTTTTCAGGAGACAAATCATTTCACTCAAGGAAAAATTTAGCTTCTCTTCCAGTTTGTTCCGTAGAGTTTTATTATATGGGCACAGCAATAACTAAGGGATTAGTAAAGTAATGAATGGATTTTTGCTTATGTCTTGCTGTGGAGATTTTGTGCAAACCAAAAAGAGAAAACCTCACCGTCTGACCTGGGCACGAGTGAGATTTCACATCAAAGGGCCTGGCAAAGGAAATGGGTCAGAGTAGCTAAAAGGTGATGCAGAATACCAAGTTCTACTGCAAAAGAACCTTGGAAGGAAGAGATCCATCTATAATATGTGCTTTCCTAAGTGCCCTTCTTCGCAGGATTTCGTCGCAATGATTAAGATGCTGGTATACTCTTCCTATTACACAACCTCTTACACAACCACATGCGGGACATTTATAGACAGATTTACAATCAGAAAGAAAAAGGTTTCTTTCTTTTCCATCTTGATAATAAAATTAGGTGGGTTTTGTTTCTATACAAACTGTAGTCCAGCCCATTTTGCTCTCTTCACGCAGCAGATGAGCTTTAGACTCTCTCCGTGCTGGTTAGAAAAATCCTTTCCAGCACTTTTCCCCTAGAATGGGGTCGTTCCACAATGAACTGCTAGAGCACAATGCTAACTCCGGCTCAGACACCCTGTGCTGGTCGCTTTCTGTTCCATTTCTTCATTCATCATCATCATCCTCATCTTCCTCACCATCGGAAAGGGATGTACACGGGCGGATCTGTCGGTAGCGATCGAGCCACTTCTCCACCATCTGGGTGACCAGCGGATGGTTGCGCCTGCGAGAGCTTTTCTGCATTGCCACGAGGACCCCTCCTTCTGTCACACAGCAGTCCAGCCACTCCCGAAGCAGCTTTTCCTGCTGCTCCTCATTCCCTATCTTTGGGGGAGAGAAAACAGATTGAGGCTTGAAACATCAAAACCAGCTTCAAGCGAGCCACCTGCGATACTCTGATATACCCAGGCCAAGGAGGGGAGCAATGTGGCTCCTTTTCAAAGCTTAGCAAACCACTGCAGCCAAGAGTCGGAGCCAAACACTGATGCACGCTGTGTTTTAACCAAAATGTGAGGGTTCTGCACATGTTCTCCAGCTTTTCTTCTCTTCTAAAGCCTTCACAGTGTGTTCCCAATGCAGCTTTCCTATATTTCAGCTAATTATTTATGGTAGGCACCATAGGAGGGTAAGTCCTAAAAGCCTTCTGGCTTTACAAAGCAGTGTTTGGGGGCCTAACGGTTCTTGACATGAAAGCCTCCCTCTTGTAAGAAATAGTAAATCTGGGAATTACTAAAAAATACCCCTCTCTAGACATAAACTCCATATTTTTTCTCCTTTAACTACAGGATAATGCAATAACTTCGTGTTTTCCAACCCTCCCTTCCCCCACGCACACACTTCACTGAAGCATGTTCATTATCTTTATAGTTATTCAAGAAGAAATGAGTTGAACTGCATTAGAAAGAGGTAGAAGAGGCTGTTATTACTGGCCTATATTTGTGCTGCATCCTTTTAAGGAAAAAAAGTCTATTTTAGTCTCACATTAGTGAGAGAATCCTTATTTCTGGATCCTCTTCACTTGTATTCACATGCACTGAAGTTACATTCAATTTCCAGAGCTATAAATGAGCAAATTAGTGGGAAATATCTTTCAGAATCCCCTCAAATGATGGCGAAGTATGAAACAAACAGAACCACACACTCCCTGTAGTTCTCTGAACTGCAGAGCCCTGTGGGGCTACAGACACTGCTAAGGCCATAGTTTCATAAGCACCCATGACAAAGGCTACCAGCCCCTGTGGTACTTCTAAGGTTACTTCTTACCTCTTGAGCAGAAAGGAAGTGAATGTGCAATAATTTCCTCTCGCTGTCCACTAAGGGTAGAAAAGTAACAGTAACATCGTCGTCAGTGTTCAAGTTAGCACCAGCACCACGATTGCCATAACCATCGTTCTCCATGGCAACCAGAGCAGAGAAATGGCCCCTTGTGTAGCCCAGAGCAATAGGACTTTTCCAACAAAAACTCTGTTCCCATAACAAAGGCAAATACACACCTATGAGAAATTAAAAGAAAGGGTGAGATTCAGAACTGCAGCATTCAACAGTGAGTAATTTTCATACAAAACTTTTGCTTTTGGCTAAAAGCAGCAAGTTACAAACACTTGGGGGACCCTAACACAAGAGGGACGTGGAGCTGTTGGAGTGAGTGCAGAGGAGGCCACGGAGATGCTGCGAGGGCTGGAGCAGCTCTGCTCTGGAGCCAGGCTGAGAGAGCTGGGCTGGGGCAGCCCGGAGAAGAGAAGGCTCCTGAAGGGGAGACCTGAGAGCAGCTCCAGTGCCTGAAGGGGCTGCAGGAAACCTGGAGAGGGGCTTGGGACAAGGGCCTGTAGGGACAGGCCAAGGGGAATGGCTTGAACCTGCCCGAGGGGAGACTGAGATGAGCTCTTAGGCAGAAGCTCTTCCCTGGGAGGGTGCTGAGGCGCTGGCACAGGGTGCCCAGAGAAGCTGTGGCTGCCCCATCCCTGGCAGTGTTCAAGGCCAGGTTGGACACAGGGGCTTGGAGCAAGCTGCTCTAGTGGAAGGTGTCCCTGCCCGTGGCAGGGGTTGGAACTGGATGAGCTTTAAGGTCCCTTCCAACACAAACCAGGCTGGGATTTAAAGCATACTTAGTTTGGTCAACACTCATACAGGTCACACTTTACAGTACAGCTCATTATTATGAGGTTAACATGAGATTAGTAAAGTATCTCCACAACAGTACAAGTATAGACATCAAAGCCATTACAATTCCAACCAATACCCCATTCCCCTAAAATCTGTAGTATAGTGATGAACAAAACACAGGGTAGAAAAGCAGTCTTATACTTGGCAACTCTTCTTAAAAAGAAAGATGTATAATGAAAAAGGAATGAGATTGTGGATCACAGAAATGAAAGCTCAGGCAGCTGTCTATTTTTACCAGAACACAAATTCCACCATCTGCTTACAAAACTTATTATTAAAATAACTTACTGCACTGAATGCGATTCAGCCTCTAAGCATGTGGCTCACCCCAGAGACAACAGGACTTCTTACAAACGCTGTATTCACAGATTAAATTAAGCCACATCAGTTCTCATCTCTAGCCTCCATAAAGAACTGAAGAGCACACCAAAAGCTAAGACTGTTTTACTCAGACCACTGATGTCACTGACTCTGGAAGAAACTGCACTTTTCCTCCTCATTTTCAGCAGTAAAGACAGTAATTTCCATGAAGTCTCAAAACTCACAATCCTTTCTTCTAGGAACAGAACTAGTTCTTGGTGTGTTCTGCTGCAAGACAGCTTCAGCAGGAGCAGTCCTTACCTTGTGACAGCTTAAAAATAGCCACGCATAAACTTAAGTGCACATGTAGCATAGCAACCTCTCCTCGTACAGCTGCTGCCAGCAAGTTGGGAACAGGCACTGCAGCAAAACAAGGCACTTCACTTCTCCTCCAGCATCCATGGAGATGGAAGGGCAGCGCTAAAATGGAAATCTCAAGCAGGGGGGCTGGTCTGGGGTTTTATTTAAGTTTAGAACTTATTTTGCTGAAATAAAAATTAGTGGGGGCTAGTGATAAGTATTTGTCCCCTGTTCTTGAACTGGTAATCAAGAAACATCTAAAAGTCTATTTCTTTTAGATTAAGGTTCACACAAGTTTTTACACCATCCAGATCCAGGAACAAACCCATTTAATGCCTTCTCAGTGCTTCCTTCCTCCCATTCCCATTACAGTGACATCTCACTGTAATCCAGTGCTAAACACGGGACGCAGAAGGGGTAAGTGTTAACTAGAACATTTCAAGCCTTTACATTTAGGGAAAGGACCAAACACCTGGTCAAAATCCAAAGTTACGCTGGAGACAACACACTAACAGTCAAATGTAATGAAAACCACCTCAATTCCCAGCAATTCATTCTGCAGGCACACTCAGAGAAGCAACTTCATAAACATTTTTCCCATCTTCAGCATCAAACATCAGCAAAACGATCAAGCAGCAAGGGTTAGAAACAAATATATTTAAATGAAGCGTATAGTATAAATTAGACTGTGCTTTCTATATACATGTTTGTTAGCTTACTGAGGCCTTTCAGAACCGAGGGCATCAGCACCCTCAGGACGACCACTTATCCCTCCTCTTCAAAAACTTACAATCACAGAATCCCAGACTCGTTTGTGCTGGAAGGGACCTTAAAGCTCATTCAGCTCCAACTCCTGCCACGGGCAGGGACACCTTCCACTAGAGCAGCTTGCTCCAAGCCCCTGTGTCCAACCTGGCCTTGAACACTGCCAGGGATGGGGCAGCCACAGCTGCTCTGGGCACCCTGTGCCAGCGCCTCAGCACCCTCACAGGGAAGAGCTTCTGCCTAAGAGCTCATCTCAGTCTCCCCTCTGTCAGGTTAAAGCCACTCCCCTTGTCCTGTCCCTACAGGCTCTTGTCCAAAGCCCTTCTCCAGGTTTCTTGTACCCCTTTAGGCACTGGATGACTGTTATAAAGGCTTCCCTGAGCCTTCTCTTTTCCAGGCTGAACAAGCCCGAGAACCCCCAGTCTCTCTTTCCTCTTTCTTTCTTGGTCAGTATGATCTCAAACAGTGACCAGGTGCAAGGCAAAGAAGCCCAAGCACTCCTCCAACCTTCACTAAGGGGCACGTGCTAAGCAAAGCTCACACACAAGCCCAGAACAGCAAGCCTTGGACTATTTACAGTAGGCTTGTCTTGGCAGCACACACTACTCTGAGCCTGGTGGCTGTCTGGTTTCAGCTGTGCTGCTGAATCAGCACAACATTAACCACAGAAATGTGGCTGGACAGGGACAGAACTCCAGGTAATGTGACACAGGACTCCCTGGTTCACCTGCTCACAGTGGTGTGTGTTCCCAGGGATGGATGGATGTAGCCTGTGATAAGCAATCACAAGTCAAATATTTGTCAGGCTGAATTCCTGGAAACCCACATCTAGGAAAAGGTCGTTCCACAGAGCAAGGAAACAATCCCAGCATATTCAGGCCATGTAACACTTGTCTGCCTCAAAGCCCAATCTGTGAAATAAAACCATTTCACAACCACTCAGCCTTTGAATTAAAAGCAATGCAAACTTGAAGTGTCAGGTCTATACCACATGAATAACTGCTCCTTCCCGGCCTGTCCCTTCATCAGCTCAAACAGAAGAAAACTGTCACGTGTAACTACAAAACCTACCAAATTCTTACACTCTTCAACAAAGTATTTCATTTCCTCACATGTAAATTTGGGGCAGTGACAAAACTTGAAGTCAAACAGCTTCTCAGGTTATAACAGGTTACACATTTGACATTAACTCCACAGGTTGGAATTCTTCTGTACATAATGGGTTTGCCTTCTTCCAAAGTTAGCATGCTTTTTTAACACCAGAAAAATAGATGTTTTAGATAGATAATAGCAGATAGAAATAGATAGATAATAGAATAGAAAAACAGATAGTAGAAGCCCTCTACTAATGTGTAAATCACAGTGATGCACTGGTGAAAACACCTGTAGGACAGTCATGAAACAGATAATACTCGAAGCCAGGAAGATGAACTATGGGCAAAGCAAGCACCCAAGCACCCTATAACACAGCTTAACTTCAGGCACTGGAGTTGCTCTCAGGTCTCCCCTTCAGGAGCCTTCTCTTCTCCAGGCTGCCCCAGCCCAGCTCTCTCAGCCTGGCTCCAGAGCAGAGCTGCTCCAGCCCTCGCAGCATCTCCGTGGCCTCCTCTGCACTCACTCCAACAGCTCCACGTCCCTCTTGTGCTGCTGCCCCAGAGCTGGATCAGGGCTGCAGGGGGGATCTCCCCAGAGAGCAGCAGAGGGGCAGGATCCCCTCCCTGAGCTGCTGCTCACGCTCTGGGGGTGCAGCCTAGCACACAGGTGGGGGTTCAAGCATCTAATACAGAGTAAAGTCACCCAAACACATATTTAACATGCAAAATAGAACACACATCTTCTACAAACATACATTTAAGGAAAACTGGACTGAGTTAGATGTTTGTATTTATGTTACGAATAGTTGGGCTGTTTGCTCAGAAAACCGGGAGGAGAAATGGTCAGAAAGAACCTGATCAAGCTATGCAAAATTATAGCACTACTTCAGAAACAGGTCAGTATCACACTTGCTGTAAAGTGTGAACTACTGGAACACATAAATTTTTATGACTTCATTTTAACTACATCATGGAATTCACCTTTTTCTGCAGAAAGTGAGATTTATGTAGAACCCTACAATGGTTTGGGTTGGAAGGGACCTTAAAGCTCATCCAGTTGCAACCCCTGCCATGGGCAGGGACATCTTCCACTAGAGAAGCTTGCTCCAAGCCCCTGTGTCCAACCTGGCCTTGAACACTGCCAGGGATGGGGCAGCCACAGCTTCTCTGGGCACCCTGTGCCAGCGCCTCAGCACCCTCACAGGGAAGAGCTTCTGCCCAAGAGCTCATCTCAGTCTCCTCTCTGTCAAGTTAAAGCTGTTCCCCTTGTTCTATCACTACATGCCTTTGTCAAAAGTCTCTCCTAACTAAATTACCTATTATTTTACCTCATATAACTGTTGCTAGAGCATTTATGAACAGAATTCCCTCCTTCTCAGCCTCTATAGCATACATTCAATTTTCCATCTCTTACTTTAATCAACTACCAAAAAACCCTTCATCTTTATCATTCTCTACCCTACTTTACCTTCTCTACCCTTCTTGCCCCTTGTTTTAAGGGTGGCTACTTTTCGCTGCTCTTAAGGGCCACTTCACCGTCACCTCCCACATTGCTGTGGAGTGATGAGACATTGCCCTTCACCCTGGAAATGACAGCCAGCAGGTACCACCATCTCTCTGGTGAGAAAGTTGTCAGTGCAAAGTCCTTCTGCCTGCCTCACTCCCAGCTTTATGAGCCTCCTTCAGGAAATGCTTAATGCAGTGTAGTTTCCAGAATCATACAATCACAGAACAGTTTGTGTTGGAAAGGACCTTAAGATCATCCAGTTGCAACTCCCTGCCATGAACATTTACAGCCATTAGTAGCACAACAGAATGGAATTTGAAATCTCATTCAAAGCTCTTGTGTCTTACAGCAGACAACTTTTGATATGTTTTTCACAATCACAGCATTTTATATAAATTATAGACTAATGGCATGTTGAGTGGAAGTCAAAACACATTTTTACTCTGCCTACAGGCAGCATTCCCACTATACAATGAAAACCTGCAGTCTGAAGGGACTGTTTTGTTCTTTTTAATAGCTAATGAATATTACCTGCAACAGAATCCCATTCTGTTCCACTCAGTTGCTTAATGCCACTCTCCTTTCAACTTCCTTTATGATTTATAGCTCTTTTAAAGGGGAATTTGAAACCAAAAAGCTTACCTTGAAAGCGGGTATATCCTAATGTTTCTCCTCGGAAACTCTTATAGTATTTTACTCCATAAACTATAATTGGTCTTCTAAGAATATGTGCAAGTACAAAAATGTGTGTCTGCTCCAAACTCGCTCCAGGCTGAAGCAAACACAAAGAAAAGACATTACTTGAAACAGAACTTATCTTTTACTTTGAAATACAGGCTCCAATTTGAGACAGAAAATGCTTTTAAGAGAGATGCAACTTTGACAGGGAAAATGAAAGACTGGAAGACTTACATATCAGTTAGAAGAAAGCAAAAACATTGCAGCTTGCACAGGAACTTAATCTGTCAGTAGTAATTATTTGTCCCATTGCCCAGATTCAATCTAATGTATTTAATTCCCCAGTTAGACGTGAAATTCTATGTAATGCAATAGTAAAGATAACGGTAATTCACTCAGAGGACAGGTTAAGGGAAATAACCTTTTGATGACAGGAAAAGAGCACATCCAAAACCAATCACAAGAAAAAAGCACTAAAATCATGGTTATACGTAAAAGGAGGACTAAAAATATCCCAACATTTGGAAGCTTATAGGAATGTAAATCTCCTTTTGGAGGAGAATGTAATATAGCAGCTTGCTGAAGTTTAAGCAGTGTAAGCTTAGATTTGAAGGAATGTTCTAATAGTAAGTGTGTAGGAACTAGGATCAGAACACAAAACAGATAACTCTGTATCTGTTTATTCTATACTGACACCAGAAGACCCATACTTTGTACTGTACTGCTTAATGGTAAGCTCCAAAATCAGGATTTTAAATGAAGCTTTCCATCGTGGCAGAAGAGTCTACCCAGTCATGCTTTAACATTGCTGGCTTAAGAGGAATTCTTTCTTATTACATGAAGAACAATTCAAGTTGTTAGAATTTCTCTTCAGAGATTAAAACAGCCCATCTAACAGCCATCTTCCGCAGCAGTTTTCATACCTGACTCGCAAGAGAGAGTATGAATGCCCAATCTTCCTGCCACTGTTCCTCTCGCAATGAGAAATGTAAACCAAAGCTTTGGGAATACCACGATTCCCACTCTTTCCAGCGTGTGTAGAACCTGAAATGTTAGGGAGAGAGAAAAAGGGCACAGAAAAATAATTACTCAGTCACCATATACATGTGATAGCAATACTCAACCCTTGTAATCCTTTATCCCAAGTCCATAAAGAAGAGGGAAAGAAAGAGAGCGTATATGTCAGGAAAACTGGATTGTTTTATTTTTAACCTTCAGGAGACTCCACTTGGTAATTCTCATTGAAGAAATCACTTGGGGTCACAATGCCTACAGCAAACACACTGCAATAGATGCCAGCTCCTAACAGGCTTCTGGCTAGTTTGGTACTCCTCGTAATAGGTCTTTTGAAGCCTTATTTAGGCTTATGTAAGTGTTGATGTACAGGGAACATAACTCAGATGCCCTATTTCACATAAGAGGAACTGCTTATTCTGCTCACAAACAGTACAAGTACTTTCTATTGCTGACCATATCATGAGCCAGTTAACTCCAAAGTACTCATGTAAATGCTCCATTCCTGGCAGTGCTCAAGGCCAGGCTGGACAGAGCCTTGGGCAACATGGTCTAGTGTGAGGCATCCCTGCCCATGGCAGGGGTTTGGAACTGAATGATCTTAAGGTCCTTTCCAACCCAAACCATTCTAGGATTCTATCAACTTCAAACATGGTTTGAAGGCCGAAGTCGGTTTATATCAGGTTTTGGAGCAAAGAGCATGGTCATTTCACATCATATGGAATAGTTATAAAGCAGCATAAATAAGAAACGATATAGCAAACGGGATTGATCAGGTTTACACTGATTAAAGTCACAAGACTTCTAGATTTCTGTTAAAATTATCATTTTTGTACACTAGCTTAGTCCCAGTGTTTTATATTCCTTAATCAATTAAAAAGAAAAATAGCCTACACATTAAAAAGCAGCTTCTGGCTTTCTGGAGTTTTAAACTCAGGCTGATCACCGCACTATAGAAAGGCCACAACTTCACACTGGGAACATGGATTTAGTGAAGAGTGCTAAGCCAACTCGGAAACAATGGCCTTTACTGTGAACACAAAGAAACCATTCTGAAGTTCAGCTTATTAAAAAAAGTCATTGAAATGAACTCATTTAATTAAAATCTGACAAAATTAACAAGCAGGGAGTGTGTGTGGAAAAAACCTTTCTTCTGCTTTCAGTAAAGATGCTATCATCCTAAAACCCTGGCGCATGGAACAGCCATCACCAACCAGGTTGGCTTCCCAAGTAGAACTCAAACCTCTGCATGGCTTAAAAGACCCATTAGTAAGACATTTTGACAGGTCTATGTGCTCACTCACTGTAATTCATCCACAGGGAATCTTCTGGATCCACATTCCAGTTCCTAGCCAAATACATCAACTGCTTCCCTCTTTGCAGCTGAGAGTTATCTTGCCTGTTTCCCCCAGGAAATCTCTAAGCAAACACCTTGTGCTAAATGAATCAAATGTCAGGTCTCCTGAAAGGAGGACACAGAGAGCAAGAGCACACAAGGAAAAAAGAAAAAGACAATGGAAGAACTGAAAAAAAAGCCCAAAAGAACTACTGTGAAAACATAATCCTAAAGAAGTTTCTTCTTTGAGTTAGTCAGCCATAGACACAGTTACCTACAGATGTTCACAGCCTTGCAGACACAAGTCACAGCTCAAGGTTTTAATCTCATTTAAAAGAGAGTTTTCAGGTTTAACACAAGCGAACCGAATGCATCTGTAATGAAGAAAATGTAAAATCTGAAAGCCAGCTTGGGGCATGTGCCTGTTCTCCACCAGAAGCTAATGGTGGAATACAAAAAGGGACAAAGAGCACACTTATGCATAAACTAAAGTAGTGTAGTGATTTCAAATGTGAGTTGGAAAAGGCTCCACAGGCCAGAGCCCTTGGGAACTGCACTACTGAGCTTCCTCTGGGTACCAGACACTGGAATGTCTCTAGAAAATAGATTCTCCTTTGTTCAGCATCTAAACAAACGTAACAAAAAGCAGCCAAACGAGGTACATGAATGTTCCGTGTCTGACTATAAAAAAAAACATTTTTAAGCATCTTGTGAAGGCTTTGAAGATCAATTCCACAAGATGAAAGTCAAAGCATACTCGTGTTGAGACTAGTGACTGCATTTAAGAGCCTATTCCTTCAACACCTATGATTCAAGCTAGTGATGATAATATCACTTCCTATCTGCTACATGTCCAAGCCCACAAAATTAGAAGTAAATGGATCATCCCATATGGAATCTATACAGCAAGTACAGGATGCACAGGATGATCAGCGCCCCATCCCTGGCAGTGCTAAAGGCCAGGCTGGACACAGGGGCTTCAAGCAACCCGCTCTAGTGGAAGGTGTCCCTGCCTGTGGCAGGGGGCTGGAACTGGATGAGCTTTAAGGTCCTTTCCAACACCAACCATTCTAGGATTCTGTGAGTCCATGAACTCACAACAGAACTTAAAGACCACTCACACCTTCAATCCGGACTTTTTGAAAGGAACTGACTTGAGTCTGTTCCTGGTATCAACACCAACATGTCAGCTGATTCTTCAACAATTCCCATCATTAACAGCTTCTGCAGACAGAGCAGATGTTATAAAGGATGTAGCTCTATAGACACCTGCATTAAAACCTGCACTAATACTTCCAATAGCAAGCCAGCAAACAAGCTTACCCACACAGGAGGTAGGCAATTGTATTCAAACAACTATACAGGAAAAAATAAATGTTTAAAAAAGGCCTGTGCTACCAACAAAGATAAAGATTAAGTAAATTCAGAGTAAAATGCAAATTCTGTCTAGACCATGAACTAAAAAGCTTACCTAGATTTAACACACTCTAAATAATGAGGACTATGTTAGACACAGCAGTAAGCCAACAACAGTTAACACTAACAATTTGAAAGATTGGTTTAAATCTCCATAGTTTGCAGCATGTTTTTAGATACCACACTTGGTTCTGTTACCATAAAGAACAAAATCTGATCTATCATAAATTTCTGTTCTGGCTGCAGAGGAATTGCTTGTGATGCCAGGGACATTCCTGCCTGGTTGAGATGTGTGCTCCACTCTGAACAGCTTTGAAATAGTGACAGATTCATTTAGATTCTCAGGAGAATTGTTACTAAAGCACCACTTCTTTGAATCCAGCTCTGGGTGCTAATCTGGGGAGTTTTCTCCAAACAGCAGGTAGCTGGGAACAGCAATCACAAAAGCTACTCCTGCACTGCACATAGAGCCAGTCCTCTTGCTCTTTCTCTAGTATATGTGCTGATAGTGTTTCTCTTGTCTTCAACTATAACCACAGAGTATTCTGGGTTGGAAGGCACCTTAAAGCTCATCCAGTTCCAACCCCCTGCTACAGGCAGGGACACCTTCCACTAGAGCAGCTTGCTCCAAGGCCTGTCCTACCTTGCCTTGAACACTGCCAGGGATGGGGCAGCCACAGCTTCTCTGGGCACCCTGTGCCAGCGCCTCAGCACCCTCACACAAAAGAGCTTGTGCCTAAGAGCTCATCTCAGTCTCCCCTCTGTCAGGTTAAAGCCACTCCCCTTGTCCTGTCCCTACAGGCCCTTGTCCAAAGCTCCTCTCTGGGTTTCATCGAGCCCCTTTAGGCACTGGAGCTGCTCTCAGGTCTCCCCTTCAGGAGCCTTCTCTTCTCCAGGCTGACCCAGCCCAGCTCTCTCAGCCTGGCTCCAGAGCAGAGCTGCTCCAGCCCTCACAGCATCTCCAAGGCCTCCTCTGGACTCACTTGAGCATAAGAACATAAGAAAATCAAACCACCTGTCTCTCACATTATTACAGAATCACAGAATCCTAAGGGTTGGAAGGGACCTCAAAAGATTATCTAGTCCAACCCTCCTGCAAGAGCAGGGTAACCTAGAGTACATCACACAGGAACTTGTCCAAGTGGGCTTTAAATATCTCCAACGTAGGAGACTCCACAACCCCCCTGGGCAACCTGTTCCAGTGCTCTGTCACTCTCACAGTAAAGAAATTTTTCCTGATGTTCCCATGGAACCTCCTATGCTCCAGTTTACACCCATTGCCCCTTGTCCTGTCACTGGACATCACTGAAAAAAACCTAGCTCCATCATCCTGACACTCACCCTTTACATATTTGTAAATATTGATGAGGTCACCCCTCAGTCTCCTCTTCTCCAAGATGAAGAGTCCTAGCTCCCTCAGCCTCTCCTCATAAGAGAGATGTTCCATTCCCTTAATCATCTTTGTAGCTCTGCGCTGGACTCTTTCAAGCAATTCCCGGTCCTTCTTGAACTGTGGGGCCCAGAACTGGACACAATATTCCAGATGTGACCTCACCAAGGCAGAGTAGAGGGGGAGGAGAACCTCTCTCTATTAGTCCTTATCAAACTCTTCCCTTAGTCCCATTACACACTTGAGAGCTGCTGGATACCTCTGGGGGTCCAACTGCAGGGATTTTTCCTCCAGCAGAGGCAAATCACAGCACTGGACTAAAGAAGGTCACCAATAAAGTTGTTTTACAGAACAATAATTTAATTCCATGGCCACGTGACAGCAGCAGTTAAATGTCAATGCTCTGTGCTTTTCTGCCATTATTATAGCAGACAGAAGAACAACAAAAAGAGCAACACCAAATAAAGCTGTAACTAAGCAGATGGAATGAAAATACTGGAAAAGTTTGGACAGGAATAAAAGGCTATCTACTATTAACAATCTTCTGCAAAGCTTCCCCCAGGGCATGACACGTGCATGATTTACATTGCGAGTAAAAGGAAATTCCAGTCTTAATAATTGTGATTAGCGCACTCTTGACAAGTACAAAACGTTTTACTCTGGTTTAAATTCTATTTGCTGAATCATAGAATGGTTTGGGTTGGGAAGGACCTTAAGATCATCCAGTTCCGGCCCCCTACCATGGGCAGGGATGCCTTCCACTAGACCCGGTTGCTCCAAGCCCCGTCCAACTTCTTCCTTATATCACACACTGTTGTCACCAAGTTCAGAACGTCCAAGTTTCCAGGGCTCTCATTTAGAAACAAGCTACATCTACATTACTACATGAATCACACTGTGACTCAATGTCCGAGGTAAACTGGGCAGTGGTGGTGGTGTTCCTTTGTAATATTGTACTGCTACCAATTCCTGTGCTACACAGGAAGCTGCCTTTAAAGCTGACACATCACCACTCACCAATGTGAACAGTCGTGTAAACTGTCGTGAAGAGCCTTCCGCAGCACTGAGTCCTTGTCGTAGATGCCCCACGTGGCCTGCAGCACTGAATCAAGCAGGCAGTCCCCTGCAGTGCGGTTCCAAAGTGCGTATAACCGGCTGTCCAAGCGCGTACCCAGCTCCAGCGACCAGTTAATAATGGGAGATTCCTCTTCTAGCTCTGCAACGTGACAAGACCCTCTCTTAAAACCTATATGCATTTGAACTCTCAGTGAATATAAGCAGAGTAATGACAATCTCAACAAATTACCCATTTACAGTCATTAAACTTGAATTTTCCCTCCTACTACAAAAATACTACAATGGTTAAAGGCATTCCTTGGGCTAAATACTGTTTAGAAAAGAAGGCAAAAGCCCAAAACCCAACCGCAGCCTTAAGCAAAGCATCTTGTCATTTGTTTGAGGGCTATTATTGAAATGGAAAGATTTGTTAGCGTCTTCAAAATGTAAAAGCTTAAAACTAAAACTTTAAAGATCTTTCCAATTCAGAGATATACTACAAACATGATTTACACAGGCTCCATTCTCTCTCTGCCTCATAAATAGCCTGTAAGTGTTAAATAAGTCCAGAGTGAAGACAAACTTGAAAGCATCAAATCTACATTTAAAGCAAACTGAGGCAACAAAGTCACACACACTGAGGTTTTTTTAGTAACAGAGATCTCTACTGCAAAGCAAGGAGGGCTTCGAGCTGTTCTCAGAGCACTTACCTTTCTGAACATCTCTATCAAGTACTTCGTCAAATAGCTTTTCTTGGACTGTGGGTGGCAAGTCTTCAATGTCTGGAAAATAGAAAGCAAATACAAAAGTCACTTCATGTTACTATAAAAGAGGCACATTACCAGCTGATGCTCAGGGGAACTTATGCAACAGCTTGCACCCTATCATCCCTAATGCCTCCTCTGAAAAGCTGCTATTATTTCAGACCTGTCACTTGTGAACACAGGCTTCAGAGAGCACACTGAAGAAGAACTGTACCTCAGACTGACTGTCGTACCTTTTATGCAGAAAGGATGGGCACAGCACACATAGGACAAGAATGGAGTTCTCTGAAGGAGGAAGCAGAGAACCACTTGGAGGTGGAAAAAGAAGTATTTTCAACCCTACTATATTTAGGACAGCTTCAATCCTAAACACTAGTTTTCCACCCATCTGAATGGCTTCCCCTCCCTGGGAAGAGGAGGACAGGCAGAGCTTGCCAAGAGCCTTGTTCTTGGACAGAACATACACTTCCTGAGGCACTTCACGCAGACTTCAATGGAACACTTCAGAGAACCCCAATGGTTTACAGGCCACAGCTTGCAGGTTAGAAAACAAGGAAAGGGGAAACTCTTGAGGTATAACATGGAAAATGCCACTTCTGACAACTGTTGCAAGATGTCTTCAGGGAGAAACTGCAACTATAGATCTACCTCTGAAAACCCTGTAACAGGCAAAACTCCTTTGTGATTCTTGTATCATGTAACACACCACACAGTCACACATTCTAAAATACAAACACCTGAAGGTTTGCTCATGGCCTGCATTTCAATGCAGGTTAAGTAGTAAAAGCTTGCTAGGATCAGCACCTACAGAAACTTCGCCAGCTTCAGCAGGATTATGAAACTTAAATACATGAATGTTAAGGTATTAAATCAAATAGTTAAACAGGGACATCTAGTATCCCTTTGGGCCGTTTAGGAGATAATACCTGGGCTCTAAGTGGTATTTCAAGGGCACACAGAGCTCTCGATTCCAGTGTCCTACCTGCCAGTCCTGCTCAGATGTCCAATCCCCATGTGCTTGTAGAAGCAAAGCCCACATTTAGGCACACGAGTTGCTACTGACACACACTATTTGGTGCAGGCAGGGTGTTCATGGGGTGGGTTTCTTTAGAAGACTGATTTGAGGGTTTTAAACTAAAACGGCTTACAGTGGCCAGCAATGAACTTAGAAGTTTTGCACTCTAACACCCGTGCATTGGCTCTTTGGGAGGATCCAATCCATTTATTTGAACGACCAAGTGGAAACTGGTTCTTAACTACATCATATACATAGTATATGATCAGGATTGTGGGATTTATACCCCCATCCATGGAAATGCTGTCTTAAGACCAACTAACTGCTGACTACAAAAGATGTTCAGGTGATTAAGTGTGATGGAAGTGAAAACACATTGAGTGTCTTGATGCACAGAAGCCATTGAGCATTCTTATTCCTGTTATTTAAATGCTATTACACGCATTGAAAGGCTGCACAGTGGTTTAAGATGTGTCTCTTAAACATTAAAATCCCTCTGTTGTGGTGAAAGCAACATTTCTCCTGAGTGCTATGAAATAATGCTTCTGCCCCTTTCCCTTCTCTCCCCCGAACAGCAATGAAGTGTTAAGTCTCTAAACACTTTGTACACCCACACTGTCTGCCTCTCATACATGACCCACAGAATAAGACTGCATAGAGCACCACAGCCAGAGAGTTGGTAGACAAGTGGTAAATATTATCCAGACTTTTTGAGGAGGAGGAGATAAGGCAACACTCAACCAAAAAGGTTCCAAACACAATTCTTACAATGCTACTGCTTTATAAAGAACACAAATGTTCTGATTAGTACAGATTGCATTTACACATTTTCTTATCACTGGTAGAATTTTATTAAAAGAAATGGCTATTGAAGATGAAAAGCCTTCTAATAGCTCTTTGTTTAATAGACAGACTCTTGATTGTAGAGTACTTAAAAAGTATTCAAATAGTGCTATTGCTATAGCCTGGTACAAATGCAAAAGGATGAAAGCTGATACAGAAGTGTCAAGTGACTACATGAGACGTCACATTAGAGTCCAGAAAGGTTTGGGCTCCGGTCTAAACTTTAAACACAGCCTGCCCATAAAATACACTAATTTTCTTCAAGTTCTTTGTGTCTAAAGAGAACAACATATATTCACAGTAATAAGATATAGGCTGAAGTGTACATATACTGTACATTAACAAGCAAATTCAACTACTAGATCTGACCTACACTGTTAAAACTTAATAAATAAAAGCTATACACACAAAATACCATCAGACAGTCGAAGAATACATCTAAACCAAGCAATTCCCAACTAGGTGATGAGAAGTATCTTCCATTAGTAGTAAGAATTTAGTAAGTACCTGCAGGTAATGTAAATGTTACAAGGTCAGTCAGAAAATAGCAAGCAAAGTCTCCCTTTCGCTGATGAAGAGATGCAGCAATTTCACGACGAATTTGTTCTGTTACCTCTGGACACACCATGGCAGGAATGCACTTGGCTGCATGTTGGGATACCTGTAACACAACACAGTTATTGCACTCAGTATTATTTCTAGTTAAATGCAAAGATTTAGGGGTCTTCACCACCAGCCGCAGACAGGATTTTGTTAGTAATGCAACAGAGGGATAAACATTGCTACCCTGAAAGAGTAAATATTTAGTGAATCAATGTCTCATTCATCATGTAGCTGATGTTTCTCCAAGCTTCTAATCATAGAATGGTTTCGGTTTGAAAGGACCATTCAGTTCCAACCCCCTGCCATGGGCAGGGACACCTTCCACTAGAGCAGCTTGCTCCAAGCCCCTGTGTCCAACCTCACCCTGAACACTGCCAGGGATGGAGCAGCCAAAGCCTCTCTGGGCACCCTGTGCCAGCACCCTCACGGGGAAGAACTTCTTCCTTACATCTAACCTGATCTTCCCCTGTTTCAGTTTAAACCCACCACCCCTTGTCCTGTCACTGCAGTCCCTAATGAAGAGTCCCTCTTCAGCATCCCTGTAGGCTCCTTTCAGATACTGGAAGCTGCCCCGAGGTCTCCACTCAGCCTTCTCATTACTGGCAGCAGGAATTCATTCAGTGACACAGTGAAGTGACACAGGATGACACTGGATGTATTAGAACAGCCTTTAATATACTTGTTTTCACTAATAAATATCCTAGCAAAGCAAAGCATCACGTGGCTCAAACACTGCTAAGCTGCTACAAAATACATACGAAATAAATGGTATGTATTATGGATGTAATATATGGGATATATTCCTAGAAACTGAGACAAAAACCAGACAGAAACCTCTGTAAGATGCTATTTCAGCAAATCAAGCTGTTCCTAAATGTAGAACTCCATCCATCCATCCAGAGAGCTATGTAAACAGCACAAAATTACTGATATTAGCCATATATAAATATATACACTCTTCTCAAAGATTTAGCTACATTTGTCTTGCTTCATTTACCCTTTTTAATTAGTTAACCCCTTGCATTCCATCATCCTTACGCACTTCTTGGGCATGTTACTTTTCTTAATGCTTTCAGAACTGCATTAAGCATCAAAAAAGGAAAGGAGGCAGAATAAAAACCCGGCTCCAATGAGCTGAGGAACCAGAGTGCAAGATGAAGACAACAGACAAAAAGAAGGTAACAGAATTACTTATGGGCCCAGTAAGAGGGCACAGACCACCAGAAGCGAGGTGGACCATCCCAAAATATACAAGGAAATGGAATGTGCAAGAACCAAGAGACGACAGAAAGGAACCATAAAATCGCAGAGTGGGAAAAATCAGCAATTTCACAAAGCCTTTCTCTGGAAGAGAAGCTCCCAAGAAATCCAGGGAAGACAGATCAGGTAGACTTATTCATTAACGAAACTCAGAAAGCCCCATGCTGTCATTGATGTCAGTGTTTTGCTCTCAGAGCATTTCCTCTCCCCCACCCAAAGCACAGGAAGCCTCACAATAGCTCACTTCCACCACCAGCGAGGTCAAAACGTGTACCAAGAGTGCTCATTGATGAGAAAACTGAACAGCCTCAAGACCACCACATACCTCCAGTCCTAAACTCGCTTCTTAAGGAGAAGCATCAAAGGCACAAAGCAGCAGCTCATGTATTCTAACAGTATTAGGCTCTATCCTCTAACAGAGAGTTACATGTCACTGGCTGCAAAAAACAGTGCCGTTACATGAGGCTCTTACTAAAGATGTGCAAGGACAGAGTAACTCACCTCTGTCAGCAGAATTGCCAGCATGTCTTGCCTCTGGAAGCGTATGGCCAGATGCACCAGCGTGTAGCCCACATCGAAAGCAGAGGGGCGATTGAGGAGGCGCACTTCATCTGCGGTCAGCTGCCGGGCAATGTCTCCTCCTGATGACTTGTAAGCTTCAACAGCAGCTAAATCCCCTTCTACAACTCCTGAAGAGGAAACACAACACAATGCAATTCATTTTAGCTGATGAATGAGCCATTCTGGACCGAGCTACCTTATTTAACAGTTTATCTAATCTGATACAGACCTAACATAACTGCAGACCATAACTGCACACCAACAAACTTAGATTTCTTTATTTAAGCATAATACTATGAACATACTTACACTTACCTCACCTCCTAGACCCTTTCCACCATCCAAACTAGTTGGAAGATACAGCATATCAAAAGGCAGCTCTGAAGTGGTGCTGAGGACCCTTGATGGCATAACATGCTCACTGGAGTTTCATCTGATCAGCAGTACTGAGGGAAAGTCAGTCATTCCCAGTTTGACTTTTGTATCTCCCTTTTTACCTTACCTTAAAAACAAACTACTGAACCCAAGAAATAGATCTATTAAAAGGTTTTTTTTAAAAAATACTGAGTTTGGGATTTGTTTTTTACTCAAAATATGGTTTAAAACAGTGTTGGAAGAGGTACAGAACACAAAGTTTCTCTTCAGTTCACCACCACTGCTACTAACTGAACTTTGCAGTTAACATTCAGGGTACTCAATTCAAACTGAATTAAAGAGAAATTACACACACACTACGTGTGCTTTGTAAATCACTGGGTAGGGGGCACAACACCCTAATGTCTTCTAGAGCCCCTGGAAATCCCCGATTTCTGTACCATGCTTCATATCAAGACCATTCATGCTGAATGCATTCCTCAGCTGGGTAGGTTGTGAGGGTGGATTTAAATAAGACATTAGGCAAAAGTTCCTCCCTGTGAGGGTGCTGAGGCGCTGGCACAGGGTGCCCAGAGAAGCTGTGGCTGCCCCATCCCTGGCAGTGTTCAAGGCCAGGTTGGACACAGGGGCTTGGAGCAAGCTGCTCTAGTGGAAGGTGTCCCTGCCCGTGGCAGGGGGTTGGAGCTGGATGAGCTTTAAGGGCCCTTCCAACACAAACCACTCTACGAATTACCAGAATACACCATCAACAAGACGTGGTGTTAACAAAATCAGTTCCAATATAAGACTTCCTAAATTCAGAAATTCCTTCAAATATAAAGACTCTGTTTCAGATACTTGCTTCATAAGAGAGCAATGTAATGCTGAACTGAGGAAAGAGAAAAGTGATCTTAAAGGCATCTTTAGGTAAATGGACTACTTCTAATTCTCTATTGAGAAGCAGCCCTATTTGCAGCAGCTCAACAAAGGAAGAGTAAGGGTTTTCTCACGTCTGTCACCTGTGCCATCCCCACTATTTTCTGTAGCCAAACCTCTTTCTAACTCCCAAAAGTCAGCAGTTGCACAGGGGCCATGAGGCTGGAAACTGAGACTCCAGTTCACCCTTCACTCAATTTGCTTGCCAAGACCCAAAAACGGATCAGAAGGGAGAGAGCCAACTATCAATCCGGGCACTCACTCCCGTTCAGGTTTAAAGACCAAGATTCAAACAACAGACTCCCCCAAAATAAGCCCAAACCACCAAGGAACCCCCCCCCCCAACAACCTGAGCTGCCAGAGAAGCACACTAACCTCTAGGCTGCTGGTTAATCCAGGATTTAGGAAAGCATTCTTAGCTCAGCCAGAGTCCATCACTTTCAATACTGAGATTAGAAGGCTTGCAGAAGAAACGCAGGGGGGGAAATGGATTATCAGTGCAAGACATTTCTCTGCAAAGTTATCAGCTCTACTTAGCAAGTCTCTATGGATAAAAGTTACATTATTCATTCCAATGGTGTTCTAAAGCAGAGAAATTCCATAATACCAACTCAACTGCAAATATCAGTCGTACAACACCTACCTCAGGGGGTACCTGAGGTAGACCTGATACAACATCTACCTCATTTACATCAGGGACTCTCAAGTCCTAACAGGTCAGGCCAGAATGAAAACAAGGACGACAACTTTAGTTTCCCGATACATGCTTCTGGTCTGCCCAGACAGGAAGACATTCCCATTCCACTCCAGCATTAATGCCTCATTCAGCTCAAATGCCTGCCTGTGTATTCACTCCAGATGAGTTAAAGAACCTGTCAGACTAAGAGTTCTGGCTGTCCAGTTTTAGTTCTTGTTCTGTAAGATTTAGAACTTTCCTGATGAAAACACATTTTATTTGAAAGAAAGGAGCTGCTAATGCTGAAAAGCTACTCAGTGAAGGGAACTGAACACTGAAAATCCCATCTGTTTCCAAAATGCTCTCCAAAACATGCCTCAAAGGACGGTAATATGGGATGTGATCAACAAAGCTATGCTCCTGCAGCAACACTCCCACTTCTGCATGAAACTAAAACATACCAAAGCGAAAGGTACAGTTCTGTTAATACGCCCTGTATCTGTAACAAAAATGCCAAGTGTAGCATTTTATTTTCCTAAAATCACATTTATGACACCAACAGGACAACACTGAGGCTGCTCATGATATATCCAACCAAATGCAGCAAACTGACTTGCTGGGCCTGGCCCATTATTTGGGCAGGTATGTATGTATACATAGATACCAAAGTCAAACAATTTCTCATGGCCTAACCTCTTAAAACAAGTTATTCTACAGCTTTGGCAGAGATCACCTATTAGTAAACCTAAGAATTCACAGGGAAAGAAGAAAGAAGAACAGATTCCCCTCTATCTTCTGACAACCTTAATGACAAACACACCAAAGCCAGGCTGGACAGAGCCTTGGGCAACCTGGTCCAGCATGAGGTGTCCCTGTCTGTGGCAGGGGGCTGGAACTGGATGATCTTAAGGTCTATTCCAATCCTAACTATCCTATGACTGGACCCAAATCACTGTGACAAGTTCAAGTCAGCCAGCCTGTTAAATACACAGTACACAGTGGTACCTCCTACTACAGCCTTAAGTCAGCGCCTGGTCAAATCCTATTTGCAATTATGTTTTTAGTGCTCAGGCAACTTATTATCATCCCTCTCTTAAGCAAACCTCAGCAACAACTGTGGTCTAAGAGTGATGCTGAGAGGCGGCCATGTGAAGTTTGGCAATACCTTCAAGCACGAGCTACTACAAGCTACAATAAGGATCCAAATGAGAGACATGTGCCTCACGCAGCACTGCCAGTTCCTGCAGCGCATTCCCACGTCTTGCAATACTTGACATTCCTAAAAGCCCCATGTCCTAGAATTAATTACTAAAAAGTGTTACATAGGCTGTAATTTTAAAAGTACATTTTCAACTTTGCCGATGAAGTTCAAGCTAAAGATCAATGCCCACAACCAGGCAAACACAGGATACTTCCTAGGTATACTTAAGAAATAGAGATTCTAAATGGATGGGGCTTGGAGCAACCTGCTCTAGGGGAAGGGGTCCCTTCCCATGGCAGGGGGTTGGAAGTGGATGAGCTTTAAGGTTCCTTCCAACACAAACCATTCCAGGATTCTATTTTAGGCACAGAGTTGGCAATACTTTATCTAGAAGTGAAGAGCACTGGTGGTGTGCTAAATGACACATCAAACTTGCATAGTTACAGCTCATGGAAGGGTGAGGATGTGACTGTTGTGCACACTACGTCATCCCCTGTACCTTAATCCAAACAGCTAAGTGAGTACTAGAAGGGGAAAGATCAGGAAACTTTTAGATCAAGTCCAGACAACCTCACTTCCGGACGCACTAACCACTTTGTAACAGAGTCTCAATAACATGATGCACAAAATCAAGCCATACAGAGCTCACCCTGCATGACTTTTTGCACGGAGCCCATGACAAGTCTATTTCCTTCTAAGAAACTTCCCCTTGCAAACCTGCTGCATGCTCCTGCAACTGGTACTAACCTGCACTGAAATACGCTGACCTCAGTATCCAGCACATGACTTCTATGCTCATTACAAACCTCTCAGCCACAGTGAGGAAAGGCCAAGTTTCTTTTTATCCATTCTACCCAGTATCTGCTCCATTTTAGCTGGTTCAAAAGGACAGGGAAAATTCCTGACAGCTCCTAAGTGCCAGTCAGTGCAATTCAGTGAACACTGAGCAAAACCATAACAGTAACAGGCAGACTGCCAGAAATACGAAACAGGAAGCACAAATCTTGCCCCAGAAGTGTGGGGGAAACTTGCCTGCATGCAACATCCATAGGAACTGCCTGCAATTCCTAAATCCAGGATCACCGCTTCACAATGAGGTGTTGATATGCTTCTATTGACAATACGAGGCACATTCCTACAACGGCTTTGATTTCCATCAGATGAATGAGAGCCTCCAATTCATTAAGCCCATTTAAATAAAGCTTAACAAAACACTATTTACAAGAAATATTACAGAAATATTTACTGCTGTTAAAATTCACTACATTTCCTAACACTCAAGAGCCTGATTACTGCCACGAGCAGCCTCTGAATCGTGTTCTTGATGCAGTGCTGTGCCAGTTGGATCATTCCCACTGACTCCCACTGCATTCCGCAGACAGTTAAAATGTCAAAAGGAAGAGTGGCATTTGCCTTATGATTGTTCACAGAGCAGCCGTGAGGGCTCCAGCAGCTAAACCTCCTGTGAGAGCACAGCTCTGAGCAGCTACAACAGCTACGCAAATGCAGACAGATCTTGTAGGGACAGGCCAAGGGGAACGGCTTTAACCTGCCAGAGGGGAGACTGAGATGAGCTCTTAGGCAGAAGCTCTTCCCTGTGAGGGTGCTGAGGCGCTGGCACAGGGTGCCCAGAGAAGCTGTGGCTGCCCCATCCCTGGCAGTGTTCAAGGCCAGGTTGGACACAGGGGCTTGGAGCAAGCTGCTCTAGTGGAAGGTGTCCCTGTCCATGGCAGGGGTTGGAACCGGATGAGCTTTAAGGCCCCTTCCAACCCAAACCAGTGTCTGATTCTATGTCTACTTCTGATCCACAGCAAGAACAGCTTTTCTTTAAAGCTGACTCCAGAAATGTCAGCTCGGTGCTGCAACTGGAGACCAGTCTGTGTGTCCCCACCAAGCCGTGCTTTGCTTAATGCACAACTGTGTGACTTTAACCTGACACCTTAAGTGACAGAATGCCAAGTGCTGCACCCAAGTCATGAGATGACGTGAATGTCATTATTCACGATGCAAGAACAAATGCAAGTTCACATTCTGTGTTTACAGGCTCAGCTCTGCTCCCATCTGGAATTAAGGCACTTCCTCTTAGTGGAATACTCTTTCACAGCACCAGGACCCAAGGTTTCTTTTTCTACTAAAGCCCAACTGTTGGAGATCAGGAATGTGCAATCTCAGGGTACATGAGAAGATACATGCTAGAGGTTAAGAAGGCTATTTAAAAAGACTAAATTTAACCAATATTAACCCCCAGTGATAGTCATTTGTATCATTTTGATCCTGGATTCTTCCTGCTACAACTGTTACACCTATCATCTCTATTACATTGTGTTCAGAGCTCAAGGCCAGGCTGGAGAGAGCCTTGGGTGACAGCATCCAGGGTGAGGCATCCCTGCCCATGGCAGGGGAGTTAGAACTCAATGATCTTAAGGTCCTTTCCAACCCAAACCATTCTATGATTCTATTTACGACTGTTGCCTTTGCTCATATTAAAAAAGCCCACAATTAGCATAGCTGCTAAAACCAAACCACTTCAGCTAAGGTGCTATGAAGTTTATACTTTAGAACATGTAAATGTGCATAGGACTTAGCGCCGTTAACTCAACTTGGAAAACATGCAAGAGCCTCTGGGCATATCTAGAAAACTAAATCCTGTTTGCCTGTTTTGCACAGTCTTAGTGACTTCAGAGCAGCCAGATATAAAAGCTTCCAGGGAAAACACTCCAGCAACTGCCTTTATTTACGTCTCTCTTTGCAACAGCCCTGGAGTGTTCTGGTTGGCACAAACTGTAAATGGAATAAGCTAATTCTTCTAAATGAAAGGCAGAACTGCATCAGTGTGTCTGTGTCATGCAAAACTGAAGAGGATTCATTTCAATACACCTGCTGAAAGAAATACAACATTTTCTTTGCTAAATTAATGGAAGAGTGTGAAGATGCCTCTATTTAGGTAAAACATCTAAAGAACAACCCACAGATTTGTGATTTCTTTGATTCAAGGAGCTAGCAATGCTTCCACAAACAACCTGTTCTCACACTTGAATGGAGTACAAAAGGAAACACTTCATCTAAAGGAGGTCATTGAGCTTCCTATGTGGGACAACTGTAATCAACATCACTGTTCCTTGAACTGCGTGGTAGGAGAAGGTGAGTTTCTTCAATCATTATATCTTTTGCAAGTCAGAAGTAAAGACTGATCATACACCTCTAACATACACCAGATCAGAAACACAGAGCCCTGCACTGCTTCTCTCCTGCTACAGATGCAGTTACACGTGGTCTACATCTTAGATATGCTCTCATTTACTCCTCTACAGATCCAACCTAACACTGGTTTACGTGCTCAAGTGTCCACACAGCAAGTGAAGGGCTGATCAACTGACCCATCAAAACCCAATTCTGACACATGCTACAAATCTTACTGCTCTTCCAGCACTGAGTGCTGGAGACCTGTGGATTGACCTCACAAGCTCCAGCCTTCTCTTGAGCTCTGACTTCACCCTCCTGCAACTCCTCACCAGGGCCACATCAGGTGGCTATAAGGAAAGTTTTATTATCAATAACTACTCTACCTTTTCAGCATTTTGAGCACCAAAAAACATTCAGTCTGGGCAGAAGCTCTCCTCTCAGAGGAAGAACTCCTTTGCAAGCAAATAGGACATACCAATACAGACAAAAGAGGGGTTGTCTCAATAATCTTTAGGGGCCTCTAAACACACCGTTCTGTTCATTCTCCTTTCTTTATGTGTTAGTATTAGCATACAGTCAACAGCAGATCACTCTCTACATAATGACAGCTTGAAACAGAACCTGAAGTTCAGCAACTTGGAAGTCATTTACTTACTTTTAAGCTGATGCAAGGCTAGATGTACCTTAAGCCTGAAGCCATCCAATGCATGCGAGTATGGCTATTGCCTGTTCTTTTCTCCATGCAAACAGCTCTCAACCCTATATACAGTATGTTTCTAACACATCATTACAAGTCAAAGCAGCAAACATGTAACAAGGACTGTTGGAAGATGTCCTAATCCCCTCTCCTAGCTGTCAGGGGTATCCATGCCCCTTGCTGCTTTAACAGCCCAGCAGTTACGTGCAGGTCTGTACCCTAAAGGAACTCTGGACAATGGAAAAGCATAGATGATAGTGAACTAGCAGTGCTTCCAAGGCAAATTTAAGTAACTGGTTTTTACCTCATCATTTATTTTCAGCATTAAGTATCACATTTTAGCAATAAGTATATAATGCTTCTAAACAAAATAGTCAAGAGACCAAAGTGTGTTTCAGGAGTTAAGGTTTCCTACCAAGAAGTAAAGGCATACAGAGTTTTACCTACTCTGCACAGATGTAATCTATTTATGACAGAATATATGTACAAGGCACAGCTGACAATACAACACAATTCCTTCTCCATGTGAAAGCTGTAAGCTGACATCACTGCACCTGGCACAGCAAACAAGTATGCCCAGTCATGCTTCCCAGTACCACCAAGGAACAGGGGAAGGAGGGCAGGCTGTACAGCTCACACCAGGGACTCTTCCATCCCAGCCATCCCAACAGACACTGTGTGTCACCTCCAGCCAAGGCCAGTGAGACAGATAGGTCACTTATGTGTGCTATACCTCCCCAAACAGCTCAAGCAAGGATCAGTGCATGACCCTTCCCTACCAGCACACTTCCCACTCCCTTACTACAGCATGAACAGCCCCACCAAGGTTTAGTTGTACCACGGATGGGATGAGTAAACCAGTCAGTGTTTACTGAACCAGCAAAACCAGGAAACAAAACACCAGCCCCAAAAAGTATCGCCTAATCAAGCTTATTAAGTTCCATTTATATCAAGGTTAGTTTCCAGATGCACTTCACTGTATGATGAAAGGCAAACACACCAGGAGGGCTACTCTGGGTGGCAATGCCAGCTGAAAGCACCTTGGTACATCAGTCCCTTCAGTCAGTGAAAAGCCACAGGCTCTGCAAGACACAGAGCAGGAGATGGGCTCCATCTCTACTGTAGCTATGGAGCAGTTTGGGACATTGCCCAGTGAACTCCATACCAAAAGCTGGACACAACAACTCTCCTACAGGGTTTCTGAGTGCTTGGGTAACGCATCTGGCACTAATTCAGCAAAGTGAAGGGAGAAAAGGACAAAGGAGAAACAGAAAACCTGGAAGAGAGATAATGCAGCTGACAAAGGAAAAACTAAGCAGACACATATGTAGGAATACTAGGAACGAACTAACAATCCTTTTAAGGATGCACTGCAAAACAAGTCATTACAGACTGCTCTAAATATTTTGGATTTGTTTAAGAAACAGTCTCCTAGTTGTTTCCTTCACACAGTAAGAGGAATGCATGTCTACACGGGTTTGAAGCCACCATCCATAGCAGGGAAGTCTGTCCCGTGATGGCAGCAGCTGCCTCACTGACCTGAACCAGGAGCAAAGAGTATACCCTCCTGCAGCAGTTCATGAGCAAGGTTGGAAGAGGAGAAGAAATGCAGTTTACTTTTTATCTGTGGGCTACAGGAGCTTAACACACAACCCAAGGGTGGCCAGCAGCAAGACATTGCTGGCAGCAGTGTAAAACCCAGCCCTGACATGCCAGGAGAGGGAAAGCTTCAGTAAGTACTGATGTGTAAGCCCCAAGCAAACTGAATGCTAGAGAGGTTTTCAAGTCATAGACTCATAAAACAGCTTGTGTTGGAAGGGACCTTAAAGCTCATCTAGTTCCAACCCTTGCCATGGGCAGAGAAACCTTCCACTAGAGCTCCAAGCCCCTTTGTCCGACCTGGCTTTGAACACTGCCAGGGATGGGGCAGCCACAACACACCCCTGGAAGTGCTGACCATCTCCATCCAGTTGTACTACTTCAATGCATAGCCACCTGTAAGCATCTCCACAAGGCCCCACAGCAGCACTCGCACATCAGATTCCCTAGGCCCCACACGCCACCAAACCTCTCTCTTACAGTCCCTTTGGCACAGATAGCATGCGTTACACATAAGACAAGGAGCTTACATACACATTAGCTTCTCCCCACCCCACACAGAATAAGTAACCTTGGGCTTCACATTAACCTTGTACCAGGCCAGTACAGCAGAAAGCACCGGTGTCCTTGCAGAAGGGTTTGTGGTATCTCACTGTAATTCAAGCTGGCATTTGCAGCAAGTCATGTTCTTAACAGCCATGCTTTGAGATGTTCTGCTTTGATTTCAGTACATTTTAACCTAACGAATCAGTTCTCACCCTTTTGAGGAAGCATCATTTGATGGATACATCCACTGCTGCAAAAGAGACCGGAACAAAAATAACATTCAAGTACATTTACTTGCAGAGTTTGAAAGGGGGAATGCCACTAATCCTGCTCATTCAGAAAGAATACCCTCCATCAAGGAGAACTACTCATGCTGAAATGCAAGAGCTGCACTCATCACATTGTGTACAGCCCAGATTTGCAAGGGATAGAAGCCTCCATGGCGTGTTTATTTACTGAGGTGGGGAGAGCATTAATGGATGTCTCTGACAGAACAAATGAAACAAAAAGCCAACCACAAACATGCACACAGAGGTACTTTTCTAAATCCACACAAGATATACATTGGTCTTGTTTCAGCCAAAAAAAAACACATGGGGGGGGGGGGGAATAGTCTGATACATGTTTTTAATGACCCTTATCATTAAAATCCAGTGAAATTTAGAAATGTGAAGAGAAGGTTCTACTAAACAACTGTCAAAGTATCAAATGCTTTCCTTTGTATCTGATGGTCTTTTCAAGAGTATCTAATGACAGGCCAAGGGGAATGGCTTTAACCTGCCAGAAGGGAGATTGAGATGAGCTCTTAGGCAGAAGCTCTTCCCTGGGAGGGTGCTGAGGCGCTGGCACAGGGTGCCCAGAGAAGCTGTGGCTGCCCCATCCCTGGCAGTGTTCAAGGCCATGTTGGACACAGGGGCTTGGAGCAAGCTGCTCTAGTGGAAGGTGTCCCTGCCCGTGGCAGGGGTTGGAACTGGATGAGCTTTAAGGTCCCTTCCAACACAAACCATTCTATTGTACATAGAACTATAAATGTATAGGATTCTATGAAAGTTACCTTCTATGAGAAAAGAAGGTAACCTGTCTGCCAAGAATTGCTCTAATCTTTATTTTTAACTTCAGAATTACCTTTAAAAGTTAACTAAGTTTTTAACATCTCTCCCACATAAGATAAACTCAAAGCAAATGGAACCTCCACAACTGATCAAGCTAAAACTTGGAGGCATCCAGTCTGCCATGACCAAATCCTAACAAGCACCACTTGTCAGCTGGGCTACAGGAACACACCACATACCAGCCCTGACCCCATTCATTTGCCTAAGCTTATTTGACATTTAACATGAACTTGTCCTACTTCATAGCTGTGTTTAGCTGAGGATTGACAAGCGTTCAGCTCAGCTCCAAGTTCACAAGAGCTCCAGCTGAGTTACAAACACCAGCTCACTGTGGTACAATAGCTCACTTGATTTCGATGCTAAGAACATGTGCTTCAGGCAAAATTGTTCAACTGACAGTTCAATTGCTTTAAGTATGTCACACTAAGACAACAAAACAACCAGCACAAGCGTGGCTTGTTGCTTTTAAAATCACTGGGTAAACTGGTACCCTTCCAATACAGATACACTGCAAAATGTTCAGAGACAGCCACAAACAAATCTAGGGAGTTTTAATCAATCTTCCTGGATATTGCTGACACTTGGAATATCACAACATGTGTGAGAATGGAAATGAAACCCTGAAATGAAGGACTGATAATGAACAGCTTTGGTTGCTGGGTTTTCAGTCAAAACCTGAAGTATATAGTAACTGTTGAAGTCACAGAAAGGAATCCATGAAGTCTCCCAGCAGAACAGTAGTAAAAATGAGCTCACAGATCCATCTGCACTCTGGCTTTCTCATCAAGATCTCTTCAAGCTATTTCCATTTTAAAAGACCCAAGTCAAACAAACCTTCTATGAAGAGAGTTTGGAGTTTCACATACACCTGGTAGAGTCACAGGCAACATGAAATACCTGCAAAACTCAAAGCCTTAGATATAAACACAACCATTCCCACACAGATCACATCTGAAAGTGTGAAATATCTTAAGTAACAATGGAACAGTCCAAAAAAACAGCTCACTTTTCAAAAAGCAGAGTGAAAAAGCCCTAACATTTAATACAATTGCCACCAGAATGCAAAAGAGACTCTTGTAATGGGCAGAAACATCCTCCCATAATTCATCTTTGGTATTTGATGACATTTAATACCACATAGAACTGCAATTGCTTCGTTTCAGAAGGGAAAAGGACTGCATGCAAGGAGCTGAATGTATGAGGAAACGCTGAGGCATCTATCTGGGCTTCAAAAGGAAATGTGCTTTCCAACTACTCCTGCACCACAAAAATAAACTGGAATACTTATTAGTTCAAAGAAACCAAACATATGATACCCAGAAAACATTTAACCCTGATCAAATATATTAAATTATGCAGCTCCGTAAGTTAGTTTTGGGATTGTAACAACCATGGAGTGACTTCATGAAACATTAAGGAATAGTTTGAGACACAGGAGTAGCACCAGAGTTTCAAATGAAGTGTTTTACTCTAAATATAGTTGTGCATTTCAAGTGTTTAACCTGCGTGTATGCTCGGGTGCAAGAGAGCTGCTTCTGGGAAGCTGTAGCACAAAAGTTGACTCACAAGGTCAGTAACTGAGGAAAACCCTGCTCTCACACGTCTGCTCTTTAACAGCACTGGGAAAACTCTCCAGAATCCCTTAGGAAAACACAAACCCAAACTGGGATTGGCATTTTTTGAAGCAGTTGACTACAAAACTACTTTCAGAAAAGCTGTAAACATTTACAAGCCAGGCTCTGTATTAACACAACAATATTACTTTCAAGGTCAGTATTACACATGCAGTTTCTTGGAGCTACATATTTTGGTGTTATTTTTAACATCTGACAGAGCATCTTGTACTGTTGCAAGCTCCACACTGTTTACAAATACTCCCAAGCTGCAGCTGCTGATTCTACTTGGATATCTTGCCATAGCTAAAAGGAAGAGTCATTTTAGTTAGCCCGCCCTGGCATTCTGTACAGTGCTATGTGCATTACATTGTTCTGGAGGCTGGGTTTGTAGTTTTTACCACCTTTCAACAGCTACACAACAAGAGGATTTGGTTACAAAGGGATCCATTTCTGTACAAGGTCAAAGAAGTCCAGGGAAACAGGTCCAACCCTGTTCAGATTATGCACTCCGTCTTAGCAAATACTATTTCAGGAACTTCTACATTTGGTTTCTTTTTAAAACTAAAAATGGATTAAAGAAAAGCTGTTTCAAACTAAAAATGTCACACTGATGTTTTAATTCCTCACTTTCCCCAGATACTTAAGCACAGGTACTGTGCGGAACCCAGGACAAACAGTTTAAGGGAGCGGCAAACAACTTACCGACACAAGCATTTAGAAAGAGCCAGTCAGTCTTTTTCATTCTATTTTTTATTTGCTTTAGCTTTTTGAAGTCAACTTCAAGTTCCTCCTTGCTGCCAACAGCTCCGGCCAATTCAATTCTTTGGAAGTCCATTTTCACCTCAGATTCCCGTTTGGTTGTAGGTGGAGATCTTCTTTGGCTATTCCCACTACTACAGCTTCCTCTCCACCGAGCTCTGTCTTGCTCGTTTATGATTGAAGAAGCCTCCTCTGTGTCTGCCAGTTCTATTGCTTCTATGTTGTTAGGTCTGGGGTGATCACACACAACACATTTCCTGGCCTTTGCCCAGTTTTCATATGTACAAACAGAACAAGTCCAGTGCTGAGCCCTTGTGTTTAGTTTATTTCTGTCGTTATATTCCTCACATGGATCAACAGATAAAGGGACTGGTCTTGAACCAGAACCTGATGACTGAGGAGACTCTGTGGGACTCCTGGTCCTGCGTTGAGACAAGCACTGAGTACATCTTATAGCTCTCGGCCAGTTCAAGTACGTGCACATGTGGCACGACCATTTATTTGCACTTTCCATAGTGTAAGATGATTTAACCCTTGGTCTTGCACTAGAATCTGGACATATCAAAGGACTACTCCCTCCTTCAGTGCTTGTAGGATCCCAGTCTCTCCCAATATCACTCGAACCACTTTTAAATGGGTCTTCTGTGATAATTGTTCCACTAGGTCTCTGAGCACGACACATGGTGCATTTGATTGCAGATGGCCAGTTTTCATACGTGCAATACTCACAAGCCCATTTAATGCCACGCTCTGTCATCGTGCACTGCTTGAAGTGAACTGCGGCAGGCGGAAAGCTGAGAACAGAATACATCGTCAGTACAACACTTGCACAGGAGCTCTGCTTAGAAGTAAATGATCTAATTGATCTAGTTGATCTAATACAAACACCAGGCTGGAAAAAGGGCAATCTTCTATTCTTGATTCTAATAGAACATTTAAGGGGACAAAAATCACTATGAGAAGGATAAGACTTGAGCTGACAGCATTTAGAATGCAGAATTCAGGATTTCCTAATGCAGAAATGAAAACTCAGTTCTTCATTACTGGAATTCCTTAGATTGGCACAGAGGCTTCAGAATAAGAAGAAACAGAAAGAGATACACATTAAGCACTGCGAATACTGGAGAAGAGACCGGCACAGCTATGGAAACAAGTCACAAATATCAAATAATTCAAATAAAATCCAATATGAATACAGCAGTACAAGAAAAGCAACTCAAAGCCTAGAGCCTGTGAGGTCTATTGCAAGACCTCACAGGATTTGGAAGGCAGGAGTATAGCAGGTGGGCAGTCACACAATGAGTAAGCAGTTCGTTTGGAAAAGTAGGGTGTAGGAGTTTCCATAAATGCATAGATTTGAACAGCTCATACATGTGCTTAAGCATGACTAGGCCTTGGTTGGCCTCACTCACAACAGCAGTGTTACAAAGCTAAAATACCACTTGCAAGCAATGCACAAGCTGTGTGCACTGGCAACCTGACAGTCTTTTCATTCTACACATCCAGATTTCAATGCAATTCCAACTCACTTTTTCTCTAATGAAGAGGGGATTCTGTCTTCATGCTGGCTCAGGCCTTCTCCTCAGATTGCCAAATGCGAAGGATAAGACTAAGCAGAGAACTATCCCTGTAAACAGAATGGAAAGAGGCTCATTATGGGTTTCCTACTGGACCTGAGGAACCAGAAAGTTAATTATTAAATGGCACACCTCTTGTGACCCCAATTTACGTGTTTGACCTCAGTCATGACCTGCTGACACTAACATAGATGGCTGAAAAGAAACCAACAGTCACAAAGAACCAGTGGCCACACAAGCGATCAGTCCGTGGAATTAAAACAACCAGATCCCTGAAATTCCCACTAAAACATCTAGAAACATTCTTATTACAACGTGAAACATAGGATGGGGAAGGGAAATAAAGCTCTGTGTAAAGAGCATAATAGAGGGAAAGGGTGAGGCCGGTAAAGGATAAATAGACAAGAGTATATAGTCCATTTCCTCCTTGCCACAAAATAGTTACCCAGTATCTAAGACACAATGAGGTGCTATTTTTAAGCATGCAAAACTGTTTAGAATCCAAATCTGCCATCCCAATTGACTGACAATTCTTATTCACCTTATTGCAACTCTCATCAGCTAACAAAACCACCTGGAATCTACTAAAGAGAAACTCAAAAGTTACACAACAGTATTCAACCAGTAACTAGACACATTAAACTAAAGTTAGTTTATACCTGTTCTCCAAGTAGTAAGTGGTTTATGAGTTAGCACATTCTTCACTGAAATACCTTCACACACACCTCGCTCTACCAACGCACAGCTAAAGGTCCACTTACATTTATCACCCTTAAACCTATCACCTCCCTTCTGTGGGCTCCAGCACACAGCATGGGGCTTTTTCCAGCAGCTCAACTCTGCTCTAGTCCCCAGATCAGGTGGCTGCATGAATGAGGGGCTATCACATGGCGAGGACAGAGGAGAGGGCAGGACTATCCTTTTCAGCAGCGATCCATATTTATGCTGCATGAAAGCAGAGGAGCTATCAGGAACACACAGAGCTTTCTCATAAAGCTCAGGTTCTAATATTACTTGTTTGAACAGCCTGCAGAACACTTCACTCCCACCTATATGTTATAAAACTGTGTCAGGCTAAGGAATGTGCTGAGAAGGCAATTAGACTTCCTACTGCTTCCCCTTCACTGCTCCTCATAAATGTCCATGCCCATGCATAATGGATAAAAAAAAAGGAGATAGATCACACGAGGTCCCCAGATCTGTAATAAAGTGAAAAATGCATACATATGCATGAGAATACAAAGTCAACTTGATTTTAAGCTGGGCTTGTTCAGCCTGGAGAAGAGAAGGCTCAGGGAAGCCCTTGTAACAGTCATCCAATACCTAAAGCAGCTACAAGAAACATGAAGAAGGGCTTTTCACAAGCAGGACTATTACCTCCAAACACAAGGCCTCAGGTTATTATGAGTGAAGAACACAAAAAGGCTCAATGGAGCAATGCAGCTTCTCTCCTTTGATAGCTCTGCCAACACCCACTATGGCACAGACTGATGAGGAAATCCAGCACTTTCACATACCGGGTTGCTTTACTTCCAGGTCTTGGTGTGACCTGCAGCTGCCGCGCACCCCAGTGACACCAGCACCATGTGATGTGCTGTGATGCAGCATCATCATCAGTCACTGAGCAGCTCCAAGCCAGGTACATTTCTTCATGATTACTTCCTTGCCACTCAGGCTTCAAGTTCACTTGTTATTTCAGATTCTTCACAGAGGAAAACCTGAATCACACAGAACCTCCTCTCGCAGAGGAATAGCACAACAGTGACTGTGAAGTGCAGGTTCACACCTTAACGTCCAAAAAGTATGAGCAGACAAGAAATGAAACACCACAAAACTCCAAAGCAGCTCCAGTTAATCTGTGTATGTGCTAAATACCTTCTGAACAGAGTAGTGGAGTAACTCACAACATTGAAGAGGAGAATCTATTACATTCTGATAAAACAAAGAGAAATCAAAACATTGCCAGAGCCCCTTTTTACTAAAGTCAATTGGAAATGGTTACGCAGAACAATCTGATTTTTTTCTTCTGCTTTGTTTCCATTTTTAAGACTACTCCTCTATTTAGGTGCATAGGAAAACACAAAACAGCACAAAGAAGTTGGGTGGAAACAGTGAAGTCCTCAAATAACATTTTTATGACAGGATATGTTATACACCCCTCAATTTAATTATTCACCGTGTCCTGAAGTTATTTTTCCTTTGGCTCAAACAAGGAACAATACAGAGCTCCAGTTCATCAAGTGATCCAAGCCCTTCCCCATCAACAGCCATACACTAATTTAGACCAGTCTAAAGATCTTATCTCAGTCTCCCCTCTGGCAGGTTAAAGCCATTCCCCTTGGCCTGTCCCTACATCCCTTGTCCCAAGCCCCTCTCCAGCTTTCCTGCAGCCCCTTCAGGCACTGGAGCTGCTCTCAGGTCTCCCCTTCAGGAGCCTTCTCTTCTCCAGGCTGACCCAGCCCAGCTCTCTCAGCCTGGCTCCAGAGCAGAGCTGCTCCAGCCCTCACAGCATCTCCATGGGCTCGCTCCAACAGTTCCACATCCCTCTTGTGCTGTTGCCCCAGAGCTGGATAAGGACTGTGGGGGAGGGGGGGTGTCTCCCCAGAGCACAGCAGAGGGGAGAATCCCCCCTCTTGACCTAATAATAATCCAGCCTGCCTTTGTCTTGGAGCAACCTTAGAGAAGCAGCTGCACCTGGGGAAGGCAGGTGGACCTCTTTTGCCTTGTGAGTCTCACTGAAGATTTAAGCAGATTTCTGAGCTCCCTTTTCCCTGTAACACAGAAGCAGCTTGCTTTGTTCAAACATCCTTACACATGAGCAAAATGACTTAAGGTTTGAACACTGATTTGGTCAGTACAAGGTTTCTGCCAGCACCACACCAGCAAAAAATCCATAGCGTATTTTGTTCAGCCTGGAGAAGAGAAGGCTCCTTAATGGGAGACCTTAGAGCAGCTCCAGTGCCTGAAGGGACTACAAGAAAGCTGGAGAGGGGCTTGGGACAAGGGATGTAGGGACAGGCCAAGGGGAATGGCTTTAACCTGCCCGAGGGGAGACTGAGATGAGCTCTTAGGCAGAAGCTCTTCCCTGGGAGGGTGCTGAGGCGCTGGCACAGGGTGCCCAGAGAAGCTGTGGCTGCCCCATCCCTGGCAGTGTTCAAGGCCAGGCTGGACACAGGGGCTTGGAGCAAGCTGCTCTAGTGGAAGGTGTCCCTGCCCGTGGCAGGGGCTGGAACTGGAGGAGCTTTAAGGGCCTTTCTAATAAACCAGTCTGGCATTGTATGATTTTTTTACTTTCATTTTAAACACTGAAGCAACTTCTTGGAACATCAAAACGAGCAAAAGCATCTTCTTAAAGAAAGAAACATCTAAATTACCAAACACAGAAGCCATTAACAGTTTCTGAGTGCAGTAACACCTTTCACACATCAAACCACAAGAAGTAGCGAGAGGCAGAGGACTGCGAGTTAAAGCGAAAGATCAAACAGCAGCATTTTCACCTCCCATATTCCATTTGTATCGTGAAACATGGTCTATTTAAATGTACATCTACCAGAATAGGGTCTGGGTCTGGCAGCTGTAACTACTCACTCACAGCTGGATAACATCCCTGTGAAGTCATATAAACACATGATGGACAAACAGCTTTCTGAGGAAAAACTGCCCATGATTAACCCCATGTACTCTGACACGTTTTCAGAAGCGTTCCCCTTGCCCGTCACTGCCTCACGTTCTCTTCCAATTACCCATAATGAATTAGCATATGACTTAGAAAACTGAAGTTCATTTATACACAAATAAAAGCTGCAACAGGAAAACCTGTTGAAATCACACATCTGGATTATCAGCTTGAATGGTTGTGATAACATAGGCACTAATCTGAATTCAGATAGTTGTTGCTGGGTTTGTCCTGTAAACTGCAGAATATTAACATCCATAAGATGAATCCAAATCAACTCTTTACAACAGGAAACAAAGCAATGGTTTGATTTCACTGCCATCTAATAAATAGGTTTATAAATTGCTGCCTCAAACCAGAGCATCTTTTTAGAGCTCATACAAGCTGTACTACGGGACTTGCCATGAACAGTTTTGCCCATTTTTAACTACAGCCAGTAGGAAGGTCTAGAACATAGCAAGAGTTGTACACAAGCTTAAATCAAAAAGGCCTATTTGTCCTTTTTAAAGTTGTAAACTCCCTGAAAACTTCAACAATTCCTTATAGAGAAGGCACTGAGATTTAATTGGTTCAAATCCACTTCTGTTCTCTGGGTCCAAGAATCCTTATGAGGTATCTCAATACACGCCAACAAAAACATATTTAAATTACCTATTTGCAACGTATTGCCAAGTACTAAGACTGGTTTTTCACCTGAAATTTGCCTTGCCCGATTTTCTATACTGACATTTCACTCTCTAGTTAACAAATTACTTACTCCACCTTCAACTACTCACTATTTCTTGCATATTCTTCCTCAAGAATTCAGCATAAGCCTCAAAAGAGAATATATTAAAAGAATAAATCTTGAACCCAGGCTTCTGTAGTTTAAAGGGCATGAACAGTTAAGTTCCATTCTCGTCTCTTTTAAAGACAAAACTAAGAGCATTGACCTTGTCAATGGCACAACCAAATCAGCTCAGTGCTAAATCTGGAAGCTTTGCAGGAAGGGCAGGAACTCTGTATTACAATAAAGAACATAAATATTACTGCAAGCCACAAATTCATAAGCATTTTCTGTATGAGCCTGGATAGACTGAAGCAAGGAATTTAACAGGAGCACACAAGGATCACCTCTGCTCTCCTGAGCTATGTAACTGTTTCTTTGCTCACAGTAACATGGATATAGGAGAAACGCTGCTGTACTGAGAGGCATCGAGTTCAAATCTCAGTTCTATTACGGACCAGATCGTTGCTGTGTAAATCACAGCACAAACTACAAACTGTAACATTAACGGTGCATGAGAAATAAAGAAATTGTAAATAGTTACTCAATAATAACTAAAATCTTTTCAATCTAGTAAGTTATTTTTTTTCTTCAGTTTTCTAGACAATCTAGTCTAGGCTGTCAAAGTGCTCCAAGTTTTTAGGTCTGACCTCCTTCATTACATACAACTTTTCCTCTTCTCTATGCCAGCCATTAGTTAACATGCAGAAAACTTGATTTTCCAAAGGAAAACACTGCCAGAAACTCACTTCCCTTCACCAAAACAGTGTTTGAGAAACTTACTAACTTCTGAAGACATTCAGAAGCTGGTCCATCAGAGGAATTCAGATGGGCTTCCTTTACATACAATATACACAACACTGCTTTCATTGCGATTTATGCATTCAGAACTCATTGCAAAGCATCTGAAGTCTACTTTATCAGGTATTTACGCCGTTTTTCTCCAGCTTTCTTTTCAATTTTCAGTTCCCACTTTCAATCCAACTCCTGTTATTTCAAATGAACCTCCAAGCCTGACTTCTCATAAGAGAATTTAGAGGCAGTTTTAATGCAAGAGGCTGCCTAGTTCTGCAAGTGTTCTGTGCAGTAACAAGTCAAACATTCGGGAGGTTGCAGATCTTAGGAAATACCTGGAATACAAGAACTCATAATGAACTTTAGGTTAAGACACAGACCTGACTATAAAGGTACTCTCATGCAGAAGCTGAGTACTCATCCCAGAATTAACAGATATTTGGGAATATTAAACATTGTCTTTCTGCAGCCTTTATTTTGACGTTTAATCCCTCAAAGCATTTTTGTGCTCTTAACCACTACAGTTAATGCTGCTGTGTAACCTGCAGGTTTGTTTGTTACTTATCTCAAAGGGGTCAAACTCCATCTATAGCTCTATTAAATTTGTGGCTAAAACCTACGAAAACCTTAACAGCTGAAAACAACCTTTAAAGACACAACAGGAGATGCTTGCAGTTCAGTCCTCTTATTTCAGGAGAGAGTTCCATTTTTCGGAGGTTTGATTTGTTTAAAACTCAATTAAAAGTGCACTATTTAGATGAGATGCTACTACCCATTAGGATGGACTAAATACAACCGAGTACTTAGAAACCAATTTGGGAAAAGCAGAGTAAGCAGATCAGCAGTTACATAATACACAGCATCTCCCCCACAATTGCAATCAAAAACCAAGTGACTCAAAATAATGAGCAATGATGGAATATTCACATAAGTACAGCCAGGGCCATTTAATGGACCTGCTCATTATGAGCAGGCAGCAACAGATGAACATAGACTCGAGATGCACAACAGCAACAAACCCACACAATAAACAACAGAATTGTTCAAACTTCATTTTAAACCTATTTGCACTGGACAAAGTACAGAAGTTGAACAAGATGACTCTTTACAGAAAGGGAGGTCAAATTTTATCTGTGTTTAGACTACATGCCTAAAACACAAGACTCATTTTTGTTTAGATCTCAGCCATTCTCACACAAGCTGAGGAAAACCAGATGTCACACTCTGACTAAAAACACACTGTGGAGTCAGACATCAGAACTTTAAAACACTTAAAACTGTACAACAACCAAGGAACTTTCTATTAAGACTTGTACATTTGACATTCAGTTCTAGTTATTATCCTCTGAGCCTCCTCAATATTGGCTCAACATAAATCAGACCATGGCTAACTGAAGACACAGTCACCATTTAGAATCAGCTAGGTTGGAAAAGACGTTTTAGATCATCAAGTCCAACCATTTGGTGGAGAAAAACCACCTGCCATCAAATGAAACAAGGAAACACTCAACATCAACTATTGTATAGTTCCCTCCTAACTAATGGCAAGCCGCTTTGAGATACAGTTTAGGACATCTTTGGTATATGTATTTGCAATTAGGCTGTATTTAAGGCTAGTTCAAGTAAGCTATACATTATATCCAGCTCTTCTTAAGATACTGGTTAGACAGCAAAGTATCAAAAAAAAAGGGAAAAAAGAAGTAAAAAACAGGTAAAATGCTGTTAACACAGCACACAAAATCCACTACTCTCTATGATGCTGCTTAACATACTGCAAAGAACTAGTATCAAAGATCAAATATAAGGAAAACAAATTTCACTCCTTCTAGAGGAGTGATATAAATTCTTTTATTTTTTAGCCTTCTGATTAGTAATCTGTGCTCTGCTCACAATACACATCCAGCAAGTCTAAGTTAACAATTGCAAGGCTGTGTTCTGAGCTGCTAGAAAGTTTCAGACTAACAGCTCTAAGTAAACTTTCTGCTTTTGGAGGTGGGAATAACTTGCTAGAGACAACCCTGAGGTGATGATTATTTTTATCCCTCCCAAGCTAAACAGTAATGTGGAGGTCAAAAAAAAAAAAATGCAAATAGTCCAACAAACCACCTCAATCCTTCAGCAAGATAAAAATTAGCTATCAACAAGCACACAGTAAGGGAAAGCCTTTGCATCCAAAGCCCAACCCCACAAGCTCAGCCTACAGAGGGCACAAATCATAGAATCCCAGACTGGTTTGGGCTGCAAGGGCCCTTAAAGCTCATCCAGTTCCAATCCCTGCCACAGGCAGAGCCACCTTCCACTAGAGCAGCTTGTTCCAAGCCCCATCCAACCTGGCCTTGAACAGTGCAGCTTCTCTGGGCACCCTGAGCCAGCACCTTCACAGGGAAGAACTTCTTCCTCGTGTCTAATCTAAATCTGTCATATGACAGGCAGACATTAAGACACCGAGTACAAAGTTCTCCTGACTTATCATGATAGTGTGAACTTTAAAAAAGAAGAGGCCTGGCATGCACAAGGAGTATGTACTCAACACTTCCGGGAACTGCAGAGGACTTAAGTCTCAGACCTGTAGTCTTAAACTCCTTCAGGGAGCAGCAGCAACTAATAATTCAGCTGTCTACTGAATCCCTGCTTAGATACGAGGAAGATGAATGGAGACAGAAGAAATACTTTCAAGTCCATTACCCTGAAGGAAAGAAGTACAAGTCAACACTTCCACAAGCCACTTACAGTCCTTACAACCGTAAGAAAGAGGACTTCTCAAACTAACAACCACCTTCACAAAGCAAATTTCCTTCTTTTTTTCTTTTTTGCTAGAATTATCCCCATTTATTCAATTTCAGTGTCATTTTTCTTCCCAGGTAATCAACTGACTGTGCACCAACAGCTGCAAGGGTTTCAAATGAAGGGACCTACAAGAAGTTGTGCAACTTCAGAGCCACCAGAACATTACCTGACAGTAATAATTTTAATCTACTGCAAACCAAATAAACCACACAAGTTCATTTTTCTTCCCAGAGTCACATAAACCACAGTTCTGACAGTTTTCTTTAGCTCAGGAAAGCTAGCTCCTGGAGCTGCAATATGGGTGTCTTCACCCAGAGGTGCTCAAAAACCCTTTCAACACGGCCCTTAGCAACATGGTTTAGTGGTGGACTTGGCAGTCCTGGGGTAATGGTTGGACTTGACGATTTTGAAGGTCTTTCCCAACCTAGATGATTCTATTCTATATCTAGAAGGCAGAAAAGTTTCTTGATGTCTGTAAACTACTCAGTAACTCGGACTTCTGTTTTAGTCAAAACAGCTACTCAAGACTAGATGTTAAATCCAACCAAAGCCATTGAATCACATGGAGGGTTTTTAAACCTTAACACAGGATCACAGAAGAGTTACGGTTGGAAAGGACCTTAAGATCATCTAGTTCCAACCCCCTGCCATGGGACGGGACACAGACTTTCCTCCCCTGGATGGCAGGTTGCACTCCTGGTATTTGGTTTGTATCTAGTTCTCATCACTTCAAGTACTTTCAGCTCAATTCTGAACTGAACATTCATGACAGCTGCAAATGTTGTGCCTTCTCCAGCATTTGTAATAACTTTCATTAATTTAAACTGCACATGGGAACGCAAGCAAAATTAGCAGCCACTCTCAGTAAAAAAACAAAAAACAAAAAACCACCAACTCCATTTTACTAGAAAGATGCAACAGTATCCTTGTTTTAAGAACAAGCAGAATAGATTATATCCAAACAACAGAAGGGAAAAATGCCAACTTAATTATACCTGCTGTACAGAAGATGCAAAAGACCTGCAAAGTTGGCTGCTTCATAGGCAACTACCACTCTTCCCAATGTAGTGCCCTCCCATGCTCCCCAGTAAAAAAAAAATACACCGTTTCTTCTGCTTTCTAGACTCAAGCTCTCTGCATTAGCCCCTCCTGAAGACAGTTCCTTCTTCAAACATCAGTGCACTCATTCCCTTCTCCCCCTTCCACACCACCTCTCATCTTAGAATCATAAAATGGCTTGGGTTAGAAAAGACCTTAAAATCACTCAGTTCCAACCCCCTGCCACGGGCAGGGACCCCTTCCACTAGAGCAGCTTGCTCCAAGCCCCTGTGTCCAACCTGGCCTTGAACACTGCCAGGGATGGGGCAGCCACAGCTTCTCTGGGCACCCTGTGCCAGCGCCTCAGCATCCTCACAGGGAAGAGCTTCTTCCTTACATCTAACTTGAACTTCCCCCGTTTCAATTTGAACCCATCATCCCTTGTCCTATTGCTACAGTCCCTAACCAAGAGCTCATCTCCAACATCCTTTGTCTTCACCAAAATGAGCTTTGGATAAATGGGCCAGCAGCACAGAAAAAAAAAAAGGTGCTATGAAAAGTGCCAGAGAGATACAACTCCAGTTTGACTCCAGAGCTTCTGAGAACCTCTGCATGCCACAAAAGGAGGAAAGAAAATCACCTGTATTATTATAGCCTAGCACATTTTCAGAACTGATGTTAAAGCTCTTTTCAAGCATGTTAACTGTTAAACACCACAGATAAAAGTCCTATTATTAATCTCGTGTGCCAAGAAAGTTCCAAAAGAATTAACTACATACATATGACAAGCTGTGCTTCAGCAGCTGATGATGCAAAACCGAACACAGTCACACAATCAACGTGATTCTGTGCAAGTCAAAGCAACGTCAGCTATACAGTAAGTGCTACAAAAGAGTAAGTACCAAGAAAGTGGCCGAACTCCTCATGTTTGAGATCTGAATTAGAAGACAGCGTTTTCCTTTTAAGGCATAACCCATTCCATTCAACTGACACTACAAAGATAGAATTATCTGTTATTTAACCGATTTTACCAAGCTACTCCCTTTGACAAGTGGGAAGCTCTGCATCAGCTATGCTGAAAACTTTTCAGCTTTGCCTCACTTCATATGTAGTACTATGTAAAACCTAAAAGACGAAGAACTCTGTTACAGCTAAGCCAGCCATTTTCAGATGCCAAACTCAAGCTTAGTTCCATTTTAGTACCAGGAGACTGTTGATCATAATTCATGCAGTTAAAATGAGGATTACTTATTGACATAAATTCTGAACAGCTCAAGATAACCCAGTCTTCACATTTTAGGGGGAGGAATGGGCATGAGTGTACTAACAGAACTGCAGTAGCAGTTTAAATGTTTTGCAACTCATAGATGGCACACCATGATAAAGAATGCACTGACCTGAAGTTCTGCACTATCTTAACCCAATATGGCAAAGAGAAGTTGGAAAGAGAAACGTTAACACCTAAGTTAATACCAGTAGGCAGGAGCCAGTAAACCTCACATTAAAGTGCCTGGGAGTACATTTGATTATTTGATGGACTGTATTAAAAATAACCTCCCATACAGTCAGGAAAGCGTTTCCTACTTACAGTTCCAACTAAGTTACAGAGCCATTATGCAAAGAACACCAAAGACAGGTGGGATTTGCCATCCCTGAGGAATTTACACACTGAATGACGTACCATTAGAATGGACATACACTACGAAAATTTAAAATGTTGTCTTGACCAATCTTGTGTTTTACCCAGTCTCCCATTTAAGACATGCTTCTGTGATGAATCCCGTTGATGCTTTTATGCCACTCCACATTCCAATTAAATTAATGTGTTTAATTATACTTCTGAGACAATGCTAATGGCTACAAGTCTGCAATAACAGGCTATGGCCTCATCGGTCACCCCCCACCTGCTGGTCTTTACTTCAGCATAAGAAAAGTCCGTAATTCCTTTTAAATCAAGAGAACTACACCACATAATTAGAGTTTCACTAATGCTACAAAATGCAATTCATCCAAAAGCATCACTTGCTTAAATCAGAATTGATCTTTTAAACAGAATCCTCATGCTGAGACACCAATTTGGCCTTCAGGAGGCAAACAGAGCTCCAGAACACCTCCTGCTGCTTACCTGCTCCCCCTTCTCTGAGTAAGCGCTGAAAAAAAACAAACAAAAACACACACATAAAAGAGAAATGGCTGCAGAGCTCTCTTCTGCGGTCACCACAGGCAAAATGCTACATGAGCAAAAGGAAAAAAACAGAGTGCAACAAACCTCTCCTGAACTGCTGTTACAAGGTTCTGCTCCCACCAGGATGAGCTTTGACACAGTATACATTAGAGAAGCTGAGGTTATTACACAGAAGACACCTCACTGCTCATTCCAGAGGGGCTGGACCAGACAATCGTTGAAGGTCCCTTAACCCAAACCACTCTATGATTCACCTTCTGACTTTCTGCATCTCTAAACTCGCCAATGCGTTGCACTCACGCACCAGTCCCACCCCCACCACGCAGCTGGTATAGTGAGTAGAGCCTGTTCAAGCACAGCACAAAGCCCATCAAACAACACTTATTTACTACACCAGCTCCAAAGAATTCTAGACAAAGCTGTCATTCCTGTTAGCACTAAAAGTCACAGCGGCAGCAGCTCACCACAGCCGAGCAGTGCCTGCCATGCAGGAGACCCAGATTCATGCTCTCCCATCAGTTATCCCACTCAGGGATACAGCACTGGAGAGCCAGAAGCCTTTTGTCACTCCAAGCACTCCCAGACATATCCATGACCTCCGCAGAGAAGTTTACCTTACCCTGGCAGCAGGCTGCCGCAGTGTGGGGCTGTAAAGGGAGAGCCAAGCAATGTTTGCATCATTAATCCAACTTTTCCCATCTTGTTTAAACTTCGGCTCACAAAAACAAGCTCGGTTTGGCAATACACCGCACTTCACGTCTGATAAAGCATCGGCAATACGTGACACTGTACTACAGGCAATACTACGGAAGTTCTGCTATCCAAATTCACAGTAGAAGCAGCTCCTAGCACCCACCCCAGCACACAGCCCAGCACAGGCATCTCCAAGAGGAAAAACAAGGAGGGGGAGGCAGCAGAGGCATGATCTCACCCCAGCACACCGAGCTACCGCAGCCCCGCGCTTGGAGAAGCGGCCACAGGAGAAAGAAACCCGACTTCCCTGCCTTTGTACCGAGCCGCTCGGTGCTGCATCGCGGATCCCCGATGCCTGTGCCGCACACAGCGCGGCTGGGACCCAGCAACCCCGCATCCCGCGGCTGCCCTTCTGCCAGCGGCTACCACCGGAGCAACCCCCCCCTCCGGGCAGGACTGGGGCCAGGGAACCGCGCAGGAGGCGACTCCGACCCCGTACCGCCCCTCGGCCCAGCCGGGCGACCCCAGCCCCGCTCCACCGGCGGGTCACCGGCCGGGGAACAGCCGGGGCTGGCTCGGTTCGGCTCGCTCCCGGCTCCCCGCAGCCCGCCCTAGCCCGAGGAGGGGACAGAGGTTTACCTGGCCGCCGGGAGCCGTCCCTCAGGCACCCGCTCGGTGCTGGAAGCCGCCTGCGCCCCGCGCCGCCGCCGCCCCCCCCCACCCCCCGGCCCGCTGGCTGCGGCGCTGCTCTCCCCGCTCAGGACATGGTCTCTCCCAGCGCGGCGGGCTGCCGCGGCGGCGGGCGCTCCCACTCCGGCGCGGCCGGGGGAGGGGGCCGGGGGGGAGAGGGGGTGAACCTCTCGCCCCGCTCCCCGGGCTCCTCTAATGGCGGCGGCCGGAGCGGCCCAAAGCAAAATAAACCCCCATACGGCCAGCGGCCCGCACGTCAGCCCGGCCTGCCGCCATGCCTCGCGCCCATTGGCGGAGCCCTCGGCCAATGGGTGCGTACCTCTTTGGGAAGAACGGTGATGTCATCGGTGCCGGCGGTTGCCCTCCCGCCTTGGGTGTCCCGCTGAGGTGAGCGGAGCCCGGAGGGGGCCGGGGGCGAGCGGGCGGCTCGCAGCGCGGTGGGACGGGAAAACACGGCGAGGGGAAGCGCTTGTGGAGCTCAGCGTGCATGAAGGGCCCTTGCGATGACACGGACAGGCAGTAGCCGTCGGGTGTACCAGTGATAACTGACCCTTGCAGTGCCCTGGCAGGGAGTACCTGCGTATGGAGGATAAACCGTGATGGAGGGGCTCACAGCCGTGATTCAGAGGGCTGGAGCAGCTCTGCTCTGGAGCCAGGCTGAGAGAGCTGGGCTGGGGCAGCCTGGAGAAGAGAAGGCTCCTGAAGGGGAGACCTGAGAGCAGCTCCAGTGCCTGAAGGGGCTGCAGGAAACCTGGAGAGGGGCTTGGGACAAGGGCCTGTAGGGACAGGCCAAGGGGAATGGCTTGAACCTGCCAGAGGGGAGACTGAGATGAGCTCTTAGGCAGAAGCTCTTCCCTGTGAGGGTGCTGAGGCGCTGGCACAGGGTGCCCAGAGAAGCTGTAGCTGCCCCATCCCTGGCAGTGTTCAAGGCCAGGTTGGACACAAGGGCTTGGAGCAAGCTGCTCTGGTGGAAGGTGTCCCTGCCCGTGGCAGGGGTTGGAGCTGGATGAGCTTTAAGGTCCCTTCCAGCACAAACCAGGCTGGGATTTTACAAGTCTGTGATCCCTTAGAAATTGACTTGTACTGACTATGCAATATTTTTGTTTTGCTTTCTACTCAAGAACTGCAAGTCTGCATCTTATTGTAGGCTCACAGACAGAATTCCCACCTCCCTGCTTTTCCCTCCTGTGCCTTACATCATTTGATACCTGCCTTTTTGTTTTCCCACTGCACTACCTACTTTTCATTTCAGGCCTTCTCAGACGCTCCAGCACTTTTTCTTCCTGTAGTTTCATCTCCTGTTCCCACCCGAGGTTATAGAGGGGATTCTGTTAGTTAATGCCTCGAGCTAGGTGCTGTGTTGGGAAACTCATCCTGCTCTGGCCAGGTGGATCCATCCGTTCTGCCTCGAGCAGATAAACAAAAAGCACCCAAGATGTTCAAGCAGAGTGGTGATGCCTTTGGTAGAGAAACTGCCTTTGTACAGCAGACAAACAACCAGAACCAGAGTCAGGACATGCAAAATGCAATTACTTATGGAGGCTGATAGAGAAATTTGTCTCAATTTGCAATTAAATTAGATCCCTCTAAACATGAAAAACTGTTGGGGGGGAGGGGGGAGGGCAAATATGATTTGTCTCTCCCAGATGAGTTATTTACTAAATTGTCTTTTGGGAAGCGTAATTATGGATGTTTAGCTATAGGAAAGATGGGGAAAAGTGTATTTTCTTTCACCCACCCACATATAAGATCCAGATGAACGTGGATAAGTCATGCAAAAGAAATATTAGTTCTCTTAAAGAGAGCTAAGGAGAACTCTCTGTGGTTAGAAATAATTCAGCAAATGGATCCCTTGTTCTTGGCGTCTAGGAAAGGTGATGGAAGAGCTGTCATGTAAGTGAGCTGGTACGGGGGTGAATCCTAAATGCTGCCTCGACTGTACAGCAATGGAAATGTCCAGAAATAATTGTTATAGATTAGACTGCAGAAAAGGATATGAAAATACATGGAATATGTAATTTAGGGGAAAATATCACTTATCCTTCCAGAATATTACCTAAACCTGTTGAAAAAACATTTGGAAATCATGGAAACATTTTAAACCCAACATACAGCACTGCAGCACATTAGGAGCATGTTCACATAGGAGTATGTTCACAACAGAAAAGAGCTTAAATGAACCAAACTTGCATCATGCATAAGAGATTGCCCAGAGAAGCTGTGGCTGCTCCATCCCTGGCAGTGTTCAAGGCCAGGTTGGACACAGGGGCTTGGAGCAAGCTGCTCTAGTGGAAGGTGTCCCTGCCCATGGCAGGGGGTTAGAACTGGATGAACTTCAAGGTTCTTTCCAGCCCAAACCATTCCAGGATTCTATGATTCAATGATCATTTCAAAATGGAGTTAGAACACTGTTACCAGAGCTGTTAGCTTCCAAAGCGGATCCTGGCTGCATCTCCAAATTACGGGACATTTTGACCTTGGTGACGCTATTCCTAAGGCCATAACTATGGTTTTATCTGCAAAAACTGCCATTTGTTCTAGACCTAAATAATAAAATACAACAGCAATGACCTTTCAGTGCTTTAGAACATTGATATTTACACATATAATTTGTGCACTAATAGCTGTCAGACTTCTAATTTGGAGAGAAATCAAAATCTACATGACTTGATAACCCAGTTCTCAATAGATTTACTATTTGATAATCTTTTTCTTCTTTAAATGTCAGAAAGCTAATTCTATTTCTTTTGGCAAGCACTAATTTCCTACATTCCATCCCAAATTTCAAATTGATTCCACCAATTTAAGGACAAATTTCAAGTCCCTATGAGAAATTTGGAACAGTCATATTCATTTGACAGCTTAATACGTTATTTTGGGAGCTCTGATGCGCGGAGCTGAATTTGCTCATGCCTTGGAGATTGTGTGCCTTCACACAGAGGGTGTGCAACTGCCCTCTGTAACTCAGAATAAACCCATGGCACAACCATGCGCCTTCGAGCACATCTATAAATACCATTTGCACACATATGTCTTCCAGCTTTCTTTTCCCCCCACTTCTCGAACATCATAAATCCTTGTTCTGCTAACACTGCTTTCTTCCCACCTTCCTCAGCCATCCCAGCTCTCCCTGATCAATTTGATTTCCTTCCAGATCCTCTAGAACAAGAAACAGCCTGCTCAGGGAAGAATTAATTGGAAATCTCCTTGTCAGAACTCACAGATACGATGAAATCCAGGAGGCGCGCATAAGCCACAGAGTTTTTGCAGCATCATAGAATCACAATCCCAGACTGGTTGGGGTTGGAAGGGACCTTAAAGCTCATCCAGCTCCAACCCCTGCCACGGGCAGGGACACCTTCCACTAGAGCAGCTTGCTCCAAGCCCTTGTGTCCAACCTGGCCTTGAACACTGCCAGGGATGGGGCAGCCACAGCTTCTCTGGGCACCCTGTGCCAGCGCCTCAGCACCCTCACAGGGAAGAACCTCTGCCTAAGAGCTCATTTCAGAGAGCAGCAGAGGGGCAGAATCCCCTCCCTCTACTGCTGCTCACACTCTGGGGCAGCACAGCACACAGTGGGGTTCTGGGCTCAAGTGCACACTGAAGCTGTGTCATGGGGAGCGTCTCCTCACTCAACACCCCCAAGTCCTTCTCCTCAGGGCTGCTCCATCCAGTTTCCCTCAGCCTGTGCTTGTGCTTGGAAAAATCATCTGGTTCCTGCTCCCTGTCATCCCAGAGGCGCACCACCAGCACCTGTGCAGCAGCCAGGATGGAGCACAGGATGCCTGAAGCAGGACCCCTTTGTGCTTCCAAGGTGTGTGAGCCCTGCTGTCAGCCAGCAAGGCAGATGTCTGGGAAGTTCCCTTCCTTTGCTGCAAAGAATTTACAATTCAAGGTCTTTTTCAGAACAATCCACAATTGCAAATTGCCAGTTTCTCCTATTAAACATGAGCACTTTGCATCACACTCACGAGATGCCCTGTTTCTTCTGCCCTGATGCTCACCGTTAGCAAAAGGTTTCTTCCCTCCACCCTCCCTGACGTTTCTGTTCTGATTCACCCTGCTTACAACCAAGAGAATGGTACCAAAAGCTATAATTAGAAAGAAAGAGTCAAAACATTTCACAGTAGCAGATTCCTGGGTGCTGTGTACAATACCTGGGGGACTTGTTGAAGCAAAATTGTGCTTCAGGTAAGCAAAAAGGCAAAACCCAAAATATTTTACGCTGGCATGGAGTGTTCCTGTGCTGCAGCAGGACTGCCTCAGCTCAGGGAGCAGAGATTACATCTGGTTAGTTAGTGATGTGTAAGTGCAGATCTTACCCTTATGTAATTCTCTTTACCCTGGTAACTACTCGCTCTCAGGCAGAGTGCTGGTTCCCATTAGGCAATTCCTCCCTGGCTTATCCAGGAGCAGAGCTGTATGTGCTCACCAGATGGTTATTCCTCACTAGCTGAACTCTGAATATGCAGAACTCCCTCCTTGCACCAGCATCTCAAATCCTGCTCTTGCCTTTGCTTTATTCAGTGTTTTCAGGCTTTTCATGATGAAGGAAGATTTGCAACTGAACTGATAAAGGGTATGGGATAAAAATGCACAGAATTCCAATGGCAGCACAGCTTTTGAAGCTATTGAGAACAGGATATTTTAAATGGTTGACTGATTTGTTACCATTTTTCCATCCTCTCTCTGAGTCAGCCTCAGCTTCACACCCAGTAAATCTCACACTTGTGGCTTTTTTTCCCCATCTTACTTTGAAACATCAAAATGTTCAACTACAGCTTGATCACTGTTCCCCCTGTCCAGATGAGAATGAAGGCAGAGAATGCATAATGGCCCCAACAAATCTGTTCTTCCCTGCTGGGTGTTGCTACAAGCTGCCACACTGAGACCTGTAATTTAGGAAGAACTTCTGCCTAAGAGCTCATCTCAGTCTCCCCTCTGGCAGGTTAAAGCCATTCCCCTTGGCCTGTCCCTACAGGCCCTTGTCCCAAGCCCCTCTCCAGCTTTCTTGTAGTCCCTTCAGGCACTGGAGCTGCTCTAAGGTCTCCCATTAAGGAGCCTTCTCTTCTCCAGGCTGAACAAAATACGCTATGGATTTTTTGCTGGTGAGGTGCTGGCAGAAACCTTGTACTGACCAAATCAGTGTTCGAACCTTAAGTCATTTCGCTCCTGTGTAAGGATGTTTGAACAAAGCAAGCTGCTTCTGTGTTACAGGGAAAAGGGAGCTCAGAAATCTGCTTAAATCTTCAGTGAGACTCACAAGGCAAAAGAGGTCCACCTGCCTTCCCCAGGTGCAGCTGCTTCTCTAAGGTTGCTCCAAGACAAAGGCAGGCTGGATTATTAATAGGTAGGAAAGGTAGGGAGTAAACAAATACAGCTAGGAAAAACTCAGCAGAAATATGACAAAAGCATGTACTGAGTTATCACCTCAGTCATTTGAAATGTATTTCAATAGCAAAAGAAGTTTGTTAAAAGTGGGGAGCACTTCACTGAAAGCTTCAACATGCACCATGTATTTCATGCTTTATGGTTCCACAGCAAGCAGAGGAAAGGGGTGAAGGATTAAATCCATCAGGATGGGGCTTTCCAGCTGAAGGGATGAGCCATATGGTTGGGAATCTTGGAATCTTCCCTCAGTTGGGCAGACGCTGAGGAGGCGAAGGAGTCTGTGCTGGGTGGCCAACAGAAAAGCAACAGACATGGAATAAAATGGGAAACTGGGAGGGGATGGCGTGGCTGCGGTCCAGGGTGGTTCTGGAAACTCGGGGAGGCTGCAGGAGCTGCCCATCCCAGATGGCGAGCACAGCGTGGCTGCTGCCGCTCTGAGCATGCTTCAGCAGGTTTGTCACAGCGAAAGAATGCGGGGCGAGGAAGAAGAGAAGAAGAAGAGGGAGAGAATTAAGGCAAATGTGAAGCAGAGTATTAAAAACAAAGGGGAAAGGAAAATGGGAAAACGCAAAGAGCTCTGAATGGGCTCTTAAAGAAGGTCATGAGGGAGGACAGTGACAACAATGCAGCTATAAAAGGAACCAGCAACCTGAGATCCTTTAGGGGCATCTAAGACATTTGTGAGGACTTGAGACAAAAGCCCATGAGAAAAATGGGCTAAAATCCATAAACTCATTGCTGTATGAAATGTCAGGCCTAGAGAGGCTGGATTCCTCCGAGCAACGGCCAGCATCTCTTGCCCTCAGCAATGAGAGATTTGAATACTACCAAACACCAGAACCCCTACAAAATCAGGTTAGATCTTAGGCAGAAGCTCTTCCCTGTGAGGGTGCTGAGGCGCTGGCACAGGGTGCCCAGAGAAGCTGTGGCTGCCCCGTCCCTGGCAGTGTTCAAGGCCAGGTTGGACACAGGGGCTTGGAGCAAGCTGCTCTAGTGGAAGGTGTCCCTGCCCGTGGCAGGGGTTGGAACTGGATGGGCTTTAAGGTCCCTTCCAACCCAAACCAGTCTGGGATTCTGTGATGCTGTGAAAATGCTCCTGCCTGCAGAAGAGGGAGTGTTGACAAGACTGGGGGGTGAGCGCAACACTGACTCCTCCAGCACTGCTCACTGAGGCTAAATAAAACCACCACATTACACAACCTCTGGCTTGATACCTAGGTTAGGTAGCTCCCTCCTCCTGCGGTTGGCTTTTATGAGCCCCACTGATGACATTTCCAAACATCAGAGATACTGAACTCAGTGGCCATAGGTTTGGCTGTGAAGCTGAGAAGCAATAACTCGTGAATTTTTCTGCTTTACGTGAGCAGTATCATCAGGTGGGATTAATATATCCCAAATATGAGCCACAGTTAGTGGTTGGAGAGAGTGAAAAGGGCATTTATTGTAAGGAAGGCTCTCCAGGAGTGTCCAAGGCAACAGGGATGTTCTGTGTTGGGTTTACAGAACACAGCACATCATGCACAGCATAATCAGTGCCAGCTAATCAGATTATTTGATGAGCCTGAGGGAGCAAAATCTATCTTCCAGTTGACGTAATCCACCAACAGACTGCTTAAGGCTTCTGGCTCTGTTCATTCTGTGTTTCAGAAGCCATCCCCTTACTGTTCATTGAGATTTACCCTTTTCATGAGTAAATCTAGGGTTAAGCACATACTGAAGCCCAGGAAATAGACCAGGTAAGAGTGAGGCCCCGTGGGAGTGCAGCTAATGGAGCAGTGCCAGTTGCCACACTACCGGTTCAGCAGGATACTGAAACACCAGGGTAGTGTAATGCTCTTAGTGCACACCTTGTGAGGTTGGTAACTGAGGAAGCTCAGGGATACACGAGTCTGGAATTAGAATATGGAAAGGATGGTTTTCTGGGAAGTCCCGAATTTCAGAAGGGAATAGATTATGATATGAATTCCCACCTAATCTGGGCCATAAATTCTTATTACTTTAATACCATTGCCTTACTTTAGAGAGACGTCCTGCAGAAAATCTATACCTTCTCCCAGCATTTCCCATCACAAATAGGCAGCTTCGACAACTGGATGAAAAGCAGCTTTCAATCTTACTCCTACTTTTAATCTTACAGAAAGCCATTTGGCAGGAGACCTTATTTACAGATGGAACAAGGGGCAAACAGAGAAAGAGAAAAATAAATCATTCCCAGAGCAGATTATTTTCCTGGAAGGAAAGTTCTTGGCTTTTAGTCCTAATTTGAAGAGAATTACACATCGAGCAACTATGGTTTCCTTGCATCAGGCATCACAGAAGCTGCTGTGCTTCCGTTTCTTGTATCTTATGCTAAAATGATGGGTAGAAACAGAACAAAGTCATTGCACTGGAGCATTGTGTAGGATCACTGTCTCCCTCCCATTGCACAAGCCAGTGCTGGAGCAAAGCTAAGGCATTTATGGAGCAGCAGGAGGTCATTAGCTTGTTGTCAGTACTCTTTCCCATTGATAGCTCTTACATGGCTATCTAGTAGGTGAGCAGCGTTATAAATAGTCATGTTGCAGCACACATTTCTGCTTTCATACAGAAAAGATGTTTGTGGTCTCCTAAATAAACCTGGGAAACAGAGAATTTGTGGTTCAGGAACGTGTTGCTTCAGTATTCCAACCCCATGTCTCAACTGCATGGGAGTTACCCTTTTTGTGAGCAAGTCTAGGGCCATGCCTGAGCTCTGAACAGTTGAAATTCACAGGGGTTTAACACAAAGGGGCAATTTAGAGGATGTATTGGGATTGTGTATAGCTGGAATTGCTTCACTATCCCAGCAAGTCAGATCTTCCGTAGAGGTCAGAGTAAGGACTGAGTATTAGAGAATTCCAAAGTATGTTTAACTGAGGAGTAAACCCCTGTCTCAAGGATTGATGTCATAAGCCAGCCAGAGCCCTGTATAATCATTTGTCTGTACGTCTCATTATTGGCCAAGCAAAGCAGAAGCAGGGAGGGGGACCCACTGGCTTAATGGGTGCCCAATGCAATTTAGGCTAATCAATAAAAGCAATTTTACAGAATTATGCAAAATGTTGAGCTCCTGCTGAAACAATTGGGAACTGGTGGAGCTGCGGGCTCTGGGGAGGGAAGGTCACATTCCTCTGCTGAGACTGAACCTTTGCAGACATAGAATCATAGAATCATAGGATAGTTACGGTCAGAAAGGACATAAGATCATCCAGTTCCAAACCCCCCTGCCATGGGCAGGGACACCTCACACTAAACCATGGCACCCAAGGCTCTGTCCAACCTGGCCTTGAACACTGCCAGGGATGGAGCATTCACAACCTCCCTGGGCAACCCATTCCAGTGCCTCACCACCCTCACAGGAAAGAATTTCCTCCTTATATCCAATCTAAACTTCCCCTGTTTCAGTTTGAACCCATTACCCCTTGTCCTATCACTACAGTCCCTAATGAAGAGTCCCTCCCCAGCATCCCTATAGGCCCCCTTCAGATACTGGAAGGCTGCTCTGAGGTCTCCACGCAGCTTCTCTTCTCCAGGCTGAACAGCCCCAGTGTTCTCAGCTGTCTCCATACAGGAGGTGCTCCAGTCCCCTGATCACCCTCGTGGCCTCCTCTGGAGTCGCTCCAACAGCTCCATGTCCTTCTTATGTTGAGGACACCAGAACTGCATGCAGTGCTGCAAGCGGGTCTCATGGCAACATGTGAATCCTTGACCAGGGGGATTCACATGCTGCTCTCCCTGGATATTGCGCTGCTCTTCTTGTGATGCCAGAGGTTTCATGGAGCCTGGTTTCCCCAAGACTTCCCACCACTTCTCTCTGTCAAGTCAGTTTTTCCCAGTGAGAACAATCAGCAACTGGAATCATCTCCCCAGGGAAGTGGTGGATTCCACAGCACTGGACACTTGATATTTGGCTGGACAGGCTGCTGGGACATCTAGTCTAGGTCATGCTTGGACCAGATGATCCTTGAGGTCCCTTCCACCCTGGGATTCTGCGGTTCTGTGATTTAGCTGCTACCATCAAAGGGCCTGGGCAAACACCCAACACCCAGTGAGGAATTTCAGATCTGGGCCTTTGACCACAAGCCATATTTGATCAGTGTAGAAACATCCCATTACGCTGAGTCTATTAGCAGTATTTACTACACAAGCAAGGTAGAAAGAATCCAGGCTACACATGTCAGAAGCAGAAGGTGGCTGCTCACAGGAAGGGGGCTGATTACTTGCATCAGATTAAGAAGCTTATTTCTCAAATGGAGCAAAACTCTGGATTAGTGCTTTCCTATCACTCCTTAGAAGCAAGAGAAGCTCTGCCATTTCATTTTAGTGCTGTTTCTCTTATGTTGCCATCCTTGCTTTCAATTTGCCACTCTTATTCCAAGTATACTCTTTGCCCCCATAGCTCAGCCTTGAGGAGGCTCCACGTTGTTCTCAGGCACCCAATGAAGAGGTCAAGTGGAGCTGCTCTTCCCTCCAAGCACACATCTCCGAAGCTGATCCGCATGCATTTCTTGGCTGTGTTCCTCACATCAGAGAATATTCCAAATAAGGTCTCAGTGGTGTATGGCTCCGAATGAAAATAGCTTCATCTGATTGCAGTTTGATAACCCCCCGAGAAAAGTCCCTTGGCCTTTGACTTCCCTTTAATGCTGGTGACGGCCTCTGCATATGCTCCTGTTAGATTGTCTCAGTTCAGCACTGTTAAATCACAGCTCTGTCAGCTCTCAGGGTTTTAATGTTGTTCTTGGAATATTTCCTTTCTGCAGTGGACCTCCTGCCTCTGGAGTCAAGTATAAAGATAGGCTGAGAAAGTTGGGGCTGTTCAGCCTGGAGAAGAGAAGGCTGCGTGGAGACCTCATAGCAGCCTTCCAGTATCTGAAGGGGGCCTATAGGGATGCTGGGGAGGGACTCTTCATTAGGGACTGTAGTGACAGGACAAGGGGTAACGGGTTCAAACTTAAACAGGGGAAGTTTAGATTGGATCTAAGGAGGAAGTTCTTTACTGTGAGGGTGGTGAGGCACTGGAATGGGTTGCCCAGGGAGGTTGTGAATGCTCCATCCCTGGCAGTGTTCAAGGCCAGGTTGGACGAAGCCTTGCGTGACATGGTTTAGTGTGAGGTGTCCCTGCCCATGGCAGGGGGTTGGAACTGGATGATCTTAAGGTCCTTTCCAGCCCTAACTATTCTACGATTCTATGATTCACTGAGATTCTGAGGTTTTACTTTCCAAGCAGATTATCATCCTCGAGGCAGAGAAGAAGAGCATAAAACATAGACTAACTAGAACCTCAGTGCAATGAGGCTTCCGAAACTAGATGTTAAGGCCAAAAAAACCCCATAAATATTGGTTCCTAAACCTCATTATTTAAAATATGTATTTCAGGTATGCTCAAGAATGATAAATTGGGATTTGTTTTCCCCCAGTGTTTTTGACTCCCAGTTCCACAATGCTGAAGACATTTCTTTTAATGCCAGTGCTGGACTAATACCCCAGCTTAGTGCACAGGAATGAGTAGCTTTGCTCTCAGCAGGAGGTCAGGCTGAGGTCCTTACATCTACTAGTAATTATAGTCTTCCTAACACACGCCAGGAGAAATAAGGGATGGAGCAGCTGTGTTCTGGGTTACATTTTGGGTAGATACGCTCTGTTTAGCGGATGCAATCATGGACTGACTTGGGAGGGAGGGACCTCCACAGGTTTTCTGCCTCACCCCCTCCTATAACAGGGACAACTTTAAAGTCAGATCCAACTTGAAAGTCAGATAATGTTGCTCAAGGCATTGTGCAGTTCAGTCTGAGTCCTTCCAAGGATGAAGAGTCCCTCCAGGGCTTCTCTAAGCCCCATTCCAGCATCTGACTGACACTGAAATCTAATCTTGCTCTAATACGTAGTCTTAGGTTTGCACTAGTTGTATCTAAACCATGTACACTCGGCCTCTTCTTAGTGTTGTAAAGCCTATATGGAGTTTAATTCAATGGTTTTCTTTGAGAGAGAATGCGACTAGAGTTTGTGAAGCCCCACGTTTGCTGAGGCTGCATGAAATGAGGGAGATTCTAAATTAGAAACACAAACCATTAACCTAGAACAGCAAGAAAAGCATTGGCTCCTTTTTCCTCCAGCCAAATACTGGAGGGCCCATCCCAAAAATCATTGACATTTATCAGACATGTTGATAAGCAGAACTGATTAAAGGCCGTTATTGCTTTTCTGCTTGAATTTTCAAATTCAGTTTGAATTTCAAATTTGAATTCAAAATATTTCATTCTACAAAAGGAAAAATACTGAAAACTTACCCCAAAAGGAGAACAGCGTTATTTAAATCAAAAACTTATCAAGGAATGTGGGGCTTTTGTAGCTTCTCAGAAGCTCTGGAACTTGCTTCCCAAACCTTTGTGTGATCTCCTAAGGTCTCCATTGTCCAAGCCAATGTCTGGCTCAGAGACAGACTCTGAAGTGATGGAGATGCCTCATCACAGAATAGTTTGGGTTAGAAGGAACCTTCAAACTCATCCAGTTCCAGCCCCCTGCAGTGAGCAGGGACATCTTCCACTAGAGGAGGTTGCTCAGAACCACATCCAGCCTGGCCTTGGGTGTCTGCAGGAGCAGTGCAACCTGTGTTTTACCTCCTGGTCCATGGGCAGACTGGCAGCACTTGTTAGCGCAGCCCAAAAATGTGCCGGAGCTCATTAGCTTGTGCAAAGCATTTACCACAACATCTGCATTTTGGGAAGCTGTCGAACGAGCAGTATTGCCCACGGAGAAGGAAGTCTTTTGCTTATCATCTAGCAGCCATCTCTCTCCGACAGCCACCTACCTCCGAGCTGTGCCGTCTTCTAAAGGCAAGGAGAAAGCCGCATATGCTGCTCGCCGCGCTTGCAAACATCGCAGTGCATTTCACTGCATCTAAACTAGGCTGAACAAGTTACATCCCAGGCACGCTGACCCCCCAGGGGAATACAAACAGTCGAGTGCAGACTGCAGCCACATTATGAAGACCTAATTTAGTCCTGATGTTTTGAGATACCCAGGCAAGCTGCCTTGTACAAGGTCACCTCCAACAGAGACAAGAAATTGTTTGTTATAAGCGTGAAGACCTTGAGTTGTGCAGAATGCTCTTGCCTTTCATCATCTGCATGCTGTTTTCCTTTCCATCTTACTTACATTACATGGTGGGTAAGAAGAAGCTGTAATTTATGCAGCACTCCACAGAGCTATCTCAGGGGTTACATGTAATACATCCACCTTCATTTTGCATGCTCATCTAAATAAATGGTCTCAAAAAACACTGTCTAGATTTGAAATGGAAAAGACAATGGTGGCTCCCTAGTGTGGATGGAAACCTGGACAAATTGAAGCATTCATACAATCATAGAATGGTTTGGGTTGGAAAGGGCCTTAAGATCATCCGGGTCCAACCCCCTGCCATGGATGCCTCACACTAGACCATGTCACCACAAAAAGGATGACTAAGAGGAGGTGAAGGCAAAACAAATGGGACAAAATGTTAAAGAAAGGTGTTTTTACATTTAGGCACATTCTTTCCCTCTCCTTATATAGAATGTATCTAAAAGGTCAGTCCTGATCCTCTGTTATCCTGTGTGATCCTGTCCTGAAGAGTTAGTACTAATGTCGTACGCAGGGTAGTGATTGTGACCTGCCACTCACTAATTACCCTCCCTCGTGATACCCATTGCCTTGAGTGCTCTGTTTTACTCCATCACCATGACAACACTTCCCACGCCAGAGGAGATATTTAGCTCCTATCTTCCTGTGGAGTAGCAATCTCCTATTGCTCATAACTGAAGCCTTCCTCATGGAGCAGCTGCAGGATCTGCTGGAATTGGGGAGTATTTATTCTGCAGGGGGTGGTTTTAGGTCTTGATCAAATGAGTTTGAGGGAAAGGCACCTACAGCATCTTCAAGAGCAGCTGCTCTTTACAAATCAGCCCCAGGAAATATCTTGCCTGTTTATACTATGAATTGGCAGAACATAGGCTTCTGTGTCCTCAAATATTCCATCATCTCCCATTAAACAAATAGGGACTGAAGCTCCGTCCCTAGCTACAGATGACAAATGTAAGCAGGAGGAAAGTAAACAGCCAGGTTAGCTTTCACCTCAGCGTGCTTGCTGAGATCTGCATCACATTCTCTGGTTCCAGTTCATCTGTAGTTTCTCAACAATATCCTTAGGAAAGCAAGTGAGTATAGAGTGGGGTTTTTTCCCTTCTCCTGGGCATCAGTTTCTCCTCAGGGCTCACATCCTTCTTGGATAAACTGATACACACTAAATGGATAAAGATAACCATACAAAAGGCATTCTTTTCTAACCTTTGCCTGGCCAGGCACCAAGGTAAGCTGTGTGATGTTAGATATAAGGATGAAGTTCTTTACTGTAAGGGTGGTGAGGCACTGGAATGGGTTGCCCAGGGAAGTTGTGAATGTTCCATCCCTGGCAGTGTTCAAGGCCAGGTTGGACAGAGCCTTGGGTGCCATGGTTTAGTGTGAGGTGTCCCTGCCTATGGCAGGGGGTTTGGAACTGGATGATCTTAAGGTTGTTTCCAACACAAACCAGTCTGGGAGTCTATGATTCTATGTTTAATCTTACATTTGCACAGGGTAGCATGGAAAAGATGCGTACAGTGGGACTATGAGGGGCTCAGTCATGCACTCCTCAGGCTGTTATTCGATGTTGGTTACATGGAGATCTTCCCCTTTGGTTAAGAAAATAAATTTAAAACCTTGGAAATACAGAGATGTTTTGTTTTATTTTATAATCATAGAATAGAATCCCAGCCTGGTTTGTGTTAGAAGGGACCTTAAAGCTCATCCAGTTCCAACCCCCTGCCATGGGCAGGGACACCTTCCACTAGAGCAGCTTGCTCCAAGCCCCTGTGTCCACCCTGGCCTTGAACACTGCCAGGGATGTGCTTTGGGACAGGGATGAATTTGGCACAGTGACATGGATGGTTATGGATTTAGGGTCCAGAGGCTTTTATTCCTATAGGATTTCTACTGGCAGCAAGGGTGCCTCAGCCCTGCCCTCATCCACTCCCGCTAGCCGCAGGCAGGGCACTAAGGATGGGGCCTGTGATCCCGTGGTAATAAACAGTAATAACAGACTGGAAGCTGTCACAAGAGGATATGACCAAGCCTTGGCTGGGTTATGGACAATTCAGCCCCATGTGATGACTGTCAGCTGAGGTGAGCTCAGAGGGAAGGGAAGGGAATCTGCCCACAACACATGGCTTGTGGCCCACTCACAAATACAATTTACCCCTCCACAGGGATGTTCTGGCTTCTCCCTCCAGCATCCCTCCGCCACTGTGCTCACCATGCACAGGAGTTCACGTGAGCCAGGATGATGCTTGCAGGAGCAACCTGGGCTGCACCCCCAGAGCGTGAGCAGCAGCTCAGGGAGGGGATCCTGCCCCTCTGCTGCTCTCTGGGGACACCCCCTGCAGTCCTGATCCAGCTCTGGGGCAGCAGCACAAGAGGACGTGGAGCTGTTGGAGCGAGTCCAGAGGAGGCCATGGAGATGCTGCGAGGGCTGGAGCAGCTCTGCTCTGGAGCCAGGCTGAGAGAGCTGGGCTGGGGCAGCCTGGAGAAGAGAAGGCTCCTGAAGGGGAGACCTGAGAGCAGCTCCAGGGCCTGAAGGGGCTGCAGGAAACCTGCAGAGGGGCTTGGGACAAGGGATGTAGGGACAGGCCAAGGGGAATGGCTTTAACCTGCCAGAGGGGAGACTGAGATGAGCTCTTAGGCAGAAGCTCTTCCCTGTGAGGGTGCTGAGGCGCTGGCACAGGGTGCCCAGAGAAGCTGTGGCTGCCCCATCCCTGGCAGTGTTCAAGGGCAGGTTGGACACAGGGGCTTGGAGTGACACAAACCATTCCAGGATTCTATGAACCTCAGCTTTGTCCTGTCTCAGACCAGGTGGTGAAAACGGGATTAACTTTGTCCTAAATGTGATGTAAATTCTATGTTCTCACTATGCCACACCTTGGGGAAATGGGAGGGAATTTTAATCCCTCTGAGATTTCCCACCGTCAGGAATTCCCCATGCCAGCACACGGGGTACAGCACCCTTTGTACAAGCGATGGAGCTTCTACAAGACTTTGCATCCTGGGGAGACAGAGCTGTTGTAGGAGCCTGCCCCAGGAGCAGGCTGAGCTCTTTCCCTGAGTAGCAGGGCAAGCAGCTTCCCCAGTTTAGTTTGGGAAGTCACGCTAATTACAGAGCTATTGCCTTCTGCATTCAAGCAGGCAGCGTTCATCCCAGGGCTGTTCAGCTCCCACTGTTTACACTTTTTCCTCAGGAATAATCACAGAATCACAGAACAGTTTGGGTCGGAAAGGACCTTAAGATCATCCAGTTCCAACCCCCTACCATGGGCAGGGACACCTCACACTAAACCATCTCACCCAAGGCTCTGTCCAACCTGGCCTTGAACACCACCAGGGATGGAGCATTCACAACCTCCCTGGGCAACCCATTCCAGTGCCTCACCACCCTCACAGGAAAGAACTTCTTCCTTATATCCAATCTGAACTTCCCCTGTTTAAGTTTGAACCCATTACCCCTTGTCCTGTCACTACAGTCCCTAATGAAGAGTCCCTCCCCAGCATCCCTATAGGCTCCCTTCAGATACTGGAAGGCTGCTCTGAGGTCTCCACATAGCCTTCTCTTCTCCAGGCTGAACAGCCCCAACTTTCTCAGCCTGTCTTCATACAGGAGGTGCTCCAGTCCCCTGAGCATCCTCATGGCCTCCTCTGGACTTGTTCCAACAGTTCCATGTCCTTTTTATGCTGAGGACACCAGAACTGCACACAATGCTCCAGGTGAAGTCTCACAAGAGCAGAGTAGAGGGGCAGGATCACCTCCTTCGCCCTGCTGGTCACGCTCCTTTTGATGCAGCCCAGGATACGGTTGCTTTCTGGGCTGCAAGCGCACACTGAAGCCGGCTCATGTTCATTTTCTCATCGACCAGCACCCCCAATGGAGAATTCATGGAGCAAGCTCATAGCCACACTGCTCTTCTGCGGTGACACTGGGCAACGGCAAACGCTGCGTGGTCACTGTATGTTCATATTTTCTGGCCTGCTTTCCGAGGAGCCAGGCCAGGAACCGGATCTGTGCTCCTGCTTCCTGCTGTGACAAAGAAAGTGCCCCAGGAGGGCACAAGGCAAGTGAGTCACTCCTGTGATCATTCATTAATCAGTGCCCTGCTGCTCCTGCAGGCAGCACACACATGGCCAAACCGACATCAGCAACTAGAAGATTCCATTCAGAAAGGAACTTGGGAAGGAATCCAGCGCCAGACCTGCTGCAGCCCCAGACAGCGACCAGCCTGCTTCATTCTCAGGATGCTCTTCATCCTTGGCTCCATTAGGCTTCTCCCTGTTAGAGGGGTATAATAGGGGTCTAATAGGGATCTCCTCAGCTTAGAAGATGCTCAGAAATACCTCTCCCTGATGAGACAAACACTTCTGTCTCCAACCTGGGTGAGTGAAGCTTTAGGGTCTGGCTAAACCGCAGCCAGGACCATTGCTTCCCAGTGGGTTCGAACACCAGAACCGAGACAAAGAGTCGTCATGGCAGGTTTAGATGGAGCTGAGGAACAATTCCTTCCCTAAAGGGTGCTCAGGCATTGGAACAGGCTGCCCAGGGCAGGGCTGGAGTCACCGTCCCTGCAAGTGCTCACACACCGTGGAGAAGAGGCCTCAGTGCCATGGGTCAGTGGTGGCCTTGGCAGGGCTGGGGTAAAGCTTGGACCTGATGATGTTAAAGGTCTTTTCCAACCTGGTTGATTCTGTGATTCAGTGATCTCCAGGTTTCTGAGGAGTCTACTTCCACATCTGTGCCAGCAGGGAATGGGGTGAACCAGGAGGATGGAATCGCTGCCATCAAGGTCAGGAGCCTTCCAGTTTGCTGAGACCATCCTGACCGGGGCAGAGGGGAGCCCCGCTCTATCTCATGTCCCCGTGCTCAGAGAGCTGTGTATCTTAACAACCGTCCCAGACACAGACAGGACACTGTTAAGAAGGCCACTGGTCAAAGCTGAATCTTATCTGGACTTGTGCACTCCCTTATCTCTGAGTGCTCCTTGCCTTGGGCAGCAAAAGCAGTCACTGCCAGAATGGACGTCCCTGGTGTCCCCTCTGACCCACCCCAGGGGAAAAGGCAATAATACTGCAAGGAAAGGGATCTTCCAGCCCTCACTTGCTCAGAGAAAGCCAGCCTGGGCTCAGCAGGTCCTGGAAGAGAGAAGGCAGGGACTAGGGCTGGCAGGAGACAGCAGAAGCAGATGATGCTCCCAGGAACACAGGCTGACTGCCAAAGAGCATTGCCAGGTGCTTGCTGTTTCAATTGCTTTCTATCTTACATTGAACAAAGATCAATACCAGATACACGGTCTCCATCCCTATCTTAGAGCATGAGCTTGTGCGGAGCACACAGTATCCCACCACAGCTGCGCCGAGGCACAAATCCGGATGCATGGATGCATCTCCTGAAGGCACAGCTTGCTGTCCCCTGATGAGCTTTAAGGTCTCTTCCAACCCAAGCCAGTCTGGGATTCTTGGATGGAGAAGACCCCAAACTCATCTTACTGAGTCTGGGGGAGGGTCTCATTTTGAGACTGACAGATAAAGCCACAAGAGAAGAAACAAACCTTGCTGTTAGTCCCCATAAAGGTGATGCCTGTCACCCTTCCAAGTGCTGCAGGCTCAGGCCCAAACTCCAATTGCTTCATTGCTGCTGAGTTACAATGGTCTGGGATAATTCTCCAGCCACACAATGCATTTCCCTGGCACAGATTCAGAGCAGCAGATGCACCTCAATGCCCGAGCCTTAGCACAGCACTTCCACCACCTCGACACCCAGGGCACTGCCACCAAATCCCTATGGCATTTCGCAGCCCCTGTCCCAGCAGGCAGCATCTTGGTTGGCAGTAGCCCCGTAGCACCGAGGATGGCAGAATTTGTCCATTAATCAGGTTTTCTGGCCCTCTGCGTTAAGGATGATGCACTCGGTGCACTGCACTTGGTAAGTAAAGCGCATGAGGTCTCACAGCTACAACAGTTCATTAATTTGCCTCATTAATCTAATTCCCCAGACTCTTTAGGGAGAGATTAAATGAATCAGAGATAGACGTGAAAAGTCAGTGCAAGGGGAAGAAATGGGGGGGGCTGGCACAGAGAAGTCACAACTCATTAAAAAAGGGTGGATGAGTGTTAGTGGTGAGCAGCAGCTGAGGTAATCAATGCTTGATCCTAGGAGGAAAATGCCCCTCCCATAGAACTATGGAATGGTTTGTGTTGGAAGGGACCTTAAAGCTCACCCAGCTCCAACCCCTGCCACGGGCAGGGACCCCTTCCACTAGAGCAGCTTGCTCCAAGCCCCTGTGTCCAACCTGGCCTTGAACAGTGCCAGGGATGGGGCAGCCACAGCTTCTCTGGGCACCCTGTGCCAGCGCCTCAGCACCCTCACAGGGAAGAGCTTCTGCCTTATATCCAACCTGAACGTCCCCTGTTTAAGTTTGAACCTGCTACCCCCTGTCCTGTCACTACAGTCCCTAATGAAGAGTCCCTCCCCAGCATCCCTATAGGCCCCCTTCAGATACTGGAAGGCTGCTCTGAGGTCTCCACACAGCCTTCTCTTCTCCAGGCTGAACAGCCCCAATGTTCTCAGCTGTCTCCATACAGGAGGTGCTCCAGTCCCCTGAGCATCCTCGTGGCCTCCTCTGGAGTCACTCCAACAGCTCCATGTCCTTCTGATGCTGGGGGCTGTCAATCACCCATCCCACTTTCTCCCCCTATCAATAAAGTTATTTTCCTGGAACATTTTAAAGGCTTTTGCCTTGCAGAGATCAACCTTTCCCCTGCATGAAGCCAGCTGTGGTTTTAGAGGTTGGCTATGCCAAGCAGGAGTGCATTTATTTCCACATGGAACTGATGGGATCCCCGTTCCCCTGCCTGGTGCTCAATCTGCTTGACTCTCCCATCCTTCTGTGAGGCATTTTAGTACTTTCTGCTACATTTCCCTGCTGCAGCAGCGGGCTGGGTCTCTGATCAGGCAGGAATGGTGCAAGGAACGTTTGGGCAGCTGCCCGTGGCATTTGGGAGACAGCCGGGATGGAGACATCGGCGCAGGGTCTCAGGAGACACTGTGACATGTCTGTCAGATGCCTGGGGACATTTAATACTGCTGAGATCCCCGATAAAGAGGTGGGCATTTGCTGCCGAGTTGTAATCACTGCCCTGGCAGTGACTTGGGGGGCAGTTTTAGGAGAGTTTGTTTCTCTCTGCTCTTATGCACATAAAGGGGATAGATGGTTCACGAACAGAGAGCCCCTTCCAACACCTGAAGTGGGCTACAAGAAGCCTGGAGTGGGGCTTTGGACAAGGGCCTGTAGGGACTGGCCAAGGGGAATGGCTTTAACCTGCTCTAGTGGAAGGTTGGAACTGGCTGAGCTTTAAGGTCCCTTCCAACACAAACCAGGCTGGGATTCTATGAATAGCTTCAGCAGAAGACTCAGCCTTAAGTCTGTCCCTACCAAGTACACAGCAGTGGTCAGAAACATCACTGAACCGCACACCCCATCACACATGGGGAGCCGTGCATCCCGCTGCATCCACACCTCCCTCACCCAGCTCCTGCCTCTCTCCTGCTTCATTAAGCAGACTTTTCCAAAGACATTTACTGGCTCTTTCCCTGTTCAACATCCCCAAATCACTGTCGGTAGCTATTTAAAGCATTCACAGACCAGCGCCCCACGGGTACAGACAAAACCCTTCTGGGCCAGCCCAGGCAGGCTGTTGATAAACAGCACACACAAAGGGACGGTCACATTGCCCAGATAAGCACAGAGACTCCTGCTCATCAAGAACATCCCCGGAGGTTTGCATGGCCAGGCCCATCAGTCATGCAGCTGCTCTCTGTGCATCTGCCTGGTCATAGCTGGAACAGGCACTGCAGGGCTGGGTGATGCTCTGTGTCCCTGGAGACATTTGCAGCTTAATATTCCTTGAAACCCCATCCCTGGAATTCCTTGGCAGTGTTCAAGGCCACGTTGGACACAGGAGCTTGGAGCACCCTGCTCTAGTGGAAGGTGTCCTTGCCCGTGGCAGGGGGTTGGAACTGGATGAGCCTTAAGGTCCCTTCCAACCCAAACCAGTCTGATTCCATGAAACACATGCAGGAGCAGCTCAAAAGAAGAGGAACTCTGCATCTTTCAGAGGTTGGTGGGATGCTGTGGTGCTGATGCAGGAAAACACAGCAATGCTTCCCAGTACAGTAGCTGGGCTTTGCATCCGGAAAGGGAATACAAAAACATGGGCATGGAAAGCAAGCAACGTGTGTGAGTGACCACAGTGGTTCACTCCAGTTTAAACCAGCCATAAACCAGATGCAAAACCATTTTGCCAATTTAAAGGGAATTAGAAATAGAGAGACTTTCTTGTCACAGAGAGTATGCAGTGCACAAATGGCAGCAGGAAAGCTTCAAAGTGGCTGTAAGGTCATTCCTATAAATAAATCATCCCTGCCCTGAGCAGCCCGACGGAGCTTCCTGGGAAACATGCATCCTGGCAAATTGGATCTACCCTGAAAGAGGAGACAGGTAAGGACTGCTCCTTTCAGTGCTGCAGGAGCTGAGAGTTTAAATGGGACCAACAATAGCTACTCCATTTCTTAATCTCTCTGATGAATAATGCAGTGCATTCAATGAGGCGATGGGCAGCGTGTTCCAGCACACTGACACCGGATACCAGCGGTGCTGCGCTTCCAGGGCTGTTGGTTCATTCAGAGGATAAAAGCAGAGATGGAGCCACTTAATGCGAGCTGGATTTGCACCCTCGGGTGCGCTGGGTGCACACACACAGCACCCAGCACATTCAGCATCTAGTGCCCACGTGTGACTGCGTGGTCTGACCTGGGTATGGAACCGTACACAGGCAATCATGCAGATACCTGCTATACAGCAATGAGCAGAAGAAAATGTACTCAGTTACAGCACAGAATCCCAGCCTGGTTTGTGCTGGAAGGGACCTTAAAGCTCACCCAGCTCCAACCCCTGCCACGGGCAGGGACACCTTCCACTAGAGCAGCTTGCTCCAAGCCCCTGTGTCCAACCTGGCCTTGAACACTGCCAGGGATGGGGCAGCCACAGCTTCTCTGGGCACCCTGTGCCAGCGCCTCAGCACCCTCCCAGGGAAGAGCTTCTGCCTAAGAGCTCATCTCAGTCTCCCCTCTGGCAGGTTAAAGCCATTCCCCTTGGCCTGTCCCTACAGGCCCTTGTCCCAAGCCCCTCTCCAGGTTTCCTGCAGCCCCTTCAGGCACTGGAGCTGCTCTCAGGTCTCCCCTTCAGGAGCCTTCTCTTCTCCAGGCTGAACAAGCCCAGCTCTCTCAGCCTGGCTGCAGAGCAGAGGTGCCACAGAAGCACATTACATGGGTTGCGTGGAGCAAATAGCCCTGGGGTTATGCAGTCTGGATTTGGCTGCATGGTGTGCTGTGCCACTGCTGCACATGTAGCAAATTGCAGGGAATCATCATTCTATGTTCTATATGTTCATTGCAGAGCTTACTATGAACTGTTCTGCAAGCAGAGAGAGAGAAAGCATTAGGGCTAAAGAAGGCCTTGTGGGTCAGATAGTGCAGTGTTTGCATGGCCATTACACTAAAACTATTTGCTGTTCTGCCAGGAAACAACTGCATATGAAAGGAATAAACTCTAAGGAATAAACTATAATAATTATTTAAAGTACCATTACCCCATCCTCATTCTGTAACTCTGACCTCCAATAGCACAGATCAGATCCATGTGACACCTTTTAACCTCAACCCTTATCAATATATTAATCCTTATGCATGGCACAGCATCATCATCCTTTTGCTGGGGCTGGGGGAAGTGTGTCAGGGAGATGCACGACAGTGATGCACTACAACAGTGTATTAAAGAAGACCCCTCACCTCAGACAGAGCCAGGAGGGTGGCACCACACCAGCATATAGGAAGCCGACCAAACCCATTACAAGATAGAAAGACTTTTACTGTAATGTCTATCTTATTTGGGGTGAAAAAGACCCCATACCAAAACCATGTGTTATGACATTCTCATGGTAAAATCCTCTGTGCCATTTCTTTCAGTTAACATGAGAGAAAACAGCTACACTGGGATGCAAACCAACCTTTGGGTTTAATTATTTTGCTTTGGAAAAGGGAAGGGATGAGGAAGCTTTCCAAGATGAGAGAGAACGGCACCAAAAGACGAAACATGTGTTATGGTTATGTTCATAAAGGGTGAGAGTTGTTGCTTAACCTGAAAATGTGGCAGGAAAGCTTCACTTTGGGCTGAAAAAGGCTTTTATCTCCAAAAGGTTTAGATAGAAGACGTATGATCAATAGCTGGTTCGGGTTCTATAATGAGCTCAGCTCAAAACGGGTGGTAGACGCGCTCGCATCCTACAGGAGTGTTAGATGGATGGAGCAGCCTCCTCCCCAGCTTCCCACGTCTCATCAGCCACGAGATGTTGCCAGTAGCAACCATGAGCGTTTCACCTGTTTGAAGGTCTCTCCATCCTTTGCTTGAGCTGCTTCCTGGGCCCTGTTCCTGCTGCACATCCATAAGGCTCTGCACTTCATGTTCTGCCCTTTCTTACCCACCAGGCACACGACTGCAGCTCCCTGCAGCCCACAGGGCTGGTACAGACCTTTGCAAGATGCCAAATGAGCCACTGCACCTCATGCCATGCTCATTTGGTGTCCCAGTAAAGCCCTAATGTCAGGATAGAATAGAGTAGTTGGAAGGGAGCTACAGCCATCATCTAGCCCAGCTGCAATGGGATGGCATGGGTCAGTGCATTAGAAATCATAGAATGGTTTGGGTTGGAAGGGACCTTAAAGCTCATCCAGTTCCAACCCCCTGCCACGGAGGAGCTTTAAGAAGAGACTAAGTTAAGCCACCTGAAGAAATGGTAGCTCATTCATCCTTCTAGTTATGATACCAGAAACTGCCAAGTCTGAAAACAAAGGTGCATATATCTATATAGACATAAACCAAGAGACATAGAGACCTTACCTTCTCCCAGCTGTGGCCAGCAGCCGACCTTCAGCCTCCGTGTCTCCAAATAAATCCCATTCCCTGGTGTTCAGAATACTCCTCTGCTCACCCCAGATGGTTCCGCTGAGTGAAATGTGCTCTGGAGATTCCATTAAAATGTTAAAAAAAGCCCAAAGAAACCTGGGATTTGTGTGACCAACCTTCATGAGGAGTTCTAAGCATTATTTAGCATTCCACTATTCTATTTTAAAGAATATCCCCTCCATTTTTACCAGCAGATCTCCTCCAGCCTCCCCGCAAGGGGAGACAGCCAAAGCCCTGCTGCAGACAGCAGTTGTCAAGACAGGCTCTGATTTAAATAGGGGCTGGGTCATTTAATGCTTTACAGATGGTAAACAGCACATTACATGTCACCCAGAGATAAGCTGGCAGATGCTGCAGATGACGGGCTGGCAGCAGCGGGCAGGCTGCTATCGCGCTCTGCTCCGTGCACCCTCTGGAGTCAGCACCCAGCAAGCACCCGACCTGCTGCTCCCGGGGGACCTCTCCATGGATCCCAGCTCTCCATCATCTGGATGACCTTAAGGTCCTTCCCAACGCTAAATATTCTATGATCTTCACAGTCATTCTGTTATTGATCGAGTGCACTGTTCATCTGGCCAGGCTGCCGTACAGGCTGTCAACACCAGCTCTTCCTAAACACTGCTCAAGGGTCTCTGTGCATAAAGCAGAATCATAGAACAGGCAGGGTTGGAAAGGACCATCCTGAAAAACAAGGAGCAAAGGGATGATAAATGTCCTGATCTGCTCCACCACTAGAAACTTGTGCTCAGCTTCATCCTATTTAGTACTTTATCCTATTTAGTACTTTATGGGTTCTCTCGCCTTCCCCCCAAACCCACTTGTTTTATGGTTCTTATGCTGAATCCGTGTTTGAAATGACAACTCTGAAAGACTTGACTCAGTGCCTTCTGTAACTAACTAAAGAACAGGAGTAGATGGAGAGGTTTGATGGAGCAAAAACAGCATCAGCACAATAGCGGGTGTCAGCCTGTTGAGAGGGTTTGTGGGGAAGGGAAGAGCACAGAGCATTCACAGCAGAGACAGTTTGCTGATCGCTCCCCCCCCCCCCGATGACTGTGCAGTTACAGCTGAGAATTATTCATCAGTATTAAAAATTATCACTGCAAAAGAAAGAGAGAAATAAAGGCAATGTCATAATGCACATCAGCACCTTCTGTCAGGCTGGGTACTGAGCCGCCTCCGCAAGGGAATCATGGCGTAATCGTGACATGCTGTATGTAACCAACCCATGAGTCTGCCACTGTTGGACATTCACTTTAAAGCGTTTCTATGCTTTTTGCCCAGAGGACATGAAGGGTTCTCTGCCTTTGGGCTCCTCTTCCAGAAACTAAAGCCCCTCTTTCACTTGGTGGTGCTTTGTGAAAGTGCAGTGCAATGATTACTGCTGGTCAGTGCCTTAGGGCAAAGCTCCCCCTTTCTTTAGAACAGAATATTTCCAGTTAGAAGGGCTCTATAATGTTCATCCAGTCCAATCCTTTGCATGGGATTTCTTTAGAAATGAAATCTCCTGGTTTAAAGGAAAAAGGCACAATTATAACCCAAAGCCAGAGCAATAAAAAAGGGTTGCAGATGCAGAGATGCCCTCAAGTACCTGCTCTTTCCATCCCTCCCGAGACAGTCCGTGATGAACAGGACACTGAGAGCACTCTGCCCAGTTCACAAACCACCTTTGTCCAATTCCATCACTGTGGTGCAGTTTGGGTGCTCACCCTGGTACGAGTGGAGTCAGTTTCCAATGCAACCTCCATCTGTCGTGAGGGCAACCGAGGTCCATGGACACAACTCACTGTCACACACCAAAGGTCTCCCATGAAGAACCACAGACATCTCTGGACTTGTGCCTCCCCATTGCAGGGCTTTCTTCTCCCACTGTCTAAAGATGACTCCCACAAACCCTTTGAGCTCTGCCTGGAAACCACTCTTTCAAAACCATGCTGGGAATGAACACGCACTGTTTCCTCCTGCTCCATGAGCACGTTGCCCTGCTCTTGTAGTGGAACCTGGCACAGGCTTTGTTTTGGAAAGAGAAATCTCCCTTGAACCCCCTCCAGCAGCAGGAACTGGGAGACAGAGCAGCGCTGGGGTCACCCAAGGGAAAGAGCGCCTTATCCCAAGCCCTTGTTCAAAGCATGCAAGCTATTTGCAGCCTCTTGCAGTTGATCTCCAAATATAGGCCCTGATTCAGCGAGACACTACAACACATGCCTGCCCTCAAGTACACAAACTGTCCCATCCTGGTCCATGGTGTAAGGTGAAGCTCGTGATTCCCTGATGGCCAAGCGATGCCAGCCCTGCTTCTGCTTTCCTTTCTGATAGGGAAAACTCAGGGAGGAAAAGAATTGTGCACAAAAGGGATGGAGCTGATCCAGGATTTTCGCAAACAGCCCTATTGGAATGCTCCATCAGTGCTCAACATCCACAGTGGGGAATTACCCTTCCATGGCCTTGCTCCCCTAACTGGCTCCCAACACAAGAGGGATGTGGAGCTGCTCAAGTAAGTCCAGAGGAGGCCACAAAAGATGAACAGAGAGGCTGAGAGAGCTGGGCTGGGTCAGCCTGGAGGGGAGACCTCAGAGCAGCTCCAGTGCCTAAAGGGGCTGCAGGAAACCTGGAGAGGGGCTTGGGACAAGGACCTGTAGGGACAGGCCAAGGGGAATGGCTTTAACCTGCCCGAGGGGAGACTGAGATGAGCTCTTAGGCAGAAGCTCTTCCCTGTGAGGGTGCTGAGGCGCTGGCACAGGGTGCCCAGAGAAGCTGTGGCTGCCCCATCCCTGGCAGTGTTCAAGGCCAGGTTGGACACAGGGGCTTGGAGCAAGCTGCTCTAGTGGAAGGGGTCCCTGCCCGTGGCAGGGGTTGGAACTGGCTGAGCTTTAAGGTCCTTTCCAACACAAACCAGTCTGAGATCCTACGATAAGACCGTTGTGAGGCTGCGTGCAGCAAGAAGAGATGGGGGTGATATGCTTGAAATGAATTCAGCATTAAAAAAGCTTTAGAAAGGATTAGGTTAAGCTTGAAAAAACACTGATTCAGCAGCTTCTTTGGGTTTCCCTTTGAAGTACAGAGAGCTCGTAACAGATCCCTGTTTATAAGGTCAAGGGGCTGGTCCAGTGAAAAGCCACCAGCAAGGAGGCACTGTAGGGCTGCAGAAGAGATGGGCCCTCGCTTGCACAGGGTGGATGGAACTCGGGTTGTACAGCTTCCATGGGCTGTGGGAGTAACCACAATGAACATACATTGACCTAAAGCCAAAAGTAATTCTGCATCTCGACAGGAAGTTGCACAAGTGAGATCATTCCAGCTTCATTTGCATTTACTTAATTAAAACAGCTTCAGAGTGCTGCTGCTCTGCTGCTTCACAGCCACTGCACTCTGCTGGGGATAAAACCCTCCTCATTTCCATGGCCTCACTTTACAACAGAGAGAAACCCTCATTCTCATTGCTGCAACCCCATTACCCTTTACATTAACACTGAAAATGAAAGCCTGACATCTGTTTTATGCATTACAATACATAGCAAGGGCCTGCCCAGTTCAAGGCCTCATAAAGACAGAGATTTGAAGTTCTTCAAAGCAAGAACAGTCAAACAAAACAGGGGTGAAGGGACAGTAAAGCAGGGGATGGGTGGAGGGAATAAGAGCGCTTGTCCTGCAGATGCATTCAGCATCCCTTCATAGTGCCCTTAAATCAAACCCAGCCATGAAATGGGAAACCAAAATCAAACCAGTTGTACCTAATGACAAAGACATGAATGATAAAATAACATTCAAGCCAAGCAGAAAAGCCACGTGCTATGAAATGATGGTTACCAGGGGCTGGATACGGACCTATTTCTTTTGCTGAGGAAGGACTTCTCAGATGTGATTCCCAAGGGATGAAACGAGCTATGGAGGAGTTTCTAGGACAACCAGATAAAGGGAATCACTTGGCTTTCCATGTGATGTTGGTATTACCAACATGGATTGCCATTGACACAGGTTGTAACCTGCACTGGCTTAAGATGAAGATCACAGCAATCCTACTGCTCTGCCTCCTCCGCTGTGGTTGCTCCAGTGTTACAAAAGGTTTTACTCCCCAGTTTGGTCTGGCACAGGGAGCTCCTGGTGTGTGGAAACCACCAGTTCAAAGGGGACAACCCCACTGGGGGTTAATTCAACACCAGGTTGTTTTCAGATGACCCTTCTCACACCACTGAAGGCCAAGGCTGTTGTTTTAAACCTCCCTAAATCAATTGCCTTCCTTTGGAAGGCCAGCACAGAAGTAATGGCAGAGATAAGCCCCATCCCCTGTCACCATCAACTGCACAAAAGCACCTGCACACGGAAGAGAAATGATCTCTTGCTCTTGGTACCCTTTTAGTGCTTCACCTGCTTTGAATTGCAAATGATAGATGAACTGAGGAGCTCCCCGGCTCCTCCGCTGCATGGGGAAGCAGCTCAGCATGAACTACCAAAGGTACAGAGTGATTTCGCACAGCAGTGCTCACTGAATCACTGTGGAAGCATCTGCGCCCTTTCCTACACCACAAACACCAGCATCTCCAATGCTTTCACCACCCATTTACACAAGCTTTAACAAGCTAAAAGCCCTAAAACCCCCAAACCCAACTATAGCTAACACCACCCATCAGTTATCCTCAGATCTGACCGATTTAAGAAGCAATTGCTGGAGAGATAAACGTACATCTTCTCTAAGCATACTCATCACAATGAGTATGAGATGCTCAGACAACCTCACAGTGATGTACCACATGCTGAAGGAGTAAATTCTAACCTCTCTATAGGTTTACTTAAGACAAAAACTAGCCTAATAAGAGCAAGCAGTACCTATTCAACCCACGCATCTTACTGCTCAGACTAGAAAGTTACAGCCACATTTAAGTGATACAATTCTGTTTAATAAACTTTTTTTTTCCATGAGATTGAGTAAGAACATTTTATTTGAGGCTCCATTCCTGGCTAAAATTAGCAGTTCCATATTGGTCCTACAGACCACCAGTGATCTCTGCTCACAGCTTCGGGATGGCAGCTATAGCAGCCTCTCGCTCCTGAAGAACGTGTTAGAAATCACAGACTGGCACGACAGAATTTGTTGGAGCAATCTCTGTGGTGGAAATGTGCCTTGTGAAGGGAAAACCCTTCACAGAACTCATTTTCCTGCTTTGGAAACAACCATTTGCCTAAAGAAAGACGCTGAGCAGCAAAATAACTCGGGTAAGAGTTATTAATACTGCTTAGAATGGAAGAATCTCAAAATGCGTGTGTGTGTAATCTATTACTGACCTGTCTCTTGACGATTATCAGGTTTTTCCTTCCTAACATCTTCTCCAATAAAGGCAGAGGGGATAAATGTATGGTACACAGATGCACATGAGGGAAATGAGCAGCTCTTCTCTTTGGTAACAGGTGAATATGGAAAGCCCTGGTGCCCCATGGGGACTCTGGAGAGCTAGAGATAATGAATGCAAAGCCCCACAGTGACCTGTAAGTGCTGCAGAAGCAGAATGTTTCCCAGCCTCGGTGGCCTTGAGCTCCTTCTGCACAGCTCTATCATCATCCTGTCCATCATAAAGGCTGAAAAAGACAGCAAGGTGTTTTCTTTTCATTGAATGATGCTTAGGGAAAGACAAGGAGTTGCAAGTTACGATCTTGTTTAAAGGTCAAAGAGGAAAGACCTTCCTCCCTAGATTTCCACTGCATGCAGCCTGCTGCAGGGTTTAATCCTGACCCAGCCACACCAATAAATGCTGATGGAAATGTCCTTGCCTGTTGGCAGGGGTTGGGAACTGGATGAGCTCTAAGGTTCCTTCCAACACAAACCATTCTAGGACCTTGTGATTCTTCCATGATTCGGCAGATCTGCTTTAACATCCATCTTCATTTGCAGAACTTCCCCTGGGAAGTTGATCCTGAAATTCTCTCAAGGAGGTTGAGCTCCTAACACACACTTTACCAGGCCTGAAGCAGCTGGTGAGCTCTCCCAAACCTCTGCTTGCTCTCTCTGCCTTCCAAGCTGGTGGAGCACAGGAGCTGCTCCTGGAGAAGTGAGCTAACCCACACCAACCATGGCAAAACCCTGCAGGGACCTGTGAGATGAGGTGTGAAAGTGAAACAGGCAAGAGCTTTGCAGCTGACAAAGGCAGAGTTGAGCAGCAGGATACTAGTGCCACTGCTCTGAGCACAGGCCAGGACAGGCAGCCAAGTATTAGTGATTCACTAATGAAACTCTAAATAAGCTTCAGTTATCTTCCTAAATCTGTAAGCTGTAGAAAGGAGCAGTATAAAGGTGTATGTGCATGCCAATACGCACAAGTGTATATGATAAAGAAATACTGCTGAACAAGCCTATCTCTCTCAGCCTGGCTCCAGAGCAGAGCTGTTTCATCCCTCACAGCATCTCCGTGGCCTCCTCTGGACTCAGATGCTGCTGTCAATTTGATCCAAGGCAACACTGCTTTCTCTAAACATTATCTATTGCTGTAACAAACAAAGGTTTTAAGTTTAAATAAAAGGAGCCAAACAACAGAATGAAGCGTGCTGATCTCAGTTACCTTAGGCATGGTCTGAAGCATCTTTCCACTTAAGAGGAAATCTAATCACTCTTCTCATAGCCTATATTGCTGCAACACAAAACAGCAACAGCTTCTATTCAAACTTTAACTGACGTCAGGTCAGAGCCAGTGAACTGTCCCTGAGTAGTCAGTTGATGCTAGACAAGAACTCAGAACCTGCATAGTCACAAATATGCCAACATTAAAGATGCTCACACTTCTTTCTGCCAACATGCACCATTCCATAAGCAGAGGACTTGGAGACTCCCCCAGTGTCAATCCTAATTTCAGAAATATTTGGTGATGCTTTCTCTTGTAAGCATATGGGATAGTTCTAACTGATTGAGAGGTTCCATATGGTACATTCCTCTTGTAGCTATAAACAATTAGGGAGGGGGTCAAAATAAATTTAGAAATAAAGAAAACAGCAATTCTAGGTTTCTTACAACAATAAACCAGAAAATATTTCCTTGTACCAGAGAAACTACAGGATTTTGAACTGAAAGGCACAGAAGCCAGTTTTGAACAGCTTTTCTTCAATCTTCCATCCCTGACAGTGTCCAAGGCCAGGCTGGACAAAGCCTTCAGCAACACGGTCTGTGGTGAGGTGTCCCTGACCATGGCAGGGGGTTGGAATTGGATGATCTTAAGGTACTTTCCAACCCAAACCAGCCTGTGATTCTATGCTGCCTACCTTTTAGTGATGGACATGGCTACAGGCCTGGTTGCTGGGTTCTGTGCTTCTGAGAATCACTAAAAGAAACTCTCCATCAATCAGACGTGGAAACCTGGCACCTCCTGGGTATGAAGCTCTGGTTTCCTTTACGGTTCAAGCTGCTCCCTATTGCCTTCAGGTGGATCACAACTCAACACTGTCATAAAAACAGGACTGTCATGAAAGCTGCAGAGTCTGGTCACATGTATTTTTACCAGAGTATTATCTGAATGTTTAAAACATTAAATAAAAGCACATCCTTTGCTCTTATGAGTAAACAGTTAAGAGTGAATGGAATTACTCTAACAATACTCTGCACCTGCAGATAAGTGCTGGCACAATTACATATTAATTTCACCTCCCATCACCTACATGTTGTAGGTAAATCCAAGTAGAACTTAAGGCTAAAGAACTTGAAGTTCTTTACTGTGAGGGTGCTGAGACACTGGAATAGGCTTGCCCAGAGAAGTGGCGAATGCTCCATCCCTGGCAGTGTTCAGGCCAGGCTGAACAGAGCCTTGGGCAACACTGTCTAGTGTGATGTGTCCCTGCCCATAGTAGGGGGTTGGAACGAGATGATGTTAAGGTCCCTTCCAACCCAAAGCGTTCTAGGATTCTAATACATTTTTTGTTATTAAAAGCTTCAGAACTCAAGAATCTTTGTATTAACGTGATCACTTATGGCAGGAATGTAATACGCACGGTGTGGCGCTGCCCTCTCCCCCTTCCATCAAATCCCCGTCTGCGCTCTCCCAAACCATCCGTTTTGAGCTGTGCTCCAGCACGGAACCTGACAAAGAGTAAAATATAAGTTACAGGATTAAATAAGATTTTATTGTCACATTGAACTGCTTTGTCAGAGATGTACATTTTGCAGGTTTCTGTGCGGAATAAAACTTAAGAGACGGCAGCTGCCATCTTGTCAATCCTGATTTCAACACACACACGGACACCACCTGGACCACGGGCGCCAGCACAGAGCCAGTGGTAACAGCAGAGCAAGTTCTCTGTTCAATGGATTGCAACGCTCCAACAGAAAATGCATCAAGTTAAGGCTAATGAGAATAATGTCAAAGAGTTAAACCAGCCCACGAGATGTTTAAAGGTGGAAGCACTCAAGAGAAGAGCGGCAACTCGAACACCTCAGGTTTTCCATCTGCTTGATTTAGTACAGGTAAGGAGAGGCTAATGGACAGACTTGTGCCTACATATACAATCCATACTGACATTGTAGGCTTTTGTAAATCCAATATATTGCAACTTTGAAGCAACTGCTTTGTTGTTCTGGGTGTAAACCAAAGAAGTGGCTATTCACACCCCCCCCCCCAAGCAATAAATGCTTACATGACCTCATCTTAAAATGTGTGGTTTCCCATTGACAGATCAGGGATAGAGTCCAATAATACAAACGTCTCAGTGGCACGATTTCACATGTTTTGGGCAACGTTAGCATACAAGCAGTACTTAAATAAAAGTAAGTGCATCCAAACATGAAAGTCTCTAAATATACCACGCTTCATTTATCCCAATTTTCTGATAAGAGCTGTAATTCCAATTAAAATAGTCATTTCCATGTTCCACCCAAAGGAAAAGAGGTAATAAACCCAGGGGACTCTCCAACCAACCGTCTCCTACCTGTCCCCTATGTATTACATAAAATAACTCATCTAGGAGCGTAAATCCAATACTCAGATGCACATAAAATGCGAGAAGCAGCCTCTGATGTTTGTAATTTGCAGACTCCAAAGTCCACTCCTGATGGAATTAACTACTTCTCTCAGTCATTTACTCCTGTATGTGCACTCGGTGTTGATGCTAATGTAACAAATGAGACAAGAAATGAGGCTTAGTGTGGCATAAAGTCACTGTAAACCCAGCAGAACCAGAGGAATTCTATTCATGACATTCATTTGGATGATTTACCAGTCGTCCCACCCCCCCAAAAAAACACCCTTTACAGGAAAAAAGGCAACCATCAGTTGAAGTGAGACACACATTCTGCTAGTAAAAAAAGTGGAAACAAACCCCTTCTCTGTTCAAAGAGCATGCCAATAAAAGGTCGACCACATCTCCTCCCATCAGGCTTCTCAGGATTATCAGAACTTCTCTGCTTGCAAAGGCCAATTTGGCTTACCATAGAAAGCTATTCTGAAGGCGGCTGATACATGTATTCCCTTTCCAAACTGAAAATTCAAGGCATGATAGTGCAAGAGGTAAGTTTTGATTTGAGAACATTATTTGTAGACTAACTGTGCTTAGTTACTACATCCCAATTTATCGTCTTAAAGAAAATACGGCAACAAAAGCTACAAGATCTCTATAAATCTCATCAGTTTGCCTAAATTTACCAGTACATCCATGAAGCTCATCAGTATTAGTACAACTTGATTATCCTAATGATTCCATTATAAAACTTGCAAAATGTATCACAAGGTGAATAAACCCTCTAGTGCAAGTCTTCTACATGTTGTGTGCACAGTTAAATCCTGTGTAGTTCATTTCCTCCAGGTTAAATCCCCAAAATCTCTCGGTAACAACTGTGAAAAAACAGTGTCATGTGGATTTTTAACCCCCTCCCCATCAAATCTGAGATGTTTGAGTGTTCCTGGAGTCACCATCAGGATGTGGTGAAGGTCGGGAATCTCTTGTCTGTGAGTATTCACTGTCAGAGGACTCTGCAGGTTCAAGCAAGTTTTCATAATCACTGTCTTCTGATTCATCAACATTGTCACCAACCGCTCTTTGGGAAGATGGCATGGATGCTCCATTACCAGAATATTTCAATCCTGTGTTTGTGGAAACATAACTGGAAGAACCTACTGTTTGAGGTCGAGGCATAAAAACATTGCTTTCTAGGAGACTGGGACCCACAGTACTTTCTTGATTGCTTGCATTGAAATCGGAATAGGGAGGAGGAGGATCGGAGACATCTGGATCTTCAAGCGTGCAGCCTTCCACAGCAAATCCAGTGTAGGACATTCGTGGAACAAACATAGGTTCCAAGTTATCTGTTGGCATCTGCCTGCTTAAAATTGCTTGCTGCATTCCTACAAAAGCAAAGAACATTGGTGTACTTCATGCTTACTTTACATAATCTAGGTGTAACACAGCACACCCTGCCCTTAGCTGTTCTCTCTCTTGCTGGCTGGCTGTTGTTATTAAATGCTCATCCCTGGCATTGCTTTCAAACTCCAGCACTGGATATTTTCCTCTCAGTCTCCACTATTCATCCTTCACAATTCTGATTTCTACATTGATGACTACATAAGACACTAACCACCCTCTTACATCTTGTTTCTTACTAACTGCATTGTCCTTTGAGCTTGACAAAGAGTACCTTCCCTAAATTTAGCAGGGCACCCATGACACTCATCAATATTAGCACAACTTCATTATCCCAGTGATCCCATTTCAAAACCAAAAGATGACAGAAAGCAAATTCTACCCAAGAGCAAGTGTGCTACATTGTTATGGGCACAGTCATCCTGTACAGTTCATTTCCTCCAGTTTAACTCCCCTGAAAGCACAGCTACAAGAAGTGTCCATAACCTGCTGCTCTTTCCACCTCATCCTCTCTCTGTATTTCTCTGTTCCTTCTCTCATCAAAAAGTAGCTCTGCCAGGACTCACTGTGCTTGTCCTGGTTTCAGCTGGCAGAGTTAATTCTCTTCCTAGTAGCTGCTGCAGTGCTGTGCTTGGGGTTTAGTCTGAGAACAATGCTGATAACACACCGATGGTTTAGTTGCTGTTAAGTAGTGCTAACCCTAATCAAGCATTTTTCAGTCTCTCATGCTCTGAGAGTGGGGGGGGCAGAAGAAGCTGGGAAGGAGCACAGCCAGGATCTAAGCTAGCCAAAGGGGTATTCCATACCACAGCACGTTATGCCCAGTATAGAAACTGGGGGGAGTTGGTCAGGAGGGGCTGATCACTGCCTGGGGACTAGAATGGGTCAGTGGGTGCTGAGCAACTGTATTGTGCATCACTTGTGATTTAGGTTATAAATGTTCATTTCTCCCTTTTTTTTGTTCCCTATTATCAATGATATTATTATTATTATTTCTATTATTATATTTTACTTTATTTCAATTATTAAATTGTTAAATTTCAATTATTAAACTCTTGAAACACACAGGTTTTACCTTCTTGCAATTCTCCTCCTCATCCTACCAGAGGTGGGGTTGAGCAAGTGGCTGTGTGGTACTTATTTGACACCTGGGCTTAAACCAGGTCACTGCTCCTCCCCACCTATGTCTTACTCAGTACAGAAAGCTTGTTTCACTTTCAGTCAGACCATAATCAGCTTCTGCTGCTGATGTTACATCTTGTAAATCACACTGTGTACTTTCTCTTACAATGCCCCTTGTGTGCTCATGAGCACCAGCAAAGAAGTTCCTTGTCATCTCCCCTCAAATCAGTGTATTAAAAGCTTGCCCTCCCAGTATCTGTGATGAGACTACCATGTATCATGCTTACCTTCTGATAGCATAAAAAAAGTCTATACTCCCATAACTCAGATTTCCAACTAGCTAGCTTAGCAAGACTCATCCTTTGAAGCTGTGTTTCTATAGCCCTGGCACAGCAATCCACAATCAGGGCTCTGGCACTACTGTAACACTGCTATGTTGTTCGCTGTACCTGGAAAAGCTGGACACCATCACTGATATTTGTTCCCTATGAAAGGCCACACATAATGGGTAAAACTACCACTTCCACATTTTGATTTCTATTTAAGTAATTGTACAGTTAGACAGTGGCTATAAATATTGTTTTCCACCACGGACAGGGGCTCTTTCCAAGCCATGTGATGTTAACAATTAAAGCAAGAGCAAAAGCCACAGCTTTGTGTTGCCTTTAAGGATTTCACAGCACCTCCATGTTTCATAAGGAATAGACAGTAATATAAGCACTGTGAGGCTAAAAATAAATAGCTGAAGAACTGGTTAAAGAACAACTGCAATGGACTCATCAAGATGAAGCTCCCACAGCTCTGCACCAGAACTATACTCACATTAACCACCTAAATGATGGAATTTAATCAGTACATGCTTATTAAAATTAGATGGCACCATGCTACTAATAGCTGCAAGTGTATCAGAGCAGGAATTTGAGCTTAAATGAGATGATTTAGACAATCATTTCAGGAAGACAAGCACAGGAATAATGAACTGCATGACCTGCAAGATGAGGAACTATGACATCCTTCTGCAGCTTTAGTGGTGATTTATGTATGCTATGAATCTCAACATGCATTAAGCGTGCTCAGTTGTTGAGAAACAGTATTATTTCAGTATGTACTGCAATGGTTAGGACTACAATTGGGATACTGCATCCCATTTTGAACAACACAATTTAGTAGGGAAAAGATGGAGGAACTCTATAAAAGAAAAGGACTCGTTAGAAGTCCAGATATCACAGAATCAGACCGCAGTTTGGGTTGGAAGGGACCCTCAAAGGGCATCTAGTCCAAGCCCTCTGCAATAAGCAGAGACATCTTCATCTAGATCATGACCTAAGAGGAAAGACTGCAATAAGAGGGATATTATGAGAAGCCTGAGGAGGCAGTTTCAGTCTTCAAATGTATGTAAGAGGCCGCTGTGGAAAGGCAAGCAGAAAGCTGCTTGAATTAGAGGAGTATACATTAGACATAAGCAGAAACTTCCTTGTAGGAGGGTTTCTTCAGCACTAGGAGATACTGATGTTTTAGACTGGTTTCTGACTGGTTATTAACCTCCAAACATCTGTCAGAATTGACACCTGTATGTGTAAAGGTGCCTTGCAGATAGGGGATAGACTTACTGCAACACCATAGTTATGGAAAAGGCAAAAAACAAGGCTGAAGAGTTCCTTTAGTCAAGTCATTCCCTTCAGGAATAAAAATTCCCTCAAGTGGCTATGTAACAGCCTCCATTTCTGGTCCACAATACAGGAACTGGGAGATTTCCTGGCACCTGGGCAGTGCATGGCACGTACTATCCCCTCAAACATGCTTATTACACACACAAAGTCATTTCAGTGATGTGGCAAGTAAAGTCTAAGCTGCCTTTCGTGCAGGAGTGTTAAAGTCATAACCTGGTAACCAAAAACTCAGAATAACAAGCTTTCCCACACCACCACCGCAGGAATTTGAATCCCTTTCCCTCCAGCTCAGGGAATGATTAAGTGGAACATTTAACTCCCTAAACCCAAGGAACCTGAGAAAAGGGAGAGAACAGAAGGCCAGCTTCAGTATTTAGCTACTCACAGCTAAAAATACTGCCAGGATCCAAGCTGCCTGTTTTCTTGGTTCAGCCCTCTCACATGATTTTCTGCTCTGGCATAAATTTTCAGTGCAGCATTTGTATCTTTGCTGGTAGCACCTAGAGGCTAGCACCGACTGCTCTTCCTCTTCCTCCCCCATCTTTTGCCATATGGGCTGGGATCAGCTCCAGTCACACTAAATACCCAGCTCTATTCCTCACTCGCACATGTAGTAGCAGTTCCCTGGCTGTTTTATCTACAGCCAAGCAGGAAACAGCAGTGACTCATGCCACTGCCACCTTTCACATGGGCTGTGGTTGATGCTGCCTCTTCACCTTATCTCTGTGGTTCAGAGAAGTAAGAACCTGGGCTGACAGGTCAAACTCTGCTCTGAAATGCTCGTGATCACAGGAGAAAACAGCCAGTTATAGCAGCAGGGGGGCCTACTGTACAGTTTAGGGTGTTAACCCATCTTTCAGTCTGAGATATATCTTTAGGTAACAAGATAAACAGATAAAAACCATCTTGTAGCTAAAATGTCAACGGTTATTTGCTTATCATTTCAACACAAGGAAGAAAGAGGCAGTGTTTGTTAAAGTTATGTGCTTTTTTGCCTATCCTTTGCTTCTACTCTCCACCTTCAGCCTTCCCTTACACTCACAAATTAAAGTAGATCAGCAATGCTTCCATGGCAAGGGCCAGGCTCTTCACAAAAACCTATCTACTGCTAAGCAAAAGTCCCTTGAAGCCACATTCCATTTCTAGGAAGGACAAAGCAACCAGCCAAGTATGTTCACTCAACAGGTCCCACTGATACAGAAAATCACGGAGCAGCAAAAGAGGGTGAATATACATCTAGTACTGCCTCTCCCTACCAGTCCTGAATGCATATTTTGAAAACATGTATTGTTAATCCAAAATGCAGAATCAACCCTAATAAAACCATGGATTTTTAATGGGACTTACTTGCACCATGGAAACTTAAACCCAATCAACTTGATACTAATATAGGTCTTCAAAGCACAGCAGGAGTATAGTTTCTGCATTCAGACCTTCAATAGAATTACTGTACAGATTGTACTGCCTTGAATAAATTACTGCATACATACTATCTTGAATAAAAAATTACTCAATTCAGCTTCCCTCAACACACTGGCTATAGAGAGTGGCTATAAACCTGCAAGAAGGACATTATTTCTATAGTTTCATGGACTTAAAAGTACTATAGACTGAAATTCCTACCCATGATGATATGGTACTTCAAATAGGCAGGTGAAGTCCAACACTATTCTACATTTAAATAGTTTCTTCCACTTTCTAGCAGATACTCCTGAAGACACAAATGACTTCAAAATAGACTTTTGGAAAGATTTAGCTTAACATTGAGAAGTGGTCATGCTCATCACTAAGTCAGCAAATAATGCAAAAATGCTAAGTTAGGATTCAGTGACTATAAAGTGGGAGAAAAGGATAAAAATGCAGATGCTCTAAATCAGTGCTGAAAGACCCAATACAACCACTAACAGCTACAAGGTCAAAACGCAGCTAGACAGCACTTGAGATGACCTATACCAATGTTCATCACTCATGCACTCATTGTCCTTCATGCAGTTTGTCTGGTGTCCAGTAACAAAACTGATCTCTAACTTCATTAATGCTGGGCTCATATCTGGGGATAGGAAAAGGGAATAAAGATTTCAAAAAGCCACTGATAGCTGCTGGCCTGTGAACACAATACCCTGTTCTCTATGAAATACTGCAAATGGAATCTCTCCAGTGTTTAGCTTTGCTTTTTCCATTCATGGCTTTGCTCCACTTTTCCTTTCCTACAACTGATGTTTTCCTCTGTTAGTTCCAGGACTGACTTATTTGTTCTTTCTCTATAGCTCTCTCCTATGTTTAAAGTTTATTCACACTGGATGACTCCTACAGACACACCTGAAGTACACGTCCTTTCACACTTCAGTTATCACTCAGTGTAAATCCATCCTATACCCATCCCAATGTGATTTACTTTTCCTTTTGCTATGAGCTATCAAGAATACAACTCAAAATAATTCCACAAGATATTCTGTCCTTACAACATCTACTTCCGAAACAAAAGAAGTAAAAGGCAACTTACTTATTTCTTGTTCCTTTTCACTTTTCTTCTGTGCGATTTGCCTTTTTAACTTGTCTACTTCAGCTTGAAAAGATTCAACCACACGTTCACTTTTCTCTACATCTATACATACTGCCTAGGAGAAAACATAAAGATATGCAAAGATATTGCAAAAATACAGGAAAGACTTTCATGACCACATTAATAAAGCTATTACCAGACAAGAAACCATTCAAAGCACAAAACTAAGAGCAGGAGATAACTATATCACAGCATAATACTCAACCTGAAGATGGGATTCTTCACTGGCTGTTGCCAATTCCCAACTGCTGCACAATAGGAAAAGCATTTCCAAATAATTCATCATTACAGGAAGATTTATAGCAAGATCCAAACTTAGTTCTTCCTGCTTAGTGCAAGAGACTTTTTAATACACTGTAGTTAGCACAATAACGATACTATAGTAGCATGATCAAAATGTACTAGACCAAATTTGGACTGAGGTATGAAAAAGTGATTGAGGTATGAAAAAGTTGACTCAAGACAAGTGTTCCAAGCTCATCTCTTGGCTGATATCTCAGGTAAATAAACAAGACCATGGATTTTCAACAAGATTTCCCTAAACTGGTTGGAAATTGATGTAAAATGCTCATAGAAGGAACTAAGTTTAAAACCAGCTCTGGATAATAGTGATTGCTAATCTAAACATGTTACAGTGAAGATTTAGTCTTCTGTGGAGATAATAGTTTACTTACTGCCTCAGAAATTCAGTACTGGTCATTATACATATGAACAGTTTTGAAGAGTACACAACTCTAAAAGCACTGATTTGTCTTAAACCAGTACATCTCTACCCATTTACCAGCTCTTCTCCAAAAGGTTACTAGTAGTGATCTTACCTACAAAGCTGAAACACATTAACCATGCTTTCTGCTCAACATCTAATTTTTATAGAAGATTATATAAACCCTCCCAAGTAATTTTTGATGAATATCACATTCCTTATACTAGAAATAAGCAAACTTATTTGCAGTCTTGTCGCATTCTCTGTGAAACAGTCACCTTAAAGATAAGAGTTCCTGGAGTTAGCTAACACCTAAGTTACTTTTAAGCCCTGCAAACAATGCAGAGCAGCACAATTTACACGGTGAAACACAACAAGGTCATAGTTTCAACAGGTAGAAGACAACTCCCTGATTGATGTTGCATTTTCCAGACACTAATGCAAACAGCAGCAAGAGCATGAAAGGATGTACGTGCTCTTGGCAAAAACAACCTTACAGAATGCCATTAGCTAATGGGACAGACCTCTGACAATAAATGTGCATGCCTCCTGAAGCTGGCACAAGAACTGTCTCCCTTCCTATTGCGAGCTGCTCACCTTACAAGGCAGGGTAGAAAGTAGCAACCTCCATCAATAAATAGTAGTTCTCCAGTGCAAGGTCAGGGGATGGTTGGAGGAATTACTATCTTGCTGTCTCCTACATGTGCCAACCAGCAAAGCTGGAGCAGAGACACAAATCCCTCCAGGGCAGATGCAAGGGGAAAGCCTGGAAATAAGCTGTGACTACAGCACAATTAGCAGATGTGTGTGCTCCTGAGGGAGCAGAGCTACGCTGCTCTTCACACAGGACAAGCTGTGAAGTGACAAGCTCACATTTAGTAGATTTGACACTCCAGGCACTTTCAGATGCTTTGCCACATTTGGAGCAGGATTCACTCATGTTCTACACAAAACATTCACAAGTTTTAACTAACAGATGGAGCTCTTTGCTGCATGCTACATACTAAGAGCCAGGAGTCATTTTTAAACTGAGACAGGCAAGCCTTTAAACCTGTGCAAATCCCCACAGCCTTCAGCAAGGCTTTTCTTCAACACATACTCTTAAAAATAGCTGATGTCTCCCAGAAATCCCTGAGCATTAAATCATTCTCACTTGCAAAAGAGAAAGAATTGGTGCTATTTAGATTAACCACTTTTACAGCAGCCTTTGCAAATGCACACATTAAATAGAACCTGACACATTTCATCATTAGTCAGACATTTTCCTACAGTTCACGATGAAGTATGGGCTCTAACCACTCCTGGTTTAGCCAAACAAAAGACACCACATCCAGAGTGAGCAATATTAACTGCAGGAAGTTACCTGTACTTTTTCCTGAAGTGCATTATAAACCTGATAGATAGCCCTGATGTCCTTCATCACTCCATCTTTGTCAAAAAAGTCAGTACTAAAAAAGAAGCAGAAATCATTAGTCAGAAAAGCCAACACAAGGTTCCAGCTCATGCTGCCTGTGAATTGCCTGTGAATATATATAGCTACATATAAAAAATGTATTTTATGTTACATTGCTAAAAAAAAGACCATACCCTCAAGAACCAAAATTGGACAGCAGCATATTCAACACCAAAAATTCCTTCTGGATCAAGAAAGTTCCATTTGATGAGACTGAACTTGTGCAGAAATCTTTAAGCTTGTATAATGTCACTGTTAACAGTCAGAAGAGCTACTTCAATGCTGCATTTACAGCATTTAGTTAGAACTACTTAAGAAAAAGAAGACTTCAACACTCCCAAGTCAGAGTTCAAGTTTTAAACTGAGATTGCACACACAATTCTTTGGAGGGGGTGTGGGTGGAAATAAACCAAGGAACTCCCAACCACAAAGCCCACAGCATCAACTGGCCATAGGAACTCCACTTTTTAGATCAGTGCACTGAATCCTCTTTGTTCTAAAAGATTCAATTCTAAGCAGGAAAAAAGCACACTAGAGCTGACCATTTTCCTCCAGTACTATTTTTGTCCTGCTTGAAATGGGTATTTGTAGTGGATGGCACAGAAGGTAGAGCTTGATGCCTGTACTTCATTTGCAAAGGAAAAGTCCTTACCCGTGTTCCTTAATAACTTTGGCATAACTCTGAGAAGTATTTGGCACTGAAGAAACTTTGTATTCCTGTTGACTAGTGTTGCCTAGATTTGGAATAGTAAGTGACACTCTTTGATTATACCTGCAGAGAAAGTGCAGAAAGACTTCTTAATTCATATTCAAAAGATTATTTACAATAACCTTGGTATCATTATCCCACCTCTCTGATGATCACAAGTCATCTACGTTTAAAGCTTCTGTGTTAGGTTTATTAGAAAAGCTGCTAAATATTACGTGTCATGTTCAAAATAAACACATGATCAGCTCCCTTGAGATGAACCTACCTCTGTGCCTTTTAAAACCTTTTAATTGTGCATTCAAACTACCACAGATACAAGAGTGAAGCTACAGTCAGGTCTATTATAATAAACATAGTACTGACACCTGATTTCTCTTAAGAATATTTTGTTACTGTTGTTGTCTGAAGATTTAAAGACTGAAAAGAATTTTTGCTCATCCCAAAACTTTAATTTATTACTTGCACAGGAAAAATAACCCAACTGTCTTAGAATCCCAGAATGGCTTGGGTTGGAAAGGACCTTAAGCTCATCCAGTTGCAACCCCCTACCATGGGCAGGGATGCCTCACACTAGACCATGCAGCCGAAGGCTCTGTCCAGCCTGGCCTTGAACACTGCCAGGGATCCCTAACAATTGGACACCAAAACATCACTTGGCAAACACAAAGCCTTCTTTATGTGGAAAGAGACTGTACAAACTCCAAAATAGTTCAGAGTATAAAGAATAGCAAGAAAAAGCAGAGCAAAATATGAGGATTGGTTCATACACAGATTACTTACCTTCTGTTTGGTCTAAAAAGCACATATTCTAAAGCATGTGTTGAGTTATTTGCAGTGGAAATGAAGCTGAAGAGGAGGAAGACAAGATCAGGCACTCCAAGAATATGGGTCAGCTGTTTATGGATGATGTGTTCTCTATATGACATTTGCTGCTGAGTGTTTCTCCTAAATCTGTACCACCCAATAACGTTCTGTAATGAAGTACACCAGAAATAAAACAAAGGATTAACTGAGAGACAGAGATTTACCTTCTGATGATGAAGTTGCTGAAACTCTGGTATCATGTGAATTAGCCAATAGCTTTATTACAACAAAATCAGCCTGAATTACTACAGGTTTGCACCTATTAACCTGAAACAAGTGACATCTTATTACAACATGCCTACTTACAGCTCCACCTTACTGTGCTACAAACACCCAAGTGCTATTCAAGATCCCACAGCCAATATCCTTCAACTGTCTCATTTTAGCAACAAAACCTTGGAGCATCTTCACCTTATTAGACTCAAGCTGTTTTCACACACAGCAGATGTGGTTTTCTGTAGCACTACATATTTCAACTGCCTATTCACTTGTATTGATTTGTAAGGCATTTCCAGTGCTTCACAAACATGTTTGCAAACTCATGGCTGCTGATGAAACACATGGGACTAATCTGCTGTGTGCAATAAAATTATCTCATTGTGTGTTGAATTGTGAAAGATTCTTACGCAGATCAGATAAGATCCATTCTAATTCCATGATTATATTGTATACAACACGTATTGAGCTCCTTTCCTTCATGCAAATTAACATTTAATTGAAGAGATTAATGAAAGCAGATTCCTCATGAGCAATCTGGGTTAGGAAGAGTCCCAGGAATAGGTACTATCATGTAGTGATGTATTAAGACTGCATATATATATATTCAGTGGAATAGAGCAGATTCTAGATCTTCTACATCTTGCCAGAGCCTCCCTGCAAGGTAGGTTCTACCACAGTAAAATTCAACTGAAAACTAGTGGGAGACAGTTTCTACTTGTCTTTTGCCTTGTCTCCTGAAATGGGAATTTAATATGGTGCTCTAGAATACAGTTATGGGGTTACAGAATTCGGGATCTGAGACTGGCAACTCACTCCATCATCAGCACATAGACATACATGTCTGTATGTACAAACAGACTCACAAACCACCTATGTACTCGGCATAAATATGTTATTATACATAGAGGAGTTCATTCTGAGAGCACTTGCTGGAAGAAACAGACAAGAAAGCAGCATTACAATCATCCCTGTTGCAGAAGTTGCACAGATTGAGGACTTGCTTCCCTAAAGATCCCTCCTCCTTGTCTGCAAGCAAAAGTGAACAGAAAGTATACTGCAAATGCAATTAGCAATTGAGCAATGCTTTGCATAACGATTTACACAGTAGGCATTCTCACTCAGAGGAGTGACAGTTACACTTGAGTCGCCTGTAGGGGACAGAAATCCCAAGAGTTGGCCATGCCTTGATAGTTTGCTACTACTGTAACACAACCAGCAGTGCTACGAGCAGATGGAACGATGTTGGTTTGCTGCTGCTTAGTAAAAATGAATTGAACAAGAACAAAGGTCTTGTTTTAATCCCCCTTACCTTGTACTAGCTGTGGCACTAACCAGACCTCATCAGCCAAACTCATGTACTAGATGCTTTCATGCTGGGTCTAACAAGGTCCACAAGTTGCCATAAATTGAACCATGCAAGTTGTCATCCATCTTTTTACTGGTGGATTCACTTCACTGCCTGAGAAATCACATCTTCAGCTCTGCTCTTTGATGTATTAGTTCAGAAGAACTTCTGAATCAGTTATTCAGTAAGCAGAAAGACAGTGCATTACAAGTGTGGAAGAAAACCTTGAAAAAAGGTTTGATTCTTCTCCATATAGCTCCTAAAATTGAATCTTCTTAATACTAGTTGTGCTACTAACAACATACACATGATGTAAAGCTATGACAGCACCCAGCATAACTGATAGAACAGTTTGGCCAGTTTAAACCTGACAGTGCAAGAACAGCAATTATCATTGCAACTCTTTAAAACAAATTATTTAGAGCAGGTTTTCAAGTCAGCTACATCTTGCTTGGTTTCAGCAGTGGAGGACACAATCACTATGCTCCATGTGTAGCTCAGAAATGAGTGGGTTATTACCAGCCCTTCACTTTTGGAAATACAAGCTTAAATCCTTTGCATTTCTTCAGGGAATTGAGACATTACCCCCACCTAAGTACCACAAATCCAACTGCCGTGCAGAATAAACCTTGGATCAAACTAAACCATTAAATTTGTGAATGAAGGTACTGCTTCTAGTTAGCTACCTTGGTTTTCCAAACCCATCTTCTAGTTATAGGCTCTACTGACCAGAAGGAGGAAAAGATAGAACTTACTTTTCTTCGGTCTTTAAGAATCCTGTCCAAACTCTCCTCATTAACCTTGCCTGCATAGTCATAAAAGCTTGAACCAAAAAGGAAGAGAGAAAGGTAGGTACATAGTTTACACATACACATTATACATAATTTATACTGTTCTTCAAAGAGATGACATTCTGTACATTGCAAAGCAGCTTCTATAGGTTCACCTTTATCAACATAGGTCAGTATTCACACCACCTACTTGGGACATCTGACTGGTGCCACATAGAGCACAGTTAGAAGCCTTGGTTTGAACAGAGACAGCTGCTTGCAGAGAAAGGTGCAGAGCATTGCAATTAGATGCGTAAGAGTAGCTGGAGCAAAAACTCTAACCGCTTTTAAACCACTAATAATGAAATACAAGAGGCCTGTAATTATTAGGTTTAAAACGTTTTCATTGCACACATTTGTTAGGTGCCCAGTATTTCCCTGGCAGTCCCTACAACAAGGAGCATGTACGTCATGGACTGTGTCATTTCATTTTGACCAGCGTCCTGCTTTGAGAAGGAGGTCTCCCTGCCAAAGAAGAAAGGAAAGCAGAGCCATTTTCATGCAGTTACAGATCTATTTCTTGAGCTCCACTCCTGCAATTACACTCATATGACTGGACCCTTGTAGCCAAAGCAGCTACCCCGAGGTCAGCAAGAACCCAACGTATCACCATCTATCCATATGGCTCTGCTTATGAACCCCAGACCCAACCCCTAAGGTGTTACTCTGAGGCCACGAGAGATTTCAGAATTTATAAATCTATCTACACAGGTTTATAAATTCAAGTAGATCACACTTCCTGAGCAAAGGGAAAACACCTGAAAATCAGTTCCTCCCTCACTTACCTACCAAGTCCTCAGTCTCTTTCAAGAGCTGATATCACTAACAGCTAAAGCAGTGCAGGAAAACACTCTGGTTTAGAGGTCTATGATCTCAACTCTTGAGTGTGGGGGATAAAAGAAACACAACAGAAAATCCTAAGCTCAGTATTTGGCTGGTAAACAAGGGTGGAAATAAGATTTGTTCCAAGTTCTTGTGAATCTTAAGGCTGCAATTAATTACTAATTTGAGATACTACATAACATTTGCATAACCTTTTCAATTCATGTTCACAGTATTTATGCATTGCAGTAAGCAGTGCATACCCAATTCTTCCCCTTCTTGTGGGATGAGCAACTAGTACATAACAAAACACCTTCATTTCAGAACTGCACAGAGAAATCAGTCCTTTTAAAATCCTTCCTTCTTATTCAGCTCTCACGTGCTGGTAAAAGCACTGGAACCAAGCCTGTTATTCTCAACATCAGCAGTGCCAGTTTACAGGAACAGAGTGGATGAGCATTAGGCCTCCTCAGACTGGCTACACTGAAGTCAAAAGGATGAAGCAGAAAGCCCCAAAATCAGCATCTGCTACAACTAACAGAAACCAACAGCCTGTTCCGGTGTTATAAAAGCTCTATGAGCTGTGAGAGTTTCCCCTATGCTCTGAAGTAAATGAATTCATCAGTTTTCTGGTGCAGAAAGCATGCAGTGAAATACAGACTCCTTCCTCCCTCAGCTCAGTTGCTAACAACCAATTTCTTGACTGGGAAGAAGCAGTAAATGTGATGGGGTTTGATATGAGCTGCACAAAGGATCCCTGGGAACCACAAAGAGCCTAGGAGAGCCTGGGATGTTATCTTGATGTGGAGAGTCTAGCATTTAAATCACTGGGTTGAGAGTATCCTCTCTGTAATTATCAGACAGCAAATGATAGACTGCAGCTTTTCTTTCTAATGCAACCAATGTCAAGCCTAATATCTAAGGTACTGACTCTTAGCTAGTCAGAAATCTCTAAAGAAAGGCAAGAGGAGAGTAATTGGATGCTCCTTTCACAAAGATTAATTGGGAATCCCTTCTAAAAGGAATTTCTAGACAGCAGTTTAGAAGCCATCACTGTATAACAGTGTACAGGAGATCAGAAGGCAGAAGTAATGAGTAAGCTGAAGGTTCCAGAGTATTAGTTGGTGCAAGTGAATACAACTAACTAGAAAGCAGTCTGTTAACCCAGCAAGTTACTAAGGTGTGTGCCAGGCCCAAGCACAGCTAAGCTAAGACTACAATGATTCAAACTGGTTTTGACATTCACCCTAATTATCAGAGTGGGATGATTTGATCTGATTGCTACACTAACTACATGAGGTTGAAATGCAGAGGGATAGAGCAAAAAGCCCACAGAGGCCACCTTGGCACCCTCTCTAACCTAAGTGCCACTAGAACTATAAACTCACACTTTTATTGCCAGGGTTGGTGCTATTTACATGTATTTCTGTAATACCGCCAGATGAGTAAGCAATGCAATGATAGATACATTTCAAATGCTGATATATTTCAGTCTTTATATTCTGCAGGCACCCCAGAAAGACAACAGAAAATGCTTACCTAAAGAGTTTTGAACAAGGCTCATGGTTGTGGATTTCTGCAACAAACAAACAAAAAAGAGACATATGTCCAAGTGCTGAAGGTAAAGAGGAATTCCAGGGGCAAATCTTGCATGAACCTTCCACATCACAGCTACTGAGCAAATAAACATTTGTGTCACACCACACACTGCCCTTAATGTCTCAACAAGACCTGATGACACAGCACCAGACCTGGAAAACAAACTTCTCTTTCTAAGCTACTTTAACAGTGAGCAAGACAGACACTTGTTCAGATACACCCAGATCTATCTGAGCCTCAAATACACACTTTGGGTATTATTTTATACTTGTGAACTCCTCACAAAGACATTTATGATTTTTTTTTTTTCTTTCTCATACACCTTTCCACAACAGTTTTCTTCCTTTTATATACACTGTTTATGACAACAGAAATGAATAAAAGGGATGGGGGGAAGGGAGCCACTGAAACATTATACACTGGAGTATTTATGAGGCAAAGCAAATAGAATCTATGATGAGAAAAGGGGCTAAACATCACTACAAAAGAGCTCCAATTTCTGATGCTGTTATATGAAGATTTAAGAAGTCATTAAAAGGCAGAATATTTTACATTGAAGAGGTTGTAATAAATGCAAATATAATAAAATTAATAACATGTAATAATGTAATAAAATGTAATAATTCAGAGAATCCCAGACTGGTTTGGGCTGGAAGGGACCTTAAAGCTCATCCAGTTCCAACAGGAGCAAAGAGCCAATCCACATCATCTCTTTAACACCAAGCATGACTTACAGATATTTTGTGGCATTTAATACTTCTTTTAAGCTCTCTTCTACTCTTTTTACAAAATACAGTTTGTCATTTATTAGTTTATCATTTATTCTCATTAGTATACCTCAATCACATAACTTTTGTCTGAAATTGTATTTGCTCAGCCTGAATAGTACTTCTGTAGCAATATTACTTCAAGCTCTGATATTAGAACTCCACTGGAGTGTTTGGCAACAACTTTGTGTTCAGACTCTTCCTTCCTGGAGGGTGAGTCAACCACAAGCTGCTCTGAAAGGCAAAGCCTGCTCATCACTGCAGCCTCAGCACAGGCAGAATCACAGCTTCCAGGAACAACAGGATATACACGTGAGCATCTCAGCATATTTAGCCACTGTCAAAACAAGGCCCTGAACACCCATGGCAGGCGTACTGCTGATAAACTACATTCCAACTGGCAAGAGCTCCTCATGATGCTGCTGCTGGAACTACTGACTGACTTTATTTAGTTGTTAGGAAGGAATTCTTCCCTGTGAGGGTGCTGAGGCGCTGGCACAGGGTGCCCAGAGAAGCTGTGGCTGCCCCATCCCTGGCAGTGTTCAAGGCCAGGTTGGACACAGGGGCTTGGAGCAAGCTGCTCTAGTGGAAGGTGTCCCTGCCCATGGCAGGGGGGTGGAACTGGCTGAGCTTTAAGCTCCTTTCCAACACAAAACAGGTTGGGATTCTATGAAATGTTTCTAAGTGTAATCAACCATTACTTCCACACTGGCATCCAAGAACCTGTGGAAACAATCTGCTAAACAAAATCAGCAAGTGTAATACTCCAGCTTAGACCAACTCCTTCCAGCAAATACATTGATTACAACAACTGAGAGTACATACTTGAATCTTGGGCTATTATGTTGCTACACGGACCTTGTGCTTTGAAAAACAGGAAGCATGAAGCCTACTGCTCAGATTGCATGAAGCAGCTATCATTCAACATTAAAGTTTTGCATACTGATTTACTTTTATATACATATATAAAATACATACATATTTTTATATACATCTGCTATATATATATATACACATATGTACTCAAACAGCACCACTGAGCCTTGAGACAACAGACACATAAGGATATTAAAACTCATCTGTGTCAATGCCACAAAACTGTCAATCCCAGTTCACGAGTGGAACTGGGAATTCAGGAGTTAATGTCAATGGATAAATACTGAAGTAAAAATTTGGTAAACAAAAAACACAAGCAGCAAATCTGCTGGGTCAGACATTCCATTCCAGATATTAACTGTAACCAAGGATGTGACAAAAGTTATCTAAAAAGGGAGTAACTTTTAACACCACAAACACTTGGTTTATGAAACCATACTGAGGCTGCCAGTGGTAAGAGTGCTGTATCACACTGCCAACAACTCAGAGCAGTTATCACTATGTCTGGTTTTGTCTGAGCAGAGCAGTCAGCTGCCTGCCCTTATACAAGGCTTTGATAGTGATTATATGCCCACAAAACAAATCCCAGGCCTCCGGGTTTTGTGATTTAGCTCAATTGTAACAAGTTGACACTTCACGCTGTCACTGTAGCACCCATGTTTCCTTAGGTATAACTGGAACAGAAAACTACTGCACCTATTGGATTCTTGGATCCACAACCATCACTAAAGGTGGCAAGCATCTGGAGATGCAACAGTGTAGTACACACTGTCCATTAGTTCTGCATCAGAATAACATTGCAGAGTCCATTACGAGCCATTTGTGTATTAGCTCAGCTTTATGCAGACCCTGCTATGTTAGCTGGAATCAGATCCACACAGCCATGTACACACTCAGGTCTTTAAAGAAAGTATTTTAACATTGTGCTGTATATATGTAAACAAAAGGGGCATCTTCATTCAAGGGTTTCCTATTTTCTATAAACCACAGAGCTAAAAACATGCAACAGCTTTTCACTGATGTGTAAAAATATCTACTTCAATGAACAACACAACAGCAAGACCTTAGATCATCTTTTGCTTTTCACAACACCAACTGCATCAGCAATCAGCTGCACAGTCCCTGTATTTAGCAATAAACTACCTGACAATATTCCCTGGTGAATCTTGCCGTGACAGTGCAGGATGTCACCAACCACCAGACATCCATCCAAACCCTCCACTGGAAATCTGCCCTTTCAATGGCAGGAAATCAAGTAATGCATTTTTATATTGAGCACATAATTGTATTTAGGGAACTGACTCTAAGAGGCAATTCCCTGAAGAGCCAAAAGGCAAATGAATAATTTCTCCATCACAAAACACAGATAAATGTCTTCAGTGATCTTTTCTCCATAAAAGGAGATGCATAAAACCCTGTACGCAGCAAAGGACCATTTCCTTCCCTCACGTCTCAACCACAAACATACACATACTGTAGCAAACGTGATTCTGAAAGCCTGAAGCATCTTGGGCTGGTCTCACAAGTAAAATAATTCTCACTGAATTGTGCTGAATATTGAAAAACTGAACTTCTTTAGAGTCTCTCAAAGTTCTGTTACTTACCAATCACTTGCAGGAACTCAGTGTTGCTGATCTGCGAATCGCTAATGCTAAAGGTTTCTTCTTGCCTCACCTCTCCCAGCAGAAATCCTTCCTACAGTTTTAAAGGGAGAAAAAAAAAGACTAAAGATAGAAAAAATACCCACTATCTACATTTGCTTGCTGTAACTTTCTTAGCATTCAATGGAAGAATTCAAACAAAGACTGAGTTTGAAATACATTTCTGAGCTGCAGTAGGTATAACCTGTCCTCAGATTTACAGACCGAGCTGCTTATTTACCAACATCCTTTCACAACAGCTTGTCCAAAACTAATGTTCCACTGAAAGCTTCCATACATAACACAACTCACAAAAGGCAAACACAGGTTATGTAAAGGAGAGCTCTGCCTCCAGTCCCAGCTACACAGGCATACACTGGATGAGGAAGGCACCTGAGCATCCTGCTGTAGTTGAAGATGTCCCTGCTCATTGCAGGGGGGTTAGATGAGTTAGATGGACCAGATGAGCTTTGAAGGTCCTTTCCAACCTAAACCATTCTGTGATGCACAGCACCACTGCTGCTCTGGACCTTCAAAGCTAACGGGAAGTGGTGTTTAGATTACTTCTATTTACATCTAGAGATTGAGCTGGACATTGAATAACAGCAGGGATCATAAAACTCACAAGGTAACTCAAAGCCATCTTTTATCTTCCATCCCCACCCAAAATGAGGAAAGAGCGTAAGTGGGAATCGGGTCCTTTTGGCATAAGCATCGAAAGAGAGGTGCATCGTTTCCTGGTGTAGCGATAAGGGAACAAGCTCAGACCGGAGATCTGTCACTTCCACAAGATTTAGCTTCCGCACTGTAACCGGGGTGTGTTGCCTGCGCTGCAGAACCAGCGTTCTCACCACACGCACTCACGCCGCTTTTCCACACACGTTTTCCTGCCTGGACCCGATTCCCTGCGCGTGAAACGAGAGCCCCGCACCCGCGGAGAGCCCCGCGTCCAGCCCAGAGCTGCCACAGCTGCGCAGGGCAGGCCCCGGCGGGTCTGCGAGTCACACCCCCAACACCCCACCTCCGAACAGGGGGCAGGCGACCCCCGCAGCACCTCCGCGGCGATGGGCACCGCTGTGCCACCGACAACACCACAGCGGGGCCGCTACCGCCAACCGGTACCCGCGGCTGCGGCCCAACCGGCGGCGGCCCGGCCCGGCAGCGCTGGGAGGATGAAGACGAACGCCGTAGCCCCAGAGACGCCCGCCCCGCCGCGCCTGGAAGCGGCAGCCCCCGGAACCTACGTGGTCGGCGCTGCTGTTGGCGCTGTAGTAGCAGACGGAACTGAACGTGTAGCCCGAGATGGAAGCCGCCATGATGGACACCGCCGCCGCCACCGCCGTGCCCACAAGCCACCGCGCGCGCTCGAGGGGCGTCACTTCCTGCAGCGGCGCGGGGCATCATGGGAAATGTAGTTCCACCTGCAGCCTGAACTGGCTCGGGGCTGGCAGCGTCCACACAGTGCTGGGGGGCTGCCGGCGACCGGGAATGTGGTGAGGAGCGAGTGAACACCCGCACGTGGTGAGTCCTGTGCAGAGCCTGTTAAAATGAGATCACAGAACCCCAGCCTGGTTCGTGTCGGAAGGGACCTTAAAGCTCATCCAGCTCCAACCCCTGCCACGGGCAGGGACCCCTTCCACTAGAGCAGCTTGCTCCAAGCCCCTGTGTCCAACCTGGCCTTGAACTCTGCCAGGGATGGGGCAGCCACAGCTTCTCTGGGCACCCTGTGCCAGCGCCTCAGCTCCCTCACAGGGAAGAGCTTCTGCCTAAGAGCTCAGCTCAGTCTCCCCTCGGGCAGGTTAAAGCCATTCCCCTTGGCCTGTCCCTACAGGCCCTTGTCCCAAGCCCCTCTCCAGGTTTCCTGCAGCCCCTTCAGGCCCTGGAGCTGCTCTCAGGTCTCCCCTTCAGGAGCCTTCTCTTCTCCAGGCTGCCCCAGCCCAGCTCTCTCAGCCTGGCTGCAGAGCAGAGCTGCTCCAGCCCTCGCAGCATCCCCATGGCCCTCACTTTCAAGAAGAGTTTTAATTTCAATTTTACCCTTTAAATGAAAACACTGCGCTGGTTCAGCTGACCCATGCGGACTGCAGCCATGAAAACCCCGTCTTTCAGAGCGTCTCTCTCTCTTATAAATAAACCTACAAAGCACTCGGGTTGTTTTAAGGGACGTGACCCCCCCCCCCCAGCCTCAGCTCCCCCGCGGGGCAGCGAGCACCAGTCCTCCAGGCGCCAGAGCGGCGCCCGCCGCCCCTCTCCCGGCTGCTCTCTATGGTGTGGACGTAGTTCCGTGTGCGGGGCCGGTGATGGCGGGGCCGGTGATGGCGGGGCCGGTGATGGCGGGGCCGGCGGTCGGGGAGGAGTCGTTCAGCCCCTCGGTGCTGGGCACCAGAGAGCAGTGAGTGGGGCGGGCGGTGGGGCGGAAGGGTTCCTTCACCCCCAAACCGGTATTGGTGCCCGGGAGCAGGAGGCCCGAGCTGGGCCCTGAACACTCGCTCGTAACCCGCAGTTCCCCTCAGCGCATCTCCCGGCTCACAGCGTGTCCCCGAGCAGTTAATCTGTACAGATGGTATAATAAGTGGCGTTGCTGTATAGATACAGTGTCTCTCCCGTCTTTCATCTAAACCTTTTCCAGTATGCATTGCAATATCCTCTCCTTTCTCTCCCCCGGACCCCAGCTGGGATGCTGCCTATGACAGAGAGCTGCAGACTTTTCAAGACATTGGAGATGCTGGGGAAGTTTGGTAAATAAAATAGCTAAATTAGTTATTAAAAGTAAATAAAATAGCGTGTTTCTATTATTTCTTTATAAATGTAGACATTGCAAAAACGTGCAATGTCTGGATAATTCTGGATGTTGGGAAGATGGTGGGAACTTTAGTCTTGAAGCCACCAGTTCCTCTCTTGCCTGATTTTGCAATGGTGATTTCTCAGTTTCACATGGAAAACTGTCATTGTGCAGAGAGTGACGTGTGGTTGTGGTGTATGTTACTGACGGATGTGTTCTTTATCCCTGAGCTCAGGTTTAACTACACAAGTTGCTGGTGCTGATGCCTGTTTTAATATATAGAATCATGGAATGGTTTGTGTTGGAAGAGACCTTAAAGCTCCTCCAGCTCCAACTTGCTCCAAGCCCCTGTGTCCAACCTGGCCTTGAACACTGCCAGGGATGGGGCAGGCACAGCTTCTCTGGGCACCCTGTGCCAGCGCCTCAGCACCCTCACAGGGAAGAGCTTCTGCCTGATCTCTCATGTAAATCTACCCAGACTTGGTGTTTTGGTGAATTTTAGGGCCATGCAATTAACTTACACAACGCAATCATGGAGCTGTGACAGTTGTTACCCAAGTGCTTCAGTAAAAGGTGCTTTGCAGATGCTGGAGGGAGGGAGTGATGAAGTTAGTTTGCTCTGCCTTTTGTACAGTTTTGCTGTCTGACTTACCTGAGCCCTTGTTTTTCATAGGTTTGGAGAAGAAAGCATGACTCGCATCATCAGATGGCTGGAAAAGCAAAAGGTCCCCCTTGATAGCCCTGTGCTTGACATTGGAACTGGGAACGGTGTTTTACTGATTGAATTGGTTGGTATATTACAAACGTTCTGCTTTTGATACAGAATTGATGCTTCAGATGGAGTAGTTTAAATACAGCACTTGCAAGTGACAGTAGTAATCATGGCAAGCTGAAACGCAGTTGAAAACCAAAAAGCAAGCAACCAGAAGTGAATCATAGAATCATAGAATCACAGAATAGTTAGGGTTGGAAAGGACCTTAAGATCATCCAGTTCCAACCCCCCTGCCATGAGCAGGGACACCTCACATTACACCCAAGGCTCTGTCCCACCTGGACTTGAACGTGTTTTCTTCTTTCCCATCAACAGAACACTGGTTACTGTTCATCAGTTTTTATATTGTCATATGGTTTAAGAGTATGCGTGAAATTAACTTAGTGCTGTTGATACGCCTTGAAGAACATCCTGTCACAAAGACAAGTGGTTCTTAAACAGCCTGGGGGACTTTGGTGCATAACTGCTTGAACAAGCAGCGCTGTTAGGGGGTGCAGACCTGGGAACAGAACTTGTCTGTTGCTCTACCAAATGGAGACAAGCTGCTTTTTTTTCCCCTAGACGTGCTCCAACTTGTCCTTTCTCAGTGCTGCTCAGAGTGTCAGCACTTCAGATTACACAATATACAGTATTTCTTTACATCAGTCAGCCTGAGCACCCCATAGTTTATCTTTACCTATTTTCCTACATTTAAAATGCATTTCTTGCTGTTGTTGTGTAAACTACCCCCAGACAAGGAAATGAAGTGGATTAATGCACAGAGTATTCTCCTGTGCAAAGCCAGACCCTTTCTTTGCACTCAGTTCTGATAATAACTCTCACTGTCAGTATAAAAAGTGGTTAAAATGAAGGGGTTTTCTTTATAAATCACTTAAAAATGACTTCTTTTCAAGAAGTGTCCATATCTGTCAGGGTGGAAACCCCTTCACAGACATACTCTGAAGTGATGTCATGTTTTTGCAGTGATACGATGTGTTTGGAAGTTCCCATTTTTTTTTCTATTCTTTAGTAACTCCTTTGGTCTAATACTCAGGAGAGCTGGTAAAGGGAGGAGCTGTCATTCTGTCCTACATTCTCCACTGGCTCCACTAGTTACTGTAGAAATGGAAAGGGCTGGACGTCAAAGTCGGGTTCATAATGGAATATTTTAAAACCAACTTTGATTTTTTAAGAGCGTAAAGCCTTTGTAGGCACCAGCTGCCCCACTGCAGCACAGAAATTATATCCTCAGAAGTAGAAATGGCTCATTTCAGTAAGAGAAATGAGCCAAATAACAACGATTCCAGAGGGACCGTGATGCGCTTGTGAGGTGGCCGATGGCAACCTCATGAACTTCAACCATGCCAAGTGCAAGGTCCTACACCTGGCTCGAAGCAATCCCAGGCACAGCTACAGGTTGGGCAGGGAAGAGATTCAGAGCAGCCCTGCAGAGAAGGACTTGGGGGTGTTGGTTGATGAGAAAATGAACATGAGCCGGCTTCAGTGTGCACTTGCAGCCCAGAAAGCAACCGTATCCTGGGCTGCAGCAAAAGGAGCGTGACCAGCAGGTCGAAGGAGGTGATCCTGCCCCTCTGCTCTCGTGAGACCTCACCTGGAGCATTGTGTGCAGTTCTGGTGTCCTCAGCATAAAAAGGACATGGAACTGTTGGAACAAGTTCAGAGGAGGCCACGAGGATGATCAGGGACTGGAGCACCTCCTGTATGGAGACAGGCTGAGAAAGTTGGGGCTGTTCAGCCTGGAGAAGAGAAGGCTGCGTGGAGACCTCAGAGCAGCCTTCCAGTATGTGAAGGGGGCCTATAGGGATGCTGGGGAGGGCCTCTTCATCAGGGATTGCTAAATGCAGTGCTCACCAGCTCTATCATTGTGGAAACATCCAACAGAAAAATCTAATTTATAAGCTTTCAACTTTACACTGGCCCCACTTGCAAACCTGGAATTGATTTTCATCCTCTAATGGGAACATGACAACCTGTGAGCTTTTAAAAAATATTAAACTGCTTAAGAGCACCCTTACGTTAAGTACCTTAAAGCACTGCTTGCTTTAATGAGAAGTTTTCAGTCCAGTTCCCATCTGAGAAGTGGCTTCAAAAAAATCACATTGTTTATTGGTGCTAAATAATTCAGGATCTCCCTCTCCTAGCTGATGTAAAAAAATGATTTTTGTGTTAGCTGCTAGGCTTTGAAAGTCATGTTGGGATTCTCTTGGCAAGCACATTGGTTGCTGTAGAGCAGTTCTGCCTTTGGAGCTGGACTTGCTAATGTGCTAGAAATGGCAACACTGGGAAAGGCAGTCAGACTTCAGCCATGTAGAGCATTAGTAGCACCTCCCTCAAAGGTAGATGCTTGGGGGATGAATTAGACCATGGTCAGAACAGGTAGAGGTGCTGTAGAGTACACTTAGTTGTGGAGCACTAGGCCCTGAGTACTGTTTACAGTAAAGAATATAAATGGGAGTAACAGTAAGAAAATGACATTAAATGCAGGTAGGTCCGGGTAAGACATTGTCAGATCCAGTAGGGAATATTGCACAAAAAGGAGGCTGAAAAGCCACCTGAAAAGCAGCTAATAAAGTGAAAACAGGAAAGACTTTTATAGTGTGTAAACTGGCCTCAGTGTCCAGCTAGAAGGCAGAACATCCAGCACATTGCTAAATGTCTTCTATGTACACACTGCAGGGATCTGCCCAACAGTAAGCTTCACAAGAAAGGCTGCTGGAGGTTTCTTCTCTTCTTTCTGCTTGCTTTGAGGGTCTCACGTACATAAGAGGGACCCTGTGCTGCGTTTGTAGGTGCAGACAGAGGTCCTACCCCTATCAACATCAGGAGTCTGGAAGGTTGCCCTGCTGACCTAATATGTTTACCTTCCAAGAATTCCAGCTCTTAAGGAAATGTTGCTGCTGCCACATAGAGCTCTGACCTCTTTTTTATACCCTGAGTATTGTGGGAGCAGACAGGATTAGAAAACTTCTCTAAATGAAGGGTGTTCACCACCCAAGTGAGGGTGTCCACCTGGCTGCACCACAGGCCCAACCATAGCAGCTTTCCAGTACCTGAAGGGGGCTACAAGGATGCTGGAGAGGGACTGTAGTGATAGGACAAGGGGTGATGGATTCAAACTGAAACGGGAAGTTCAGGTTAGATATAAGGCAGAAGTTCTTCCCTGTGAGGGTGCTGAGGCACTGGCACAGGGTGCCCAGAGAAGCTGTGGCTGCCCCATCCCTGGCAGGGTTCAAGGCCAGGTTGGGCACAGGGGTTTGGAGCAAGCTGGGCTAGTGGAAGGTGTCCCTGCCCATGGCAAGGGTTGGAGCTGGATGAGCTTTTAAGGTCCCTTCCAACCCATAACCGGTCTGTGACTCTATGGGGCAGTGCTGATCACACTGCACACTCCCTTCTGCTATTTAATCTGTTAGAAATAGCAGAAGCGTGTTTATAAATAGCACCTTCAGGACAGGAGTCCAGTTGCAGGATGCAGTGTGGTCACGTTTGGCACTTGAGTGAATGATCCCTTCCTGTCCCTCCATAGTCAGGCCATGCAGGTTTAGCAGCATTTAATGTTGTTTATCCTTAAACTTTCCTTCTCTGCCCAGGAGACTATAGGAGTGAATGGGAACTCCCTGAAGTGACTCAAGCTCTTCCTTTTCCAACAGACGAGCTGTTGTGGGAACTCCTCTTCCACCCCCAGGTCTTCAGCACAGGCATCTCAGGAAGCTTGATTTGCTCTGGGGAGGAACGTGGGCAGAAGCCTGAGCAATCCTCTGTTGTTCATTAACTGCAAACAACAAGATCTTTGTGTTCAGATGAAATTACTCCTCAGTTTAGAACAGCTGGTGAGCACTGAGCTCACACAGGGAAAAGGGCTGTGGGAAGGAGGGAGGGTTGTCAAACTCTATTGCTGTTGAGGTATCAGCCTTTGGAGCAAGTAGAAACTCAGCTGATTGCTTAATGATAGTTAAAGCCTGTGTATTGTTCACAACCAAACCAAACCTGAGCCTCCTCCCTGTCTCTGCTACTATCTGCAGCTGGCCTTAAGATCAGAGCTCTTCCTGTTAGCTTTGCATCCAGCCAGACCCACTGACACACGTGATACCCGCATCTGGTCTCTTCAGCTTCTACCTCAGGGTAAAAATGTGTCGCTGCCACCTTCCCACCTGCTTTGCACAAGGGTTGTTGGGATCTCACTGCCTGAGTTTGCTGAACTGGGTTATCATTATCTGCTCTGAAGTTACATTAACAGAAAGTCTCTGTACACTCTTTTATGTGGTGCATAACCTGCCTGAAAGTTGCTGATACAAAGAGCTTGTAGCATGCAAATGATTGCATTCAAGTAGGCATTAGCATGAATAATTAGAAACATGTAAAGTTTTTGCAGTGAATTTCTGTACTGATAAAATGGGTTACATATTTTGGCTCTTACCATTTGAGAGTTAGAAAACAATTGCTCAATCTCAGATGTTACGTGTCAGAGAAGTTTTCTTCTTATTTTGAAGCATCTGGCATTAGCACATGTTCTCCTCGCTGGAAATTCCTGGTTTCTAGGTTACTTTTGGTGCAGATAATAGAGCCTGTTCCCCTCCAGGGTATTCCTTTTCGCAGTTCTGCTCCATTTTCCACTTGTTGATCTAAGCCAGCTTTCAGTCAACAGTTCTTTTGAGGAGGTATTGGGCAGAATGGAGTTGTTTCAGCTCATTCCGCCAGCTGTTTAGCTCTTGTAATGCTAACAGGAATACAAATGAGTAAAAGAGGGAGGGTTTCAGTCATTAAAAGGAGGAGAATCATAGAATCAGCCAGGTTGGAAACGCCTTTAAGATCATCAGGTCCAAGCTTTACCCCAGCACTGCCAAGGCCACCACTAGCCCATTTCACTGAGGGCCTCGTCTACACGGTGTGTGAAAGCTTCCAGGGACGGTGACTCCAGCCCTGCCCTGGGCAGCCTGTTCCAATGCCTGAGCACCTTTGGGGAAGGAATTGTTCCTCAGCTCCATCTAAACCTCCACTGGTGCAGCTTGAACCTGTTTCCTCTTGTCTCATCCCTTGTTCCAGGCAGCAGAGACCAGCGCCCTCCTGGCTCCATCTTCCTATCAGGCAGTTGTAGAGAGCAATAAGGTCCCCTGTGAGCCTTGTCTTAGAATCATAGAATAGTTAGGGTTGGAAAGAACCTTAAGATCACCCAGTTCCAACCCCCCTGCCATGGGCAGGGACACCTCACACTAAACCATGGCACCCAAGGCTCTGTCCAACCTAGTCTTGAACACCGCCAGGGATGGAGCATTCACAATTTTCCTGGGCAACCCATTCCAGTGCCTCACCACCCTCACAGTAAAGAACTTCTTCCTTATATGCAGTCTAAACTTCCCGTTTAAGTTTTAACCCGTTACCCCTTGTCCTGTCACTACAGTCCCTAATGAAGAGTCCCTCCCCAGCATCCCTATAGGCCCCCTTCAGATACTGGAAGGCTGCTATGAGGTCTCCATGCAGCCTTCTCCAGGCTGAACAGCCCCAACTTTCTCAGCCTGTCTTCATACAGGAGGTGCTCCAGGCCCTGATCATCCTCGTGGCCTCCTCTGGACTTGTTCCAACAGCTCTGTGTCCTTTTTATGCTGAGGACACCAGAACTGCACACAATGCTCCAGGTGAGGTCTCACAAGAGCAAAGGGGCAGGATCACCCCCTTTGACCTGCTGGTCACGCTCCTTTTGATGCAGCCCAGGATACAGTTGCTTTCTGGGCTGCAAGCGCACACTGAAGCTGGCTCATGTTCATTTTCTCACTGACCAACACCCCCAAGTCCTTCTCTGCAGGGCTGCCCTGAATCTCTTCTCTGCCCAACCTGTAGCTGTGCCTGGGATTGCTCTGATCCAGGTGTAGGACCTTGCACTTTGCTTGGTCTTTTCTCCAGACTAAACCCCCCCAGGTCCCTCAGCCGTTCCCCATCACAGTTGTGCTCCAGGCCCCGCACCAGCTCCGTTGCCCTTCTCTGGCCATGCTCCAGCACCTCAGTGTCCCTCTTATAGTGAGCAGCCCAGAGCTGAGCACAGGATTCAAGGTGCGGCCTCACCAGCACCCAATACAGGGGGACAATCACTGCCCTGGCCCTGGTGGCTATACTATTGCTGATAGAGGCCAGGATGCTGTTGGAATGAGATGGATTATAGGTAGGGAATACATTTGTTGGGTAAAAATACTGCTAGCACACTGATCAAGATTCTCTGCTTCTGTCCAGGCAAAGAATGGCTTCATGAACCTCACAGGGATTGATTACTCTCCTTCTGCAATACAGCTGTCAGAAAAAATAAGAGAGAAGGAAGGGATGTCCAGCATTAAATTAAAGGTAAGTAAGTTCAGAGAGAAAGCTGAGTGAGGAAATAGAAAGCAATTGAACCCAAGATTAAACAACCAAACTGCTACTCAGATGTACTCAGTGTACTATATTAGTGTTGTCTTTTGACGTTCATTTGTGGGAGAACTCTAATCTAATAAATCTCTATTTGCAAGAAGATTATTGGTCCCTTTTTTATTGCTGTCTGTAACAGTCATTAGGGCTGACAAGATTTCCCTGCTTCTACAGGCAACATTTGGCAAGTTCTCTATTTTAGCTGCTATATTCTGAATGTCACATCTGAGACAGAGGTTGAAATCCTAAGGTGATAGAATCCAAACAGTAGCTGTGCAACAGGAGGTTTGGGAATCCCTGCTGGAGCAGGGGGTAGGACCAGAGGTTCCATCCCATGAATCAGCCTTTCATCCTGAACTCTCTTTCTTCTGAGCTGTTTTACCCTCCAGCTCTGGATCTGCGTTCTGTCTCTGTTCTTGTATGTCAGTTGTAACCTCTTTGTAGCAGCCCTGTCTATTCTTCAATATTTGTACAGCACCCAGCATGCAGCACCTGCACTTCAATTGCACTTCAATTACGTTAGTTTGAGTTTCAGATGGACAGGTATATACACAGGCTTTACCACAAATAGATCATCACATGATGCATAGAGAAGAAAGAAGCTGTCAGGACATTTTAAGTGTGAAAGGCTGTGAGTTATCCCTTTCCTAAGCACACCTATTGTCAGGTTTGAGGCTTTGTATTTTAAAGTGTTTGCATTAAAGATTCAGGAGCTGCTGAGTAGAAGATTTGTTTTCACAGTTGCAGACTTCTGGTTTAGGTAGAAGACTTCCTGGCTCCATCAGCTGAGCTGTCAGGATTTGAGATCTGTATTGACAAGGGGACTTTTGATGCCATAAGCCTCAATCCTGATAACGCGGCGGCAAAGAGGAAGCAGTACGTGAGATCCCTCTGCAGTGTGTTGAAACCAGAGGGCTTCTTCCTCATAACATCTTGCAACTGGACCAAGGAGGAGCTGTTGAATGAGTTCAGAGAAGGTAAGCAGGTGAACAGAACCATCTGTCCGTGTATGGTTGTTTAAGGATGAGTAAATTTTAATGCCTGTGTTAGCATATTGACTCTTTTAGATCAGGGGTAGACAAGGTAAAGCGACCAGTAAATGCTTCAGCCTGTCTTCCCTCAGTTTTCCACAGAAATTAGAACTTCAGGGTTTGCCAGTGCCAACACACTGAGGAAGGACAGGTTTTGTTATACTTTGGAGGATGAGGATTTCAGCCTGGGGAAGTGTGTACCTGGGTGACACTTCTCCTTTGGCCCTTTAGTACGAGCTCCAGTTCACCCGTCTGATGGCTTTGAAATCAGGACAACATTGCTACCCATATTTAGATGAGCTGGCAAGTCTGTGACCATGATCTTTCATGTCACCTCCTCAGAGACCTTTCTAGGGGTTTTTTCCATGACACTTAGCTCCTCAATCTCATGCCTGAGGCTTGAACCTCAGTGTGGATCTAAACCAACCATCCCTTCTGGGGAACTAAAACCACTGGCAAATTCCCATCTTTTCTGCCATTAATTTGTGTGAGTCAGCCAGCTAAGAGTTTTATTATCCATGGAAGGCTTTCAGCTGTAGAAAGCAGTGGTGCAGTGTAACAACACAGTCCTATAAACTCCGAGCAACTGCCTTGCAAGTTTTCCAGAAGAATAAAGAATGGTTTGCAAAGGGTTATCCAGGAGGCGAATAAAATGACTTCCTTCTAATAAAAGCATTTTAATTTCTGTCTGGCAGGATTTGAGGTTCTGGAGGAGCTGCCAACACCCAAGTTTTGCTTTGGAGGAAGAATTGGGAACAGTGTAACAGCATTGGTTTTCCAAAGGAAAAAAAAAGGGAGGCCATCCATCCTGGACAAATGAGATGAGAAAAGCCTGAACTTTAAACCTGACAGAAAACCTCAGGCATGTATGTAAATAAATGCTCTTTGAGTACACAGTAAAATACTATGTACGGGGCTCTAAGGGGCTGTAAAACATTGCCCTAGGAACATTTCAGCTTTGCATAACTTGCCTGTAAATTCTGTCCTTGCTACAACCTCACTTGTTGTAGGGAAGCTGCAGGTTTGGAAGAGAGAAACGAGGCATTTGGAGTACGGAGACTAACAGAAGTGGATGACATCTGTGTTTGGAACACAAAGATTAACTGTATTTAATGCCTGTATCTCTAATCAGTGACCAAAAGAGGTACAACAAAAACCTCATTTCTCTGTTGTGTGGTTTAGCATGGAGAAGAGAAGGCTCCTTAAGGGGAGACCTTAGAGCAGCTCCAGTGCCTAATGGGGCTGCAGGACACCTGAAGAGGGGCTTGGGACAAGGGCCTTTAGGGACAGGCCAAGGGGAATGGCTTTAACCTGCCAGAGGGGAGACTGAGATGAGCTCTTAGGCAGAAGCTCTTCCCTGGGAGGGTGCTGAGGCTGCCCCATCCCTGGCAGTGTTCAAGGCCAGGTTGGACACAGGGGCTTGGAGCAAGCTGCTCTAGTGGAAGGTGTCCCTGCAGGGGACACCAGTGAATGGTCAACCCCCTTCCAGGCAGGGGGTTGGACCTGGATGAGCTTTAAGGTCCCTTCCAACCCAAACCATTCTAGGATTCTATGGTTCTGTTGTTCTGCATTTTCAGAACACTATTGCTTGCAAAGTAGGGAAATGAGATTTCTTTCTGCCTTTACAAACATGTGTGGGTGACAACAAACTTGTTCTTTCAAACAAAAAGGAGGCCCTATTAGGCAATCAAGTTTTGTTTCACAGGCAAGGTCATGTTTGCTTATCAGAGCATTGCTTCTGGTTTCCAGAGTTCCCCTAGTTCCCAGTGTTCAAGAGCTCTTTAAGCACCAAGGAATACTTTCAGCCCTTTCCTGTGATAGGAAGTAAGGGGTTATTTGCACAGTGATGAGCCTTTTCTCTGTGCTCCCTCTGGTGATGTCTTAAAGGTAGGAATCCTAAATTCTACATCTTTCTGCAAAATGGGATATACTGATTCTGCTGGAAGGATGGTCTACCAGCGGTGGTGAAAGCATTTAGTCCCAGTGAGTAGCTCTTTGCATGTTTGGTCAGTTGGGTTCCTAACTCAAGCTCTTGCTATCATTTAGGTAACTAATGTAGTAAAATGTACAGTATCTGCCCAGCAAACTTCCAGCAGCCGACGGGAATGCTGTGACATGCTAGTAGTGACTCAGACAGAGGATTTTTGATGGATTAGTACAAAGGATTCAAAGTAAACTACTGATAACCTCAATCAGAAGAGTACAGCATTTTTGTAGCCAATTTGGCATCAGGTACAGTTAAACCAAGGAAATTGTAATTGGCAAGTGCTCTGGCAGGATACATTTAAGGCATCTGCTTTATTCCCATCTGTAATCTGTGCTAATGAAGGCACGATATGTCTTTGATCATGGAATGAAAAGAAAGTCATAGCTTTTCCTTTAATCAATTAAGAGGAATTCAACTCCAGATTCACACTCCAGATACGTAAGGTTCAGGGCAAGTATTGTTTTCTCCTCTTTCTAGGATAGATGATTAATACATTTTCTTCCCTAGCTAATGTTTTTATATCATTTTTAAGGCTAAAAATAAGCTTCCTATAATGGTTCCACAGACATTTTAGCATCAGAAATCATGTCCATGCAAGTTGTATGATCAAGCATGGGTTTTAACAAGGCATTTGGAAGCAATGAGAGTAATTCACTGTTTTCTCTTGCCGTCATGTGGCTGTTCCTCAGATGTTCTGGAGAACTACCGTGTTTCTTTTTGCCATTATTTCCTCCTATATGAATACAGTTTCTATCAGGGAGGCTTCTTAGTGTGGGGAAGGAGGAGCAACCTTCTTTTGCAGCCTAACTCATGGTCATGGCTTATGGAGGGCTTCCACTTGAAGCATTTCCCCACCACATCTGGGCTACCTATAGCTCTATTGGCAGCAATTCTTCAGAGATGTGGTTCTTCTGCTTTACGTTTGGCATTACAGGATCCAGTGATAAGGTGGAGATACACACACTAATGTCACCACTAAAATGGAGTGGAAATGAGTGGAAAAATGGAGTGGCTCTCCCATGTGGAAAGGTTTTAATTCCTAAATTTGTCAGTCTCCAATAAGCACTCAAGTTATTGGTTGAAACCAAGGATTTCTGCATCTGGTCTGTAGTTTGCATATTCTTTCACAGGCCAAAGCACTTTCAAGTATCACTTGAGAGTAGAGAAATGCTTGTAAAACATGTTACAGGAGATTTATTTTAAGGCAATAATAACCAAAGAGTTACTATTTAAAATCTGCCCTGTTGGAAACCTGACATTTGATGAATAAGGGAGTCAAGGTACAGCTCTAATACTGACCTAAGCAATGGCATTTTTTCTGACTAGTAGGGTTTGCAAATGACATGTTAAAGAATGTCCTTAATTTGGGGTGGTTCGTCATGGTAGATGGCTCTTTATGAAGGTATGATCTCTATATGGATGCTGGATGTGGCCGCCCCATCCCTGGCAGTGTTCAAGGCTGGACACAGGGGCTTGGAGCAGCCTGCTCTTGTGGAGGGTGTCCCTGCCTGTGGCTGGGGTTTGGAACTGGATGAGCTTTAAGGTCCCTTCAACCCAAACCATTCCAGGGTTCTATGATAAATGTTAATGCTGTTCAGTGAAAAAAAAACCTTAAAAAAGAGGCTTCATAGTAGTTCACAAAGGCTGGGATCTTCATGACTACCCAGTTGTGTGACTCTTGGTCTTAGCACAATAAATGCAGTAATAGCAATACAGTTTACTCCTATTGTTTTGCTGCCTGAAAACTGTATATGTGATTTTACTGTCAAATATGAGATTTGTGGGTAGTAAAACTAATGTCTTCCATGGATCTCAACAGTGTTGAGCCCACAGGTTTTTCCCACAGCACTGGGTTTAGGGTGGGATGATGCTACAGAGCTGGCAGATCTTTATGGATCTGGGTATAGTTTTGCCTCAAATATAGGCAGAGCACAAAGGGTTTGTGTTCCCTTCTTGATGGACAACATGCTGGAGGATGTGATTCTCTCAGTGCCAGTGGGCTTTGCATCTGGTGTCATGAGCCACATGCCAAACTCAATGAGATGCCTGGATAGACTGGAAAGGGAAGGCAGGTGTTAGCCAGTGTCCTCCAGAGGGATCCAGAGCCCTGGAATGAAATTGCTCCCTTTCTCCTTAAGAAATTAAACCTCAAGATCAGTTGCAGGCTAAATCTCACTTCAGTCAGGTTTGGTGGTAGTGTATGCAACTCCAGTGATACTTGAACCACTTGGTACTGGTAGATGTGAGCTGGCTTGGTGGGTTGTGGTAGCCTCTCCCTCTGTACTGAAAAGATTGCTACTGAAAGTGCTTGGAGTATTCTACCCCGGATTTTATGGGGTGTATCAAGGAAGTGAACTGCCAGGATGAAATACCTGAAAGAGGAGACAAGTGAAATGAATGAAATAATTGGGGAAGTCAGATCTTGGGGATGTCAGATCTAGGGGAGTTTCTACACATGGGACTCTGCTGGAGTGGAGGGTAAATAGGTTCTCAAGACAAAAAGCCTTTGTCCTTTCAGCATCATTGTACTTTCTTGAAGCAAATACTTCTATAATCGCGTTATATAAATTAAAAAGTGAGAAATACCAGATGCAACTGAATGAAATGGAAAATTCACAGGGAAGGATAATGTTCCTTTAGTCCTTGATTTCCCTTTTGGTGACTTCCTATCTGTGAGAAAGTAATGGTCCTTAAGAAGCAGGTATAGTGAAGTTCAGTGTTATCTATAGGCTGTTTTATGAATGTGTTTGGAAGGCTTAGAAGATGTGGAATTACTATTCTGTTCTTGAAGTTCAGTGTAGTTCTGTGCTGTAAAATGAAGAATATCCACAAGTTATGGGGTTTTCTTTGAAGAGCTGTTGGGTTCCATCAGAAACACCAATGGAATTATGGCAGCTGCTCTTTCAGGCAGGGCCGGCAATGATGAAGTACGTAACAACAGGTTTCCTGTCCCATAGGAGAATATTTCTTCAAATCGTTATTGATATGAGAGCATCAGGTTGAAATAACTTTGCATTATGGGCTCACCCTCTCAACTTCAAATCCAGTGTTGCAGCACTATTTCTGAACACCAGGAATGGCACATGGATTGTGTCACAGGATTTGGGGTATTTCAAAAGGACACTCTCAGCTTTTTTACCTTTTAATTTATCAATTAATAAATTTTAAAGAGGATTTTAAACTTTGGCTTTAACCTGCCAGAGGGGAGACTGAGCTGAGCTCTTAGGCAGAAGCTCTTCCCTGTGAGGGTGCTGAGGCGCTGGCACAGGGTGCCCAGAGAAGCTGTGGCTGCCCCATCCCTGGCAGTGTTCAAGGCCAGGTTGGACACAGGGGCTTGGAGCAAGCTGCTCTAGTGGAAGGTGTCCCTGCCCGTGGCAGGGGGTTGGAACTGGATGAGCTTTAAGGTCTCTTCCAGCACAAACCAGTCTGGGATTCTGTGAATTGGCAAATGAGGCAATGAACTGAAACCTAGAACTTAGAACAACTGGGCTTTGTATCAGGTGTGCAGGGTGAAGCCATGTGTATCTATCCATATGTATATCTATCCATGCATATATCCATGCATGTATCTATCCATGTGTGGATAGATACCTGTGAAGCTACAAAGCTGAGCTGACACAGCTTCTTCAGGGTTATTTTAATGTGAGGATGAGTTCTTGAGTAGCTTTTCTGGGACATTAGGCACAGCATGCTTTTCTTCATTGCTGACGCTGGCTTCCATGTATTTCCACGTTCCAGGAATGCACTGGCAGCACTGGAGCCATTGTAAGGCAAATCTCTGTATATATATACTCCACTATGTCCGTTTTACTGTGTTCCAGGGTGCCTAGTAAAAGACTGCCAAAATGTATGTTATTTCATACCAGACAAAATCTTTAAGTACAGTATTTAGCAACATACAGCACATTTTTCAGTGTTTTGGCACTCACATTGCTTTCCTAATCTTGGCATGCCAAAAGGTAAAGAACACGACTTGTTACAACAAGAACTGCTTTATTTTATAGCCCCTCTAAGCACTGCTACATATCCAACCGTCTCCTGTGAAATATGTGGGGAGCACATAGAGAATAAATGGGCCAGGGCTTTGCATTGCCATGAGGAGATCTGCCACTGGGTTCCCATTGCTTGCTGCTTTTGGGCGGGGGGGGGATAAGAAAAGGGGAGAGCTCTGTCTTATGCCTTGGCTGGAATTACATTGAGCACAACCTGCCCCTCGTTGGTAGCAGCTAAACTGAAGAACAATTAATGGCTACCTAAGGCTTTCAGTGAAGATGAGGTGGTGTAGCCTCAGGACAAAGGAGGAAAAGGAACACTGGTGTATTTTATTTGACACAAAGAAGGAGAAAGCAACCTGTGGCTTAATTTCCATTTGTTAGGTAACAACAGAGCTTCAAATGAGCCCATTTTAGGTTACTGGAAATTAAAGTGAGTGCTGTCAGGCAAACAAATGATGTAGCCACAAGGCAGCATATAAATTCAGGATAATCTCAAGTGCATAAACCCATACTGGAGAGCCAGAGCTAATAAATGCTAGTGAGGGAGCACAAATGAACCTCAGCACAGTCACTCCAGCAGCCAGGTATTCATGGACAGTGTCGTGTGTCAGAAGTGAGAAGAATGTGTATTTATTGAGTAGTTTGTAATGTTGGTAGGGTTGTGAACTGAAAGCTCTTATTAGTGGCACAGAGACATGCACACATGGTGTGATAAGCCCACATCCAGCCCCAAACAAGGAGTTTCAAGAAGGATCTAGGCTATTTTGCCCAAATTTGCAGTGGTACTTCTCATCACTGACTGCTGCCCTACCCAAGAGCACCTCAACTCCATGGTTGCTGCATGCCCAAAGCATTGTGTGCTGCTTTTGGGGATGCCCACAGCTGCCTTGGGTTTTGTGAATGATGGACAACTCACTCTTGGCTTTTCTTAAGCTGATTCATGGCTGACAGAGTAATGAGCTCACTCAGGTGAGAGGTCTAGTTGTTTTATCCATCAACTGTTCCCAGGGCAGATGTAGCTCAGCAGTTGTGCCCTCTGCCAAGGCACAGAGGGAGGCAATCAGCAAGTGGAGAGATGAAAGACAAAGCTGTTCTGTGTGCAGCAAATAACCTGTGAAAACCTTGTTCAGCCTGGAGAAGAGAAGGCTCCTGAAGGGGAGACCTGAGAGCAGCTCCAGTGCCTGAAGGGGCTGCAGGAAACCTGGAGAGGGGCTTGGGACAAGGGCCTGTAGGGACAGGCCAAGGGGAATGGCTTTAACCTGCCTGAGGGGAGACTGAGATGAGCTCTTAGGCAGAAGCTCTTCCTTGTGAGGGTGCTGAGGCGCTGGCACAGGGTGCCCAGAGAAGCTGTGGCTGCCCCATCCCTGGCAGTGTTCAAGGCCAGGTTGGACACAGGGGCTTGGAGCAAGCTGCTCTAGTGGAAGGTGTCCCTGCCCATGGCAGGGGTTGGAGCTAGGTGAGCTTTAAGGTCCCTTCCAACACAAACCATTCCAGGATTTCATGATTTTATGAAAGGATTTTAAAGTTTGGTGCAAATCCCATCGTATGCCAAGTGTAGTAAGAACTACAGTCCTCATATACCCCTCTCTGCACAGCAACACTTCACTTGTTTAGGGAATTGGGTCTCCTTGGTTCAGGTACTCCCTGACCTAGAACACACTGATCACAGTTCAGACATGTGCTTGTTCCCTGGGTATGAAGTACTTGTTGAAGATACTTCTGCTTCCTGTTATGTAGAGTCTGCGGGTTTCAGGATTTCCCCTGAAACTGGAGTGTGGTGTCTGAAACTGGTCTGTGTTTTGTGCTGTTGGAGACCTTCAGTGGAGCCACAGTGTCCCTGTGAGTACAATACCAGGCAGAGTCAGGTGACTGGAACATCATCCTTTGAGCAGGACGCTCTGACTCTCTCCTTTGCCTTGGGCGAGTCCCTTGTGTGCGTTCCTCACCTGGCAGAAGAAGGATAAAAGCATAAATAACTGGCATTGCTGAGGCGCTCAGAACAGCTCAGAGTTGAGGGTCATTGTGGAAAGGACACTTCTGAAATTACTAGCATTGTTCGTGTGACTTGAGTAACAACAAACTGGAGCAGACAGCAAAGCGTTAGAAAGGCTACACCAAAAGCAGCCAAATCCTGTCTGCTGGAAGGGAAGGAAATGGTGTCAGTCCACAGGGCCTAGCACCGAAACATCTAACTGTTTTAATGGCTTGGACCCCAGTATCATTTCAGAAGGCCCATGGGGATCTTGAGCTTTTTCTTCCCCATCTCTGTAAGGAAGGCTCCCAATCAGTGGGTAGCAAAGGCGCTGACATCTGAGACAAAAACACAAATTAAATCAGCTCAGCATTGAATTGCATTTGCTGTTTGCACTGACTAAACCCTCATGCACAGCTCTTTAATGCTTGAAAATGATTTCCATCTCTTCCTCTTCTGACAAGGACCTTCTGCACTGTCACCAGAGCAGGGACCAACCTTTACATTTAAGTAATGTTACTGAAAATACTCTCTGTGGAAAACAGGCTTATGCTTTGGCATTGGTCTTTCACACACACTGGGAATGCTGCACAGCCAGATCATCTGTCAGGAAGCACAAGGATGAGAGGTAGAAAATGCTGGGTTTGGACCGAGCTGCGGAAGCAGACAGGAAGTAACTTTCTGCTTGGTTCTTGGAGCCCAAGCCTGCACTGCAGCCATGGGAATGGATTCAATTATGCTGCAAGCTTTATTACTGAAATATTCAGCAGGGAAACCAGAAGAAAACATTTTCAAACTTGATTCCCAAAGTTCCAGAAAAGGATTTTGCAAGCGTTTTATTTCTCCCAGTTTCAGTATGTGGTAAAAAGAGCAAATACTGAGTGGGATGGAGGAACTTCATGCAAAAGCCCCTTCAGATCAATTAAGCCCTTCCTCCTGCTCATAGCCCACTCACACCACACTCCTGTCTAATTTTATATGTACTGGCTATGGAGCCACTTTTGGTGGGATAAGTTCCGGCTACCCTGCCAGGAGCTCTTCCCCTGTTAAATTTTCTCCCACTGCTTGTGCTTGCCTACCTTCTCTATTACCTGAAATACTAACCAACAGTCTTCCTGCACATTTACTTCACAGAATCCCAGCCTGGTTTGGGTTGGAAGGGACCTTAAAGCTCACCCAGTTCCAACCCTGCCACAGGCAGGGACACCTTCCACTAGAGCAGTTTGCTCCAAGCCCCTGTGTCCAACGTGGCCTTGAACACTGCCAGGGATGGGGCAGCCACAGCTTCTCTGGGCACCCTGTGCCAGCGCCTCAGCACCCTCACAGGGAAGAGCTTCCGCCTAAGAGCTCATCTCAGTCTCCCCTCTGGCAGGTTAAAGCCATTCCCCTTGGCCTGTCCCTACAGGCCCTTGTCCCAAGCCCCTCTCCAGGTTTCCTGCAGCCCCTTCAGGCACTGGAGCTGCTCTCAGGTCTCCCCTTCAGGAGCCTTCTCTTCTCCAGGCTGCCCCTGCCCAGCTCTCTCAGCCTGGCTCCAGAGCAGAGCTGCTCCAGCCCTCGCAGCATCTCCATGGCCTCCTCTGCACTCGCTCCAACGGGTATTTATCCAGTATCATGGGCCATGGCTTAGCAGGGCAGGACATCCAGGGTGCTGCTGAGTGACACAGCTAAAGCCTCCCTTGCCACTCAGTGCGCACATGTCCTTACTTGTTCCTACTCCTCCCCAGCAGTGTGCCCGGTCATCCAGCTGGGTGGGTGAAATTTAGCCCCGGATTCATTCCCGTTGACATCTGTGCTGTCTGCTTGCATATGCTCAAGATTAATGTTTAGGCTCTGTTTTGTAATGAGCTCTAAATCTTCCTTCTAGCTGTCATGTAGTTTCCTTGTTCACTAATTACATTCACTCTTGGAAGAAGCCTACGTGCTGCGCGCAGCTCAGCTTGGATGGAAGATGTTATTGTCACAGCAGATTGCTTCTAAGGGCCGTCTCCCAAGTGAAGCTGAGCAGACGTGGCTCTAAATACCACAGAGGACCCATCGCCACCTTCAGTTCAGCCCAGCAGCATTTTGCAGAGCTTGTGTAATGTCAAATACACCTTCCAAAAAGAAATGCTGGAAAAGCGGTTGGAGCAAAGTGCAGAGGAGGCCATGGAGATGCTGCGAGGGCTGGAGCAGCTCTGCTCTGGAGCCAGGCTGAGAGAGCTGGGCTGGGCCAGCCTGGAGAAGAGAAGGCTCCTGAAGGGGAGACCTGAGAGCAGCTCCAGTGCCTGAAGGGGCTGCAGGAAACCTGGAGAGGGGCTTGGGACAAGGGCCTGTAGGGACAGGCCAAGGGGAATGGCTTTAACCTGCCAGAGGGGAGACTGAGATGAGCTCTTAGGCACAAGCTCTTCCCTGTGAGGGTGCTGAGGCGCTGGCACAGGGTGCCCAGAGAAGCTGTGGCTGCCCCATCCCTGGCAGTGTTCAAGGCCAGGTTGGACACAGGGGCTTGGAGCAAGCTGCTCTAGTGGAAGGTGTCCCTGCCCGTGGCAGGGGTTGGAGCTGGTTGAGCTTTAAGCTCCCTTCAACCCAAACCGTTCTCGGATTCTATGAACAATGGTGGAACATAACGGAGTGGGATCATTTGCCGACCCCCCCGGTGTGTCTGTGGCTGATGCTGTGCACCCGTGACGCCCTAAATCACCTCACTGCGGGGACCCCCCGTTCATGTCTGACAGAGCCCACCTCTGCTCCTCCCCGCCCCGGCCGTGCCACCAGGAGTCACTCTCGGCCTCCACACGGGGCCGCGCTCCCCAGCCGTGTCCCCGCCGGTGCATGACCGGGCCGGGGGATGGCCGAAGGCTGCATCTCGGGGCTCCCCTCACCCCACCGCTCCCCACATCGCTTGTTTCTATCATTTAGGGGATTTATTCCCCTCACACGCTGTGTCCGGGCGCTGTTCCCCGCTGCGCTCTCCCGCTCCTCCCCTTTACCTCACACGGCCGCTCCTCAGCGTGGGTCCCCTCCGCGCTCCTCAGGTGCGGGCCGGGCCGGGCCCAGCCTCCGCCGGCGCCGCTCAGGAAGTGACAAGCGCATTTCCTCCTCCCTCCTTCCCTGCTCTCCCTCCCTCCGCCCGGCCCTGCGCCCGCCCCGCCCGCAGCACGGCGGCGGCGGCGGCAGAGCAGCTCCGAGAGCCGGCCCGGCCGGGCCGCGCCGCCGCCACCACGGTAAGAGCCCGTGCGGAGCGGGACCAAGCGCGGAGCGGGGATGCGCGGGGGGTCCCGCTCGCAAGGAAGCACCCTTTGTCCGCACCATTCCGCGGCTGCCCTGCACGGGGGGCGGCTCGGACGGCACTGGGGGGGGGGGGGGGCAGCCTCGAACCGGTCGCTGCTCATCCTCCGCCCGGGCGGAGCCGCCTTTGTGCCCCGGGGACAAGCGGGTCGCGGTGGGCCCCCCCCTGTGCTGCGCGGTTCGGGCGCGGAGGAGCCGCCCCAGCGCCCCGAGGGAGGGTGATGGGCAGCGGGTGTGTGTGTGCCCGGTGCGGACGGAGCAGAGCCGGGGGAAGGTCCCGCTCTGCGAAGTTTCGCCTTTGGGGAGCGAGCGTTCCGCTCCCCCTGCGATGGCTCTGCCCTTGCCTCTGTAATCTCTTCCTCCCGACGCTTCAACACGTGCTTTCCGTCCTCCGGGCACCGAGTGATGTTTAACGGGGCTGCGCCGCGGGTGTCGGTATAGAACACCCAGCATGAGGGGTCTGACGGCCCAGGGGAGCGGTAGACGTGATTGAGCATCCCTGCAGAGATGCTCTCCGGGGCTGTCGGTGCCAAGCCATGCTCTTCGTGCCTGGCACATACAGCCGTAAGAGGAAACAGGCAGCGATGGAGGGGTGCAGCCCTGTGCCCCCCATGGGTCCCAGCATAGCGTCCTGGCTGCAGGGTTGTCCTATAAAGTCCATCGGTCTTGTTTGCCCGCTCCCTGACGCCAGGTTGTTCAAGTTGCACAGTGTCGAAGATTCCATGGATAAAGGTTTCATGAATACGGGTTTTCTCCTCAATAATCGCAATTCCTTGTTGGAAAGGGAGCTTGCAGCACCACGGTGCCTGTCCCGCGGTAGCGCCGCCGTCTCTCCCTGTGCCCTGCGGTCTCCACAGACGCTGGTGTACCTTGGCAGCTCATCCCCTCCTTAGGAAATCCTCTGGAGTATAAAGCGAGCGTAATTTGTTCTGAGCTCGGCTGATAGACGGAGCTTCGGCTGGCGATGGAAACCAGATGTGCATATTTTCCTTTTGAATCCTCAAACGATAACTAAAGTCTTATTTTGACAGATGAAAAACTCCTTGCAGACCGCAGAGGTAACACAGTGAAACCACGGAGGGCTCCGAGCACCTCCGCTCTCCTCTCACCAATACTCTGAGCTCAGGAGGTTGCTGCGACATTCCCCCCTATGGTAAAGCATAAGATTCCCTTGGCCTGCCTCTGACATGGGCAGAAATATGTACCAGGGGTTGGCTGAGGGCTGGAAAGAGAAACAAAGAAACCCCAAAACAACGCCGATGGTGTTTCTAGGGAAAATATTTAGGGTGGGTCATGAAACAGATTAATTGGAGAGATAGTGAAAAACCTGAATTTCAGAGCGGTTTGCCCTGTCCTTGCCTGTCCTGGCTCACTGTGGGTTTGAACAGAGCTGCTGGTTTATTTCTCTGTTTGTAAAAGTCCTCTGGAGGCTGAAGATGCTTGTGGTGGTGGGTGTGCTAGACTTGGCTCCAGCATGGCAGGCTCAGGAGTGCAGGATTAGGGCTGTGCATGGGATCATAGAATCATGGAGTGGTTTGTGTTGGAAGGCACCTTAAAGCTCACCCAGTTCCAACCCCTGCCACGGGCAGGGACCCCTTCCACTAGAGCAGCTTGCTCCAAGCCCCTGTGTCCAACCTGGCCTTGAACACTGCCAGGGATGGGGCAGCCACAGCTTCTCTGGGCACCCTGTGCCAGCGCCTCAGCACCCTCACAGGGAAGAGCTTGTGCCTAAGAGCTCATCTCAGTCTCCCCTCTGGCAGGTTAAAGCCATTCCCCTTGGCCTGTCCCTACAGGCCCTTGTCCCAAGCCCCTCTCCAGGTTTCCTGCAGCCCCTTCAGGCACTGGAGCTGCTCTAAGGTCTCCCCTTCAGGAGCCTTTTCTTCTCCAGGCTGACCCAGCCCAGCTCTCTCAGCCTCACAGCCTGTTCACCCCATGCTGGAAGCACTTTAATGGGAGAAGGACACAACCTCCTTGCTTTCAAAAGTGGGGGAAAAAACCCCAAGCAGACACCCCAGTCTAAACAAACTGCTGTGGAATTGTTTCCACCTCTCCACTTCAAAAGAGAAGAGGACTCCCCACCGAGCACAGCCACGTGGAGCATGGCCATGCGTGCTGGCGGCTCTGCAATAGAATCCCTGGATCCAGACTTCCTCACTTCCAGGTTAAACGCAGAGCAGGGAGGGAAATCTGGCAATTCCCAGCTCTGCACTGGGCCAAGGTGTTTAGAAACCACACCAGTTATAGAAAGCAGATGGCCTTTGGGAGGAAGATCAGGCTGTTGAATGCAGAACTTTGCATGGAAAATCAGGGCGAATTAATGCAGCAGATAATTGATTTGTGTGAGTGAGATCCAGATGTTTATCTATGGAGATCAGGCAGGCTGTGGGGCAGAGCCAGTGCTGATGGAGGCTAATTTTCAGCTTTGGGAACCTGCATACATCAATACATGTGCATAAACATGCAAATAGAATCATAGAATCCCAGACTGGTTTGGGTTGGAAAGGACCTTAAGATCATCCAGTTCCAACCTGCCATGGGCAGGGACACCTCACACTAAACCATGTCACCCAAGGCTCTGTCCAACCTGGCCTTGAACACTGCCAGGGATGGAGCATAAACCACTTCTTTGGGCAACAATAGGTGGACATAAACTGATATAATTCCCCAAATCTGCTTCAGTTAATTACATGTAATTCACTGTTTTTAGTATCAGAGGCTTGCTTTGCTTGTGGACAGGTTTAGATAGAATGAGACATACACCTTTTTGCCCGAACACCCATATTTCTGTGCAGAAATACGTGGCCTTAAGGCTGATGGAGAGGGGATGAGGTTTAATCCAGTTTGTCCGTTTTATTATTACTGGTTGACTCCTGAATTCTCAAATGACAGCTGTGTGGTTTGAGGCTGTTCTTCCTTTTCATTTCCTTCTCATCATGTGCTGTAGAGTTTCTCGATCTTCATTGGGATGGATGCAGTTTGTCGTTCCCTTGTCAAATGTCAGGTAGAAAAGAGGACGCCCTGGGTTGAAAGGGTTGGTTTTGGGTTTGTTCCCTTCCCGTTTCACATGGTTTATAGAATGGTTTTGCTGGGAAATAGCCCCAGTGAAATGTTAATCTGTGGCAGAGCAGACTTTGGACCGACTGGCTGGGGCAGGGCTAGGTGCCAGAGATGCTCACAGCTCCTTGGAGAGCTCAGCCTGGAGGGCTTGGGTCTCCTTCCCACATTGCAGAAGAGCAAGAGGGGAAGCAGAGCCTCTGCATCAGGTCTGCACTCAGCAGGACTCTCCCCTAGGGTGAAAACACCTCCAGAATGACAATCCACATTTATATCTGTGGCCATGGGGGGACCAGTCCATCAGAGGAGCTGAGGAGGTCACTCCTTTGAAGCTCCTCAAGCAAGTTCTCCTCTTGGCTGACTTATTTTTGCTCTTTTCTCCCCCAAAACGGGCAGGAGGAGGAAGAGGAAGCAAAGCTGCTGACTCGGGGAAACACAACGAGAAGGAGGAGGGCTGTTGAGCAGCAGAGGGCTGTGTCTACCCGTGGTCCTCCGTGCCTGGCCCGATGCAGTGGTGGAGTGTTGTGGCAATAGCCGTCCACTGGCAGCCTCCCCTAGCACACTGTAGGTTGTGTTGCAGGGGTCCCTGTGGGGCTGTGCTAAAACACCACCAAACCAACAGCTCCTCCAGCACGTCTGCTCCCCAGAGAGCTAAATATAAACTGATCAGGCAAAGGGAAGGGAATTTTCCATCCTGCTACTTACTCATCTGGGCCTGACGGGGCAATCAGTCTTCCTGGGCAAGGCTCCCTGCTTGAGCCCGCTCCCCAGCACAGCTCTCTATGGAGATGAGACCTTCCATAAATTCCTTGGAGGAGGTCAGAGCAACCCTGCTGCACTCAAGTATCCCTATGAGCAGCGTTGTAATGTGAAAAAGGACTTTTCCAAGGTCACAGTGCACCTGGCTGCCCACGACCCAGCTGGGTGTGCAGAGCAGCAGTGCAGAGCGTGGCTCTGGTGCGGTGAATCAGGGAGCAGATCCACGGGCTGGTTTGTTTTTCCAGACTTTACGAGTTGGCTGCCTCCAGAGAGACAAGAATTCCCAAGCAGGAGTTGTTTCTGAAGGCCTGCCAAGCTGGTGTGAGCTCTGATAGCGCAGGCTTGCATGTGGGAGCCTTTAGTCATCAACTGGCGAAGTGGGCATTGAGCATTAAGTGTCATCATGGAGTTAATTTAACGCAAGCGTTTGTTCTGGCTTCAGGTGGTTGATCCATGAGTCAAAGCCTGTGAAGTTTGATATGGTTCATATGTAAGATACCACATCTTATGCATCTATCTTGAGAGGGGCTTTGGGCAAGGGCCTGTAGGGACAGGACAAGGGGAAGTGGCTTTAAGATGAAATAGGGTAGATTTGGATTAGACATTAGGAATAAATTCTTCAGTATGAGGGTGCTGAGGCGCTGGCACAGGGTGCCCAGAGAAGCTGTGGCTGCCCCATCCCTGGCAGTGTTCAAGGCCAGGTTGGACACAGGGGCTTGGAGCAAGCTGCTCTAGTGGAAGGTGTCCCTGCCCGTGGCAGGGGTTGGAGCTGGATGCGACTTAAGGTCCCTTCCAACACAAACCAGGCTGGGATTCTATGCTCTAACATGTGCTATATAAAACAAATAAGATGAGATATGTTAGAAGTTGAAGTGCATGGAAGGAGGAGCCTGCATCAGACTGACCTGGAGGAGCCCCAAAGCCTGCATGAAGTGTGGCTGCTCCGGTACCACAGGCTGTGGGTCCCTGCACCCGTGGGTAGGAGAGCACTCAGGCAAGTTTGTCTCCATAATTGCCATATTTGAGTAGTATTTTAAGAACTGGTTGAGCCAGTGCAAAAAAAAAACTGTTCTGGTGCATTGAGTTTCTGTGCATTTCCCCTAAACCAAAAAGCACCCAAGAGAAACTTGGTCATGGTTTTTGCTTTTGGAGGATTAAATACAGCAGCATCATTGGTGTCACTCCTCTGTAGTCCATTTGAAGCATCCCTTGGGCTGTATCATTCCCTATATTCATGGATCTTGGCCATAGCTTTTGCTTTCAGCAGCCAAATTTCAGGGCTTGTGCTGTGCGGTAGGTATGGGACCGGAGCGAAAGAAGAGTTTCACTTTGTGGCTGTTTTGTGCTATATATCGTTACGTCTCCGAGGGTTTGTAAAGATGGAATCTGGCAAGCTCTGATCCAGCAGCTGGAAAGCCTGCTTTCCCTCACTGCTCAAAACCAGCCCTCGAAAGCAAGGACCAAAACGCTTTCTGATGGCAGAGGAGAAAAGGGGCTTGGGGTGACAGTACAGGACATCGCTGCTGTCAAGGTGCATTGGTGTCTAGTCTGGACTGGGGGGGTCAAGATATGCACCCTGCATCCTGCTTCTAAATGCAAGGGCTCCTCAGGGACAAATGGAAACATGTTATGCACTTACCTTGCGTTTAAGAAACTTCTTTTCTGTCCTTGATGCTCCTCTGCCTCAGTTGCCCCAGTTGTTCCACTGCTGTTATCGCTATTCTGCACCACTGGGAAATGTTAGGGAAGGAAAACTGTTAATGAAGACAACTGGTCATGTCTCTGCTTAGGACAGCTGGGGTTGTTCAGCCTGGAGAGTCTTCTAACACCTAAAGAGGGCCTGCAGGAACTCTGGAGAGGGGCTTTTTGCAAGTGTATGTAGGGATAGGAAGAGGTGTGATGGCTTTAACCTGCCAGAGGGGAGACTGAGATGAGCTCTTAGGCAGAAGCTCTTCCCTGGGAGGGTGCTGAGGTGCTGGCACAGGGTGCCCAGAGAAGCTGTGGCTGCCCCATCCCTGGCAGTGTTCAAGGCCACGTTGGACACAGGGGCTTGGAGCAAGCTGCTCTAGTGGAAGGTGTCCCTGCCTGTGGCAGGGGATGGAGCTGGATGAGCTTTAAGGTCCCTTCCAACACAAACCAGGCTGGGATTCTATGGCAGCCTAGCAGCACAGTTAGGCCGGGTGCTGGTAGCTATTTTTTGTTCCAAGTGATGTTGGAAAGTTGCAATGACTGAGTTTTGTATTTGTGTGCTTACATGTACGTTACTGAAAACAGCCTCCTGGTGTGCTGCATAATAGTTGTCGATGCTGTAAAATCACTTCAAGTATATATTAACCCCATTATCTCATGCTTTCTTTGTCCAAGCTGTTAGAAATGAATACTTTTGAAAGGGCAAGTTTTAATACTGTTCAATAGATGCCAAAAGCTACAATTGTGTGCCAAAACTGAAGATCCGTTGCAATTATAAAGATACAGAAAGTGCTAAAACCATCCACATTCAGTTTTGTTTCCTCTTCATTAATTTAGGTAAAGATTGGCTCACTATTGGGCTATCAGTTGTGTTATAATTGGAATACAGTGTGATGGATGGTACTTCCTGGAGTGAAAGCATCATGGTTAATGAAGACTTAGTTACTATAGAATCATAGAATCCCAGCCTGGTTTGGGTTGGAGGGACCTTAAAGCTCATCCAGCTCCAACCCCTGCCACAGGCAGGGACACCTTCCACTAGAGCAGCTTGCTCCAAGCCCCTGTGTCCAACCTGGCCTTGAACACTGCCAGGGATGGGGCAGCCACAGCTTCTCTGGGCAAAGAGCTCCATTTAGAGACTCTCACCCACTTTTTCAGTTGCCCATGGTTCACGTTGTTGATAGGTTACTTTTCCCATGGAGGTTTTGGGTTAGTTATTAAGTATTTTAAACTTAATTTAACAAAGAATCCAACTGTCCAATGTGATGGATTGTGCTGTCAGTGCCCTTCCTGTGCCTATCTTTTGCGTACCCCTACGATACACCATGAAGGCGGCAGGTTTAAAAGGGGCTGTGTTAGATCCAAACCAAGATCCCATCCAGCCTGTGGAGGGGCTGCTTTGCAACCTCCCTTCTGGTCCTCACTATGCCACCCCAGTGACTGTGCTGGGACATGATGGGGATGCAACAGCAAACTTAGACAAAGGGCATTGAGGCAGGAGAGTCACGCTCCTGGTGACTGCTCCATGTATCGTATCACCAGTTTTAGTAGTCCTCTGAATTAATTCTTGCTGGAGCATGTCTTCTAGAAAAGCCATCCAGTGCAGAGATGCAGACAGAGTGCTGATGGAGAACCCACCGCAGCCATTTGTTCTGCTGGTCATTTATTGCATGGGCTGTTCAGGAGCACGTTGCACTTTGCCCTCACTTGGAATCTGCGTAGTTCTGACTTCCTGCAGCGCTGGGTGCTGTACTGCTGCTCTGCTCCCTCTGAAGGACCTGCTTGGACCTTCTTACTTCTCTGAAGGCAGCCAGGGTGTCCCTGAGCAGTTAACATTTCCCCCATGGAGCTGTACCTGTGTCTTAGGTGCTCCTCAGTTACTCCTGGGATCTTCAGACCTTAATCAGACTTTACTTAAGGCTCTAGTAGTGCCTGAGTGCAGTGCCTGTAGTGGTTGTGGGGTGCAGAGCACACAGGCAATGCCATCTCTTATCCTCCTGGAGATCTCACATTTATCCAGCCCATGGTCCCATCTCCCACATGCCTGTGCAGTGCTGGAGCCTGGGGATGTGCCCCTGTCTTTGAGGTTTGTGTCTTTTAAGCAATATGTTTCTTAAGCAGTATCTTTAATGGCTTTTAAGTTTTAAAGAGGGGAGACTGAGATGAGCTCTTAGGCAGAAGCTCTTCCCTGTGAGGGTGCTGAGGCGCTGGCACAGGGTGCCCAGAGAAGCTGTGGCTGCCCCATCCCTGGCAGTGTTCAAGGCCAGGTTGGACACAGGGGCTTGGAGCAAGCTGCTCTAGTGGAAGGAGTTGGAGGAAGGAGCTGCCTGTGGCAGGGGCTGGAACTGAATGAGCTTTAAGGTTCCTTCCAACACAAACCAGGCTGGGATTCTATGATCTTAACATCTCCATTAAAACCATGCTGCTTGCTTCTCTCCATTCTGTATTGTCACTTTGTTCTCTGCCAGTCTTGAGTCACTTACACAGCACTGATTTTCCCCTTTCCTGCCCAATTGTTGCCAGAAATACTACATGGCAGAAGGTGAAAGCCCAGTTTCTGTTGAAGCTGGTTTATTTGCAGGCCTGTCTGAGATGTGTCAGTGAAGTAGTTATCGGTAACTGTCACCCATGTCTGTGCTCTCTGATGAAGTCTGTTGTACCAGCACTCCCCTCTCCCAGCACAAAGACATCAGTGAGCTGAGAGCTCATTTCTCTATGTTGGTAATTGTGCTTCCTGGCTCCCCGTCCTTGCACAGAAACCTGAGCTCTGCAGGGCTCCTTCTCAGGGCTGTGCCTGTCCTCTGGGAGCATCAGCGGTCACAGCTCCGGAGGGGTTTTGGCAGGATCTTATAAACTTTGAAGGTGTAAATTATTCGGAGCTATTGTTTAAGGAAGAGCTATATTTAGTGCCTGCTGTTTAATATCATCCCCAGTTACTCCTGACAAACCTGACCATATCATTCTACTTTGTCCTTAGCGTGGTGTTAAAGTATATATTGACTCTTTCTTCCTTTTCTGCTTCATGCATGGTGTTCCTGCCGTTCTTTCTGATTGAGCAATGTTGTCAGTGTTGTCCTTAATGTCTAGAAAAGGATCTGTGCCTTGTTTCATAGAATCCTAGCATGGTTTTGGGTTGGAAGGAGTCTTAAAGCTCATCCAGTTCCAACCCACTGCCATGGTTTCCTAACAGACTGATGTTTAACTTGCATCCCCATGCATTTTAAGGTGGTGGTGTTATTTTAAGGGCTTCATAATGAGTTACAAACTCTAGGATCCATTAATTCCTTCACTCATTAGCGTAGGAAGTTGCTATGTATTTTTCCATGGGATGAAGGTGGACATTTTTGCTGCCCTGTTCGTACTGGGCAATCATTCATGTTTGTGCACTGGCGCTGTTCCCTTCCCGATAGCCCACTGGAAGCTCTGGAGCCAGGATGGGATGCAGCATGATTTAGGTCAGTTCTCCTCAGGATGCTTCCTGGTTTACACCACGCTGCTGCTGGGACCAGACCTCTCCGTCCTTTGGGCTTCTCATTTGCACAGCACAAAGGAATCTGTTTCTCCTCCTAATTTTCACCTTTGAGGTGGGAGAAAGAGGGATATATGGAGACTACCCAGAGATGGAGACTCTTGGGGTGGAAAATGCAGCTGGGTTTTTTTTCCCTGCCTTTACTGCATGTTCACACTGCCATAAATGAGCTCGAGGAAGGCTGGGCAGGATGGTGTTTCTGCCAGCCCAAATAAAAGCAGGGACTGTTTTCATTTCCACTTACTTTCTTATTTTTAACCCTTTTTTCCCCCATCTCCAAGATGAGCTGCAAAATCTGGGCTTTTATGGCTGCCAAGCTACAGTGGGGCTCATCCTGCCCTGCTCCTGCTGCATGGGAATTGGGCATCCCCAGGGAATAAAGCATACTAACACTGGGAATATTGTCTTCTGCAAGAATTACTTGTCTGCACTGTGGGTACCTCTCTTTGGGGCACTGAGAGGCAGCTCATTGTACCCCATGGAATGGGGGAAGGCATTTCACTGCCCTTCCCTTGGCGGGCACCCGAAGGAGCCAAACCTGCAGGAGGTTTGGGCTCTACGTGCTGCTGACACCTCGCAGGAGTTCACAGTGTGTTAGAGCAACAGATTCTCGATTATTCCAGTCTCCCTGCTATATTAGAAGCTGAAACCCAAGTCCAAGCTCTCAATGAATGACTCCGTGGAAATGCTGTCGGGCACGTTTCGGTGCTGCTTTGGCTTTGATTTGAATGGGTAAACATGGTGAGAGGGTGTTTGCTTTGACTTCTTCCTTGTAGCGAAAGGCTTCTTTTGAGGGAAGGTGAAGCCTCCAGTGCTACTCCTCATCACAACATTCTGCCCATGGCTTGGTGTTGGCGATGCCTTCCTGGCATGCTTGGGCCCCAGGCTTGCCCAGCAGCAGTGGAAAACTCCAGTTTCAGGGATGCTTTGTGCCCAGGGCTCTGCTCACCAGTGTGAATAACCCTCACAGAATCCAGTTCTCCTGAATGGAGCATCATCATCCCAGTTTGGATGATGCTGCAGGGCATCCTTGGCTTTTGAAGGCATCTCCCTCTGCTTGTCTCACACTCTTAAGCTCTGTTCCCTTTGAAGCTTCCCAAAATTCTACAAGGATGCTGGGGAGGGACTCTTCATCAGGGACTGTAGCAATAGGACAAGGGGTAATGTGTTAAAACTGAAACAGGGCAAGTTCAGGTTAGATATAAGGAAGAAGTTCTTTACTGTGAGGGTGCTGAGGTGCTGGCACAGGGTGCCCAGAGAAGTGATAAATGCTCCATCCCTGGCAGTGTTTAAGGCCAGGTTGTTCACGGGGGCTTGGATGACATGGTCTGGTGTGAGGTGTCCCTGCCCATGGCAGGGGGTTGGAACTGGGTGATCTTAAGGTCCTTTCCAACCAAAACCATTTTTGATTCTGTGATTCTATGCATCAGGTTTACATGTCAGAGACAGCCTTTGCCTTGTGGTGGGCAGTTGCTGGAGGAGGCAGGGTGGATACAGCCCATCTTCTCCTTACCCTGCTGCCTTAGGAAGAGCCCTCCTCTCCTCCTCACACATTCCCCATCTCCACCAGCACTATGAAAACCAGCTCCTTGGCAGCCCATGCACATAGGAACTGTCTTGTGGTAACAGATTGTTATGTATTTAATGAACCCGAGGAAAACAAGAGATTCGAAGGCTGCGGGGTGATACAAGTTTGCTGTTCAGTCTGCCAGATTCACACTAATTCAGACAACTCACAGATGTTTGGCTCCTCGTTCCTTAAAGAGATTTATGGAAGATGCAGGCCTTGGAAATCCATTCCCAGTGTGCTGGAGAGATGGAGGTGGCAGCGTGGGCAAAGGTTTCCCAGCCCCAGAGGACTCCTTCCTTCCATGGCCGTGCCGCTGCTGTACCTTCCTCTTGCCAATGTTGATGGCAACGACTGGACAAACAGCAGGGAAATGTGCCTTGCAGTCGCTGGGAGGATTACTAAAGGCTTTAGGTTTGTCTTTCAGGAGCCAAGGAGCTCTTTGAAAGCTATTTCTCAGCTGAGGAATGAAACCCCAGAGGTTGCCCAAGAGCCAGAGTGCTTTTGTCTAATGCAAACAGCGGCCTCATAGGGTTTGCAGGCGGTGGCGGGTACGTGTTGTACCCTGTGTGTGGGCACAGAAGCTGTCTGGTGGAAGCATTTGGGACTCTTAAAGTGTTTCCTGCTTAGTTCAGGTAGATCACTTCAGGTTTGGAAGGTCCTAAGTGATCATTTTGCTGGGCTTCAAGTGATGGTTCTGCACTCTTGAGGTATTTATCCATGAAGGAGAAATGGTAGGAGATGATGTGAAGTCTGGCAATCAATGCATACACCCAGTAGTGCCCTGCTTTAAATTCAGGTCATTCTTTAGGGGCCTTCAGCCTTTACCAGCTCTCCATCTCAGCCTCAAAAAGGGAGAAACCTGACTTGCAAGCAGTATCCAAATCTATTCTGAGAGCAGTGATGTTCTTGCATTTGTCAAGGTTTCCTCAATTGCACTATGAGATGTCCCAGATCTTACTCGTGCTTGGTCCATGTGATGGGCTTTTGGTGGTCAGTGATGAGCAAAAAGCATCACAGTCACTTTGCAGCCCCAAGATGTGCTTCTTACAGAGACCCCAAGAGCTCTGGAGCAAGGAGAGAAGCCCGGGCTGGCCAAGAAACCCCCTTAGCCCTCTGAGCATTATTACCTGGCTGTAAGTAGGTGAACATTGTGTTACAGAGGTAGGCATTAATGTGCTATTTGGAACTGTTTATGCTTGAGAAGCGAATCAGTAGAAGTGGCATGGTGAGGCTGTGTTTGCTGTCTCCATCTCAGCCATTTCAGGTTGTATATGGGCAAAGAACATAAGGAAGAAACAAGAACTAGTGGGTTTTGTGTCTGTTTACTAGAGCAGCACGCTCTGAGAGGTAATTAAAAGTAAACTGGACTCTGCTGGCTTGTTCAGCATCCCTGGTTGTTGAGATTAAGCAGTAGAGCAATTCTCAATTCAGCAATTCCTCAGCTTTTGGGAGCATGGCCAACACTCACAGTGTCTCACAGAGCACTGCAGATTCTTGTCGTAAATCTCACAACTTGGGGGGGGAGCAGAAAGGTGAGATGGTTTGCGGGACCTGCTGCTGCTACTTCAGCTGCTCTGCTTCACAGACAACCCTTGGTCCAGTATTTCCAGTATTCCTTGGAAATACTACTCAAAATTCGAGCAGATTAGGCAATGATTGCAGGTTTGCTTGAAGAGAATGTGCCATGTATACAGTTGTTTGGACTAAGGGCATCCTGTAGGATACTTTATCCATATGGTGCTATGCAGAAATACTGGCAGTGTGTGTCTCCAAACCAGTTGTGCTTCCTGGGAGGGCTGCATTCCCCTGGGGCCAGTCCTGCTGGGCTCATGGGGCTGAGCTTTGCTTTGTGTTGCTCCCAGTGCTACAGTGGGTCTGTGTTAAGTTGGCCCCAGCATTGCTCCATGGCAGAGCAATGTGCTGAGAGTACACCCTCAAGCTGGACATCAGTCCTGCATGTGGCCAAGGAGGGAGTGTTCAAGGCCAGGTTGGACACAGGGGCTTGGAGCAAGCTGCTCTAGTGGAAGGTGTTTCTGCCCATGGCAGGGGGCTGGAATTGGATGAGCTTTGAGGTCCCTTCCAACACAGACCATTTGATGAAGATCTGATGCTGGTCCTCCTGGAAAACGTGTGTGCAGGCTGGATGTGCAGCCAAGGGATATTGGAGTTAGTGCTCCAGATGTGTGTGCTCTTCTCTTTACCTATCATGCATGAGGTTTTGTGCAGCAAGCTGGGTCCTGTGCAGCCTCTTTGCACATCTACTTGGCACCTCTCTGCTGGAGACCGGCCGTCTCCTCGCTCACACCTCTCGCTTCCCGGTTGCTGTTTTGCAATGACTAATTTTGCTCTCTTCTTTTCCTTTTCAGTTGCCAGGGAGGAAAAGGCAAAGTCACTGCCAGCACCATTTTCTTCAAGCTAAGATGTTGAGACAAAGCACCTCTGCCCCTTCCTTATCCTTTCAGTCCCTTTCGCCCCTCCTATGTAAGGGAGTCTTCCCCCTGCCACTCCTATTCCCTGAGAGCACGGGGGCAATAAACCTGATGTGTTTTACTCAACTAGATGGTGTGTAATTTTCCTTAATTGCTCTTATTTTTGGTGAGAGCTTGCCTGTCCGTAAGGTCCAACCCAAACATGTAGATCTGGGTGTGAGCCTGGATTCCAGGCTCTCCATAAAGGCTAGGTAGGTTTGGATGTGTGGTTTGGGGTTCAGGGCGTTAGAGACCTGCTGCCTTTGTCGTCAGGTTGAAGCGATGCCCAGGCATTTGGAGCGAGGGATTGGATCGAAATAAGACTTCTATTTGCTTAGGAATTAATTGCTGGTTGTGGGCAGGACCCTGGTACATCCGTTGTTCCTGCTAGTAAGGGCTAATCTTAGACCTCTGTAAGGTTGCACCTGTCCATCCTCAGTGGCTGTACATGGGATTCCCTGCTCTTAATGCAACCCCTATAGATGGGTGCTGTTGCAGTCAGCCTTGGGCTGCTTCTGGCTGTGGGTTCTATTAGTGTGGCTATAGAGGTTGGTTCCATCTGGGCTGCCCTGCACTGGCAGCTCTGTGGCACACGTGAATGTTGGGCTGTGGTAGTGAGATCCTCATTCCTGCATGAAGCTGTTGATTGTAAGCAAAGAGGTGATGTGGTTCTTGAAGCCATGCAGACCTACGGAGCAATGGTCACCTTGAACACAACCTGTTGCTGCTTTCCCTTTTGCTATGCTGGCTGTTAAAGATGCTGAGTGTAGGCAAGGCTTTTAGTTATTAAGTAAAGATGCTCAAAGTGCATCTTTATCTTGTTAGCCCTGGAAAAGTGTCATCGAGCTGCAAGCAGGAGGCAGAGGAAGACACTGCGTTATTCCTTGTCTTTGGCTGGTGACTTCTGAGTACCTGGAGCATGTGGTGAGCCTCAGTCCTTGCCGGGTTGGACGGGAGAGCCTTGCAGGATGCATGGTCTCCTGCACCAGAGCCCTTCTCCTCCAGGAGCTGGGGATGACACTGTGGAGCAGAAGGAGGTGACTGCAGGCTCAGGGTGAGACGGGGCAGGGCTGCAGCTTTTGTGCACTGATGGCTGGGCAGCCTGGGCAGCTCTTGCGTCTTGACAGAGTCCCAAGGGATGATCCTGACGTGGCTGCATCCGTGGAAATTCCTGTCCTTTGAAGTCCCGTGTGCTGACTCATGATCCTGTTTACTCAGGACCTGTCCACGGGGCATTTTCAGAGTGTGAAGGCTTCTTCTCAGGCTGTGAATGGCATCTTTCACTCTTACTGGAGGATTGTAACCCATCAATGAAAGCAGGATTCACTGATGGTGTGACAGAGTGCTTGAGCAAGGGGAGCAAGCCTCCCAGAGCTGAGCACCTCATAGTCCTGGTGCAGAAGGCAAATTATTGCCTGAGTGAAGGAATGAACCCACATGTAGTTACCTGCAAATGACAGGCTTCCAGGATTTTTCCAGATTTATAACGCAATAAACCAACAAGCTGAAGATTGACCAAAGCATTGGTGGTGAGGCAGGCAGTGCAATGAGGAGACTCAATGTGGCCCCAAATCCCTCCTAAGAAGCAAAATGATGGGGAATGGGGGGAAGGTCTTTTGTTTGGATTAAGATTGTAACATGATGCTGTAGAAAGCCTTAAACCCCACGATTTCCACTTGCAGTAACCAGTTTTGGCTATATCTCCCACTTCCTTGTAGTCCCCTGTAGTGTTTGAAGGTGGGCTGATTGACTGTGGTGTGCTGGGTTCCACAGCCCTTTGTGCGCATGGAGAACTGGGGCTCTGCGTAGCAGGAGGGGAATTTGGGTTTAATTGGTGTGAGGAGAGGGTGGTTAAGCCTTAGGACCATGCTCAGAGTCTGGCCTGGAGCGGTGAGGTTTGGTTCTTCAGACGTGTGGGTCTAAACTGCGTTAAACCAATACCGCAATCACAGCGGCTCTTTGCTCAGCCCCTTGTTTTCCACTCGGAGGTTGGTGTTTTCCTCTGCCAAGCTGCATTTATTGCATCTCCTCTCAGAGAGCTGTGTAGATCAAACTGCTGTGTCTTCCCTCTCTCGTGTTTGTTGCTCCTTTGGTGGCATTTGAAACTTATGAACCGGCGTTACCAAACCCTCCTGCTCTGGGGTAAGCCTCAGGGCAGCGGCTGCTGGAAGACGCGCTGAGCTGCGACACTTGGCTTGCTCCAGCCTTGCCTACCGAAACTCTGTGTGCCTGTGGATAGCATCAGCGTTGGCTCTCTAGAGCCAGACTTTATGGTGTGGAAATAGGAATATTTCTTGCTAAGCCAAAGCATTGCCCTAGGTTGTGCTGTAGTGTTTTGGAATGACGCTACTGGTAGTGATGGAGCCAAGTCCGCAGCTACGCCAGGGACGAAGGCTGGGCTTGGGTGTTTGTCCTTCCTCCTCTTTCAGTGTGTTTGGGAGCTCTTTGGAAGTGGCTGGGAATCCTCTGCCTGGAGACGGATGGGCACCTCTCGGTTTTATTCAGAAGGCAAAGGTGAGGAATGCTTCTCTTGTCCTCTCGCAGGGCTTTAGGAAGACTTTATGTGCAGTCCTGAAGGAATATTCAGGCGCAGCACAGGGATCAGTGCTGGAGCATGGGGTTGGGAGCAGGGTCCTGTATGGCTCGTGGCTTTTCACTGGAGGCTTTCAACAACATTAATAATTCACAGGGGCAGATGATTGATGTTCCGAGGGTGATCCTACTGTATGGCTTGCAAGGTGTATCAACATGCAAAATACAGCTCAGGCTCCTCGTTCCTCTCATCCCTTTCTGCCTGTAAATAGATTTTATGTCAGTGTGTGTGTGTCTGGAGATGCACTATTAGAGGCTGAATGTTTTCTGTACAGGGGCTGGCGATCCCACAAGTGGAAATGTGTGATTCTGGTCTTCAGTCTTCATGAAGAGTACCGCTGGGGTTGGGTTGTGGGTTTATGATAGTGGTTACTGTTCAGGCTCCCTCCAGCCATGGCAGAGACCCAACAGCTTGCTAAATCCTGAGGTCTTTTCTTCTCAGCCTGTATTTTGAAGCAATGCCCATGGAAGAATCATGGTTTGGGTGTTTCCATGCGCTAGAGCTGCTTGTGAGTGCTCTGTACAGCTCAGGAGATCCTGTTGATCCCAGTGGCCATGGCCCATGTCTGAACTTAACCTTGATGACAGGATGAAGATAGTTCCTTTATCTGATTGCAAGTCAGGAAATACATGTCTTAAAATAATGAATGGTCCCTGAAGAGCATCTTTTCATTAGCATATGTGTGTGTGTGAAAGCCTCCAGTCTATAAATACGCAGTAGTTTCCTCCTCTGAGTTGATGGGGAGCCCATCCCGGCTCTGCAGAAGTGTTTCTATCCCACAGCACTTGTTTGCATCCCAGGGACATGACGGGGCAGGACTGTGCTGGGTCACACCATGTATCAGGAGCCTGGTGAAGCGGGATGAGGAGCCAAAGATCCCATTTTGCTCCTTTTTATTGCACTTTCTCACTGGGGATGGTTTCAAACCCCAGCCAAGAGGTACTTAACAAGAGCCCAGACCTAAAAGTGCACCTCGGACCCAACACTGGGTGATGTTAACTGCTGATTTGTTATCACTAGGGCTGTGTTATTGCATTAGATGCAGTGGAACAGGGAGGTGTGAGTGGTGTGTGCTGCAGCCTGTCCGGCACGGGCAGGGAGCATCTGCCTGTACTTGCTGCCATTCTTGCCCGCTGGCTGCCACACGCCCGGGTGTGTGTAGGAGTCTGCAGCACCAACATTAACCATTACCCTAGGGAAAGGTAATTATTCCTGAGGAATCATACCCTGTTAACGAGGAGCTGTGCTTAACTGCTTTTGTGCTGCTCGGAAGGTTGTTTCATCTTCGCTCCCCACACTGCCAACGTGCTGGGGATGGCCCCAGCATCATCCCAAGCACAGTGAGTCCAGCCCTGCAGCAAGCATCCCTGTTTGGTGCTAGGATCAGGGACAGCCAAGATTGTGGCAGATAAAAATATAGACCTTGAGTGGTTTTAGTCCCTGTCCTGTGTTTTAGGCATCTACGCTATGGTGCAGGGAGCAGCAGGGCACCACTCTGGGGGGTTTCCTTAGTGCTGGGGGAAGGCTGGAGCCTCCCAGAGCCCCCTACTCCTCATCTTCATCATGTCAAAAGGAGCGTGAGCATCAGCAGAAGGAAGGGATTCTCCCCTTCTACTGCACTCTGGGAAGACCCCCCCCTGCAGTCCTGGTCCAGCTCTGGGGCATCAGCACAAGAGGGACATGGAGCTGGTGAGCTTTAAGGTCCCTTCCAACACAAACCAATCTGAAGTTCTAGGATCTTTTCCCTCTTACATGCAGCTCTTTTTAGGGAGCATCTCCTGGCCTTGTGTTTCCTCAGAGCCTGGTGTAAGAAGCTATGCCTCCTGAACAGGACCTGTAGGTCTTGCTGCATGCCAATAGGTTTGATGCAAGGACCATCAGAATGCAGCAGTGTAGAAGTCCTGTGGAGCTTCTTAATGACCGTACAGTGGCCCTATCTACTTGTTGCTGGCAAAGAGCTTGATGTCCCCAGGCCATCCCCAGCAATGGGGGAGGCTCCTGAGCAGAACTTGGGGGTCCATCTGCTGTAACAGAGGTGCCTGAGCTGGCTCCAGCATCGCTGGGGGTGATGGGGACACGTTGCTGTGTTAGTCAACTGGTCCTTCAGCCACCCCATCCTCCCTTGCGTCATAATCTCCTCGCATGAGCCCGGGCTACCATAAATACCATATATACAATATATAAATAGCATAAACACGTGATCTGGGCTCACAGACTGTGTCATTTTGATGGTCTAAAAAGCTTTACTTTTCCATTTGTCGGTTTCCATTTGGTCATTGGGTTGCCCAGAAGTTAATGATGAAGCTACCAATAAATTGCATATCATAAACCCACCAGGGTCTCATAAGAAGCTGCAGACTGTAGCAGGGGCCCTTGGGAAGGGTAAATCTTTGGGATATGTATTGATTCCCACTCCTGGCTTTGCACTCTGCATGAACTTTATCCTCACACAAGAATAGAAGGTGATTTTTCTTTACCAGCCAGCTGGCCTTCAAATGAGCTACTGATAACACCATCACAAGCTCTAATCCCAGTAAACACAGGGAAGATGATTTATGAGCTGGGAACAGAAGCCGTATCAGTTCACAATGAGGTTTAATACTTGTTTGAGGCATACTCTCAAATACTGTCCTTAAATGTCACAGTTGGGTTTTGACTGCATGGAGCAAGATCAGTGCAAACGGTGGTTTTGGTTGTTAACTGCAAGGCAAATAGCAAAACACGATTAGAGGAGTGATTTGGGGAAAACACTGTTTTCCATAATCAGATTTGAAGTGCAATCTGTCTGCTTTTACACAGAGTAAATTAATGGACGAGGATGGCAGGAGGTGAGGCAGAGCTGATGGTCAGGTCTGGGTGGTGCTCTGTAAGCCTGGATTGCAGTTCTTGACATGTGCTCATTGTGCAGCCGTTAGCTTTTCCTACCTAAGGAATAGGTAAGGATCAGGAGGTCTGGTGTGGCCCTGAGGATGTCAGGGCTGGGAGCTCTCCCCTTCCTTGTAGGCAACTCTTTGCCTTGCTTTTTCCCCAAAGGGCTCTTCATGGTTTGGGAATCAGGGAGTAACTGGGATGGGATGGGGGCATCCAGGGGATTTCACAGTCCTGATAATGCTGGAAAGGCTTTTTCTGCTGGACATCTGCTCCCAGTTGGTGTGGGGGCAAGGGCTGTTGTGAGATCAACCCTGGGGCTTCAATGAGCCCTTCTTTCACAGCTTGGTATCCTCGGTATAGGGGATATGAGTTCCCTTTATTGAAGGGAAGATTCAGAAGAAACTTTATCTATCTATCTATCTATCTATCTATCTATCTATCTATCTATCTATCTATCTATCTATCTATCTATTTGTCAGTCTGTCTATCTATCCATCCATCTATCAATCAATCTCTTTATCTATCTATCTATCTATCTATCTATCTATCTATCTATCTATCTATCTATCTATCTATCTACCTACCTACCTACCTACCTACCTACCTACCTACCTGCCTACCTACCCGTGTGCCTATCTATTTATCTATCTGTCTGTCTATCTATCTATCTATCTACCTACCTGCCTACCTATCCGTGTGCCTGTCTATCTATCTATCTATCTATCTATCTATCTATCTATCTGTCTGTCTGTCTGTCTGTCTGTCTGTCTGTCTGTCTACCTAAAATACTTCTGTACCTCCGGATCACCTCATGCACTTTACATGCTTCCACCAGCTCGCGCCGTCACTCGTCCTGTGAAACAGCTCTGCGCTGATGAGGTGCAGAGGATCACCAGCAATGTTTCATACTCTAACATAAATACTCCTGTGGAGGAGCCACCCTCAGGGTGTTTTTAGGTCAGCTCTCACCCCTTGCTCAGCGCACCCACCCTCCATCCCCCAGGCACGTCCCTTAAAGCTGTTCTCTCTGTATGCACACAGGGACATGGCTAAACCCTCACAGGAAAGGAAAGAGGTTAGAGAAAACTCAGGTGAAGAAGACATTAGTACAGTATTTGTATGAGAGACGGAGCTCTTCAAATTACAGATGCTTTGAAGGCTCACAGAGAAGCCAAACCCTTGTGGGAGCCATCAGAAATCTAGTTTCTCATAGAATCCCAGCCTGGTTTGTGTTGGAAGGGACCTCAAAACTCATCCAGCTCAGCGCACCCACCCTCCATCCCCCAGGCACATCCCTTAAAGCTGTTCTCTCTGTATGCACACAGGGAGTTTTCCACGCCCAGAGGCTGTTCCTGCACATGCCCCAAGGAGCTGGTGGGGCTGAACCTTTCCTGGAGGAACATGGACTGAAAGAGGAGCTTCACCAGACCTCAGCTGCTGGTGCCCTTCGCCTGGACCCTGATGGACTCCACGTCAGGACTGCATTACCATGGTGATGATCTTAACCAAACCGCGGCAAAACAAAGGTGCTGACTCCGTAACAAGCAGGACTGAGCTGGTAAGCTTCCTGAGAGCTTTCTTCAAAACTCTTTTGCCACAGCTTTGCCATAGATTTATAATAAGGGCTTCTTGTGCTGCAGGGCTGGATCTTCACACTGTGGAATCCTGGAATGGTTTCTGTTGGAAGGGACCTTAAAGCTCATCCAGTTCCAACCCCTGCCACGGGCAGGGACCCCTTCCACTGGAGCAGCTTGCTCCAAGCCCCTGTGTCCAACCTGGCCTTGAACACTGCCAGGGATGGGGCAGCCACAGCTTCTCTGGGCACCCTGTGCCAGTGCCTCAGCACCCTCACAGGGAAGAGCTTCTGCCTAAGAGCTCATCTCAGTCTCCCCTCTGGCAGGTTAAAGCCATTCCCCTTGGCCTGTCCCTACAGGCCCTTGTCCCAAGCCCCTCTCCAGCTTTCCTGCAGCCCCTTCAGGCACTGGAGCTGCTCTCAGGTCTCCCCTTCAGGAGCCTTCTCTTCTCCAGGCTGACCCAGCCCAGCTCTCTCAGCCTGGCTCCAGAGCAGAGCTGCTTCAGCCCTTGCAGCATGTCCATGACCTCCTCTGCACTCACTCCAACAGCTCCTGTTGCCCCAGAGCTGAACACAGGAGATGGTTTATAGCACTGTTTTCTACCGAGCTGCATTAATATCCAAGGAGCAGGGGATTAGGGACTGATTGGAGTGCTGTGGCTGTTGCATATATGAATTTCAGTAAGCATGCAATGAAATAAACAATAGAAAAAACATTGTATCAACACCTTGAATAACATGGGTGAGAAGTTGCTTCACCAACAGTGAACAGATGCTCATCATTAATAGATGGATGAGTAAGTGGGGAGCAGGATTGAGTGTGAGATGGCAAAGGGCAGTGCTGTAGTACATAACAGTCTTGCTGGCAGCCTGGACTGATGCAAATGCAACCACGCTGGTTGAGCAGTCAACAAAAGAGCAAATGAAGAGCAGCAGACAGACTAAATGATGCTGGAAGGGACAAGCAAGGCCATGGGGCTGAGAAAGCCCAGAGCTGACTGTGGATGTTTGCTCCTCTGTCCTCCAGAAGAGATGGTCATAGCCAGAGAAGGAATTAGACCAAAAGGCTATTCTTGCACTGAGAGTCTCAGATAATGGTGTGCAGGAACACAGCAGGAAGCATCTGGGAGGATTAGCCCTAAATGGGCATGTTGAGCATAAAAGATATATGAATGTCTTAAGTTTGGTGAGGATGACAAACTCTCCAGCTGGGCTTCCTGGGCAGATAGTGCAGTGTGCTGGGTGAAGGGCAACCTGCCCTGGCAGCGCATGGTGGAAGAGAAGGCAAGCAAGGTGGAGGCAGCGTTAAATCCTGCCTTAAAAGGGGGAAATTTGGGAAGGAAGGATATTGATCTGTTGGAAAAATGCCCTTCTTTAGTGCTGGCTCCTGCTGGGAAGGCAGCATCTCCTGTGGCTGCTGCTCTGGGCACCAAGAGGCAGCATCTGATGGTGGCTGTGTCCTGCAGGTGTGCAGGGCAAGAGGAGGGGAACTTGCTGCAGAGGCACATGAGAAATGGTTTCTTCTGCTCCTACGGGAAGGGATGGGCACTGGGGCTGGCCGATGGCAGGGAGTGGAGGTGCAGAGCTGTAATGAGAAACTTTGCCCCCACGTGTTTGCCGAGTGCCTCCTGCAGCCCTGGAGCTGGGTCAATAGTGCAGTGATAGTTCTGGTTACACAAGGTGGATTGCTGGGTTGTCTGGGCTGTTGAACTGGGACAAAAAGACTGGTCCTCCAAAGAAAGAAAGAGTTCTTCCATTGACTTCATGGGAAAGGCCAAAAAGCAAAGCCTAAAAGACATAAATGTCTGAGCAGTGGAGCACCTACCAAAATCTGGTCATAGAATCCCAGACTGGTTGGAAGGGACCTTAAAGCTCATCCAGTTCCACCCCCTGCCATGGGCAGGGACACCTTCCACTAGAGCAGCTTGCTCCAAGCCCCTGTGTCCAACCTGGCCTTGAACACTGCCAGGGATGGGGCAGCCACAGCTTCTCTGGGCACCCTGTGCCAGCGTTGCCCAAAGAGTTATACTCAATATGGGACATGTCACATAAAGTTGTTGGGCACTCTTTGGAGACAGCTGCTTGTCCTTGCTGTCTCCTGATTAATTCTAACCTGCTGCTTCCTAAAGTGGGGCTTGACAGCTGGAGATACCCTTACTACACATAGAAAAGTGGCACATGCTCCAAAGAAGATGATCAGCTCTTATTTACATTATGTCTGGATCCCATCGTTGTTTTCTGCCTCCACATCCCTCTATATTCACTATTTACAGTATTATGTGTATAAAGTGGGATTCTTTTATGGGATTGCTCTGTGGAAGCAGGTTCCAGCATTTATTATTATAATTATTATCATTATATATTACATTATTATTATCATCATCATCATCCTCATGTGAGCAAGCAACGTGTAAGATGTGGATGAGGAGAGAAGGTGCGAATGTAGTGGCCTAACGCCAGATAAACCGCAGCCGTGGTAGCACGGATGAACAGAGAGGTCATGCTGGTGCTTCCCTCAGATGATGTAAAGCCTTGCTCAGTGGTGTTGCCAGGAGAGACACTTCAGAAGCAGAATATGGATATTTTGGGGGATAATAAAAGAACAATTAGTATGGAAGTGATTTGCAGGCATAGCTGAAATGGCATGTAGCTGCAGATGACATTGATTTATTGCGTATAGAACTGTCCATGCCCATTTTTAGAAGTCTGATGATGTCTCTCACACTGTCAAGAGGAAAATTCTTGGAAAAAAAGCATATAAAACAACTGGGATTGTTTTGCACCCATATAGTTGCATTTCCCCCTATTTTTAGTGCAAATCAGCACAATCTGAATGTGGACTCCCCAGAAGCGCTGTGGTGAGGGCCTTAGAAACGCTCTATGTTTAAAAACCTAAATAGAATCATAGAATAGTTTTGTACCTAGATGGGAGGACTTAATGGGCTTGGACGGGGTTCATATGCCACTGCTGCTGCTTACTTGTCAGTGAATTCAGTACAGAACTGCCACTGAATTCCAGCTCCCAACTCAGTTTCTCCAGTGTTTTGGGTCCTGGGGCTGGGACCTCACTGCAGCTATTCCCATGGGTAAGGACTAGCTGCAGGACCCATAATCTGCAAGTTTGGGCCTCACCACCATCCCCAGAGTTAGTGAAATTGGATTTCATTGATGGAAGATGACTGGGTCTGTCCCCTGGTCCCTTCTGAAACAGGACCATTGTGGGCACCCAAGGCTCTTCTCCCTCCTGGGTGCAATGTAGCATTGTCAGAGCTGGAGGCAGGGTGGTTTCTGGTGCCCCGTTCGAGTCTGCGGGAAGTGAACAGTTTCTCTGGTTGTTTGCAGCACACTCCAAAGATGAGTCAAGGACCTACCCTCTTCTCCTGTGGCGTGATGGGTAAGTAGGAGACACTTCTGTCTGTGTTTACTGCACCTCTGTTCCTGCTTTCATAGTATCATAGAATGGTTTGGGTTGGAAAGGACCTTAAAGCTCATCCAGTTCCAACTCTGTGCCACGTGCAGGGACGCCTCACACTAGACCATATCACCCAAGTCCCATTCAACCTGGGCTTAAACACTGCCAGGGATGGAGCATTTGCCACTTCTTTGGGCAACCTGTTCCAGTAAATAGCAACAGGTGGGAAGATGTCCTGAACAGTTCAGTCTCCCCCAGAACACTCCCCTGTAGGCCCTGGGGTGGGCATCACCCACCTGCCCAAAACAGTGTGGATAGAGGGGCACCCATCCCACCACCCGCTAGTGGTGTCCATCCTGCTCATGCCACCCTCCTTCCCAGAGGTTCTGCCAGTTACCACTGCTGAGTGAATTGCTTATCTCCTTCCCCCTCCCCTTTGATACATCTGCTTATTTTTACAGTAACAGTTGAGATTATAAGCACTTTGGGTCTGAGGTTGTGTTTGAGTATCCAGCCCATGACCATGGCTCTTGAACTGTTGGCAGAGTGCAAGTAATATATATCAGTGTTATCACTAAAACGTTCTATCACTTGGCACAAAGTGTTTGGACAGGCCTCAAGCAAGAAGGAAAATGTCTTAATTTTGCCTTTGATGGTAACCATGGTATAGGATGTTGAATAACTTTTATGTCAGAGCTTACTATCAATTTTTATGCTGAACAGCCCCCAAAACTGACGGGGGATTGGTGCCTTGGCCCATGATGCTGATAGTTCTGGAGGCTGTGCTGGTACATTGTGCTCTTTGGGCTTTGTAGGGGGAAGCAGTCACTCGGTTAAGTCTCAAAACCCCATTAAAACCTGCAGGTCAAGTTTTACTTTGAGCCAAGCTGCTTGCTGTGAAAGCCAGGACTTTACAGACAAAAGAGCTGCCCCTTTTCCTCATGGACACAACTCTCATTAGTGCTAATGGGACCTGAGCATTGACAGGAGATATTTCCCAAGCTCTCTGCTAACTCCAGGCACTCGGAGGCAGGGAAAGATGGAAAGCATTTGGAGTTTTTCAGATGGAAGTCACAAGCTTCTGAGTCAAGAAGGGGTAGAGACAGCCCGTTCCCTTTCTCCTGCCTGTCAAGCATGAGTGAGAAACAAAGAAACCCGATCAGATGGTTTTGTCTTGCACTGCGGCACTGGCAGGCTCTCCAGCAGATCTGATGAGTCTATGCCTAATTGAAAAGCAGCTTGTCTTAAAGAGCTTTTACAAAGCCTTCTGTGTCTTCCTAGCGCTGCTCTGATCTTCCTTGGCTGCCAAATGATCCTCTTTCCGAGGGGAACAAATGTCACCTCCTTGATCACAGCTTGCCATGTAATGGGCTTCATCATACCCAGTCCAGAGGAGCCAGTCTCTCCAGAATGCAAGGGCATCACTTAGCTTGGGTTTCATTTTAGGCATCCTTCCTGAGTGTTGTTCTTAATGTCTCCAAACGTGGGTCACAATCAGACTTGCTTGACTTTTTAAAGAAGACCTATGGTTATAGTGGCACCGAATGCAAAACTTAGGGAATGTTCCAGATCAAAGGGTAAAGTCCCTGTTGGTGGAAAGCACTGAGATAAATGAACACAGTGGAGTTTGGACTGGCAGCACAGCCAGCGGAAGGCAGAGACTTACAGTCCAGTGGGTGATGTTGGTGGGATGGAGGGATATTGGCTTAATTTTCCAGGTTTTTACCTGGAAGAGGCTGAGGTTCTTGACATGGGATCTTCCTGGCTGCCTTTGGAGCCAAGGGCAGCTTTGGCAGGAAGGCAGCTTGTGGCTGGTCCCAGTGGCCATGGGTCAGCAGGGCAGGCTGCTGGGAGAGCATCATCCAAACCTGGATGGTGGCTCAGGAGCACATTCTCCAGGAAGCAGAAGGAAGAAGCTGGGTCAAAGCCCCAAGGGGTGTGTAATGCACCATGACCAAGAAACCAGCTGGGGCCCTGCTTACCTGTGGCATAACGTGGGGAAAAAGAGTAAACTGAAGCCCTTGCATCTTAGATGCACCTTACCCCATAAGGTACTAAACAAATCAAGAGCCTGAAAATTGGTTATAGATTGGAATGTAACTCAATATATGAGTAGACATTATGAAAGACTTGATACATCAGATGATGCAATGTTAGATCCACTTCTCAACGTGGCCTATATAACCTTCTGATTTTTAGATTTAAAAGAAATACTCCTGCCAGTGTGATGATAATACTAAAAAGATTGGATTGATCTTTATATAGCCCTTTGCTGGAAGGAAGATTAGAGGTGAAATGCCTGAAACTATAAATGCAGCAACTTATTTTTTCCTTTCTCCTTGAAATGTCTGGAAGTATAAGAATTGTCCTGTGGCATAAGGATTTTTTTCTCCTCCCCTTTTGTTCCCCTGCAGTCGCATGTGAATGGCTGTGCTAGAAAAAGAAGGTGACATAAAGTCGGGGCATTACTTTTGAGTTCCTCTGTTGAAATTGCTCAGCCTTTGAATGGACGGCAGAAGAAAATTTAGGCTATTTTAACAAGGCATTGGCAGCATCACCTTACCTTCCCCTAGTGGGTATATAAGAAGTAATCAGCATCGAAGTCAGTAGCACCAGAGGCTGCACTAGTCTGGTCCTGTATGAGAAGCTCAGCAGGAACATGCTGACAGCCTTGGCCTCCTGGTTTCTGCATAAGCAAGAAGTTATCTTTGAGGCAAGCTGCAGGCTGGGGTTTATTGAGGCTGTGACAAGGTGCTTGCAAGTGCAGTCACTCTGGATGTAGGATGGGAGTCCCGGCGCAGAGAGTGTTGCACGCACAGTCCTGCTTGTAAAAGGGGGGAGGAGGATGGGTTTGAGCCCATTGGGAATGGATGCTGCATACATCTGTGAAATGCTCTTTTAATATAACCATCATATGCTTTTTCCTTGGAAAGCACCCCCAGAATTTGGCCTCATAGAGCTGTAGCAGAGCAGGATGATGGATGAAGCGCGTGGGTCAGTTCATATGTCCTTCGGAACACTCCACCCCTGGCATGGCTTGGCAACACCTCTCATCCAAGGGGCAAGCATACCAGAGAGGTTGGAGCCTTGGTCCTTGTTGCACATCTCTTCATGTGGAAGTGGCATTTCATCCTGCATGGGTGATGGAGGAAAGCCAAGAAGCCAGAAGAAAGGCCAGCCCCTTGATTGTATCCCAAGAGCACCCACAGGGCTTGCACCCTTCTCATTTCTGAACTGTGATTTTCAGGGATTTCAGGGGATTTTTGGAAAGGCCATTAATGTAGAGCAGCATCTTGGTGCATCTTCAAGCACAGTCAACCTGGAGACAGAAAAAGCCATGCATGGAAATCCATTGAGGCTCCTCTGGAGCAGGGAGACCTCACCAGAGGCTCACAGTGAAGAGCAGGGCACGTTTTGCTGTTCAGATGGGGAATTTCCCTCTCCAATGCCAGCTGCTGGCACCAGGAGCCCACAGCACTGGTGTGTTTATTCTCCAGCGGTAGGTTTGGGGGTTGTTGTTTTCATTTCCCATTGAAGCAAAGCTCTGCACATCATATTTTAATCTCATTTCTGCAATGGGAAGGCTCCACGGCACTGCCGCCAGCTAATTGCAACCAGTACATTTTTTCCACATTTATAGAATCATAGAATAGTTAGGGTTGGAAAGGACCTTAAGATCATCCAGTTCCAACCTCCCTGCAATGGGCAGGGACACCTCACACTAAACCATGTCACCCAAGGCTCTGGCCAACCTGACTTTGAGCACTGCCAGGGATGGAGCATTCACAACCTCCCTGGGCAACCCATTCCAGTGCCTCACCACCCTCACAGTAAAGAATTTCCTCCTTATATCCAATCTAAACTTCCCCTGTTTCAGTTTTAACCTGTTACCCCTTGTCCTGTCACTACAGTCCCTAATGAAGAGTCCCTCCCCAGCATCCCTATAGGCCCCCTTCAGATACTGGAAGGCTGCTCTGAGGTCTCCACGCAGCCTTCTCTTCTCCAGGCTGAACAGCCCCAACTTTCTGAGCCTGTCTTCATACAGGAGGTGCTCCAGTCCCTGATCATCCTTGTGGCCTCCTCTGGACTTGTTCCAACAGTTCCATGTCCTTTTTATGCTGAGGACACCAGAACCGCACACAATACTCGTGAGGTCTCACGAGAACAGAGTAAAGGGGCAGGATCACCTCCTTCGAGCTGCTGGTCATGCTCCTTTTGATGCAGCGCAGATCAACTCCTGAACATAAACAGGGGGCAGTGGAAAATGCAGCCTGATTTTTCCCTCGTGAATGGGGACAAGGGGAGTGCAATGCAACTCGAACAACATGTAGATAAAGGGACTTGGCCACGCACCTGTGTGAAGAGAAATGTTTGGGTGAGGATCCAAACAGAATTCGTCTGCCAAGGAAAGGAGAGAAGGAAAATGGGTTGAAACCCATAATTGTTTTACAAGTTGCCATAATAAATAATGCATTCATGTAAATTATTTCACTGGAAAAGAACGTGGAGGGAACTTGAGCAGAAGGATCATGCATTATGCATAAAAGGGAACTGTAAAAATATTATAGCAGCAGATTTGTGTCGCTGCAGTTAAAGTTGTGTCAGCTCCGTGGGTTTACATCCTCCTCTGTGGTTATAGATGCGGTCATTACAACTTACTCTGTGTCACCAGAGGAGCAGTCACTGAAAGAGGCCACCTGAAGCTGGAATGTGCCTGATGTCTCCATGAGCTGCTCCTGCAAAACCTGGAGCTCAGCATTTGGAAAGCTGCCTGTGATGCTCTGAGGATGGATCCTGTTCTCCATGGGGCTGTGCACAGCTCTCGGGGATGTTTGGAGGACAACACCCATCTCCTTGATTTTGGGATGTGCCCCGTGCCCTGGACCACTGGGTTTGTTTGATGTGGTGAGAGTTGCACAGGAAAACAGATGGATGTTGTTACAGGTTCATGTTCGCTCTTGCAAGTGCATGTCTTGGTTTTACTTGAAAGGAAACTCAGGAACAGATAGCGGTGCAGATGAGTTTGAGCATGCTGTCAGTGATCCCAGGGCAGGTTGGGCCCTGCTCACATGCAGGTGGCTTCTGGTTTGTCTCTGAAAATAGAGAGGGGAGAAAAAACAGGTGAGGTTTAATGCCAGGGCTTGTTGCTGCTTGCCCAGCCTGGTGAATCCTGCTGGGCAGTGGTGGCCACTCTTCACCTGCACCCCAAATGCTCCTGCTGTTGGACACCCAACATCTCCTTTATAGAGCATCCCTAGCAGGGCTGCTCCCCATCACCCCAGGGTAAATGGCCCTGCCACCAAACTATCCCCAAGGCTGGGCAGGACAGAGGGAATGCATGCAGGCTTAGGGGAGTGACACAAGAGCCAGGGCTCAGATCACCCTTTCTAGGGATGAATCAGAGCTAGCCATCACAGCCTTGCTTTGGAAAGCAGAAATGGTTTGGTTTTGGTTCCCCCTGGGGCTGGGCAGCCTGGGAGCTGGCAGCTCCAACCTGAACTGGATGGTGCTTCATGCCTGTCTCTCTTTCCTGCTGCTTCATGCATGGTTTGCAAGAGGGTTCAGGCTCCTGCTGCCATGGCCAGAGGCCAGGTTGGATGGGTCTTGGAGCAAGCTGCTCTAGTGGAAGGTGTCCCTGCACATGGCAGGGGGCTGGAACTGGATGAGCTTTAAGGTCCAACACAGACCATTCTGTGATCCTGTGAAAGGGCAGGACAAGAAACTCAGTTTTCCCCAGGCTGCTGATACCACCCCTCTGTGTCTTGGAAGCTGGAAAGCTGTTGCACAACCAAAGAGACGCCAGGAAATTCACTTTGTGTAGCCTCACCCTGGAAATACAGATCTACAGCTCAAAACAGCTCGAAAGAAATGTGCTGGATGTGCTCTCTGGGTGACTTGAAGTTTTCGTCTTAGCAGTTCTAAGTTAAAATCCAAAAGGAAGATGCTATTTCATCCAAGGACAGAAACAGGGGAAGAGCCCCTCATGCCCCACTTACATCATGCTCTGGTTGTATGGCTTCTCCTATCGTTTTTCCAGATGGCAAAGGAGGGTTTTCCAGAGAAGCGACTCACTTGTGAACCAGGAGGTTCTCATGGTGGGTTTTATCCTGGAACAAATCACTGCCTTGGAGTAAACCAGACTGAGGTTTGTAATGTGAAAAAATGAATACACGCTTATGTGCAGCAGTATTAATGGTTCCTCTGCAGCTGTCATTATCAGCCTGCTCAGGATATGAGTCTTAGTCACAGAATCATAGAATGGTTTGGGTCTGAAAGGACCTTAAGATCATCCAGTTCCAACCCCCCTGCCATGGGCAGGGACACCTCACACTAAACCATGGCACCCAAGGCTCTGTCCAACCTGGCCTTGAACACCGCCAGGGATGGAGCATTCACAACCCCCCTGGACAACCCATTCCAGTGCCTCACCACCCTCACAGGAAATAATTTCCTCCTTATATCCAATCTAAACTTCCCCTGTTCAAGTTTGAACCCGTTCCCCCTTGTCCTATCACTGCAGTCCCTAATGAAGAGTCCCTCCCCAGCATTCCTATAGGCCCCCTTCAGATACTGAAAGGCTGCTATGAGGTCTCCACGCAGCCTTCTCTTCTCCAGGCTGAACAGCCCCAACTTCCTCAGCCTGTCTTCATACAGGAGGTGCTCCAGTCCCTGATCATCCTCATGGCCTCCTCTGGGCTTGTTCCAACAGCTAAACAGCTGTTAGCTCACAGCTAAGTCTTAAAACCTGAAGAGAAACCAGCACCTTTTCCTCTGTGAGGCTTTGCTGAGGCTTTTCCCTCAGTTACATGCTTACCTCTCGGACTGCCCCATGTCCAACTTGTTTCAGGCTGAAAAGTTTTCTATTTGCTCTAAAATCCCCATTTTCTGGGTTTTGTGGTAGCCTGGGACCCATCAGTGTTTCTGGCGGGGCTGTGCCATGGTCTTCTCCTGCCCTGCCAAAACCCAGCTCTCACAGTGCAAGGGGAAGAGCAAATAACCCCAAGCTGCTGCTGGGGATAACGGTGCAGTTCCCGCTGTCTTTGCAGGGTTTGGAAGATTTATGGCTGTTTGTGCTGCAGCAGGGGTGAAAGAGGAAGGTGTCCTGTATCCTCCTCACCAAGACCCTTTGTACAACGTGCCGCCTCCGGCTGGAGGATGGTGGCAGCTTGCCACGAAAACTTGGCGTCTATTTCTGTTCCTTTTGTCTGCTGACCTGACCTGAGGAATCTCTCTGCTGGCAGCATAATGCAGAGGGGAAGATAATCAAGATCTCACCATAGATGTAGTTGTTTAGCGCAGATTTCACACTTTCCATTGTGTTTATTCCAATGGGGACAGCAACTGTTGGAATGCTGTGTGGTTGCTGAGGGCAGAGCCAGGGAGGGATGGGGCTGGAGCTCTTCTGGTGGCAGCTGGATGCAGGGAGAAATGGGAATAGTGGCCAAGAGTGCGCTATGCACCTCAAATCTGACCTCCTGACTTGAAACCGAGCCTTGGTTGGAAATGTTCTGCACTGCTGCATCTTCCCTATCAGCCTGGTACCTACAGCTGTGGGCTGGGTACTGCTTTTACTTCATCCTTCACTTGCCAGAGTGGAAAACCCCAAAACCCCTACGAAGCCTTGCATGATTTAGATATGATCATATGAAACTTGGCAGCAACAGCAAGCACGGTGTGCTCTGTTCACAGCAGCAGTTACGGAGAACTGGTGACTGGTTTTGGTGATGACTTTTTTCCACTGCACAGCCGATGGGGTTGTCCTGTCCTATCATGGTTTTCCTGTTGAGTATCAATGCCTGCAGGGAGCCTGGGGAACCAGGCCTTGGTGCTACTCCTGTTATTGTCAGTGTGGATGTGTGTGGGGCTGAGATCATCACCCTTAATCCTCTCTTTGGACACAGTCATCAGTGGGATTTCTGGATACAGCTGCCTCTGGGTTTGCAGTCTTCCCACATGGAAGACTTTGCACCATGCCCGTAGCTACATACATTTCAGGCCATGGACGTGCAAGTTTCTTGGTTTTTACCCATCTGATAAAATGACAAACCCCATCTGATAAAATGAATATCTTTAGGGTAACCCCAAACCCATGCAACAGATCACCACCATCTTATGCTGTGCTCTGTGCTCTGTTGGAAGACTGTTAAGGCAGGTTTGCAGGGCAAATTCCCATGTAAATAAGCTGAATGAAAGAGAGGGAGAACATCTTAAAAAGGTGTATTAAAATAGGTGTATTAATCAATTTGTTCCTTTAAATAAACATTTCAATGTTATGTGTGTTAAAGAAATGCAAACAATTGGCTGTGCTAGGTACACATGGGGTTTTCAAGGCAGCCCCAAAGAGATGCTGACCCCAGGTTGCTGCAGTACAGTTGGGGTTCTTTCATGCTTCATAGGGGTAACTGACCGGGGGTATCTGGGCCAGAGCACCCAAATTTGGGGGACAGAGAGGACATGGACAATGAGCCTCACAACAGGGACCTAAGGACAGCATCTTGCAAAGACTTGCTGGAGGTTTATCATACATCTATTTTATATATCTATATCTATCTGTATGTCTATCTTATCTATATATATGTGCATACACACATATATATTATCAGCCATCTTGAGCTTGTTATGTGCACCCCCTGTTTTACACAGTGTCTTTGGGTCGGTTTGGGAGAGATGCTCAGAGCCTCAGTGGCGTCAGTTGGTTTCACTGGAGCAATGCTGTTTTAGCAGTGTCTGAAAGCAGGACAGCCCAATCGGTGTCGGGTTGATTTTGGTTTCCCATAGGCTCTGATGGCCCTGCTGGGATTTCTGTGTTATGACAGGTAGCGGGATGCTGGTGGGATCACCCCCTTAACTGTTAGGACCATCCCAACTTCTATTTCATCTCCTTCTGGTGTTTGGTCATAGAATCATATAATCATAGAGTAGTTAGGGTAGGAAAGGACTTTAAGATCATCCAGTTCCAACCCCCCTGCCATGGGCAGGGACACCTCACACTAAACCATCTCACCCAAGGCTCTGTCCAACCTGGCCTTGAACACTGCCAGGGATGGAGCATTCACAGCTTCCCTGGGCAACCCATTCCAGTGCCTCACCACCCTCACAGTAAAGAACTTCCCCCTTATATCCAATCTAAACTTGCCCTGTTTAAGTTTTAATCCGTTACCCCTTGTCCTGTCACTACAGTCCCTAATGAAGAGTCCCTCCCCAGCATCCCTATAGCTCCCCTTCAGATACTGGAAGGCTGCTCAGGTCCTCAGGTCCCCTGAGGGCTATCTCACCCCAACAGTGCTACATCTTTCTGGGGAACTCGTCAGGCAATTATTCATTGTGGAACCCAGAACAAACCACATGCGTGTGAGACATGACTTATCACAGAGCTAAGGCAATGGCCATACATTTTATACTGCTGCATTTCCCTTAGCTAGTGCAATCTGGAGACTCAAAGGCATGTTTTGATCTTCTCCTAGCAGCTTTGCTCCTGCTGCGATTTTCACTTTGTCTCCCTCTCCATCTACACCGCAGCAACCGCTCTGCTGGCAGTTTGGAAAACCATATTCCAAGATTAATTTGTTCAGGAGAGCATCCCATATGCTGCTCCTTTTGTTTTACGGCCGTAGAAAGCGAATCGCCGAATTAATGAATGCTAACGCCTGTGCGTGTGTGTTTCTTACTTGGGTTCCTTTATTCCCCTCTCCTTTCTGAACCAGAAAATGACAGATGGAGAGATCTCAGCAGGAAATGTCCACTCCAGCTCGAGCAGCCGGGCGCCAGCATCTGGGACTGCTTGTCGGACAAGGGCGAGGAGGGCTCGCGCTGGCCCAGGGACACAGCCACCACTTGCTCCGTCACCAACCTGATCAAAGACCTCAGCCTCAGCGACCCCCATGGCAACCCCTCGGCCCCCCCCAGCAAGCGCCAGTGCCGCTCGCTCTCCTTTTCGGATGAGATGTCCGGTTGTGGCTCCTCCTGGAGACCTTTGGGCTCCAAGGTCTGGACGCCGGTGGAGAAGCGGCGCTGTTACAGCGGGGGCAGCGTGCAGCGCTACTCCAACGGCTTCGCCACCATGCAGAGGAGCTCGAGCTTCAGCCTCCCGTCGCGGTCCAACCCGCTGTGCTGCGAGCATCCCGCCCTCAGCAGCCGCCTGGGGTGCCAGCCGAGGAGATCAGCCACGGGCGGGCGCGGGGTGGACATGCAGAGGTCCCTGTCCTGCTCTCACGACCACTTCTCCTCCTCGGAGTACTGCGTGCCATCGGCGAGCAGCACTCCTGCCTCCACACCGGAGCTGGGCCGACGGGCAGGGGGGCTCTCCCGGAGCCGCTCGCAGCCCTGCGTCCTGAATGACAAAAAGGTTGGCGTCAAGCGGCGGAGACCGGAGGAGGTTCAGGAGCAACGGCCCTCGCTGGACCTTGCCAAGATGACGCAGGTGAGAGGTGGTGGGGCTGGTCCTGCGCATGGGGCTCAGCACTGAGGTGATGCTGTTCACTGATAAAACTCCTTTAGCGTCCTCCTAAGGATGGGAGTGACGCAGATGTGATGGGGAAACGCATCCTTCTGTCTAAGGAGAAAACACATTCCCCTCCAAATGGATTACTTTAAGAAATTCCCACATTGCTGTTCCGTGCTGAGTTTTCCACACTGATCCCACCATGGCATCCTTTCCTCCTGGCATGTGTTTCCAGCAGGATTATGTTAAACCCCACGTTTTTGAGCTCAGGAGAGAGGAGCCCCATTGCTGCCATGGGGAGGTGAAGGCAGCACCCAAGGCACCTAACCTAGGCCCCGTTAGGAGTTGAATTCATACTGCTACAGTATGAATATCTTAGCCTCTGTAATTTTCCACTCTGGAGATGTTATCATATTCATATTCAGTTGCAAGCACAGAGCACAGCCTCCCACATCAATCTGCTGCACAGAACCAGATAACACATCTGAGCCATGAACTGGGGAGGGGTTTGCTCCCGGGTCCTCTCCCTGCAAAACCAAGTCACTGGAGTTTGGTGAGGGCCAAAGAGAGATGCTGCACTGAAGGACAGTGTGAGCAACCTTTCCATTTCACACTCATGAAGCTTCTCTTTCTGCAGTTTCATGATTCAGCATTTCCCACATCAACAGTTTATAGTTGTAAAGTCAATGACACCACCCGTGCTGCAGAAGATAGAGATAATGGGGGGCTGAAGACCCCAGGGCTGCCACTGTGGGAGCAGGGAGCTCACCCTGGCCACCTCCCATGGTGGGCTATCTCCTTCTGCTGGCCAGAAAACTCACCCCTGGTTTTGGTTTAGTGCAGCTATCTGCTGTGCTTCATCCTGGAGGCAGCCGTGTTGGGAGCATCTGCCCTGATTTTCATCATCGAACCATAGAATCACAGCCTGCTTTGGGTTGGATCTCAGAAATCACCCAGTTCCAACCCCTGCCATGGGCAGGGACACCTTCCACTAGAGCAGCTTGCTCCAAGCCCCTGTGTCCAACCTGGCCTTGAACACTGCCAGGGATGGGGCAGCCACAGCTTCTCTGGGCACCCTGAGAACATGGCTTTGGCATGGGCAGGTGACCCAAGGATTACAAAAATCAGGTTACTCAGCCTCTGCAAGCACAGATACCATAAAGAAAGGGTCCCAAAGCCCCTTGGTGCAAGGCACGAGCACTGTAGGAATGGGGAAGGGATTACCTGGCATCTGCCCCAGTGCTGGTGGTGACAGGAGCAATGGGCACCCCCTTTCCCGTCCTCTCCTCACCTGCTGATCCAGGCTGGGTGGCTGAATGCCCAGCGGTTGCTACCACCAACATCCAGCACCACCATTACCAAGGAACTCTGTGACTGGGATCCAGCCCAAGGTACATCCTGTGGAGCATCACCAGTTTCCAGGGAGGAAACCCAGCCTGGTTTAGGTTCCCATGGCAGGGGGTGGATCCCGGAGGCAGGGATTTAGGACTGCAGGATGGGAAGAAAGGGAAGCCAGGAGCTGGATGAGGCCAGGGTTTTCATAGCTATTGAGCTATGAGGAGCAGTGCTGGCAGGCTGCTCTCCACGTGGGAGGACTGGCACAGAGGGAGGAGCAGGATTAGGCAAGTTATGGTGAGCATTCTTGCCTTTGGTGGGGCGTGGGGCACGGTCAGAGCCCTCCCTGGGATGGGAATGCTGTGAAAAGTAACTAATTCCTCGTGGGCAGAAGGACACAAGGGATAAGTGTGCTCAAGGAAGCCCTGCAGGCTTGGGTATTCCCTCAGGCTGTTTTAATGCCTCTCCTGGGATGAGACTGGAAAGTTAGGTGTTAAGAGCTGAGGTCGTGGTGAGGTGTCCGCGTGGCTGCACGTGTCCTCTAGTCTGGCTTTATACGGGGTAGGAATGACTTGTGTGCAATGGTCTTCATGAGTCAAAGCAAAGGAAAGCCAACGTGTCCAGACTGGGTTTCCCAGTGTAACTCAAAGCATTCACTTTACAGATAGGGAAACTGAGGCACGAGGCATGCCATGAATCCCTGGGAATGGAGCTCAGGGTGCTGGGTGCTGGATCCACATCCAGCTCTGGCAGTGGATCGGTTAATTCTGGGCTTGTGCTGTAACCACATGTGTTATAGGCCTGAAACCTGGTACCACAATCGAAATAGGACTAATTTGACCTGAAAGCAGTGTTTTCTTCATAGCAGGAGGGATATTCAGGCCAGGCAGGAAAGGAGGGAGCCACTCCTGGAAGCAATTACATGGCCACATAACTGGGCTAATGAAGAAAGAGACCTAAATGTTAAAGTTCTGCTAGGAGGGAAAATCCTGGGGAGAACATTGCTGTTAATTCCTCAGAATCCTGGGTTTGCCTCTTCTCTCAGCAATTCCCATAGCTCAGAGAGGGGAGGTGATCCCGTATCACTCCCCTTACTTACTCACACAGCATCAAACCAGAGAGGCTTTGGCTTCAGGCAGAACCCAAACCAGGGACATAGTGGTTGCTGAAATAACGGCAACTTTTAGGAGCCACAGCAGCATGAAAATCCTTCTGCATGCCTGAAGTGCCTGCAAATGCTCTGCTTTGGGCCTTTAAAGTGGGTATAAACCTGGGGGTTATACTCAAGCAAGTGGGTGATGGTGATGTGTAATGTATCCCCAGTGTCCAGAGGCGGGTGAGATGTGAGGAAGACAGTTGCTGTGGGCTTGGGTACCAGGGGAGCTGCCTGGCATCCCTGACCACCCTTAAACAAGGACATCAACCATCCTGTCATTTCAGTGTGGGGCTTGGGGTTTGCTTTCCAACATCAGCTTTCATTCCTCTTTTCCATGTGAAGCACAAGCCTGAGGAGGACAACATCCAACCTCTGGAATCCCATCAGTTGTTCTGTTGGTGTGTGGCTTAATCTTGCAGCACTGTGCTCTCCTTCCTAGGTGCAGTGCTTGGTCTTGCAGCTCCAGTGACTGGGTCCATAAGGCAGGCTGTGCTTAGAAATGGTCAGGGTTAGATTTCCCCATGAATTGGGATGTTTCTCAAAGAGCTGGTGTGGATGCACCTCAAAAATGTGGGAGATGGGCAATGTTGTAAGGGTGGCAGGAGGTGGCTTGGAACCCAGCTGTCCTGGCTGGGCTGATTTTGGCAAGAACGGGTGCTTTCACCCTTTGCAAGGCACCAGGAGAAGCTGTTTGGGTGAGAAAACATGGATTTGCTAAGCAGTCTCCCAGGGATGCTTTGTGATGGAGAGACACCTGCTTGGTTTTCCTCTCCCATGGTCTGGTTTGATTCTTCTCCAAAGGGTACCTTGCTGTGTGTTGACCTGGGGACTGGTCATGGCCCACCTCCATGTCCACCACTTTCCACCATCTCTGTGTCAGCGTTTCCCACAGGATTTGGGGTGTTGTGTGCCGGAACCCTTGCAGCAGCGGGTTTGTCTGAGTCATCTGTGGGAAGCAGAGCCATGGCCAGCCCTGGTGGAGCAGATTGCTGTCCTCACACAGGCTTAGTGTGAGGATGTGACGTGCCTGTCACAGCAGTGACAGCCGCCTGAGTGACAGTTTGCAGTCGTCCCCGGCAGTGGCAGAATGAGCCCTCGCTATCTCCTGCCCCTTCTGTTTCCTGCCTTGTAACACTTCGGTATGGGTGTTTCTGAGAGATTTTCATTTGAGATAGCACATTTCCAGGCACAGCTGTCCTTCTTGCAGATGTTTTTTAAGCAAATCACCTATATGTATAAGTGGTATATATATATTTTATATATATATATATTTATAACAAGTCATATTTGTATAACTGCCAGAGGGGAGACTGAGATGAGCTCTTAGGCAGAAGCTCTTCCCTGTGAGGGTGCTGAGGCGCTGGCACAGGGTGCCCAGAGAAGCTGTGGCTGCCCCGTCCCTGGCAGTGTTCAAGGTCAGGTTGGACACAGGGGCTTGGAGCAAGCTGCTCTAGTGGAAGGTGTCCCTGCCCGTGGAAGGGGTTGGAACTGGATGAGCTTTAAGGTCCCTTCCAACAGAAACCATTCCAGCATTCCACAGTGTGAAGATCCAGCCCTGTAGCACAAGAAGCCCTTACTATAAATCTATGGCAAAGCTGTGGCAAAAGAGTTTTGAAGAAAGCTCTCAGGAAGCTTACCAGCTCAGTCCTGCTTGTTACGGAGTCAGCACCTTTGTTTTGCCGCGGTTTGGTTAAGATCATCACCATGGTAATGCAGTCCTGACGTGGAGTCCATCAGGGTCCAGGCGAAGGGCACCAGCAGCTGAGGTCTGGTGAAGCTCCTCTTTCAGTCCATGTTCCTCCAGGAAAGGTTCAGCCCCACCAGCTCCTTGGGGCATGTGCAGGAACAGCCTCTGGGCGTGGAAAACTCCCTGTGTGCATACAGAGAGAACAGCTTTAAGGGACGTGCCTGGGGGATGGAGGGTGGGTGCGCTGGGCAAGGGGTGAGAGCTGGATGAGTTTTGAGGTCCCTTCCAACACAAACCAGGCTGGGATTCTATGAGAAACTAGATTTCTGATGGCTCCCACAAGGGTTTGGCTTCTCTGTGAGCCTTCAAAGCATCTGTAATTTGAAGAGCTCCGTCTCTCATACAAATACTGTACTAATGTCTTCTTCACCTGAGTTTTCTCTAACCTCTTTCCTTTCCTGTGAGGGTTTAGCCATGTACACTGAGGAGTCCCAGACAGCTGGCAGAGTACTTCTCCATGAAGCTCTGTATTGTACAGCGTGGCCTATAGTATATGGGACAGAGAGTAGTGGCTACAGAACGATAAGGCAATTAAAGCACAATATGCTCTTGTATCCTGTGGTTATGAGTTCATCATAAATAGCTGCGAAGGGTGGAGGAGAGGGCACTGGCAGCAGTGGACACCAGCTCAGAAGGTGGTGAGGATGAAGCACTGGGTGTGCCTGATAAGGACTTGTTATAGAGCAGACTTTGTGCCTGAAAGGCGCCTGTTACGGGAAGGGTGCTGAGATGCTGGGTACAACGGGGCTATTCATGCTGTGCAGTGGCTGCTGTGGGCACACAGTGCCATTCATGGGGTAACTTCATTGTCCTCAAGGAGCACGTGCCTTCACAGGATGGAGTCATCTGCACCAAGGATCACAAGAGCATCCTCCTGACATGTGGTTGTGTGGTTTGTGTGTTTTTCAGCATTAAAAACACCTTCAGCCTGGGATGGAGATCCAGAGGAGCGGGTGTGTAATCATGGAACCCCAGACTGGTTTGGGTTGGAAGGGACCTTAAAGCTCACCCAGTTCCAACCCCTGCCATGGGCAGGGACACCTTCCACTAGAGCAGTTTGCTCCAAGCCCCTGTGTCCAGCCTGGCCTTGAACACTGCCAGGGATGGGGCAGCCACAGCTTCTCTGGGCACCCTGTGCCAGCGCCTCAGCACCCTCACAGGGAAGAGCTTCTGCCTAAGAGCTCATCTCAGTCTCCCCTCTGGCAGGTTAAAGCCATTCCCCTTGGCCTGTCCCTACAGGCCCTTGTCCAAAGCCCCTCTCCAGCTTTCCTGCAACCCCTTTAGGCACTGGAGCTGCTCTGAGGTCTCCCCTTAAGAAGCCTTCTCTTCTCCAGGCTGAACCAGCCCAGCTCTCTCGACATCGGTAATGCTCTTGATGGTTGGGAGCGGGCTGTCCCCTGCCTTGTTTTCCCTTCCAAACTACGGAATAATGGCAGTTTCCATGAGGATCCATGCACAGAGGAGCTTGCGCACCCCCAAAGCTGAAATAAAGCAGCCCTGTAGTTGGAAACATATTGGGTTGGTCTTGATGCTGAGTGGGGACAAGTTCAAACTGCGGGACAGGAGAAGCGACCTCTCCTCCCTGACGACCCAGCTCTTTCCTCGAGGGGTAAAATTCCCTCCATTTTCACCTAAGAAGTTTTTCTGCTCCAGCTTTGGCAGTTGGAGCCTTGCTGGTGAGGGCAGGAGGGGCAGCAGTGACCTTGGAGCAGTGTCAGCACCCACTTGAGCCCGCGGCAAACATTGCCGAAAGGTAGTGAAAAACGGGAGGCTTTGAATTCCAGACGTATCCCAGGAAATAGATTGCTGTTGATGTAACTCCTGAGACAGATTCCAGCTCCCAAGCCCTGCTGTTTGTTAAATAAACACGAACGAGAGCCTTCAAAAGGTCAGCTTGTGGCTTGGTGGGAAAAAGCCTTTGGTTCAGGATGCAAAGGAAAGCATCAGTTTGGAGGGCGCAGAGGACCTCGAAGGGTGCCTGATTTTGACTTGGTCAGGCTCTTCCACGTGCAGCCGTCGTTATTCATTGCCCTGCTATTTATGTATCTAAAGCTCAAGCAGTTAAAACAAATCCAAGTTCAGATTGGAAATGAGGTTCATAATGATGTTTGCTCCTCTGGTTTTCTCCCCCTCCCTGTTCCTTTGACAAACAACTGTCTATTCACTGACGTGCAGCAAACCTCATCTCTGGTGTCCACCAACACAGGGTGGACCAAGTGCTACTCACTGAGGTTTCCCTGCCTCAGTTTCCCAAATGGATCAATAAAGACAATGCATTTTTTCACCTACCCCTCTCCCCAAGCTCCTGAGGCTCATGTAGGATGCCATTTGGGTGCTACCACAGCAATAAAACCTTGCTTTTAGGTACCAGGTCCTATTGCTGCCAGAAGCAGCATGAAGGAAAGATCCATCTCCCTATAAAGGGCTGATTTGTTAGTGCAGCCCCAGAGTGCCCATTTCATGTGAGGCGCTTTAAAGTCAGAGGATGCTTGTAGGAGCTGATTTATTGCAGCAGCCTCTATTTTAGTCACCCGTCAGAGCTTTTAATAGCAATAACGTGGAATGCCATGACATCCATTGTTTTGGTTTTACAGTCAAAGTGGTCCCATCTGCCCCAGTTATGAATCTGTGACTCACCAGACACAATGGGCTGAAAATAAATTCAGCTGTGGAAGCAAGAAACGCGCCGTGCTCTGGGACATGGCTGGTTTTGCCATGAAATTACTTTTCCAGCATGGAACGGAGCTTGTGCACATGGATGGGCTCCTCCAGCAGCATCCCTTGCTCGTGCAATGGGGGTCTGAGTGCTGAAGGGTCCCTTGGTATCCAGGGACCATGTCCTACCACCCCTGCTCCCAGCTCCATCCCCTGCTCCCAGCTCCATCCCACCACAGGGCCCAGGGATGCAGGGTTGGGTGCTGCACCCTTGTTCGTGCTCACATGGAAGGACAGGGCTGGAAATGCAAACAAAGCTTGGCAGTGTTTGCCCCAAACACGGACAAAATCCAGTTGTATCCCAGAGATGCACATCTGATCCATGGCCTCTGCTCCCCGGGCTCGTGTGCTACACGGACCCAAAAACCAGCTTATATAAGGCACAGGGATTCATCCTTGACTCAATTAACATGCTCAAAAGCAGTGGCCAAGAGTGGTTGTTCTGTTTTAAATAAACCACCCAAACCCCAGCATTCCAGGACATTTCCAAGCTCGCTGCTTCCTGCCATGGTCCAGGAGGATGCAGTGGCATCGGGATTTGCAGACAGCAAATCTCAGCAGTTTTTTTCTCCCCTTGAAGGTGCTTCATCCATTGCCACAGGATGTTACTGGCATTGGAAGGATGGAGCAGGGGGCAGGGTTTGGATCTGTGCTAGGTGCAGTGCAGTGGTGGGAACGGCTCCTTTGGGCACTGGGGAACCTTTTCAGTGCAGAGTCGTAGTGGTGATGATGAGAACAGTTCTTTGGGAGCCTCTTTCTTGCAAAAGCCTCCCAAAGCATTTCAGGAGGTGGCCCTAAATAACCCAGGAGGGCAGTTCACTCTCTGTTTCACAGGGAAGGTGCTCAGCGCTAGCCTGGAATGGAGACTGTGTCAGAGCAGTGACTTGTATTTCAAACCTGCCTTTACTTTGCAGGAGGCCACAGTGCAGCAGTGGGTGCAAGTGCTCCAGGGGCAGTTACAGGAACATGACTCCAGTTTACTTATGCCCCTCACATCTTTAATCCATCCCAACCTTAATTTGATGCCTGGGGAAAAGCAGGCTCCTGTTATCACCTTGGATCAGTCACTGTGTGCTGATTCTGCTCCGTGTGTGTTGCGCTCGAGGCCAGGTTGCAAGCTGCTCTAGTGGAAGGTGTCCCTGCCCATAGCAGGGGTTGGAACTGGATGAGCTTTCAGGTCCCTTCCAACCCAAACCAGTCTGGGATTCCATGATTCTGTGAAGTTTTGCCTGCTCTGGGGATGAGCTGGGTTCAAGGTCCTCATTGCTCATGGCAGAACCACTCCAGCTAAATCTATGGCGTTGCAATAGGATCATGAGGAGAGCAGCATGGCCCTTCTGCCACCATCTCTGCTAGGCTTTCAGCAGAGCATGTTGGCATGAGCCTGTGATGCTCTAAGGATGCTCGGACACAATCCCTTGGGATGTGAAAGGCCAGGTGCAAGAGGGATGTGCAACCTGGAGATACATAAATACACAGTAATCACTCATGAGGCTGCCTGATGGCGGGTCTGAGCAAACCCATTTCCCCAGCTCACAGCGAAGGGCTCATTGTCTTAGGGAAAATATTTGGTTTGGGCAGGAAATGAGGATTTCCTCCAATTATCATTGGGAATGGGAATGGGCCGGGAGGCTGCACTGGGACTGAGTCCTGCGTGTGGGGTGCTGCGGGATGCTGTGCATGGATTGAACCCCATGAGAGCATCACTGCTCTCTGACCTTATGCACAAGCTATGCCTGCTGCATTCCTCCATGGTTTCTGGGATTCATCTCTCCAGCATGTCCCTGGGGCTCTGTAGCACCAGAGGGATTCCTGTCAGTGGCCCATATAACACCTTTTCCTTTGCATTTATAGCAGCTCACTAAACACCCTCACTGTCACTGGGCAGCTACAGAGCCCCAAAGACAAGAGCAAAACTGCAACTAAACCCAAATTAACTCCCCAGGCTCCAAAGGCAGCGCTAATACTACTGACTTAAAACCTCCTTCTTGCCTTGTTTTGGGTTGTTTGTTTAACAGTGTGGTGTGAAGTGATGTGGTGGGATAATAGATATTTCTGAGCCTGCTCTTGAAAGCTGTTTTTCACACCAAACAGCTAAAGCTGAAGATTTCCCATGCACCATCTAAGCACTGGTGCCTGTTACGGCAAAATTAGGATCGGGGCTATGTAAATACTCTTCCTTAGCAAAAGAGCAAGGAAGAGCCTGAAAACGAGGAGCAACCTGCTCTAGTGGCAGGGGGTTGGAACCGGATGAGCTTTGAGGTCCCTTCCAACACAAACCAGTCTGGGATTGTATGAAATGAACAAGTGGCAGGTAATAGATAATAAGTTGAAGGTGTTTTACCAATGTTTGCCTCGGAGAGTGATTTAAACCCAAGCCTGTTAGAGGAGCCCCAGCAGAGGTGTGTTTGCTGATGAGGAGGGCTGGCACAGGCGCATCATCCCTGCACAGAGCATCACTGCTCACTGCCCGCTTCCCCCTTTCCTTCTGGCACCGGGTTATTTTGAGCTCTATGAAGCAACTGTAGCCCAGTGTGCACACAGGAGGTGCTGACAGCTTGGTAGGTCAGGCCGGTGGTGCTGACAGCTTGTGGCGTTACACCTTCCCCAGGCAGTCACCTGGCAGGGTGGAATGACACAGAGAGTGCTTGCGCAAAAGCTGGGATGACCATGGGGATCACAATCCTGCCAGTGTTCACTCCAACACATGCACTGTGTCTGCAGGGATGGGGATCAGGGAAAAGCTCACTGCTGGGGATTTTGTGAGGGGAAGAGTTGTTATGTGATACATGTTGCTGTGTTCTTCAGTTCGCTTGTTGTTGTGGCTGCCAGCATCCAGACCCTGTCCCCAGTGGGGACACATGCTCGAAGGGAGGAAAAGGATGGATGAATGAGCTCCTGCAGCCTTCCTGCGTTTTAGCTGGGGTCCCTGCACAGTGTGGAGCATCACTGAAGGAAGGAGATGTACCCTAAGTTTGGTCACCACCATTCAGGAAGGGCTTTGTTCTAGAGGTCGTCTGACAGCCCCATGTCTTATCCCAAGTGGCCAAGGGTTTCTTATTTGTATGTATAGATGATTTTTCAGGTGGTTGCTTTAGCATCATCCCATTTTATTCCTTGCCCTGAGGAATCGTCCATGAAGCTTTGGGGAGAGCTAGGGACTAAAAAACAGCACCTCAGATGGTCCTAAATGGGTTACTGTGGATGTGAGTAAGGTGTTTTGGGTGGAAGGTACATGACAGATGCTTGCTGGGTGAGGTCAGGATGGCCAGAAGCAATCTGGCCACTGCTCCATGCATCAGATCCATGATGGTGTCTGCATTCCCACAGTTTCCTTGAGACCAACAGCGTTTGAGATGCTCGATACCCTGGTATCAGTTGGTCTGGCACTAAAGGACAAGGTTTTGGAGAAGCTTAGAGGGGTCCAGGGCTGCCTTGTCCATGGGAAAACAAGGACCACATTGTGCCACCCAGACTGCTTTTTGGCTCATCTCAATGGAGGACTCGACTGCCCAGTTTTGCAGCTCAGCACTGCAGAACGCGCTGGGTTCACCCAATAAATTAGGATATGAGTAAAAAACTCCTGATGGGTTGAGAACAGACACTGCATTGATGGCGGTGGCTGATCCACAGCCAGCACAGGCAATGCTAGTGCCGGTTATCTCATCTTGAGGGTACCATTCCCCAGCGCATTCATCCATGCACCGTTGCAACTCCCCACACCGGGAAGGTGAGCCATGGGATCTTGCCACAGCCGGTGCCTGTGGAAACTTGCTTTCCGAGCTGATCACCGTCAAACCTGCGTCACAGGGAACGCCTCCGCACGTGGCCTTCCTCTGGGAGCCGCAGCACTAGGAGCAATGGCACCATTGGAAGGGTTTTTCCATCCTCTTTCAAGGGAAGGTAAAAGTACTCCCTGGAATGACTCCAGGTCTTGGACTAGATGATCTCCAAAGGTCCCTTCCAACCCTAATGATTCTGTGACTCAGCGCTGCACGTGGAAGATACTGGGTTGCAGCGTGTGTGGATTTGAGCAGGGAAAATGTTGGCTTGGTTATCTTGCCAAAGTCCAATAAAATGCAAAATATCCCTGGAAGTCAAGTACCTTCATGGCTGTTCTCCAAGACATGTCCAAGCTTGGAAACACTTTCTGTTTGGATGGGAAGAGCATGCCGTGAGCCTGTTTTGTTGGTCTCTAGGTCGCATCCTCCTTCATTCATCATTGTGGACATCACCCATCTCCTTCTCTGAAGTGCTGTGGAGCATCCTGGCATGCCCGTGCCTGGGTACCAAGCCCAGGGAGGCACCGGGGCTGGGAGATGAGCTCCTTTAGCAGGAGGAAAATGAAGGTTCTCAGAAGTGCCAGAGTTTTGTTTGTAGAAGGGATTTGCACTTCTGAGAGGGCTGTTGACTTTCAGGAGGCTTGGGCTTTCAAGTGCCTAAATCACTGTTGGAAATATGCTTGCAGATGTTTTCTGAGTACTTAGAAAATACTTCTGCTATGTCCTCAGGCCTTCTCCGGCTGCAGTGGTAATTACAGGTTGTCCATTAACCACAGTGTGCAGATCTCTGCTTGAAGCTGTTAGGCATTCAGCACCTGGAAGACAGGCGGCATGGAGAGGCACGGCTTGTGTTTAACAGGGTGACGTGGGGGCAGTTGCATTTGTAAAGGACAAATGCATGTTCTTTTCACGTGGGCTTGTGGGTTATGGGCTTTTGGAAGGTTTCAGGGACTAAAGGCCATGGGAAATGCATCCCCACCAGCTTGGGCAATGGCCAGCTCCTCCTTGGGCACCAAGAACTTCTCCTTTCAGTTACAGCAGCTTCTGTATCATCTCCTGCAAGGACTCGTTTCACCATAGAGTATCATTTAGTGTCTAAAGCCTCTTGGTGACATGTGGTCAGTGGGTGTGAATTCATCACAAGTACCTCTGATTTCTTAAGAGTGTGAAGTAGGAGGAGCTTTGACCTGCATCCCTCAGGGAGGATGTAAATGGGTGATTCTGCCTCATTCACAGCCTGGGGTGAGTTATTTCAGTGGAGTTAGTCCCAGCTTACCTGGATTTGAAAGCAAAAAAAGCCCTTAAGCAGATGTGCATAAATTTCCCAGGAACATTGCTGGGAATGTTTGGAGCAAGGCTGTATCTTCAGGCTGCTGCATGTTTGGTCCTGAGTTGTGCTGGAGCAGATGCAGGCAGCAGCAGTGTCACTCCATGGAGCGATGCTCTGTTGGGTACCAGTGTTCTGGCTACTGCAGCTTCAGTCTGGCCCAGGCTCTTGGAGATAAGGTGTGATGGAAACAGCAGTAGGGTTTGCCTTCCCCTGGGTAAATGAGTGCAGGAGACCCAAAGAGCTCTCCTACACCCTCCTGCCATCCACAGGCAACCCAACATCCGTGTTAGTTTAACAACATCTGTCTAACCTATATTAAGGCCCCTTCCAACACAAACCATACTAGGATTTTATGACACTAAAAAAGCCTCCCCTGAGATTGGGATCTTTAAAAGCAAGGAATCCCCTCACCCAGAGCTTCATTACTTCAAGATATCCTTCAGATACGCTTCATGTTTCTTACTGCATGTAAATCCTATGTCAGGAGGGGAAATGTAAGGAGGAGGGAAGCGCTGATGCTCACGTGCTTATGACAGCTATTTATTGCTGTGGTTTTAGGGGCCATAGCTCAGGTGAACAGCTTTGGCTATTGAGGGGGCTGCTTCCCCCCAGTTGTTTATTGCTCACCTTCAGGCCCTTTGGTTGGGACATGCCCAGATGTGAAGTGTGAAGTGAGTGAACCATCAGACACTCGCTTGCAAACCGGCTCTTGTGAGAGGCTTGCACAAGCTGCTGAGCTGCCCACGGTCTCCTCCTGCTCCAAGCGCACGCTCTGCAAACACACCAGTGGCTTGGCCACGTTATTTCCATTGGCACTCACTAATAAGGGTTTTGTTTGCTCTGTCAAAACCAGCCTGGTAAGAGGCAGGCCCTGCCCGGTGAGCACGCCTGTGGTCAGGCGGCATCTCGGGAGGTGGTGTGTGCTCTGCTGACAAGGGTTCTGCATGCCCGCAAGCTCCTCAGCGCTGTCAGAGCTTGGAACTGTTTTGAAGTCGTGGCAGTGCATAAACTGCATCAAGTTTCTGGCTGAGGCAACCAGCCATGGAGCCTCTTTGTTGGAGAGGTGAGGGACAGAGAACTGACCTCGCGTGGTCTTTAATAAGGGAGGAGAGCCACGAGCCACAGCAGGGGGTTAGCAGTACTTGAGCTCCAGATACTTGATGGGGCTGAAGTTTGCAGCCCTGAGGAGAAGGACTTGGGGGTGCTGGGTGATGAGAAGCTCCCCCATGACCCAGCTTCAGTGTGTGCTTGAGCCCAGAACCCCCCTGTGTGCTGGGCTGCACCCCCAGAGTGTGAGCAGCAGCTCATGGAGGGGATCCTGCCCCTCTGCTGTGCCCTGGGGAGACCCCCCTGCAGCCCTGATCCAGCTCTGGGGCAGCAGCACAAGAGGGACGTGGAGCTGTTGGAGCGAGGCCAGAGGAGGCCATGGAGATGCTGCGAGGGCTGGAGCAGCTCTGCTCTGGAGCCAGGCTGAGAGAGCTGGGCTGGGTCAGCCTGGAGAAGAGAAGGCTCCTGAAGGGGAGACCTGAGAGCAGCTCCAGTGCCTAAAGGGGCTGCAGGAAACCTGGAGAGGGGCTTGGGACAAGGGCCTGTAGGGACAGGCCAAGGGGAATGGCTTTGAACTGAAAGAATGCTGGAACCAGCTGGTCTTTAAGATCCATTCCAACCCAAACCATTCTGTGCCTGTGAGTTCCTCTTTGCTAGTGTAATAAATGGCGTTGTTGGAGACATTCACGTTGTTGAAGAGCTCAGAACAGCCTCTCACCATCTCACCTGCCTGTTCCCCCTTTCCCTTCACAGAACCGACAGACATTCAACAGCCTCACCTGCCTTAGCGCCGCGGCCGAGGACGGCTCCCGCCGCATCCCAGCCCCGCATCCATGGCCTGCAGCCCCCTGCTCCCCGGAGGTGATGCCGGGCAGGACCCCCGCCTGCACTCCAGTGCCGGAGCCTCCGCGCTCGCGCGGCGAGGATCACCAGGCCAGCAGGGATGACCTGTCCTGTGAGGAGGAGGAGGATGCTGCAGCATGGCACGGTGCTGGGACCGGCACCGACAGCCTCTTCCAGCTGGATGGAGAGATTGACATCGAGCAGATAGAGAACAACTGAAGAGGGAGCGGGTCCTCTCGCCCGGGTGTCAGCAGAGCCGGGCAGGGCTCCCCACTGCCAGCAATGGGGCTGTGGGGTCCTGCCACTGCTCCCCTCCGGAGGGGACGAAGCAGCTTTGCCAAAACTTCATCAGGTATTTAGAGCAATTTGTGTGCATGCGTGTGTAAATCTTGACATTCTTTGTAACTACTGTAGCCAGAGCTCAGCTAGGTGGGTAGGACTGCCTTGTCCGACTGGGAACTGCCTTGTCCAACTGGGAACACCAGGCATGGGGATGGCCAACAGCTCGCCTTTAGTGAGTAAATGGCGTTTACCAACCTAGGGTTGGAGCTGATGGGGCTGGCCACGCTCCCCTGTGCTTGTTAAAGGGATGCACAAGGAGAAACCACCACCCGTGGGACTGGAAAAATGGGGGGAAACCAGAATATTGAGGTTTTCAAACCAAGCACTGGCTGCAGGGGAGGCTGCAGCTCCTTCTGCAGCATCCTGTGCAGCCCCAGCACCCCACGTCCCTGGCAGTGCCATGAGGAGGAAATCACAAGTGAAGAGTTTTGCTTAAATTTCATATTGGTGAGAGCTGGATTTTTACTTCTTTTTCCTTATTTTCCTTTTCCTGATGAGGAATTAAAGGGACCCCTGGCCCTCGTGCGGGGCAGCATCCACAGCCGCACTTGGTGGGCACAACCCGAGGATGCTGAAATGCCTTTTTTCCCTATATTCTCAGTCTTCCCTATTTTTCTTCCTCCCAGCCCCCTCTCTCAAACCCATTGGTGACAAAGACCCGATCAGGCTCGGTGCCACCCTCCCCAGCACCCAGTTTGGAGCAGGGCTGGACCGTGCACCCACTCACAGCGGCTGTGCCCTCTTTGCTACCTGAGGCACGGCTGCCGCCCTGGCTTGTGGCTCTGTCTCACTGTGAAGGGGGGCACAGCACGGGCTCACTTGACAAAGTCAGCTGGCCAAAGGCTGAAACCCCAGGTAGCAGCACTGAAAGCTTTTCCTCTCTCTGTGCCTTTTCTAAGCACAGATAAAGTGGTGACCGTTGTGTTTGTACCATACGAATTCTCTTCGGTCAATATAAGCTGTCCCCTTGCTAACAGGTTTAGAAGGACGCATAGGTTTTTGTTTCACTCCCTCTTGTTCTGGTTTTCTGTTTGTTTGAAGCTCCAGGAAAGCTGTACGAGTGGCTTCCAGCATCTTCTGCAGGTTCTCGTGTGCTCAGGATTTAGTTGCTGAGCTCTGCAAAGCGAGAAAGGAGAAAAGTCCTTGATACCAACAGCAACTGAAGATGCAATGTTAAAAGGGGGTTTAGCACCCCCTTAAAATAGGGTTCAGCACCCTCATTGGCAATGTTTTAGGGGCCTGTAACTCAGACAGGGCTGAGCCGCTGGTACAGGTTTTATTCCTTATTCCTGGTTACATTAGTGCACTTTCTTCCATGGTGGGTTGGGATGTGTGTGGCATCTCCCACCAGCTCTTTGTTATCCCTATCCTGGACCCACAGAGGTTTTGCTCATGGCAGTGGCCACATCCACTCTCTCCAGGCAAGCAGAGACAGCCCAAAATACTTGGGTATGACAGGGATGTCTTTTCATTCTGGGGACTCATAGAATCCTAGGATGGTTTGGGTTGGAAGGGACCTTAAAGCTCATCCAGTCCAGCCCCTGCCTCTTAAAGCACCACTTAATGCAATCATTAAAAGGAAAATACACCCTAGCATCATTTTGAGCCTTCCTGCCACCCCTCAGTTCTCAGCTTTGAGTCTTCCTAATGCTCCATCTCCCCTTCCACTGACACATCCCTGGCATCTCTTCCCAATTGACTGAAAAAGGGCAATTTCACCCCACTCCAGGTCCGGCTGCTGCCACAGAGCTTGGGATGGGTTCTTGCATCACCGGGGCTGTAATTCCTAAGGGCTCCCGTTTTCTTTCCAAGGGCTGCTACCGGTGCCATGCTAAGCCCACCAGTAGGAAGGTGAGTGATGGAGCACTCCCCAGCTGTACTCACCATAGCCGTAGCATTCAGTTTACACACAGCACAACCCGTTTGCCTTACAAAAGATGCTTCTCCAAGGAGTCATGGCCTTAGACTGGGCACGTTAGCGTAGGCACAGACTACAGTCAGCCACGGTTTTGAGGCCACGGTGGTGTCCTGTTGGGTGTTCTGTTGGGTTTGTATGATTTCATGTACTTATTCTCAGTTTAAGAAAGCCTTACTTTTTAAATTTCTCTTTTTCTTTTCTCTCTCTTGTAGAGGTAAAAAAAAAACATTTGTGGATTTATATATATATAAATATATATATAAATAAAGTAATGAAAAAGATTAAATATAATATAGTACGTGCCTCAGATTCAGGGGACATCCTGTTGATTGTAAAGTCCGATTGCTCCCTGGCACCAGGAGATCCCTGTGCCCACAGCAGCAGAGCAGAGCATCCTGCTCTTGGTTTGTAATGGACTTCACCTATTCCACAGGTGCTTTTGTATTGGTACCCCCCCTCCCCGGCTAATTCCTGCCGGCTGCCAGAATGTGATATTAAAGTAATATGCAGACAAGGGATGTTATTCCTTGCTAGGTAGCTAAAACAGGCTCGTGATTGTGAAGAGACATGGTGACTTGTACAAGACGTGACCCAGTCTGGCCAGCAGCAGCTGTGCCAGCAGCAATAAGGGTTCATCACCTTGCAAAAGAACAGGGGTTTTAATAGGCAGTGTCATAGCCCACATGGTGTGTTTGCAGATGCAGCTCTTTGAGCTGCGATTACACGGAAATCAAAGCAAAACAGCTAAAGAAGTATTTGTAAAATAGATTGTAATATTTCCACGTTATAGCAGAGCCTCTTTGGCTGGTGGATAAAGTTGTGTTTCAAGTGCATTGTTTGAAAGCTCCTGGCTGAACAGGCTAACCAGACTTACGTAGGATGTTGTAGGATCGTAGCAGTGCTTCACGGCGTCGGTGGGTTTGATGTTCGAGGAATGACTGGAAAAGAAGAGGATGGCCAAAAAATAACCCATGCAGAAGAAGGAAGGAAGGAATAAAGCCTTCTGAAGCTATGACCTGTAGTAGCCAAGCAGTCTCGCTGGCAATTGCACAAGCACAGCGGGACGTGCGTGTCCGGGGAGGAGGTGCCGGTGTCCTCTCCCCGCTGGTGAGGAGGTTGCCCACTCGTACCCCTCCATGACTTGATTGCACTAGAGCAGCTCAATCTCAGGAAATTGCTTGTTACTTTTACTGTGTAAATAAAGCTTCCTGGTTCAATAACCCCCGGGGGTGTCTCGCCTCTCCGTGCTGTCCTGTGGCTGCGGGGAGGAGGGAGTTGGGGATAGTGCTGCCCCTCTGGTTGGAGTCTGATGGGTGCAGGAGCCCTTCTATTCAATAGCGGGTCTGGATGAACCTTCTTGGCATCTCCATGGGTGCTGGGGATGCGGGTGGTGATGGTGTCCCAAAAATGGGTGTGGGTTGGGAAAGCCCCCATCTGGGACCCTCCGTTGGGGTGTCTGTGTTAGAAATAGCATGGGAGTCCCAGCCATGGGTTGCATGAGGAAATGGGCATTTTGGGATGTTCACGTGCAGGCAGATGTAATCATAGCGTGGTTTGTGTTGGAAGGGATCTTAAAGCTCACCTAAGGTCTCCTCTCTCAGCCTGGCTCCAGAGCAGAGCTGCTCCAGCCCTCGCAGCATCTCCATGGCCTCCTCTGGCCTCGCTCCAACAGCTCCACGTCCCTCTTGTGCTGCTGCCCCAGAGCTGGATCAGGACTGCAGGGGGGCCTCCCCAGAGTGCAGCAGAGGGGCAGGATCCCCTCCTTGAGCAGCCCATGCCCCCCCACCTGAGACTGGCTGTTACGTAGCTGTAACACAGCCAAAGAGCCGACAGCAATATCCAAGTCAATATTTAAGCACCAAGCAGCACGTTACACTTTGTGTTTAAGGACAGAGATGAAGTCCTTCCCCTTAAAAGAAAACCTAAACTCATGCTTGGCAGGAGCTCCCAGCAGAGCAAAGGCACATGGAGGGTGTTAACTAAATCCTTGGGGAAACAGGGCAATCTCCCTTTGCAAATCCGAGAGGAAAACTGCTGCGTTTCCTTGAGCCAGCAAACAGTTCACAGAGTTTCATGACAGATGGCAGGATGTTTATCTGCCAAAACTTAATCAGATTGAAGCGACAGGCTGAGCATGATGGAATACAAAGGAAGAATTAGGGGATAAAGAGGAAACTCTCAGTGGTCCATCACAGCCCTAACGCTGATCCAGGGTTCACAGCATCCTTCATGTGCGTGGATGTGGTCGGTACCGTCCCCTTTGGCTGAACCACTACCCAGAGGGTAAGAGGTACAAAACCAGACCTCAGACATGCACCAAGGTCATTTTCCCACGTGTTTTGTTTTATCATGATTTAATTCCTTAGCCTGCTGTCTCCAAAGGGTGCCCTGCACCTCCAGCGCTCACAGGCTGCTCCAGGAACACAGAGCATCATCCCTCCCGTGTCCTGCAGCGACCAGGGTCATCTTCAGCTGTTGGGAATGCTGGAAAAATAGCTGGAATTGCCATGTACCTCCTCCTTGCACATGCAGGAAGCAGTAGCTGTATGCAAACAGTGGCCAGAGCATGCTGCCTAAGTGCATGTATATATAAATGCATATAACGTATATGTAATTGCACACCTTTCCATGGTCCCATGGGAGGTCTGAAGCAGGTTAAAGCCCAAATGGTCTCATTTCATTGCACTCTAAAGCACAAAGTCTTGCCCAAAACCCAGTCTCATGTCTGTCCCGGCTCAATGGAGCATCATTGGCAGCCTGACCATGCTGAGCACTCCCCTGGCAGCAGGATGGGGCTGAGCTGGGGCTGAACTGATGCAGTGGGTCTCAGTAGGCATGTGCTGCTGGAGCAGGATCAAGCCACGGGGATGTAGACCAGGTTCAGGTAGCTACAGCCATGGGAGATTGGTGTATGCCTGTGTGCTTTTGGTATCTAGGAGAACAGCAATGACTATGAGAAGGAAAGAAGTGGCTGAACATTTATACCTCATATTTATAGAGCAGCATTTATAGTCCTGGCAGGAATGATGGAGCCGGTGCTTTACACAGACTGGTTCCCAGCTTGGACCATAAACGTAATGCCAGGAGCACCAGCACTGGCTGGAGCCAAGTCACCTGTGCTGGCCCCCATGGCAGGGCCAGCTGTACCATGCTGTGCCATGCCATGCAGTGATGCTCCCATTGGAGCACCCAGTGGTGGATGAGCTGGAGCTGGGTGGGACTCAACACCAGCAGTGCCCTGGCAACAGGGCTGGGATTTTAATGGGAAGAGGTAGGAAACCCACATCCCCACACATACAGCCACTGGGAGATGACCCCACGGAGGGAAGGAAAAGCCCATCAATCCCATGGCCCTCACCAGAGTATTCCAGGTAGTGAAAAGCATTTCACATTCCTCTAAACATCCCTATTAGGGCTGATCCAACTGAACACAGTGATAAACAGCCCAGATCCACAGGATGGGGTTTATTCCTGACTGTTACTCCATAAAGTGTCGCAGTGTTACCAGATTCCCGTGCCCCATCCCAGGGCAGGGCCAAACAGGGGCTTATCATGGGAGAAACACAGTTAGCAGCTTGCCAAGGGATCGGGGATGTCCCCTGCCCCACAAGGGTGTTTGTGCGTAGGAGAGGCACAAATGGGACCCCACAGAATGGGGCTGGACCGGTGCACCCCAACCCAGGGCTTGGTGGCCTCCATCACCCTCCAAGGACACCCCAATCCAATCCCAGGCACCTCAAAAGGCACAGTATGGGTGAGAGAAACAGGAAGAGCTGTCTGTGAATGGCTGGGACCCCATTTCCCACCCAGGCACCCCCAGGCTGGGTCCCTGGTGTGAACAAAGAGTTAAAGGGGGTTCAGCCCCCCCCAGCATTACCCTCAGGGGTCCCCTTGGGCAGCCAGGGAAGAGCCTGGCACTGTGGGAGAGCTGGCAGGGGCTTGGCCCCAAGGGGAGGACACTCAAGAGGCGCAGGAGGACAGGTCTGGTGTTCACGATGAGCTCAGTCCATCATTTCAGTCCTGTTCCATTGGGTATTCAAGGGTTCCCCAGCCCGGGCAAGGCTGGGGCTGGGGCTGTTGATGTCAAGTGGAGGTGGGAGAGGAGGAGGTGGCCTCACGGAGGGGCTGCTGTGCAGCCTCAGCCCTGTTCCTTCCAATCACCCATGGTGCCATCGGGTTTAGAGCTGCTGGAGGAGGATGTCAACCGCTTCAGCCAGGTTGGTCACGTACGCATCGGGCTTCACATGGGGGTGGTTCTCATCACAGGGCCTGCAGAGGACACAGAAGGGCACAGCTGAGCACTGACAGGATCCCAAGCGGGTCCCGTGTCCTAGGTCTGTCTTGCTGCTGTGGTGATCACAAAGGGCAATGCCAAGGTTCCCTCTTCTCCCCCTACCTCCCCCATGCTCAGGTCTTTCCAGCACGTTACAGTAGATCCCGTGTCCTTGTGCAACAGAGCTGGGAAAAGCCTCATACGGAAGACAACTACATCATTAAGGAATGCCTAAAGGTAACTTAGGTTATACTTAAAGGGGCTACAGGAAACCTGGAGAGGGGCTTTGGACCAGGGCCTGTAGGGACAGGCCAAGGGGAATGGCTTTAACCTGCCAGAGGGGAGACTGAGATGAGCTCTTAGGCAGAAGCTCTTCCCTGTGAGGGTGCTGAGGCGCTGGCACAGGGTGCCCAGAGAAGCTGTGGCTGCCCCATCCCTGGCAGTGTTCAAGGCCAGGCTGGACACAGGGGCTTGGAGCAAGCTGCTCTAGTGGAAGGTGTCCCTGCCCGTGGCAGGGGCTGGAACTGGGTGAGCTTTATGTTCCTTTCCAAAACAAACCATTCCAGGATTCTAGGACACCTCCAGCACCCTGCCACGTGCTTTGCAAACCTTCAGCAGTTCCAGTTCCCTTTGCAGAAATGATTCTCTCATGAGAGTGCCATTCAGAGCAGCAGCACCTCCAGCCACAGACTAACCCTGGAACCCCAGCTGGTCTGGGAAAGAACAGGGTTAACTCCAAGCCTGTGCTTTTCAGGGCATCTTTTCCACTGTCCCCAGCAGTGCTCTGTTCTGCGTGCATTCGCTTCATTCACCTTAATGACTCCTTGAAGTTGCTGCCCAGGACTCTGCCAAGCAGTGTAGATCCCTTCATCCCTCACACATACTCAACTGCATCTGGGTGAACCACCACAAGACCATTCCTAATAGGTGAGTCTAGGCAGGGAATTCAACCTGTCAGAACAGACCTATCCAAGTGGAAATCTGACCCAGACAGCAAGTGAACCTTCTTGTTCCTGCAGAAGCTGAATTTTCACTGCCCCTTATGACCTGAGATTTGATATTATAGAATCATAGAATCACAGAGTAGTTTGGGTTGGAAAGGACCTTAAGATCATCCTGTTCCAACCTCCCTGCCATGGGCAGGGGCACCTCACACTAAACCATGGCACCCAAGGCTCTGTCCAACTTGGCCTTGAACACCGCCAGGGATGGAGCATTCACAACCTCCCTGGGCAACCCATTCCAGTGCCTCACCACCCTCACAGTAAGAACTTCTTTCTTATATCCAATCTAAACTTCCCCCTGTTTCAGTTTTAACCCGTTACCCCTTGTCCTGTCACTACAGTCCCTGATGAAGAGTCCTTCCCCAGCATCCCTATAGGCCCCCTTCAGATACTGGAAGGCTGCTCTGAGGTCTCCACGCAGCCTTCTCTTCTCCAGGCTGAACAGCCCCAACTTCCTCAGCCTGTCTTCATATGGGAGGTGCTCCAGTCCCTGATCATCCGCGTGGCCTCCTCTGGACTTGTTCCCATAGTTCCATGTCCTTTTTATGTTGAGGACACCAGAACTGCACACAATGCTCCAGGTGAGGTCTCATGAGAGCAGAGTAGATCATGCTTCACCATGAGGAATCCTTCACTTTCTCTTAGCCAGCAGCCCTGGTACCACGCTGCAGCTGCTCTTACCAAGTGACCGAGTGAAGAGTTAGAACTGCAGAGCCAGTTCCCGCAGCACCCTGCTGCTTCCTGGATGTCTCAGGCTGAAGGATTGATCTGAACTAACCAGTTTAGGATGAGCAGAGGAGCTGGCTCAGAGCACACGGGGCTATAGATAGCTGATCAGCTGCTGCAGCACCGACAGCTATGGGAGAGGAGGATGTTTAGTCATCTCCTGAGGAGGATCTGATGGATGTGAGTAGCTATAGAGCCTCCAGACCTCTACCCATGTTGCACTGTGATAAAGATGCTTCATATCTTTAATGTGCTGTAACGCACTGATCATTTTGGATGGCTTTTCCCTCTCCTAACACTGCACTGTGCGCAGGACAGGCACTGCTCGTGTGTCCCTGTAGGGACCAGGAAGGACCACACCAGGTTTCAGAGGGTTCCTGTGCTAAGCCACGTATGGCTCCTTTTGATGCAGCTTGGTCCTACCAAGCTGGGAGCCAGCCATCCCACCAGCAGCAAGGACGGGCTGTCCAAGCACCAAACCCTCACATCATGCTGTCCTAGGACACTTCATATACCAGCTGGAATGACTTTCTCAGCACCTTGCGTTAGTTTCCAGCAAAACATATGGAGAACAAAAAGGAAATAGCTGGATTACGTGTGGACAAAGTATTTAGTAGATAAAACTCCAAGTGGAGGCAGCTGACATGGATAGTCATGGCCACAGGGATGGAAAGAGCCCCAGAATCCAGCTCAACCTGAGACCTGCCACAACTTGACTTGAGAGAACACGAGCAGACAGGGATTGATCAACACACGATCAGTATCACAGGTTAAAATTAGGTTTTACATCATGCTTTACAAATGGGGGTGAGGAAAACACCTCGCAGGTCCAAAGCCCAAAGCAAGGCACCAAAGTGAAGAAGACAAATGAGCTCACTTTCCAGTGCAGAGCTGCAGTCATCTGGCAAACCTGGTCTGTAACACTGTGCATCCCAAAATCACTGACCTCTGCAGCAGCACAGCCTTCGGTGAGACTGCAAACCCCAGCTCACAAACTGCTCCTCTGTTAGAGTCACAGAATCCCAGACTGTTTCTGTTGGAAGGGACCTTAAAGCTCATCCAGCTCCAACCCCTGCCATGGGCAGGGACACCTTCCACTAGAGCAGGATGGTCCAAGCCCCTGTGTCCAACCTGGCCCTGAACCTCCCTGTTTAAGTCTGAACCCATCACCTCTTGTCCTATCACTGCAATCCCTGTTGGTACAAAGGATCTCTCTGTGTCACCACACTAACTCCCCAGCTAAGGAGCACACCCCCCTGCTGCATGAAAGGAGATAAAAGAGCTTGAAAGCGTTTCTCCACCAGCATATTCTTCAGGGGCTCTTATCATGGCTGTGAAACGCGAGACAGGGTTTGACAGGATTCTCTTTAAGAGGAATGCAAACGGACACTGTAACCACTGCTAGCTTCTTTGGACTGACACAGTCATTTTCCATGGTGCCACGTGTGAAACTCTCTTCCTTGTAAAATGGGCAGCTTAATGTTTGGCACCGAGAGCCCAGATAAATCACCGGGACTGACAGCACTGCTGATGGGCACTTGATGAATGGCTGCAGAGAACGTTTCCTGCTGTTATGATGAGAAACAAACCTGCACCAAAACTACTAAATGCACCCAATGGTGGAGCAGGGCCCAGAATTTCACAGAACCCCATTACCTGATGGTCTTTTCCAACCCAGCTGATCCCATGATTCTATTAGTGACGTGGTTTAGTAGATTGGATGTGGAAGTCCTGGGAGAAATGTTGGACTTGATGATCTTTAAGGTCTTTTGCACCCTGGGTGTGATTCTGTGATTCTATATCTGGACCCCATTTCTTATGTCACAAACAGATGTCCCTGGAACAGGAAGAGAGGCTTTTGTGGTTGAAACACCAGATTTTTGGAGAGCTGCTCTGATGGGGTGTGTGACCCAGGGCTGAAGGTTTGTCCTCACAAGGCAGCTACCGCATCCTTGCTTTCCTGCTGGCTCTTGCGAAGACGCTTTTGTTTGAGACGTCAGCACCATCAACAGAAACTTCTAAGCACAAGCCATGCAGCTGAGGATGCCTTCTATGCTGCTGCAGAATCACAGACTGGTTTGGGTTGGAAAGGACCTTAAGATCATCCAGTTCCAACCCCCCTGCCATGGGCAGGCACACCTCACACTAAACCATGGCACCCAAGGCTCTGTCCAACCTGGCCTTGAACACTGCCAGGGATGGAGCATTCACAACCTCCCTGGGCAACCCATTCCAGTGCCTCACCACCCTCACAGTAAAGAACTTCTTCCTTAGATCCAACCTAAACTTCCCCTGTTTCAGTTTTAACCCATCACCCCTTGTCCTATCACTACAGTCCCTGATGCACTCCCAAGAAGTAGGAGATCTCCAGAGATGACCTTGCCATACCATCTCCTCCTGGCCAATGCCCACAAGAGCTCCAGGAAAGCAAACCCCAGTCAGAGCAAACCAGCATCCTCCACTGCTTTTCTCTTGCCTCGCAGAACTGCACACAGAGCTAACTGTGTTTAACTGCAACTCATTTAAAGTCAAACAGGTAGAAATTAACAGCCAAATTGTTTGCTAACATCTGAAGGAAGTCCATGGGCTTGCTGCTTAATCTTTCCCATTTATATTAAACTGCTACAGCTTTAACTGAGCAGAATAAACCAGCTTCGGTACAACCACTTCTCCAGGCAATACACCTCAACACGAAAGGCAACGCTGAGACTGAGGGGATAGGGACTTATTTTCCTTCATGAATTACCCAAAGCTTGGCAAATACCAGCAAACATTCCCCAGATCTCTGTGTTCCTGAATTCCAAGGCACTTCCTGGGGTGAATACTTGTACTTTTCAACTGTACAAGAAGGTTTAATTTGGAGTGTTACGGTAATTTGTTCGTTTCTAACCAGTTGGTTGCTGGTGATGTTCTAACTAATGAGCTCAGATACACAGTTCCAGAAATAACTCCTTAGAAGAGGATGCTGTGAGTACTGGTAGAGCTAAAATGGGTGCATGATGGAATGCTTGGTGTCCCTGCTGCACTTTGATCTATCAGGTCCTCCACCAGGTCTTTTGAACCTGGCACTTTGCAAGATCTGGTGGAGGACATCACATCAGGGAGCAAGGAGGAGGTTGGAGACGATGATTATGACTGCAGATTTGAAGTGGTCCAGGGAGAACAAGTGGGGCTTTGTTAAAATACAGAAGTAAAAGGGGCAGAGGTGACAAGGACAGCAAAAGCTGGAGGTTGGCAGTGGCAAACTTCCATGAATAATGGAATGGTTTGGATTGAAAAGGAAATCACGCTCATTCCCTTTCAACCCCCTGCCATGGGCAGGGACACCACACACTAAACTATGTCACCCAAGACTCCATCCAGCCTGGCCTTGAACACTGCCAGGGATGGAGCTCCCGTCCAAGGGAGCAATTACCCCTTGAATAACCCCAATTCCTGCCATTTCTGCAAGCCACAGTGCACCACCAGGCCACTGACGGTGCTGAGGAAGTGGATGACGCAGGGAGTTGTTTTCCTCCACCCATCCCTATTTATTTTCTCTCTCAGGAAACACAGCACATGTGAACATGACAGATTAAGAGTTTTGGAGATTAAAAAGGCCTGGAAGTGTTTGTACAGGCTGTGGATTGGACATACACAGATTCATCCACGTACTTGCTTAAGCAAGAACAAACCAGAGGAAACACCACCCTCTTGACACCCTCCCTTCAGATACTTAATATGCATTGATCAGGTAATTGAAAGACCTTAAAGCTCATACAGCTCCAACCCCTGCCACGGGCAGGGACACCTTCCACTAGAGCAGCTTGCTCCAAGCCCCTGTGTCCAACCTGGCCTTGAACACTGCCAGGGATGGGGCAGCCACAGCTTCTCTGGGCACCCTGTGCCAGCGCCTCAGCACCCTCACAGGGAAGAACCTCTGCCTAAGAGCTCATCTCCCCTCGTCCAGTTTAAAGTTAACTGAGACAAATCGTATCTCATCTCTTGCATTCCTGCAGCCTGCCGGCATGTGGTGGAAACAAACCGTATATGCCAGGAGTGTTTAAGTGGCCCCCAGGTTGGATCGGGATGGACTGGGGGATCAGAAGCTCTGCACAGCATATATGGATGCACCTAGTGCTGCAATGCAAGTACAGTACAGCTGTTTTCAATAAAAGCAAGTCTCCCTCTCCCCCTTAAAGGCACGTTCACTGTTTGCAGAGCAAACCTGAGAGCTGGCTCTGCTCTGCCAAACTCTCCTGTCTAACAGGGTGTTTGCAAGCACCGTGAGACTCAGCACAGCCTGCTTGGATTAATTATTGATGACCTGCATGGCTTTGCCAAATGACCTTACTCAATTCAGTAGAAAATCATTTCAAATGCCCCTGAGAAAGAATTTGGACATCAATATTTCCTTTGTGCATATATCTGAACAGATGTGCATCTTAAATGCAACTAATGCATTAGCTATTAATGGGACTTAATAGTATAAGAGTGGGAAAGATTAATTTTAAGGGCTGAATTGGAAGCTTAGTGGTGCTCAGGCACCTTACTCTGTTTGGCACTTTAAAGACCTTCACCTAAGAGAATATTTCATTGCTTGCTTTTAATACATTGCTTACAAAATCCATATGAAAGGTGTAAAACGAATGCTGCCTTATGCACGGGCAAAGCATCGCATGGAGATTTAAGCCTCAGAATCCTGGCAGATCCAGACGCAGGCAAGAAAGGAGCTTTGCTATAAAAGAAGTCTTCATTTAAGATTTCAAATGCTGTTTGGAGAAGTTTAATTTAAAAAGTATTAGGCCAACTCTGTGATAATATAACCTCCAAACAAAGATACAGCATTAAAAACTGCTGCTCACCGCACAAGAATCTGAGCTACCCTAAGGATATTAACACTGGTCTTCAGATGGTGCTCACTAAATCAGTCTTAATTTGAAATGAGAATGAAACCATGAGATACCTGTGCCACTCCCAGGAAACCCAAGCAGGCAGGCACGCACACAGCCAGCTCTCCTTCCAAAGGGCAGGAACAGCCAATTCAGGCACGTGTTGGGCATCGGTACCTCCCTGCTCCCAAGCCTTCCCCACGTGGGAAGCCAAAAGAGCACCTTCACTGGAAGATTAAGGCATGTTCTGCATCTTTGGCTGCAAAGGTACTCAGCCTGGATGAGGAAATGAGAGGATCACACACAACCCCAGCACAGCAGGACGTCTCCTTGGGGTCTCTGCCTGATTTCTCCTCCCAGAGCAGACAGGAATATTACATCCATCCTCACTATGCTCAAGGGTGTCAGGAACCCACCTGTTTCTAAACATGCTCATGCTATTGACTGATATAATGAAAGGAAATACATATTTGGACTAGCAAACAAGAGTTCAGCCTAAGCCTGGAGTCAATGTATTATTTATACCTTCTGAAAGGGCTCAGAGCCACCTGAGCATGCACAGCTCCCCCAGATAACTTGGATGTGCTCCTCAGGAACTTCTGCCCCTTCCAAAGCAGAAGCAGAAGCTTTGCTACAGTTATTCCAAATTAAGGCTCATTTGCTTAAGCCACTCTGTAAATAAGATCTTCATAATCTGCCTACCTGCACTTTCATGTCCACAGTGCCAATGGATCATAGAATCCCAGACTGGTTTGTATAGGAAAAGACCTTAAAGCTCACCCAGCTCCAACCCCTGCCACAGGCAGGGACACCTTCCACTAGAGCAGCTTGCTCCAAGCCCCTGTGTCCAACCTGGCCTTGAACACTGCCAGGGATGGGGCAGCCACAGCTTCTCCGGGCACACCAGCAGTAACTCAAAGCTTTTAAATAACACATTTCCATGAATTATTCTGAGGTCTTTCCAACCTCTGCCAGTGACAGCGGACTGCATGAGCCGGGAAAACAGCTCCGTGCACATCACCCAGACAGCAGCTCCTGGTCCTCTGGCATCTGACATCTAAGGTAGCATCTCACAGAGCTGTTTATTTTTCAGAGCCTGCTTCAGCTGCTTAAAGTGATGGAGCTGATCAGCAGCTTTGCTCTTTGCTTTGTTTTAGGGATGAGAAAACCAGGCCTCCCTGGCAGCTGAGCAAGTAATGAAGTAAAGCCTTGTGCCATGTGCCTGCAGCCTCTGAGCTACTTTATGGGGCTGTTGGGGAGCAAAGCTCCTAAAGCCAACAGAAAAGAGCACAGTTCTGTATGGACCAGCAATAAGAAGCCCACACTGAATCCCTTTTCTTAACTGGCAATGGAGATCTTAGGCTAGGACACCTCCCTTAGAGAAATGCAGGATGTCCTCTGTCAATTCCATCCACAAAGATGGGAAGCTGTTCAAAGAATGATGACATACTGTACGTATGCACCACGCTTCAGCCAAGTATCTCAAGCTCTTTGGAAGCACAGGAGGAAAGATGCAGCACCACTGGCCTGGACACACAGTATAGCTATGCAGGGGCAGCAGGGATGGCCATGGGGTCTTCCTTCTCCTCCTGGCTCTCTTCCACGTGGTCCTCGCATCAGGCAGGACACGGGAGGGAGCAGTGGGCTGGGGAAAGCCAGCTAGCACATTTTCCAAGGTGTCAAACCACATCGATGTTCATGCTTAAGAATGGATTATGGAAAGCATGCTAAGCTAACATTGTTAGCGTAAGGATTAAATCCCCGGTGCTCCTGGCACTCAGCCCTCTGCTTGCACCGGGAGAACAGCAAGAGGTTTATACCCACTTCCTTCCAGCTTTGAGTTACAGCTCCTCAGATGAAGGTCGCTGGTGTGTCCAGCTTGTGGGCTACAGCACATGCTTAGTGCAGGGTCAGCACAAACCCCTGGTCTTGCTGAAGTCTTCCAAGGGCTTTGTCAAATACCTAATGCCAGTCAAGGCAATGGGGAGCTTGCTCTGCGTAGCCAAATAAACAATCCCAAATTTGAAACAACTGAATCACAGAATCACAGAATTAATTAGGTTGGAAAAGACCTTTAAGATCATCAAGTCCAACCATTCCCCCAGCACTGCCAAGGCCACCACTAAGCCATGTCACTGAGGGATGAATAGCAGTAAAGCATTCATAGAATCATAGAATGGTTTGGGTTGAAAAGCACCTTAAGATCATCTGGTTACAATCCCCTGCCACGGGCAGGGATGCCTTCCACTAGAGCAGCTTGCTCCAAGCCCCTGCGTCCAACCTGGCCTTGAACACCACCAGGGATGGAGCATTTACCACTCCTCTGGGCACTCTGTGCCAGAGCCTCACCACCCTCACAGTAAAGAACTTCTTCCTTATATCTAACCTGAACTTCTCCTGTTTCAGTTTGAACCCATCACCCCTTGTCTTATCGCTACAGTGCCTAATGAAAAGTCCCTCCCCAGCATCCCTATAGGCCCCCTTCAGATACTGGAAGGCTGCTCTGAGGTCTCCATGCAGCTTCTCTACTCCAGGCTGAACAGCCCCAGCTTTCTCAGGCTGGGACACCTGGTTTCAGCTCCGGGTGCTGCAGCCCATCAGCTCTGCACAGGCAAGGTCTGTACCCTTTGCTGAACTTGCAGAGCCTCCAGCACCATCCTCTCCATTGGTCCCCATCCACCACTTCTGCATATGTGATGTCTAATAAATGCCATGGCCACCTCCAAATAGCTTCTTTAAATTAGGTTGAGTGGGACTGACTAGATACTTCCCATGGCAGTTTATTGCTGGCTGTTACAGCCTGAAAGCACAAGATCATCAGGACTCCATCATTACTAGCTTTGTACCACACCTACCCTGCTCAGAGCAATGGCACCAGGCACCACCACTGCCATCACTTGTTTTCAGACCCTGCCACATTCATCCTTCTAAGGTTAAGATGGTTTCTGAGTCAATTCTTCACAGGTCTCAAGACCCAGAAACCAATGATGAAGTTGTGCAAGGTACCCAGAAGAGCTGTGGATGAAAGGGGGGCACACTGGGAATTCCATCCCCACCTCCAGTGCAACACGCAGTGCAAGAGTTTTCCAGTGCAGGCATGTGACCTCTCCCAAGGGAAATCTGAAAGTCTGCCATTCTAAAGGTGGCCTCAAAGCATCAGTAAGGCCATAGCAGCAGCTCAGTTTCCTCTGCTTAGGGATGGTACTTAGTATTTATTAGGATCTGACTGAACTTGGTACATTTTTTACATACTAAATCAATAACAAAGGCTTAAAGTTTTAGAACAGAGGAGAAGAAAGAACAAATAAACAAGAACAGCAGCATGGAGACTGCTTTACCTTCTTGGTATCCAAAGTATTTGCTTTTATCTGAGTATTTCTGTTGAGGCTGGTTTCCTCCCTTTGCTTCAAGCGGGGAGTGAAATCCTTTACAGAACGAAAGGCCCATCATACTGGTTTTAGCTGTGGACTGGCTGCTTCTGTAACCCAGCCTGGCTTGAAATGAAGTTTATTTACATAGCATGCTCGATACCTTTGGGAAAATCTAGTATTTAAAACGCTTCAAAGGATCACTTTGTACTGGAGGTGGAACAGCCAAGAAGACTCTATCCTCTGCACAGATTGCTAACTTCTTGCAAGGCATCTTAGGGTGGAGATCTGCCTCTGATGTTAAAAACAACCCAACAAAGCCAATCCCTTCCAAACTGCATTCAAGACCGCGCAGAGCAATCTGTGGAGGGCGAATCAATCCTTTCTGATGGCTTTTCCCTAGTCTGCAATGAAGCACTAGCTTGAAATGTAAGCTTGGGGTGTGTGTGCTATGTGGGTATGTATAATACAGACATTTCTGAAACAAGCCCTTGCGTGGAAAGGACTTAAGACCATAAAGAGGGAGGCTTCATCTTCATTAAGTAAAACATTAAAGGAAATGTTCTGACTTACAGCACTATACATTAATGCCCAGCAATGTAAGGGGTTTAATTGCCTGTTGCTTTCCCACCATAAATTACTACCTGCAGCTAATGGAAAACCTTCCTCCAGACCTGTTTATGCACCTTACTCCCATTCCATACATTCACGCCGGATGGAAACAGCCAGGCAGCCTGGAGTTGTCCCAAGTCCATACAAATGGGCATGTCTTGAGAAAGCAATGAATGTTTAAGTGCATCACACATGTGCAGTGTAAACTGTTTGAGTAGCTCTCTACATAGGCAATACTCTGCAGGTTTTATGAGTGCACATATCTGTATTTAAGCTAGTACAGGTTAAAGATGTCCTGTAGTGTCCAACTACAGCTTTTCTGCTCTGTAAAGTCAAGGGTGAAATCCTCTTGCAGTCAAATCCCGAGCAGGAGCCCTGACTCCAACCCAGGCTGAAGAAACCCATCAGGAAGAAAAAGCACTGAGAACAAAGCTCCTCAGGCCTCCTCCTGCTCCACAACCTAACGAAATATTGACTCAGGTTCCAAAGAGGAGGCTAGGACCCGCAGGCTGTGCAACCCCTCCATCCTGCCACCTGCATGAGCCTTCGCTTTGGGTGCGCTTCAGGAAGTCGTTTTCCAGCCTTCCCTTATGGAGATCTACAATGCTGGAGTAAAACCAAAGTAAAAACGCCTATGTCTTAAAATAGCCCTCTGAAGTCAGCAGGACAGGCTGGGTTCTCTCCAGCACTTAGGAGGTCTCTCGGTTACTTTGGGTATTCTGGTGTAGGAATATTTTCCTGTGCTTCATCAGCCTTCATTCTTCTGCTACCAACCCCTCTTTTTACACTTCTCCTTTTTGCCCAATTTAGAATGCCAGGAATGGGGCATTTTAGTGATTTAACATCACTAAAACCAACTCTAGGCTGATGTGGACTTCAGGCTTCCACAAGCACATTGCTTTTAGTGATACTCTCTGACACTTCTCCATCGGCCGCTCTTGTGTGCTCCACGGGTGTGTGTTTGCGACACACCTGTACCCAAGAGCCCTGCTTTTGCTATGGACTGAAATGATTTGGTTGGTAGTTTCCTATACTTGATTATTCACTAATATTAAGCAAGATGAGACAAGCCCCTGAAACACCACGGGCGAGGACACTGGGACAGGTGCTTGCAGTTTCCCACCCGATGGGACCCATGGGAAGTAACACATAACCAGGTTGCCATCCACCAAGTATCCACACTCTGACTTTGAACAGCATCTGCCCAAGTCCTGGTTCCAGGGTCTCCAATGTATTTCCTAACACTGGAAGTCACTTGTCCAGCTTTAGAAGTGATGTGTTAGTGATGCTCCAGCTGGGTTTGCTGGAACACATTTATCTTGTAGGACTAAGGGCTTCAGTAAAGCTTTCCATTCACCCTGTGACCTCTTACAGCTTCTGAAGCTAACTCTGCCTGCATCACTGTAATCTGATTTTAACTCATTAGCCTCTAAGGCTAATGGTAGCTTGCATCCCATGGCAGTCTTTCACATACCAGCATGCTGACTCCAGACAAAGCCTCTTTGTGCTTTCACAGCTAAGCCAACAACCACCACCCAGAGAATACAGAAGCTCTGGAAATTTCAAGAATCCAGATAATATAAAAAAGGGCCTGAAAAAAATGTTTAAGTAACATTTATGCAGATAAACTGGGGGTCTCAGGTAGGTATCAGCAGATCATAGTAAATGCTGTGGTGAAATCGTGTTCTACTGAAAACTACTTGCTTACGAAGACAAGTCAATTCTAACCCATGCTGCCATTCAACATGATTAAAAACAGGCAGAAAAAGGAATGTTTGATACCTTCCTAATCCATATTCAATAGCCCCTGCCAAAAGCAGCCAATATCTGTACAGAGACCTTCTCTTTCCAGTTGATTACTATCTCTTGAGACATTCAGACTAACTACCCAGCAGCCATTACCATGTATTACTTCATGAGAGGAATAAAACACTATTTAAGCTAGCCCACAAGTGTTTGTAGACTGACAAGCTTCAGAGTCTGGTAGCAACAACTTCATTTGGGATAATGGAGCAGGCTGCCTGAAGGAGGAAGGAATATTGCCCATTGGAGAGCTGCAGAAACGCACGGCAACATTCGGACCTGAGCTTCACTGCTCTGAATGTGGGAGATGCTCTTTAGCTACAAACCCGAACCAAGCCCGAATCCCAGCCACTTTCCCAAAGGATTAATTAAGGCATCCTCCTCCCACCTCCTCGTCTGAAAATCTGGCTGAAACTGAAACAACAGCAACTGTTTCCCTCATCAAAGCCGTGCAGTACAAAACAGCAGCCTCCTAGCACTTCCCACATTGAGGTGAGATAAACATCTCGGTTATAAAGCATGAGCCTCTCCACTTCTATTGACAGGCAGAAAGTGCCAGAGAATGGGAGCAGCTGAAGCCAGCCTCTGATTAGCAATTAACCACTCTGAGAGGAGCAAGCCCCTGGGCAGCAGTGCCCTCCCCATTGATTCACTGGAAACCTTCTCACATAAATTAGCTGTCCCTGCGGTTTCAGTGCCCGGGTATGCCCTTGACAAAGGAGCCCTCACAGGGCTCTGTGCAGCCATCAGCTCCAAGCATTGCCTGCTTGGAAGGCTGGCAGCAATCCAGAGGGCTGAGGATTGATCTATGCATCCCCCCTTGCCGTGCACGTGCCCTCCTATGGGACAAGCCCTTGGAGTCACTGTGAAGCCCCAGCGGGCCAGGGAGCCTCCTGGATGCCACATTGCATCAGGTTCCATCCCTGTGGCTTGAATTCACTTACACAAATAGGAAATGCATCCTGGTTTTGCAAGCACGGGTGATGCACAGGGGCTATGAGTGGATGTGCTGGAGCTCCCCGGCTTCCTCATGCACCATGGGCTGGGGTCCAGCCTCCCCAGGGAGCATCGCCCACCCCAGCTGTGATTTACGCTGGTGGATGGAAGTGACATCGGGGCATTTGTTTCTCCATGGAAAGGTAGCCCATAAAACCAAAGGGCTATTCACATCACCAGCCCATCTCCCTAATTAAAAGCTGCAAGACTCGGAGCTCTGAGCGAGCGATCAATCCTCCCCACACAACGTGCCCACGGAGACGTCTGCAGAACACGACTGATGCTGCTGAAGGCTTTGTGTCCCCCGTTCCTCCTTCCCCAGGCATAAAGAGCTGTGATCGAGGAGCCGTGGTCATTGGAGGGAGCACTGGTTTTTATCAGATGGGAACGATGAGGCCGTCGTGGAATCATTTAATAGTCGTGCATTGCTGGAGAGCAGGCCTGGTTTGCAAACAGCCTGCCCTGGGTATAAATAAGCTGCACTTTGCTGTAACGCAGCTGGTCGGGAGAATTAATGTTTTGTTTTCCATAACCTTTGTACTCTCCCTTCCTCTGCTATTACGGCAAAGCTCAAGGCGTGTGTAACTTGAGCGTTCCCGGGAAGAGGACGCACATCCCAACGCCTCACATGGACCCGGCAGCGGAGAGGCAGGATCCCCGTGCTCCAGCTTCCCCAAAGCCACCGCCCTTCCATGTGGATATAACTCCCTATTTCCCAACAAACCCCACCAAGTGCTCCCAAGCAGACTCGCCTCTGTTGCGTTTGTGCTGGAAGTGCTGCTGGAACAGTGTATCCTGGTAAGTGCAGGTCCAATAACACTGATATATTTAGCACTGCTGCATAAATTCCATCCTTTAAAGGCCAGTTCTCCTCTTTCTTTTGTGCCCAGGGAATAGGACAAAAGCCACTCCAACCAGATGAACATCCGTATTAACAGAGGAACTGGAAGGTCATTGTGACAGTGGCCAGAGACACTTTTTAATGCTTTTATTAACCATGACACCTAATCCTAAGCAAACACTTCATCAGTTGCATAATGCTGGGGTTGTTTCAATAGACCTTTCAGTCCCAGCACAAGGTGTGCACTGTGCACGTGACTGAGCACAGGGAAAACTGAGCTTTCAGAGCAGACAGATGTTGGGGAGGCTTAGGAGGGAGCCAATTTCAGCAAGGACAGAGAGAAGGGCTTTGCCGTCATATGGTTCACATCTGGAATTTACAGGCATGATAATTTTATAACCCTCTCCTTGCAGTTTTGCAGCAATGCAATATCCTTCTCCAACCCAGCTGAGTCTGTGATTCTCCCTCGCTTTCCAAGCCTAAGCTATGATTTAATCGCTGCTGCAGGGACAGGGCTGCAAAAAGCATCCTCTGACAACTTTATGGGACCCCAAGACTGCACGTTGTGTTGTACTAAAGGGAGTGGGAAGGTGGCAGAGCCAGTGAGATGCATACAGGCGCTTGTATTTCAGAGGTATTAAAACGTAAAGTCCTAAAATCAAAGAGGAATACCTGGTTTTAGCTTACTTCTGCACACAGCAAGTCCCTTTATATCTCATTCAGAGACTGCTCCGGTTGCTTTTATGGTATATATGAGCCTTTCTACACACAAGCCACTTTCTAGTGACTTTATGTATTAGTTTTCTGGTTGGAACCAAGAAACCTCTTACTCAACCAACCATTTTTCATGTGTGCATCAGACACAAGGCTGTAAAATCACTGCAAGAAGGAGGTTCCCATGGCAGGAGGACTCAGAGCATTGGGACAGCCAAGAACAAAACAATGTGAAAATCACCTCCAACCACAGCAGGAAATGTGGAAAAGATTAATCTCCTCTAACACTAATATTGTTACATGTCCATAGCCCCAGCCCCAGCATGGTCACAGCTGTGTGCACGTTCCAGGCACTAAATCTGTGCGTGGACTCAGAATCTGCCTAACCCCAAACATTAGCTATCATTGAGCTGAGTTTAGCCACACATTTGGAACCTAATCCCAAAGAAATCAGGAGCATTTCCTTGGAAGGCAACGCAGGTTTTGGCAACTGTTATTGAGTTTTAAGCATTTGAAAGTAATTGCTAATGCACAAAGAAACTGGAACGGAGGAGAACTGTCCTCAGGTTGGAGAGCAGTGTTGGTCTCCAACAGCTATTGAAAAGTCAGCCTTGGTCTAATGTGTCCCATGCAGATGTTAGCACCATCCCCAAAACACAGATACACACACATATACATGCATTAGCATTTATGTAACTCATTCTGAATGTTTCTCTGTCAATGAAGGAAATTCCTGTTGTTCTACTCATATTCAATTATTTTCTTTTCAAATGATGCATAAAGCAGGAAGACAACTTGCTTCAATAGGAACAATTTATGGGTGTAATTTATAGGGCGTATTTATTCAGAAGACAAATTTTTTCTAAGCCTGGTGATGGATTAAAGTGAATGTGACCTGAAGACTCTGGATCTTCTCTCCTACTAGTTCCTGTCTCAGTAATTAAGAAAGATCTAATTATTCCTTGGAATTTAGCTATGCAAATATCTATCCACTTTGCAGAGCTCATTAACTTTGCACTGAGCCACAGTGAGTCCACGGTTGATCTAAAATCTCATTTTTCCTGCTATGAACCTCTGTTTCATTTTATTGCTATTTGGGTTTATGAGAGAGGAATGGAGGACATGGAGAACCCACTCTTGCCTCTGCCACTGGCACATCACTTTGCCTTCCATGAACTGGTTCTCCATTTGAAACATGAGAATAACAATACTTGGCTCCTTTGCATGAACACTTTGATACTTCATTATGGAAAAGCCATAGGATACTTCATTATGGAAAAGGAGTAAGGTGTTTCCAGTCCCTTCAAGATTAACATGGATAAGATTCAAGTGATTGATGAATCTGCGGCCAAGCCCTAAAGCAGGGGTTGCAGGAGTCACAGACTGCTCAGGATGATGTCCTGGCCAGCTTGGAGGCATGAAAGGGTTTTGGCATCGACTTCAAGAACATCAGAGCTTCACCTTTTACATTGCAGGGCCTCATCTGTAAACCAGAAATAGAGGATTTTCTGTCTTTCCTCTCCCCAATACAGTGTGCTGACAAAAGCACTCCCTGAGCATCACCTAAGCATACTCCAGGTCCCCTTTTCCCACCTAGACATCCTTTGGACATACTCTCCAGGCTCCAACATGCTTTAGAGATGTCTGAAGTGTCAGGATTATGATCATAAACCACTCTCCTTCCATCTGGTTCACCTACTCCTGTCCAAACCCCTGGATCAGCATCAAATTGGTTGGCTCCCCCTGGACAGGCGGATGGGAGTAGCTACTCCTGAGAGCAAGTACTTACAGACACTGCCTCCAGGGAACTGAGCTGCTGCCAGGAATTAAAGGCATCCAATCGTTCCTTGCTCACCATCAATATTTTGCAGGCAGTAATTACAGCCCATTGCAATCCTCCACCCTGGAAAAAGCTCGCTGTTCCTAAGGCAGGGCAAATCAAACTGTCAGTGACTGCTCCTTCAATACTTCCCTATGGAGTCCTTGTGGGAATCCCCTTCCTCCAGCCTCCAAAGGACCATGACCAACAGTCTGAGAGTCCCTGAAGGACTTGGTGGCTTTGGCTGACAAGAGATGCCCAACCAATGCTCCAACAGGCCAAGCTCTTCTTGCCCAAACAAGTGCCGCCCCATAAAGAGTTAAAGGGAAGAGTTCCCCTAACACTTCAGCATCACAGATCTTTCCTGTTAAAATAAATTATTCAGGAGAATATGTCATCCTCCATCAGCACCATCTGAGCTACATTTGTAACAGTTCTGTGCTCTGAACACGTTCTGTCATCCTATCAGTGATACCAGGGCTGCAAGACAAAGAAGGGGGAACAAGCGCATTATTGAACGTGAAAGACTGAGCTGCTTCCACTTCGTGGCCATGAAACACGTCCTGCCCAAGGCAGGGGAGAGATCAGTGGTGTCAGTTAAGTTGCAGAGGAATAAACCACACATCCTGACCTCAGGAGTCGCAGGAACCACTTTATTTTCCCTCAAAACCACTCTCCCTCCCAATGGATAACCCACCAGCACCTTCCACAGTCTTAGATCTCATTCGCAGTCAATGAATGCACACTGTGACTCCACTAGATGTTTCCAGAGATAAGCTGGAATCCGGGTCTATCCTAAAGGCTGCATGGATAGTAACTAAACAATGTCTTCTGCTCCATGTCTCTAGGAATAATAATAACAAGAGAAGGGAGCACTTCTCTTTGTCCCAGATGTTAAAACAATCACCAATCTGCCCACTGACACCCATAATCATTTACTGAGGGTGAGGCATCCCTGCCCATGGCAGGGGGTTGGAACTGGATGATCTTAAGGTCCTTTCCAACCCAAACCATTCCATGATTCTATGGTTTATCCAAATCACATACACATGCAAAAACGAATGTAACCAAACACTACAAGCACTACAGGGAAGCAGATTTGAGCAGATTTGAACTCATGACACATAGGAGAACGTGTCATGAGTTCAGTGCCTGTGATGCCCACATTGCCCATGTGGCTATAGCACGGACAATGACTATGATGATACTCAGGACACAGTAATCAAAGCCTTGGTTGGGCTTGTAAATACACTCTCTACTTTGAGAGGCAACACAGGAGAGGAGACTGCTCCATCCCCATGCCTTAGATTGTCTTCCATGGTCAAACCTCTCTCCCCTCTTGGTGTGGGTGGAGAGCAAGAGCAAAGGATCCCTGATGGAGACAACTCGTGATCTTTCCTTATCACTCTGCTAACCTCATCCACTCCAACCATGTCCACCTGGCCAACATCTGCTCCAAAATCTGCCATCCTTGTCCTGCTCCAGAACACGGAGGAGAGGAAGAAGGCCAGGTTTCCCATGGGGAAGCTGTGTGGGGCAGGATAACCCCAAGAGAAGGGCCCATGGCACGGGGTTGGAGCTGGATGAGCTTTACGGTCCCTTTGAACCCAAACCATTCTGTCATTCTATGAAGGTGTTTTGCTAACTGGTGGCTCTTCCAAGGCAGGCTAAGAAGTAAGAGGTGGCTGCTCAGGCCAATAGGACCAATAAGGAGGAAGAAAGAACCAAGATTTGGCAGAGCACAAGGTGTGAAAGCACTCTGGATGCCCACAGGGACTCCCACTATTCACCCTGGCATCTCCTTGGGACTTGAAAGACTCCTGCAATGCAAAGAAATGCTGTGGTCAGTTCTGAGTGGGCTCCATGACTGAGCAGCAGCAAAGGAAACCCTGCGTGCCCAGGCTGGAATGAAGAACATTCAAACACAAACAGGATGAAGTATCGCTCGCAGCAGTCAAGGCCCCTGGGGAGAGGCAGGATGAACGTGTGCCAACACAGTGGTGGCTTCTGGGAGTTAAGCACATACCCAAAGGAGAACCGAGTGATGCCACCAACCCCAGGGAGCACAGTAAGGGCACCACAGCCTGAGTGTACACCTGAACTGCAAGCTTGAGAGGTGACAACGCTCTCTACAATGTGCAAAAGAGAACAGCAGCACCGTGCAACACAGCCACAACTCCATCACTGTTTCCATCTTGATTTAGGCTTCCTCAGCTGTCAAACAGCTCAACTCCATCACCTACGGCAGATAGGTTTCATTCGCCATGGACATGGACATCCAAGTTTGTATCTCATAAACATGGATGCAAGGAGGAGGAGCTGGCCCTGTGGTCAGCGACAGCACACTTCAGGAAGGACCATCAGCATCCTGGAGGAACATCATCCAACAGCAATCCACCATCCGGAGCGGAGCATGGAGGATACAGGTGTGGGCTCAGAGTCAGCTATTGTGTGGCTGCACCTATAGAGGAGCATTTGGTGGAATAAGGGTAAGGAGGCAAACAGGAAGCCTGAGCCTGTTTGCCCAAGGACAGGGATTATAATAGCGCCTGTCTTTATAGCATACAATGGATGCTCCTGCAAGACTGTCACGTGCCAGGAGGGGGAACATCTGGAGAAACATCTTTCTTTGGGATACCTGGGAGGGTGAGGAACCTTTATCTCATCAAGCGTGAGGTGGGCAGAGCACCAGGATGGAGAAGCAGCACAAGAGTGAGGATGGGAGGGAATGGGGAGAGACAGCTGCTGGTTTTGGCAGTGATGCTGCCTGAGGTATTGAGAGGTCACTTCCCTTCCATGCTTCCCGCTCGTCCCATGGGAATACAGTTTGTTATCTGACAGTCAAGAAATAAACACTGACCTTTTCCAGCGGTGAATCAGCACCAGGATCTACCACAATGAGTTAATTCTGTGCAGGACCTGGTACTGGTTATGGAACCTCCAACAGGAATTGTGCTTCTCTAAATGAAGTCTTTGCCAAGGATAAGCTAAGCCCCTGCAGCACTGATCTCCTCAGGGAAAAACACATTTCTGGGTGCCCTCCAGCAAACTATTCTTTTGCCTGGTTGCTTTAATACCCATCCTTTCCAGCACCAGCCCCACTCGTTCCCAGGGAGGCTGAACACAGCGCTATGGATTCCCATAGAAATACACCTGGCCTCTGTTAACACAAGCAGTGGAGGTGAAAAGAAGCTGGGAATGCAGAAGGCAGGACCAACCCAGAGTATCATTTGGAGACACCCTGGTGTGGCTGCAATTAGAATGCATGGCCTCTAATGTGGAGCCTGTGTTTGGTGGGAATAATAAAGCACCCGAGCAGGAAAGTTGAGCTGTTCTTCTTCATTGCTACCTCTCTTGGCAGCATCAGAATTGCTTTCTGGGTTATGATGCTGAGGGCGAGAGCATGCTCAGGAAGGTTGGCTGGGAGGTGTGTGGGGTCCATCCTGCCACCTGTCCCCACAAAGTACACGGCAGAAATAAAAGGATGGGTGGGAAAATAAGCACCAGTGATGGAACCAACAGGATTTCGAAGCATCAGGAAAGCTGAGAACATCCCAGCTGATGCTCGCTCTGCCTGAGCCCTGGTTTTGACTTCAATCCCTAAAATCAGTCAGTGCTGAGCTCCTGGGTACTCTCTCAGGGCAGCTTTTTTGGATTATATTAAACACTCCAATCCACTTCAACCATTTAGAGACTGAGCTGAGCTCTTAGGCAGAAGCTCTTCCCTGGGAGGGTGCTGAGGCGCTGGCACAGGGTGCCCAGAGAAGCTGTGGCTGCCCCATCCCTGGCAGTGCTCAAGGCCAGGTTGGACACAGGGGCTTGGAGCTTGGAGCAAGCTGCTCTAGTGGAAGGTGCCCCTTGGCACCAGTTGGAACTGGATGAGCTTTAAGGTGCTTTCCCACCCAGACTGTTCTGGGATTCTGATTCTATGATTAAGCATCCCTGCAGCAGCAACTGGGAGTGGGGACCACCGAAGGTCCCCAGTGGAGAAGGGTCCCAGACCTGGGTGACTGCTCAGGAAAAGCGATGCTCCGGTTCAGAGCACAAAGCCACTGACATGGGAAGGGTTAAGGGAACTGCAGTTCAGGCTTGTTTGCCCGGCGCATTAGACAGGGATAGTTTGCTGTGAACACGCTGATCAGTATCTCCCAGCTGCCAGTTTAATCAGGATTAAGTGAGCAGCCAGTAATTTTGTTCTTTTCCAACAACATTTAGCCACTGTGTGCAAACGTTTCCTCTATCACAAACAAATGAAGCTCGGTATCCAGACATCTTGAAGGGACTTATAAAAAGAAACCCCCAAAGCAAAACACTAACAAGAAGGGCCAAGACCAATAATCTGGCTTTAATTAGAAGTTTTCCAGCTCACAGAAGGATGGAGCAGTGGTGGGGTGTTTGCGCTGAGCCAAGGCATGCCTGCCTGCAGCACCCAGTGGGTGTGTGTCAGGGTGAAAGCTGGATGGACACCTGCAAAGCCACCTTTGAAGTATTCAGGCATTCAAACACAGCACAGAGCACCCAGGTCCCCAGTGCATCCCCAACCCATGGGGGCTCCAAGGGCAATCAGAGCAGTGCCCCAGAGCAGAGACACCGCCCTGGTCTGCAGGGATCACACAGCCCCAGCCTGGTTTGGGTTGGAAGGAACCTTAAAGCTCATCCAGCTCCAACCCCTGCCACGGGCAGGGACACCTTCCACTAGAGCAGCTTGCTCCAAGCCCCTGTGTCCAACCTGGCCTTGAACACTGCCAGGGATGGGGCAGCCACAGCTTCTCTGGGCACCCTGTGCCAGTGCCTCAGCACCCTCACAGGGAAGAGCCTCTGCCTAAGAGCTCATCTCAGTCTCCCCTCTGGCAGGTTAAAGCCATTCCCCTTGGCCTGTCCCTACATCCCTTGTCCCAAGCCCCTCTCCAGCTTTCCTGCAGCCCCTTCAGGCACTGGAGCTGCTCTAAGGTCTCCCCTTCAGGAGCCTTCTCTTCTACAGGCTGACCCAGCCCAGCTCTCTCAGCCTGGCTCCATAGGATGTGGCCAGACATGGAGGTCTCACCACAGTAGGAGGTGAGGTTTGACTCCTCCAGCGCTGTTTTAGTGCTGAGGAAGCAAATCCTGCAGCCCTGCAGCTCCCAGCACAGCTCAGGAAACACTTTAACACGCTGCTGGCACGGTCTGCACCCACAGGCACTGAGTATTCATCCATGTGCAAACTGCTCCTCTGCTGAAGCACATCCACCTTGAGCAAGGGGTGGCCAGCAGCACAGCGCACAGCAATGCATGCAAACACACTGAAGGGACTGAGCTTGCACTACACCAGAGCTCTTTGGGACTGAACTCCCCAGGCTACACATGACAGATGCTTGCAGATCCACCACCAACCAACCACGGCACAACAGCTCTGAAGAGCCAGATTCTGCCTCTTGGTCCTCTTCGCCCTAAAATGCCTCTTATTCTCAACCCATGGAGGAAGAGAACTCATCCTAGGAAGATGGGAAGCAGCACACGCAGAAGGCCAGCTCTGAGCTCTGTAAATCCCTTTCTCTCAGCTGTTCTGCCCATCATGAACACATCAGAAGCTCTCTAAAGGAAGGCTGACAGACGGGGTTGGGCTTTCTTTCCAAGCTTCCTCTGAAATCACACTTGGCAGAGTAGCCCCTGTTGGAAAAGGATGGGAACGTGCGTGGCAAGAGCTGCGCCCAGGCTGGAGGTCTCTTGGTCTTTCTAAGCCATGTGAGACCCAAATGAAAAGCCAGCTCCTCATCCATGGGTTCAGCTTGGGGCTGATAGCCGAGGCTGAAGAACTCAACAACTCCTTCATCTCTTTTACTGCATGGGAAACTGAGGCCCTGCGGGAGTCAAGCCTAACTTGAATGCCTGAAGTCAGGCAACGCATCTGCATGCAGAAATCATCTACAGGTTTTACTTTTCTTTTTGCAAATCAGATTAAAGCATCACAAGGCTGATCCCCTTCCAGACAGCTTCGTTGGCTGCTTTATGTTTCAACACTTGGATTTTGCCCACAGAAAACACCACCAATGTATTGCAGGAACTGGACCGTCCGCCTGCATGTGCTCAGACACACACAGAGCCCTGAAAACAGCAACAACAAAGTATTGCCCACAGAAACAAAAATTCCCTTTGGATAGCAAAGCTGTTATATGGAATATATACTTACTACTGCGCAATTAAAAACGTGGGCAGCTTTAAGGGGTATTGCCCTTGATTATGTGGAAGCAAAAATGAACAAAATCATCAGGAGCTACATTATTCTTGTAGCCTGTTATCACAGTGTAATCTTACTAAAGCCAATTCGTGCTGGTGCAGGCTCTTACCTTCGCCACTGACAGAAGAGCCACGTGGTGGATTTCTGAGTGCACAGAGATAATGAAATTACAGGGAATTATGCAGCCCTCCTATAGAAAAGGGAGCATATTCCATCCCTTCGAGGAGGGATGCTGTTTTTTTTCTCAGGGAGGAGAAACCAGCGCTACTTGGCTCTGAAGCACAAAGGGACTATTCATCAGGAGCTGCAGACAAGAGATTCTGGAGAAGATCTAGGGGTTCCCAGTGCAAAAAGGCACAGCTTGCTGCCACGGCTTGTCCAATAGCCAGCGTGCTCGCTGGCTTCATGGGCACTATCAGTGTCAGGGTGTGGACCTGCCACCCAACAACGTGTAGACCTGATACAGCTCGTGCTGCCCTTCCTCTGATGATCCCCTCCCTGTGTGGATGGTCCCAGGCGTAGGAAACACCTTGGTCCATCACTCGGAGAGCTCCCTCTCTGTGAACATCCCTGTGATGGGTCCCACTTGGCTGATGGCACTAACTGAGTGAACTCCATCACTCTGGCTTCCCCATGGCTCAGTGTCTAGCCATGGCTGTCCCTGTGAGTTTTGGCTGTGCTACACCAAGGTGCTGCACTGAAGCAGGGCATGGAAATCCCACCTGGGTCTGCGTAATGATGAGGGCAAAGGATGCCACAAGAGCCCAGGCATAACAGATCCAAGCAAGCTGTCAGCAGACAAGGGGCTGGAAGCAAACCTGGTCCTATAATTCCACATTCCACCAAAAAAACCCTGTTCTTCACAGGTCAGTATTGGGACTGGTCCTGTTTAACATCTTCATCAGTGATTCTATGATTCTATGACATGGGCAGTGGGATCAAGTGCACCATCATCAAGTTTGCTGATGACACCAAGCTGTGTGGCGTGGTGGACACACTGGAAGTAAGGGATGGGATCCAGAGGGACCTTGACAGCCTGGAGAGGTGAGACCCTGGGAACCCCATGGAGTTCAACAAGGCCAAGTGCAAGGTCCTGCACATGGGTTGGGGCAATCCCCAGCACAAGCACAGGCTGGGCAGAGACTGGGTGGAGCAGCCCTGAGGAGAAGGACTTGGGTTGTTGGTTGATGAGAAGCTCCCCATGGCTTCAGTGTGTGCTGGGCTGCACCCCCAGAGCATGAGCAACAGCTGGTTACGATTTCGGGACACACAATATGGAGCTTGCAACCTGATTTAAGCACCAGCAGCTTAAGGGAGAGAGGCCTCACATCCCTCCTCACCTGCTGTGAAGGACATGCAATTAGAAGTTTTCTGTAAATATTAATTACAGTGGACTTGGTTGGTGATCATGGATCTTTTAACAGTATTAAGTTTGTAAGTGTAATAAACTTAACTGAAGTATGGAGTAGTCTTGTTCTAATTAAATCAAAAGCGTGTAACATGTATTAGCCAGCAGAAGGGGTTTTAATGGCTGTTTGGGGTCAAATTGATGAAAATATTAATGTGTTGTCCAAAGCCTGCAGCTCAGTTAGATTCTTCAGCTGAGTAGAATTCATGTTACTTCAAATGATGCATCCAGATAAGATTTTCTTGCGTGCTTTATATTCAGAATAGCTGGAATATAGATCGGGACCATTACTTCCCTGCTGCCCTCCAGTTATAAATCCTGACTTCCTCAGTCCCTTCCAATCCTGCGGCATGGGGAAGAGCTGAGGAAAGCTGGAACCACTCGGTGCAAGTGCATTTTGCACATCACTGCAGTAAGAGCTGGGCCATTTGCTACCCTGCTCTTGAGCACAAGGTGTAGAGCAGGGAGGTCATCATTATCTTGCAATAGATATAGAGAGGAAACCACACATATTGCTACCAGCAGCCAAGGGGAAAAGGTGTTTAGTACATAGGTAGCAGCCAAGCAAAGCTCTGATCAGAGAAGTAAAGCAGAGCTCAAGAGACCCCAGGGTTGAAATGCCAGGAGCCCTGGAGGTGAGGACTGAGAGGGTAAGGGTTTGCATCTCCTGTCTGTGCCGTGCTGCAGCTCCGCTTCTCGCCTTTGCAGCCCTAACAGGAACTGACCTACTTTAACCCAGCTTCTCAAGGCCAAATGAAGAGCGGATTTGGAACCAGGGCATCCTCCCTTGAAAGAGACGGACTTCATTTCTTCCACTCCTCTGGCAGCACCTGTCTCTGCACTTCTTTAAGATAAAACACACAGCCCCTTCTTTCTTCTGGATGCTGCCTGAGGCAGGAGAAAGCATTTGCTGCAGGTGATGTCTTCACCCAGCTCCTACCAGAAGTGACACGTTTGCTCTCCAAGCACTAAACAAGTGTTTTCAAGTCACTACGATCCCTTTTCTCCCATCCATGTAGAGTCTTCAGTAACCCTTCCTGTTTCTAAACCACCTGGAGATGCTTGCATGGGCACAGGGGAACAAGGTCCCAAAAGCACTGGGCAGACTTGGGACAGTTAAAGCACTGCCAGGCTGGTGCATCACTTATTTAAACGTGGTGCCAGGGTTTGTGTTGTGAGGAACAGCTTGGGAAACCACTCTCTAACCTGGCTTGCCCTGGACAGTCAGCAGGAGCTGATGGGAGCATTGGAAATGTGCATCTCCCTTCTGGTCTCTGGGCCATGAGGAGTGGTGAAGGGGCTCTGCAAGAGCAGCAGTTGCTCAGAGGCAGGGCTGGGGAGGAAAACGTGTGAGCTCAGGAAGAGCCTGTGGTTATGAGTCAAGGTGTCACAAAGCAGCGTGAGAGGTGACACTTCGACCAGTCTGAACCAAAGGCTTCCTGCCATCAAAACACCTCATTCGAGTCACGCTGAAGGCGCAGCACAGCCACGCACCAACACCTCTCCTCCAACACACCACGGGGATGTGCGACTTGCTGCAACAGTTCCGATGGTGCTAAACCCTTCTGGTCTTGGTGGCACAGCACCTACATCGGCACACCCACAGCCATGCTCATACCACTTCCCTCACACCGTGATTAAGGTCTTTTTGATGGTGTTTTACAGCAGCTTATTAGTATTTTTATGGTCACCTCTCTCATCCCAAATAACTGCCTGGATGGGGAGTGAGGGATCAACAGAGCCTTCTCAACCCTCCGGACACCACCCAACCACTGCTGAGCCCTGCCATGGCAGTGTCACAACATCTGTGAGTCCTTCAGTGCCAGGATAATCCCATTCTAGACAGCATTAACTGGCCGCGTTAACCCAGTTAGCAACTGGTGTTTACCCAGTATATTGAGTCATTGACGGTGCACACCCGGGTGTGCATTAATACAGGGAGGAGGTTTTACACTTGAATTTGGAAGCTGATTTAGAATCAGGCCTGCCTGCCTGATGTAGAAGTCTACGGTACGAGTTTATGAGTAAGGCAGAGAGGGTTTTTGGCCATTGTAACCATCACCTCTGAAAAGAGAGATACCCAAGTAGAGAGGAGATAACACCGAGGGGATACCGAAGGGAACAGACCTAATTACGGGCCTATTAGGTTGCCAAGAGCTGGAGGGACACAAGATGCTATACGGTGAGCACATTAGCATGAGATCACATCACTCGTGCTGGCAGCCCCAGAAAGGAGGGAGCCTGCAGCCAGAAGCAGCCACATCCAAACAACTGAATGCTGAAAATTCCTTGGAAATAAAGACAGGGTCAGGTTAAGGAGAAGATGATTCAAAAGACCAAAGGCTTGAAGTGAGAGGAAGCTGCCGGGAGTTTCTACTCAGCATCCAGCATATTTCTGTGCATACAAGACATTCTCCGGCAAGAACTAGGCATGATCGCAGGAGCACACTGCAGCTGAACACCCTGAATAGAACTGATCTGATTTACTGAGGAAACAACGGATACCTGCCTCCAAAAGCCACAGATTTTGCTCCAGAGGCTTCTGTGTGATAAATCCCATTAGCGATGAGATTTACATGTTGAGATGAGGAGAGGTAAAGCGGGGTTAAGGAAAAGATAACACACATGCTACTTCACAGCCCCAGCTAATTTTCACTCAATTCTGGTACTAGATAAGGAGTCTTCCATTGGGTTTTGTGTAAGAACAGTAACATGGGCAATAATACACCTTCTCATGGCTAAAGTCACCTGCTTCCATAACATACAGCCTCAAGGAGCAAAGCATGGAGTGGCTTCAACAACTGCTGCCAAACTCAGTCTCCTCCCTGAGACCTTTCTTGGCTCCAGCTTTGGGGCAGACAACAGGACAGGATGATTTCGTGTGAAGCCCTTACTTGCTAACTGCACCTTGTACTGTCAATGGATTACGCTGAGAACCAAGCAGGAGCAAATCTAGTCTGTATTAGGGAGTTATGGTGAACATCAAACCCCACACAGATCCAGTAAGGGACAGATTAAGGCTCTGTTAAAGTGCAACACTTAAAGTTAAGTGTTTAACAGAAGTGCAGCAACCACGGGTGGCTGTTTCCACAGCCCCTTAAACTAGAGATTGAACACAAGGAAAAGAAAAAACAGAGTAAAGAAAGGGAAATCCACTTTAGCGGAGATTGACTGAATTTACACATCTACATACCCCAAAAAGCAACCAGAGGCATCTCACAAGCTAAAACGAGCTCCTCTTTCCCAAAGGTGTCAGGTATGATCATCTGTGACACAGGAATGAGAGCTGATGTTTCCTTTACTAAAATGCTGGAATTAAAGGTTATTTTGGACAAGTTTGTATAAAGCAAAGTGAGCAGGAAAATCCCAGCCCCTTACAACAAACCTCTGCTATCTCCTAATGCACGTAAGGAGGGAGGTGGAACCTCTGTGAGCACAGTTCTGTCCTCACGCATCCTTGTGCTCTCGACGTGGCTCTGAACCACTGCCCACCCCTCAATGTAGATCCCTGGCACAACTACATAGGAGGTTTTGGTGTTAATCTCTGCCAAATCGGAAACACAAATGAGGTGGCTCAAATTAGGCTGTAAAGCAGCATCCTCCCAGGGCCCAGCGCTCCTATGCTCCAGGCAGGTAATGTGCTGCCTTCACTGAAACAAGTAGGTGAGTTCCAGACTTCCCCAAAACCAACGGCCAAACCCATGAAACACAAGAGGTGAGCCCCATCAGTGCATGGGACAGCAGCTGAATCCTTTTGTGAGCCAAATAACAAACTCACTTGCCACCCTTATGTGGCCTCAGCACAAAACCAAGCCCTTCTGGCCTCTCTGTTCCCTGGCAGTGCTCAAGGCCAGGTTGGACACAGGGGCTTGGAGCAAGCTGCGCTAGTGGAAGGTGTCCCTGCCTGTGCAGGGGTTGGAACTGGATGAGCTTTAAGGTGCCTTCCAACCCAAGCCGTTCCATGAAACTATAACATGTATATATGGATGATGTGGAAACTAGACAAGGATAACTCAAAAGGGAGCTGCTTCCCTGTGGCTTTTGCAGAGCACAGGATCCTTTTAGCTCTCTCCATCAGGCAGACTTTGCCCCGCGCATGGGACAAGGCTTCACCCCCCTGGGATGGAGAGGATCCCCTCTCCCTGCCCCAGACAGCCCCTGGCTCTGTGGAACCCAGAATGCAGGAGTTGGTTACATGACTATAAATGGTGAATTGCATGGGCCAGGAAGGGTTATTTATTTATTCCTTCATTCCTCAGTGCATGCAAAGCCGAACAGCGCCTGTCTCTTGGGACCGCATGTCAGAGTTAAGGGCTATGGGCTGGTCACTAGAGTGAAGTCCCCAGGTACTGTCAAGCAGGCTGTTTTATTGGGCAAATAAACCTTCCTGAAGCCACAAACCACAGAATCCTGGCTTTCAAAAGGAAAGCTGCTATTCTCACCCAGGAAACCCATGAAGTATTTCCTTGCTTTCACTCTGGTCCAGGTTCAAATCAGTTGTCCATACACTGAAGGTTCAGATCCAGTTCAAGGACAGAAGCCCCCAAAACCCTCGCATTGCTCCCCAGACCATAACAGGTCGAATCCTGCCTGCTGCTGGCTGCAGCCAAGGTTACCTTGAGCAAGTGGGGAGTGAAGAGTCAGGTCCAGCATATGTAATGGTATCTATGGCCTGGAAAGAAGGGAAGGCATTTTCTGGTTTCTTTCAATTCACAAATAGATGAACGCAGCAGGAAGAAATTCCAGTCCTTTCCTTTCAGTTGAAAATAGATCCATAAAATCTTGCTAAGTCTATTGGCTAATGCAAGCACTGGGAGGCAGCTTAAATATGCTTCCCAAGGGCAGGGTATGCTACGATCATTACATTTAAAAGTCACCGGGGTCTAAGTTTAGAAATGAAAACTACACGTACATTCCCTGCTCCGAAACTTCACCAGGGACCCACCTGCTGCTCCTGACCTCCTTCTGCTAATGCAGGGGATTTGATTTTGGAAACATTCCCAAAGAGAACAGAAATAACTGCAAGTCAATGATCACATTTTAAATGCAATGTGTCAATGCCGGTGCAGCGGAGTGCCCAGGTGTGATAAACCTGCTGATCATGGGAACTCCTACACGTGGGAGTTGAGAATCATAGAATCATGGAATGGTTTGGATTAAAGGGTCCTCAAAGCTCCTTCAGTCCCAGCCCCCTGCCACGGGCAGGGACACCTTCCACTAGAGCAGCTTGCTCCAAGCCCCTGCATCCAACCTGGCCTTGAACACTGCCAGGGATGGGGCAGCCACAGCTTCTCTGGGCACCCTGTGCCAGCGCCTCAGCACCCTCACAGGGAAGAGCTTCTGCCTTATATCCAACCTGAACGTCCCCTGTTTCAGTTTGAACCCATTACCCCTTGTCCTGTCACTACAGTCCCTGATGAAGAGTCCCTCCCCAGCATCCCTATAGGCCCCCTTCAGATACTGGAAGGCTGCTATGAGGTCTCCATGCAGCCTTCTCTTCTCCAGGCTGAACAGCCCCAACTTTCTCAGCCTGTCTTCATACAGGAGGTGCTCCAGTCCCCTGATCATCCCCATGGCCTCCTCTGGACTTGTTCCAACAGTTCCATGTCCTTATGTTGAGATGGGATTTCTTCATGTCCAGTAGGTCAATGACTTCCAACAACTATCGGGTCTAATCACGGTTCACAAAGAAAAGGAAGACGAATAGTCTTTTCCTACTATGCAGGGCACTATATATGCAAAAATTATATATACCTATGAAAAGTATATACAGAAAATGACATTCAGACATCAAAACCAGCACCTGAAGGTCTATAATGGTTTTTGTTCAGCTGCTTCAAAGAGCTTGTGGTTTCTAAGGAATCTATGTTCTAGCACTGTAGGGAAATGGGACTGTGGGGACAGAGGGATGGGGAGCTGGGAGCTGGGTCAGGCAGAGGAACTCACTGCCTTTGATGCCATCTACTGGAAAGGTGGCTCCACGACCTGGGACCTGCTGCTCTGCTGGAGACCACTAAATTATGGCCTTCTCCGATGAGCAGCCGGATGCTGTAAGCAGGATGCAGGCTTGGAAAGTGCATCCTGCAAAGTGATGCTCTGCAGGGTCCATAGATGCTGTGGGACTTCCAACAGTACAGTGAGGCTTTCAGAAACATGCTGTGCTGTGAGCCCATTAAAACCAGGCAGGAAAGTAGAGCCCAAGGAATGAACACTGCCATGGGAAAGGAGGGCAAGGGAGAGGAACCCCTGGCTGTAAGGATCGATCTAGAGGAGATTATGGGCCTCCTAGAAGGGGAAAGGAGGGATATAGCAGCCAGTTAAGGCAGGAAGGGCTTCCTTCACTTCCAGCTACAGCCCAGAACGGATACAAGTCTCTGCAATGAAAGCTGGGCTGCTGCCCATGAATGAAGGAGAAACAAGATTTGGAAGGTATGTCTGAAATCCCTGGCATTTTCCCACGAGGACGGACCAAACTTGGTCCAGTCACTCCACGGCACCAAGTTTTCCTCCCTCCCTCCCCGTGTGCTTCCCAGTGCATCAGACAGGCTCATGACAGGAAGAGCCAGGCTCATTTCACATTGCAGTTTCACTGATGCTGACGCTGCCGTCAGATGCCACACTCTGCAACACCGACGCTGCCTGCAGTACCCAAACTACTGGAGGATGCTCTATGCAAACACTCTGCAAGACAAAGAAACCACCCTGGGGTGCCTTTTTGAGCTGCTGCTGTTTTAGGAAGCTGTAAATACCATATTTATCTCCTTATTCAGTGTTTCTGTGTGCCTTTTCTTTAAGAACACCAGCAGATAAGACCCAGACTAGCCCAGGGTTGGGTTTTTCCCGTCCCAGTAATTACAATTTGCAGATAGGAAATCCCTGCCAAGTGTCCCAGCTCTACGACATGGGCTGGCTCTGGATGTGGAGCCAGCGCTGACTTGGAAAGCAGGCACAGCAATCTCAGTGTAAAGGACACTTCTCCCACATTGTCTTCTGAAAGGAGCTTGACAACACAGCAACAGTCCCATGGCTCTCTGGAGACAGTGGAACGTCTTGTCCATAAGAGTGGCTACTCCAGAGAGTATACACCCAGCCCTGCCTCCTCCTGTGGTTTTACAGTCACATCGTGCTGTGCCTTTGGGAAGGTCCTCTTTCCTCTTGCTGTGTGAAAGATCCAGAAAATAGGCTTTGCTCCCTCCAGCGTTCCGTTGACACCTGCCACAGAGATCTGGATCCATACAAGAAATGGGATTGACGGAACTCTATCACCCCGTCAAGGATTTCCATAGACATACATCCTATACCTTTGCAATACAGAGATCTGACCAAATTCCCACAGAGTAATTACGATAGAAAACTGCTGGTGTACTGACTAGTCCATCTTCTAGGAGTTCCCTATAAAGAAGCAGCTCCTGGATTTACTGGCAGTCAGGCACTTCCCAGATGATGGCCACTTCGGATCCAGTTAGTTTGCTAGCCAGTCGACACAGCAGGCAGGTTGTGCTTTATTCAGTCTCAGCCACACACTGTACCACAGCCCTCAAATTCCATACAGGAATGCTAAGGCAAGACTAACACTGTGGCTGCTTCTTGTTTGTTGTCACCTCCTGCCAGTTGCGTGCCTGGTCCCATCGACGCCACCTCACAGGCTGCCTGGAGAAGAGGAACAGCCAGTAATGGAGTTAGGGAGCACTGGAAAGGTCAGGCAGAAATGGGAAGGATGCTGCCAATTACTCTTGTGTCTAAGTTGTTTCTTGTCTCCACTGCTTGCAGTGCCCTTGCAGAGGGATATGAGATGGGGTTTCCCTCTAGTCACTCTCACAGGACTCTGGACTTTTCCATTCAGAAAACATTCCTGGATACAAACCCATCTGGCTGTGGGTGTGCTGGGAGCATAAAGGGGCCCTGGAGCACAGGCTGGGCTGGTCCAGCTCTCCGCTTCCAGATTCCTTTCCACCTACAGAGCCCACTTATGGTTTGGGCTGCTTTTCCCCCAAACCTCTCCCTACACCCTTCCCTTAGCACAGCCTCATTCCTCAAATGAATGAGGAATTCATTGCAATGAGGCTTCCAACACAGCCTCAGTCCTCAGACAGAGTCAAGAAGGACAAAACAACCCTCACCAAGGCACTTGGGTATTACAGCATCCTGGTCAGAAGAGCGTGGCTTTTCTTCCTGGATACGGATGTCCCTACAGCATCCAAAGGGGACTGCATGGGAATGGCTGTTACCAGTAGCAAGGAGGTCCCTACCCAGTAACTTCAAGGGAAGGAGAGCAGAAGTGCATACATGGGGCATGATGCCTGTGTTAGAGAAGGGATTGGGGGAAGTTTTCCATTGCCCTGGTTTGCCCAGAGCCACCCAGAGCTGATTTGTGCCGCCCAGGACATGTCACCCTTCATGACAGCAGTGACCCACAGCCAGGCAGGGACAGACACTGGGACCTGAGCTGCAGGAACTGGGAGCTGCAAAGCTGTTTACCCATTCCCATCAGATCCAGTCGCTCCTTTTGATCCAGGAAGCATCTGTGTGGATGAAATGAAGCTCTGCATTATTATGCAGCGTGGGTAAGCCCTAAACGTTTATATGGCAAACTCCACTGCTTCCTCTTAATTGTGTTTTGCTTTTGGTAACAGGCTGTGCTTTGGCAGGGACAAAGCCCTTAAGAATGGCCACATTAGTGCACAAGGGTGTGGGAGGAGGGTGGCAGAAGAAGAATTCTGAGCTAAAGAATGCATGCTGCAGAGGGTCCAAGGCACCGATGGAAGGCAAAGAGGTTACTCCATCCCTCCTCTGTGACCATCCTATTCAACATCTCCATACTGTCCTTCCCAAAACCTTTCAAGAGCCTCACTGAGCAACTTCTGACATGAAAGTGAAGTAATAACTTCAGTTATGAGATTAAAATGGTACCAGTTAAAAGACATCATGATCCTGAGACATACTGAGTGATCTGAGTATCTCAAGGGGCCAATAGGGATGCTTGGGAGGGACTCTTCATTAGGGACTGTAGTGATAGGACAAGGGGTAACGGGTTCAAACTTAAACAGGGGAAGTTTAGATTGGATGTAATGAGGAAATTCTTTACTGTGAGGGTGGTGAGGCACTGGAATGGGTTGCCCAGGGAGGTTGTGAATGCTCCATCCCTGGCAGTGTTCAAGGTCAGGCTGGACAGAGCTTTGGGTGCCATGGTTTAGTGTGAGGTGTCCCTGCCCATGGCAGGGGGGGTGGAACTGGATGATCTTAAGGTCCTTTCCAACCCTAACTATTCTATGGTTCTATGAAAACACCCTCCCAAGGCGCAGCATGAATCACGTCACAGTGGTTTTTGTAGCTGAAAGCAATCCCAGGTCAGGAATTCCAGAAAGCCTCTGCCTCTTGTGACTGGGGTGTGCAATGGGTTAACAGTAATAGAAAATACAGGAAGAAAGCCACATGTGGGAGTTGCAAAACCTTTTTCAGCTCTTCAGAGTGATGGGAAAGCTCCCAACAGCTTCGGATGGAGAAGGACCAGACCTGCATGAGGAGGCTGCCATGGGCAGATGGCACGCTCCCCCATCCATGGCCACACCACAGCCAGAAGCCACCCCTAACCCTGCCTCCTGCTCTCAGATACCCACTTGTCTAAGTTATGCCAAGGCTGCAGCAGGACCAGTGAGATACAAAGACCTTAGGAAGGGGGTTGGAACTGGATGAGCTTTAAGGTCCCTTCCAACCCAAACCATTCCAGGATTCTGTGATTCTAATGTGCATCACCCACCGAGGTGAGGGGCAGGCAGGGATGGCAGCAATGGAGCTGGGAACACGGAACCGTACCAATACTGCTTCAGCAACCAAGGCACTGAGGCTTCCTGAAACACCCCAAAAAACACATTCAGACCCCTCTTTCCCTCCTGCCTCCTCAATTACCCAACCCATCTGGAGCTTGTGCCTTCCAAGGGAAAACGCAGAGGTACCAGTGACAACGCACCCCTCCAGCATGATCCTATAGGAAGATACAGCACGCGACAGCTGCGGTACCAGTTCAGACAGGCAGCCCTGGTGTACTGGTGCATTCTGCTTTCAACACTGGCCAGTTTCTGACAGCGGTTTAGGAAAATGCAGGAGGTTTTATATTATTAGAATCTGTGCCCTGAAGGAAAATTGCCCTTTGAATTTTATTAGTGAGAACTTGGCTTGTGTCATGAAGCACAAAGACTTTACAGTGCTCCTGAAGCCCTTGGACTCGCACCCTGACTTAGAAGGAGTCAAAGGAAATTTTCCTTCTCTCTTCTTTGGGCCATTATTTTCCTCTTTCATGGTTTGTTGTTTGGGGATTCATGTGCGCTTATAACAGCTCCAAAATCCCTCAGTGCTTTAATGCTGAATGGGAAATCAAGGCTATGCATTTCAGCTCCTGCAAGGCACGTTGGACTGGAAAAGACACCTACTTTTGTGGTAAGAAAAGAGTAAATACTCAGCCAAAAGGCAGCACAAGCTCATAAACCCACAGATGCAGACAGGCCCAGCAATTACCAACATACTGCAAAAACAGACCAGCAATGATTACTAAACCCCAGTCCAGGCATTTTCCTGTCATATTAAATGATGATCTCAAAACTGCTTCCAAGCCCATAGCTCTGCTCCACTGCTTGCCTTCATCATAGAATCCTGGAATGGTTTGGGTTGGAAGGGACCTTAAAGCTCCTCCAGTTCCAACCCCTGCCACGGGCAGGGACACCTTCCACTAGAGCAGCTTGCTCCAAGCCCCTGTGTCCAACCTGGCCTTGAACACTGCCAGGGATGGGGCAGCCACAGCTTCTCTGGGCACCCTGTGCCAGCGCCTCAGCACCCTCACAGGGAAGAGCTTCTGCCTAAGAGCTCACCTCAACCTTAATGAGTTGGTTTTCTTCTTACCAGCTCATTCATGGGACATTGCTTGGGGAAGATCACTAATGTGGAACACATTGTTTTAAGTTTAGAAATAAGGGACTGGATTCTCACCTGCTATAAAGAGTTATATTTCCAGGCACCTGCTGGTGCTGTGGCCCACTGGGTGCCTGGAAATAGCTTAGCAAGTGTAAAAGGAATAAAAATGGTTTCTCCATCCATCCGGAACACACTGAATCTATCAGGAGAAGGAGAGGCATTTGTGAGAGGGAACTCTTCATTTATCAGTGTACGAGCTATTGAAAAGACGTGGATGGAGCTGGGATCATTATAACCAAGATCAGTCTTCTTGGAATGGGAAAGTAACGACAATCCTAATTTTACCAAAGGCTCTGAAATTTACTGTCTATTTATTTAACACCCCAGACCCTTTCCTGCGGCAGAGCATCAGCCAGATTTATGGAGGTGCAGCTGAGAAACCTAAATACTTGGGAGTTCATCTTGGCTGCTCTGGTTATTTTCACTGTCACCGCTCGGAGGCCGTGGGAACCAGGAATGCAGATGGGAACGCAGGGAAGCTCAGGCCAAAACTCAGTCAGAGTCACTCGGAACACTCCTCTTCCACTTGCTTTGCAGGCAAGATGTACACAGCCCTGTAGGCAGCTTTAGCTGTTAGTGCTGTTGGGACTGGACACATTCTCCCTTGGCTCAGCCAAGCTGTTCCATCATAATTCCCATGTATTTCTTAGGCAATGTGGTTTTCCAAGCATCTGCATGGGACCAGCTAGGAGTCCATTTGCAGCAGAGCTGAGCACACACAGATGTCCCCACCATGGCCATGAGTGGCATTTCCAACACGTTTACATGGAATGTTCATTTACTTTCAAACCGTGTGAGCAATTGACCCTGTGGCCAGTGCTAGTTTTAACCTCTGCCAGTATATTTAAGGCAGGACCCCAAAGCCCTGCTCCATAAATAAATCAATGTCTGATTTTAACTGCTGGAAAGACATGGTAGAAAAACCCACATGGAAATCAGTGACTGCCAAGGGGAAAAGAGTTGCTCTGTGGGTCCCCCACGTATGAGGCTGTGTATGCTCTGAGTGATGGAGAGATGAGGATTTGGTGTGGGGAAGGAGACGTGAGAGTTTCATTAAGGACATTCATTCATTAAGGAGTGCACAGTATGGTTGAGTTCATGCTGTAACAGTCTTTTATCATGTATTGTTTTATCTGAAAGTTACCTGACAACCTGTGCTATGTTCAGCAGCGCTGGTCATCACTGTGTGTCTGCCAGCACCTCTGACCACCATCTCACAGCCCCTGAGCCCTCTTCCCAAGCCCTCTGCACCCATCTCCATGTGAAGCTACAGGAATGCTATCCGGGGATGTGTTTTTAAAGACACAACTTTAAAAGCTTATATGTGCATAGAAATAGAGCTTTGTGCAAAAACGAAGCTCAGGGAGTGCCGAGAGCACAGTGCTAGTCATGCAAAAACTGCAGGAAGGGACTTTTCAAAGCACAAGTCCATTTGTTCTGGTAAAAGCCCACTCCCCACCTCTCCACATAGTTTAAAGATGACAAGGAAGGGAGTGTTTGCTAGAACATCTCAAGCAGCAAAGCAAAATAAAGAGCTCTGTCTGCAAGAATAAAAGCCAGCTCTTCAAGTGCGTGCTTCATTTCATTTCTGTCAGCAACATTAACACCCCGTGAAACAACGGGTCTGTAATGGAGCAGCTGATGTACAGCAGGACTGGCATTCCCTGCTGGCATACATGGGATTTATTCCAGCTGCTTAGGTTTAGGTCCCTGCCTTTCACATGGTTACTTCATAGAATTGACTAGGTTGGAAAAGACCTCTAATAGGTTGTACTTAATAAGAAGTATCAGGGATCAAAAGCTAAGGATTTTCACAGTATAGCTGCAAACAGAGATCCATCTCAGTCAGAAGGGCTGCAAGATTGAACATTAAAATGGCTATAACATGGAAAAGCTGTCCAAGCCCCTCTCTGGGCCATACACTTAACCCTGGTATGGGAAATCAATCCCCAACCTGCCTGGGCTATCGCCTGCCTTCCACGGGCACAGTTGATGCCAATGGAACACTTCTGCAGCCACAGCCTCGTCATTTCCCAGCAGACAACCAGACAGATCCTCATGCTTAGTCTGGCAAAGCCTCCCCAAAGGCTGAGGAAGTGGCAAGCAGCTCGTCTGTGCCTGTGCCGTGGCAGATGTCTACAAACCGGGCTGTCTGCAGGAAGAGTTTCAGTGCTGTGATGAAAACCCAAGAAGGGCTGGGATGCCTCAACACTTCCGTCAGTCTCTAACCAAATCAATTGGTTCCATATCAGATTGGGCATTGATATGGTAAAACTTTCCCCCTCTTCTCATCAGTATTGTTCAAAAAGGCCCAGCAGGATGCATGAAATCAGCTCTTGCCATGGTGTTTACACAGCAACAGCAGCTTCCTCAGCTTCAGTTGGGACTCAGAAACCAAACACTGCCCACGGCTGTGCTTTAGGCATCTTTGCTGTTATAAATATGTAATGAGAATTTAAAAGGCAGAAGGGTAACAGGCAACAGAGACACCCCATGTAAAAACCACACTGAGCTCTCGCCATCTGAAGGGAGCTTCAGATTCCAGTGTGCACTCACCAGCACACCAAGGTAAAGGTGTCCTCATTAGAGGATGAGCATAGGAGTTGCCTGGCAGCATCCAGAGCGGAAAAGACATCAAGTTTCAGAGGAAAAATGCCTACTGCATTTTTTAGACCATCCCTTTTAAAGAACAAGAAGCTCAGCACAGAAGCATGAGGATCGGGTTTGAAGCAGCTTGGATTTAGAACAGCAGCAGTAAGGTCATCCATGCTACCTGAGCACAGATCTGGATCAAATCCCTGAAGGTTAGTCGGAGCAAAGTCGCTTTCTAGTATCAGAGAGCTGAAACCAAGGGAGGTCACTCAATACCTGGCACGTCGGATGCTTCCATGGCCACTGTGAGCAGCATCCATGCACTTGCAAGTCTAAATCACTTAGACTCAAACCACAACCATCATTAATATCACCAGCCATCACTGGGCTGATGAGTAAGAAACATGGAGAGGGGCTTGGGACAAGGGCCTGTAGGGACAGGACAAGGGGAATGGCTTTAACCTGCCAGAGGGGAGACTGAGATGAGCTCTTAGGCAGAAGCTCTTCCCTGTGAGGGTGCTGAGGCGCTGGCACAGGGTGCCCAGAGAAGCTGTGGCTGCCCCATCCCTGGCAGTGTTCAAGGCCAGGTTGGACACAGGGGCTTGGAGCAAGCTGCTCTAGTGGAAGGTGTCCCTGCCTGTGGCAGGGGTTGGAGCTGGATGAGCTTTAAGGTCCCTTCCAACTCAAACCAGCCTGGGATTCTCTGATTCTCTGATTCTTCCCCATCCCTCCTTCCCCCGGCTCACATCCACAGCAAGTGAGCCTCCTGCTTACCCACTGACACACACATTTAGCACTCCGCACTGAAAGCAACAAATCTGGAAGCTTTTCCGACTTCCTCTCCAGATGATGTCACCTGGGCGGGCGCCAGGCTGGCTTACGAGTGAAAATCCTTCACTTCAGGGTCAGACATGGCTCTATTTTTAGGCCTGATTTCAGTGTCATGCAGTCAAGGACTGAGCTGAACGTTTCGTGTTATCCCACTGCAAACGCCTGCTGGGGTCTGTAACGGAGCTTGGCTGTGGCAAGTGGAGGGGCTCTGCAGCACAGGAGCCCCTTAGGAAGGCAGGAAGGTGGCTGCTCTGCTCAGCACACCAAGATGAAAACCACGTCAGGCTCCCACCCTCCACAAAGTGCAACTGGAAAGCCAGAGCCAGGGGCTGCATGGGATCGGGCCCCGCGGAGCACGGCTGCCTGCATCCCGCGCTCTGGAATTCCACACGGTGAGGAACACATCCCCTCCAGTACAAACCGGGAACCGGCAGCAGCCCAGGGGATGGAGAATAAGGGCCCTGTGGCTGCAGTGTGCAAAGTGCAGAAGCTTGTGCAGCTCACAGGCTCCCCATCTCCAGTACTAAAGCCTGAATACTCATAGAATCATAGAATGGTTTGGGTTCGAAGGGACCTTAAAGCTCATCCAGCTCCAACCCCTGCCACGGGCAGGGACACCTTCCACTAGAGCAGCTTGCTCCAAGCCCCTGTGTCCAACCTGCCCTTGAACACTGCCAGGGATGGGGCAGCCACAGCTTCTCTGGGCACCCTGTGCCAGCGCCTCAGCACCCTCACAAGGAAGAGCGTCTGCCTTATCTCCAACCTGAACTTCCCCTGTTTCAGCTTGAACCCATCACCCCTTGTCCTATCGCTACAGTCCCTAATGAAGAGTCCCTCTCCAGCATCCTTGTAGCCCCCTTCAGACACTGGAGGCTGTTCTGAGGTCTCCACGCAGCCTTCTCTTCTCCAGGCTGAACAGCCCCAATGTTCTCAGCTGTCTCCACATGGGAGGTGCTCTCAGTTGTTTTGTGCACGCAGGGTGCCAGCACACGGTACTGCTCCAGCACTGTGGCTCCTGAGCTTGTTTACAGTGTGAGCAGGAGCCCAAGCCAGGAGATTAAATTCCAGATACTGAACCATTTGCTCCAAGGGAGTTACATCAGCAGCTCTCTTGGCTGGCCTCCCTCTTGTTTGTGTCCCTCTGCCTTTGAGAACAACTCTCTGTTTTGCTTTTATCAACCACAGCGGTCACCCCTTTGCCACGCTCCTCGTGATGTTCAGTGAGGGGACTCCATGAACCACAGGAGCTGGGATGACATTTCACTACAGGAAGAAACCGTGCAGAGAAGAGGAACCTGCCTTGTAAAAAGAAGGAAATCTCTACTGAAGCCACGATTGAGCAGCTGTCCCAGCTGTGCCACTGCTGCAGCACATTTCAACATGCTCATGAGCAGTTCTAGGGAAATAAAGCAGCTAGTGATGGGGATGGTATGCATCAGGGCTGTCAAATGTTGAACAAGCTCGTACAGCTCAGCCTTCTGCAAGCGACAAGTGTTGAGAAACACTGCTGCACATCCAGGCCGCCTCCCAGGCTTCTTCCCTGTGGAACCTTCCTATTGCAGCCTTATGCTGGTGCTGTGAAAAGGCACCTACATCTCCCCTTCCACTCCACTCTTCTCCCCCTCTGCTGCGCTCTGGGGATCCCCCCTGCATCCAGCTCTGGGGCAACAACACAAGAGGGATGTGGAGCACCTCCATGGCCTCCTCTGGACTTCCTCCGACGTCTCCACATCCCACCTCAGCTCATGAATTACCTGTCTGCAGAGAGGAGAGAAACACAAATGCCACTGCCAAGGGCTCCGGTGTTACTCGTGTAGATGTGTGAGCTGGGTGGAGGATGGCTGCCAACCCAGGCTGAAAGAGCAAAAGCATGTACTGCCAAGACGTGGAGACACCAGGGCAAAGAAGCGTGAAAGCAAAATGGCCATTACCTTTGGATGCTTTCCAGAGAGGGTCTGGAAGCGGTTTAGTCCCATACACCAAGCCCACCTGAGCCATGTGCCCTCTCGGGCCCTCTTGCTTCTAGTAGCAGATCCTGGTATCACCTCCTCCTCTTTCAGCGCTTTACTGATCAACTTCAGAAGAGGAGAAATGGAAACGTTTTGGACTCTGCTACTGCATGAGTGTCCCGGGTTCAGCTCAGTGTGTTGTGTGGATGTGAAGCAAGAGGCGAAGCAAAACTGCAGCACAGGCTGATGTGGTCACTACCATCTTGATCTGCAAGATGCAAACTGCTTCCTTGTGTACGGGTTTGAGATGTGACAAATGATTAGAGCAGGTCTGCTAAGGAAAAGTCAAGTGTTAGGTAGAGAGCAGCACTGTTGAGACTGCTGAGTAATATTGCTTTTCCTTACTGACCTGATCCATTCCTCCCTTATTTATCCTTGTCCCTACTCTCATCACAGACAGATCCCTCTTCTCATATTCAGACTAATTTGTTCAGAACAGCACATGAGCACACACACAGCACTGAGCATGACTATGCCCTGGGCTCACTCTGCCTCCTCGAGGTGTTTTACGGTACCAATAAATGCCAACAAAAAATACCAAATGCTAACAAAAACCCCACAACCAAAACTCCCTTTCTCTTTTAGACTGCAGAGAACCAAATTTACACATTAGCTACAACACAGCAGAACTCTCTATTCCCCCAAACACTCCTTTCAGGTGTGTTTTAGCTCAGGTATAACCTGAATTTAAGAGCAGAGCAGAATAGGCTGGAACAGAGTAGAGTAGAATAGAATATACCAGAATAGAATAGAACCAAATAGAATAGAACAGAACCGAACAGAATAATTCAGCTGAAAAGAACCTACATTAGTCATTTAGTCCAACAATAGTTGGAGCTCAACAATAACACATTGCAACTGGTTATTCTGCATTTCAATTGGCTATACCCTATGCTGAAAAGTGGGTGGTGGGACCGTAACACCATACGTACAGCATCAAGAACTCATACCTTACTTACACCTTCTCATAGGCTGCTCATTGCTAAAGTACCAGATACCAGAAGTGTAATTTCTGTGTCTGGATGCTTGAATGCACTGGGAAAAGTTAAGGCTGTCACCAGATGAGGGTGTGTGCTGAGGGACTGCAGCATTTACTCTCAACTTCCTCTTCAGAGCTGACTCAGAGATTATGGCAACCAAACCATGGTCCAGAAACTGATAAACACATGTGAAGATCCTCATGTGGACAGAGCAAACTGTGATGTGAATGTGCAATAAATGGTGGTTAAGACTACGCCTCAGGATTGACTGCAATCAGCTAGCATGCTAAGATGAAAACCAACCCGCTGGCACTAGGCTTGAATAAACATTTCTTAAGAGGTTAACAGGAATTACAATGCAACTTTTTATGGTGCAAATACAGGTTGGAAGCCTTTCCATTTCATACCTGAAACAGGCGTAATTACCAGGACTGTGAGGCCATCGGAATGCCCCTGGTTCTCTTTCAGCACACAGGGAGCGCCTCCGCCTGTTCATTCCCATTACACACAGCTTGTAGGCTCCATCAGGCAGATGTGAACAAACCAGCAAACTGGTTGGCAATGCAGCGAGCAAGAACAGCAGGGTGGAGGGATGCTCCTTCTCGGCAGAGCACTAAGCTGTGACTATTTCTTTGCAGGAGGTATCATGAGCTTCCATTGACTAACACAGGGACAGCTGTGAACTTATCTATGAGTGGAAAGACTTGGAGGATAACTTTATAACTTCATTTAGGAGGTTACTACCACAACCCACCCTGGTTGTCTCACACTTTATCAGTCGGTGATGGCAGCCTAAAGGATTTTTTCCTCTGTCACAACTCGACTGTGTCTGGATTTTTATTTCTGGCAAGACAACTACCCATAAATCTGTGCAAATTCTGTTATGTTTTCTTCCATCAGATAAGAGGAGCAGATCAGAAGCCACTTTAGTAAGAAAGCCAGGATAATTATTCTCCGAGAATAATTATGAAGTGGGGAAACTGAAGAACAGCAACATGAAGGAACTTGACCCAGTTCCCTCAAAGAACAGTGGCAGAGCAGGAGAGAGATGACAGCTCTCATGCACCTTGATCCTTTTATCCTCCATCCCTGGCGCATCCTTTACGTCCTTAGCGAGGCTGCACAGGGATGCGGCAACATCAGCCACGGCCATGAGATAAATCTCCAGTCAAACAACGAAAACCTCATGTGGGCACAGAGGGGGGATGAACCCCTATTGCCAGACTCTGGAACCATTTCAGAACCCACAGGAGAGCAGGGGCAGTGAGTACCACTGCCGTGAGCATTCCTGACTCCTGCCACACACCAGAGATGGAAAGGTCTTTACTTACATCAAGACCTGTAAGTGACAACAAGGAGAAGGGTAAGTAACTCCTTCACCCTGCCAAGAACCACCTGCAACAGGAAGCACTGATGCACCTAAAACTGTTTCCAGTGTTGCAGGGAGACAGTTGGAAGAGCCTCAAAGTCATTTTTCTCTGCTCTAACTTGCACGCTACAAAGAGGAACGAGGATATTCCGCAGCACTGCAGAATCAATAGTTAGGGTGGAAATGTTTGGTCTGATGTCAAGGCCAATTAGCTGCAAGCGGAATTAGCACATACCCTGCACATGTTCTTCCCTAGATGGGAAAGATGTTGCTGTGAAGGGCCTCCATGCAGGTGTGCACAGAAGCTCTGGAATTAGCATCAGATTTCCCAACGCTGAACAACCCAACACCAGCTTCTTCTCTTGGCACACAAGAGTCTGCAGCAAGGACCTGGTCTGCAGATGGGACAAGCTGAGGGTGGACAAACCTGCAGACCCTCTGACTGACCGTCTGCATTTGGATTTTATACCTCAGAAAGGTCAACCTGCTCTAGTGGAAGGTGTCCCTGCCCATGGCAGGGGGTGGAACTAGGTGAGCTTTAAGGTCCCTTCCAGCCCAAACCAGTGTGGGATTCTGTATCTTCATGGACTAATCTGTGCTATGTCTGGTTTGGCTACAGAGAAAGAGCTCAACTCTTAAGTCCTGCTGGAAGATTAAGTGCATTCGAGGAGAAGATAAGTATGGATGCAGGAGTGAAGTCTGTCACACTAAAAGAAACCATCTCCACACATTTCGTTAAAGATCAAAAGAATCAGGACAAAGGAACTGATTTTCAGGACCTCCATGCAAGGTGATGTAAACCCAAATGTTTCTGCAGCAGCTTAATCCTCACTTTGCATCTCACCCTTGGAGCAGCCAACACAGAAAGTGACCCTGCAGAGGCCAGGAGGGGAGAGCCCATGGAGGGAGGCAGCACGGGGCTATGCCAGCTCTCCATGCGCCCCTTCTGCTTCTCCTCTGGACCTCGACCCACCTGCAAAGCCAACATCCTCCACCCTGCACTGACAAACCCAGACCTCACAGATGTCGATGTGAACTGCACCAATGCCTAAAATAAGGAGAGCTGCCCCAATGCACATGTGTGCACCAGAGGTGACAGCATTGGCCAGTCAGGGACAGCGTCTGGGTGAGGCTGGAGGGGTACAACGGGATCCCTTGTACCTACAGAACGACATCCAAAATGCCTTCACTGGGATAACTTGGTCAGATGATGTCATTTTCACATACCCAGTGGTAAATGCACCTGCAGCAATGCCTTGGGATGGTTCCTCTGTTATCTTTTACTTTATTCTCGGACCAGCTCTGCATCTGTTTGCTGAAGTGAGGCACCACCACTGCGGTGGGATTGGGAACAAAGCAGAAACACAGAGAGAGCTCAACCGGGGTGATCACCCCTGTCCATAGCCACAAGACTCTCACAACTGAAATCCCACCCCACCAGCACTCAGCAGATACAAATCCCAAGGTCTTTGTGCTTTACATCTATGCAAAGCCAGCTTCACACACTGAGGAGGTCCCGAAGCTGTCGCTAATACCGTACTAATGGTGCCATCCAGAGGCACTTGGATGTAGCACACAGCTCTCTGACAGGATTACCACACAAGCAAGAGACGACCTGTGCATGATGTTACATAGCAGAATTTAAACTAAACCAGCCATAAAATAACAACATTTTCTGTTATTTTTAATGTAAGATGCCCATCAGCTTTCATTCTTTTGTTTTTCTCCCCCCTTTTTCAATATGCACTGTGTATTTTGATTTTCCATGCGTGCTAAATCAGTCATTCCGATAAATACACACATCCCTGACCTCTCTTCGCAAACAAGAGCTATTTCATTTTACTCCCAGTTGCTAACAACAGGTCTGGCACCACGTTTTAGAGAGACACTCCTCTGTATACAACAGAACACTATTTCAGGTGACAGCAACCACACATTAAGACAGGAAACACAGCAGCACAAAACAATCTCTTTTCCCCATCTAGAACAGCTGATGATTCCTTTTCAGCTGTGAAACCATGACTCAAGCTTGATACAAGATATGTTTTTCCAGCAGATGATGATACATATTTATGTGTATGTGTGTGTATATACAGTTTGTGTCAGTTGCCTGAACAGTTTGGATGCAGAATCACCTGTGGCATATTGTGGTGGGCAAAATACATCACAGGAGATATTTGTTTAGCACAAAGGTCTAATTTACCTCTATGTGCAGAGATACCTCCTTCACTGACAACACCTGTATCTGAGTGACATCAAGATGTAGATTCATTGAGTGATCCCCTTAATACCAGAATAGAATCAACTGTTGAATCCTTCTTTTCTCCTTTAGGAAATTAATGGCATTACACAGATTATAGACAAATAATCCCAACAGCACAAACTCTATACTTAATTTTTTAATCTTGTGGATTTTTGGAGCTTTATTCTTGTAGAAAACTGATTTTGAGATGCGCTACCTTAGAGATAGACAAAATACAATACACTTGTGTGTCTTCCTTCCTCAGAAATCATCACTTACTGGTCCATCAGATTTAAGGCACTGGGTATTATTTCATCACCTCACACAAACTAGAAGGAAACCTGAGAAACAGATTACTCGAAAACTAACGCAGTAACTTTTCAGCTAGCCCATGGCAAGCACCATTCTCACGCGCTGCATCCCTCCCAAAAAGAGGATCCTTCTTTTACATTCTCAGTATTTGCAAATCTACCAACTGGCAGATGGTGCTGCTGAACCTACCTCAAAAAGGCCCCGGTTATGGTTAAGAGGAGATGATGGTTAAGAGGAGATTTGGAGTGTTATGGAATCCAGACACTAAACATAGGGACCAATGTTTCATTGCGTTTGGAGAGTCACCTTGAGATGACCTCAAACAAACCTGGCCTGAGCATGAGATCATGGCTTCATTTTCCACCAGTCAACCCTGGACCGTGCCCTGTCAGGTCTCCCATCAGCAGCTGCAGGGAGGTAGCTCTTGGGTCAATGAAAGCACAGAATGATGGAGACAACTGCATGGAGAAGGGTTTGAAGGGTCATTTGAAAGAGATGAAGCCTGCACTCTGATTAGATGAGAAGTGGAGAAGCAGCTCACGCGTTTCAGACATCTCAGTGCTGAATACCTGTCTGGAGGAGATAACTGACATACGGAGTCCTTCATAAAGCAGTGAGCGATAACCCAGAGAGAGCACTGAGTCGACAGTCAAACGTTACGATCTTAACCCTGCTACAAGTTTCAGACACGTCTCACAGGAAGTGAGCAACACCTTCAGCTGCAGGAAAAGAAAGCAGCAAGCCCCAAGAAACACTCCAGTTCTGTGCCCCGCGATGGGGAAATCATAGCAGCAATTTAACAGCAAACACTTATTAGGAGCTCAAAGACAACGTGTCTTCCTCTTCCTGCCACTTTTGTGCATACAGGGTTTCCCTAAGCTGTGTTTTGCAACTGAGAATGCTATCACCCACCCAAGCCTAACTGCTGCCCAAGGAGCTGTCCGTTCAGACGACAAACCAAGGGTACATTGACTGCAAACCTGTGCCACCAACAGGAAAGGCTGTGGGAAAGGCATGGGATTTTGTGCACTCCCTTTGAACAAGTACCACGTTCCAGAGTGGAATTCGTTTTCTCTCAGAAAGGAATGTGTTGGAAGGCAATCAGAGCACAGTGGGATTTGGCACAACCATTACCTGCGGCTCTTCCCCCCCTTTCCATGACTCCCCCACGGAGCGCAGGGTGTAGGATGTGCACTGACCTGTACTTCCCTGTCCGCACTTGCACGGCTCTCATCCCGCACTGCTGGGCACCTCCTACATCGTTCACAATATCATCTCCAATCATGATGGCCTGTCAAAGCAATGACATACAGAACAAGTGGCATCAAGTGAGGTTTATTTCTGCCATACGTCACCCTCCCCTGACATAACAAACAGCTTGATTTGATGTTTAATACTGCCATCAGACAAATTAAACAAGATAATATTGTCATCGTATTGATTAAAAGTCACCCTACCTTGAATTTAATTCATGCTCTAGCTCCTCCAGCAATGTACTAGTGCAGCACAGAGCCGTGCGATGTGTAATCAGGAACATAAATCAAAGTGATCTGGCACGCAGGTCAAAGGGAATGGTGAATTTTAGGAAGTTAGGCCTATGCTGGTCCTAACGGCCCACTTATGTCATGCTCCAAGTGGTTTAAATTAATCTTATCTTTTTAAACAATTCCTAAAATTGGTATTCTAAAAGCCACTTATAAGCTTCAGATTGTGACCAGCGAGATGTGTAAGTTGCTGAGCTTGATCCCAACCCATTCTCAGGTTGATACAGCAATTCGGAAATCACTGTAAAATCTCATTTGTTCAGTTTTGCATGACGTAACAGGATGATTATAGAATCATAGAATGGTCTGGGTTGGAAGGGACACTAAAGACCATCTAGTTTCATCCCTGCTGAGAGGGCTGGGCTTGTTCAGCCTGAAGAAGAGAAGGCTCTGGGGACACCTTACAGCAGCTCCCAGTGCCTAAAGGGGCTGCAGGAAACCTGGAGAGGGGCTTTGGACAAGGGCCTGTAGGGACAGGACAAGGGGAATGGCTTTAACCTGCCAGAGGGGAGACTGAGCTGAGCTCTTAGGCAGAAGTTCTTCCCTGTGAGGGTGCTGAGGCGCTGGCACAGGGTGCCCAGAGAAGCTGTGGCTGCCCCATCCCTGGCAGTGTTCAAGGCCAGGTTGGACACAGGGGCTTGGAGCAAGCTGCTCTAGTGGAAGGTGTCCCTGCCCGTGGCAGGGGTTGGAACTGGAGCAGCTTTAAGGTCCTCTTTTTTTACACTCCTTTTTACATAGAAGGCAACCATACAAGAACCAGCTCATCTTCTGTGTTCCCTACACTTCAGTTCCCACTCTGCAAGCAGTCTGCTGGGCAGTACTAAATCAAACCTACTGAACAAGTGTAAAACCACTTAAGTTCCAGAGCTATTTTTATTAATCATCTAATTACACCATAATCTTCTCCCCCATATTACATGGCACATAAAGGAAATACTGCAGCTGAACGGAAGATTTTCTGAAAGCATTTATAAACCATGAGCTATGAGCAAGTGCATCTGGAACAGCTTCAGCTGATAACGACTAATTCTTCTTTTGAGTAACACATCAGGTGCAATGTGCAAGACTAAACATAATAGGTAGCAGCCCAGTCTATCTTCTATGTAGTTCTGTAATACTGCTCATGTGAGTGATGATGATCATCCCTCAGGTGATGGGATGTTAAGAGGATGCCCTCTCAAGTCAAGGCTCATTTGTCCAGTACCACGCTGAAGTAGTCTATTTGGAAACAGTTTACACAAGCCCACCCTTGCTCCATTCTGCCCAGAAGAAGCATGTCTTGTCAGGCCAGGTTGGATGGGGCTTGGAGCAAGCTGCTCTAGTGGAAGGTATCCCTGCTTATGGCAGGGGGCTGGAACTGGATGAGCTTTAAGGTCCCTTCCAAACCAAATCATTCCAGGATTCTATGATGGGTTCATTTTAAGTAATCAGTAAATAAAGCATGCATATACAGATGAGGAAAATAGAATAGTCCCACTGTTACCTGCAGAGCTGCAAAGAACCCGGCAACACTGCTCCTAGGCACTGGGATTCCAATTCCTATTGCAACTCCCCTTCAAGATGCTTTGAGATATACAATCATTCTCAATGCCTGGATTTAATAGTTTAGAATCCCTTCTTCTTATACAGTTCCTTCTAACACTTCCCCAGAGAGGACAGGGAAGAGCACCCAGGAGCAGAGCTGCTCTCTGCCCTTCCTCAGCCTGAACCCAGATGTTCAGGATGAGATTCCTGCAGCAAAGCCAACTTCATTCCCGGGTTCTCAATACCCTAAAACTGGATTTCCTCTGGAAACAGGGAAGGGCAGAGCGGGGCAGAGCAGCTCCCCCTTGTTCCCTGGGGCTGTATTTCCCCTGTCTGGGCAAGTTTTCCTGCAAGAGTCCTGGCAGCTCTGTGAGCAGCGATGAGCAGCGATGCTTGTCCAGGCCAGCTTGTGGCATCCGCATACAAACCTGTACTCCAGCCCCCAGGGATTTCACAGATTTACTATCGGTGAAGGGCAATAATCACTAAAGGAGGAGCAATTATTCCCAAATCATTTAGGATTTAAAAAATCATTGGCAAGAAGATAGGGGTCAAAAGGTGCGCTGCCGAGGGAAATGAAAAAACCCTACCTGTCAAACCTGGGTTTAACTTCCCCTCCGACTGCAATATGGTAAGAGGAGAGAGAAAGAGATAAAACTGAAAGGTCACATAGCCACTGAGAGCAGGAATTGAAAGACGCCTGCTTGTCTTCATGTTTTTTACAGGGATCACACCATGAAGCTGATCAGTTAGTCCATGGAAGGTCCTTCTTTTAGATCAGCTAAAACTTGACTAAAAAAGGCCAAAAATTAAGTGAGACATTCTCTCCGGTTTAAGGCAAATCATCAAAGAATTAAGATGAGTGTAATTTATACCCTGCTAGCCCCTATATCTGGTGAGAGGTGTTGTGTGTGGTTGTACACATGTAGTAAAGAAAGCACACGTGTGCCAAAGCTGAGTGAGGCCACCACTCTTGAAGACTCCCCCATCAACCTCAACTCTGACTGACAGTGCTAATGGAGGAGATGAACATGACCTCCAAGAATTTGGGGGTGGGAAGGCACAATATAATCCCCCCTGGACAAACATCTGTGGCACAGAGATCACCATCAGTGTCAGCAATCTGCCTGGTGTGGTCTGGGCCACAGACCCAGAGCTGAGTGAAGGTGGGGACTGACTCCTCTCATGCACAGAAGTAGCCAACGCTAATAAAGCTTCAGAGATGCTTTAGGGTGGTGAATGGGAACCTTGGGGTATTTTTTGTGTGCAAACAAGAGGTTTGGTATTCACTAAAACCACAGAAAAATGAGTGATCAGAAAAGGAATCGTGGAGTAAGGAAAAGAATAAGGTAGAAAGATAAACACATCCTGTATTCCCTAGCCAGACTCCATGTTTACTAGCACAAGCTCCTTAGGTACTTAGGATGCTGAAGGCTACAGAGGATGCAGAGATGCACAGGATCCTGGTACTTAGGATGCTGAAGGCTACAGAGGATGCAGAGATACACAGAAAGAAGTGTGCCAACTTCAACAGACTATTCAACACAGGGAATGCTTCTGGAGTCAAACGTATTTATACCTGAACAGATTCTTGCTAGAGACTTAATAACCTTAAGCTAAACGTGTCAGGGGCATAAGGAAATAAAGTTTATACACAAAAGCTTCATTAAGGTATTAAATCCCTTTACAAGAAGTACAATGCATTCTCTTTTCTCCCTGTTCCTGGTCCAACTGGTAATCTCCGAGGCTTCAGGATCCTGTATTACTGTTAATTATGTTTCTGTCTTGGAACTACATCAAACATGCAAAGGCTCGGTGCCTGTGATGGGAGAAAACGTACAACAGGGCAGGTAAAACACAGAAATACATTAACCCTCCAGGGCAGGTTTCCACAGGCTGCAGGACCAGATGGGTTTCAATGTGCTTTCAGCAGGACTCCAAAGTTAAAACTTCCCTTGGCCACTTCCCACTTGTTCTGGGGATGGAAAAGCTTCCCTTGTGGTAGCCAGGAACAAAGAGGGGATGCTGGTGCCCCTCTCGGGGTGACCTCCCTCTGCTCTCACGCCCCACTAACTCCCATGCGAGACCTGCAGGTGGCAGGAATGGGAATTGCTTAACTATGTGTAGTTTATGCACTCCAGCATGACCTGCCATAACTCCCATTAAACCAGGACCATTTGCTACAGAGAGAACTTTTTATGATTATATAAAACTACCAGAACCTCAACATTATTTAGGTTTTATTATAAAGCTGTAAAAATCATCCACTGTTACAGCTGCCTTAAAACATATGAATTAGGCATTTCAGTAACCTTTAAGACATGTTATTCTTTGTCATACTACCGAAGCAGGAGATAGGTCTGGTTACCTCTAAGAGGTTTAAATTTCCAATCTATTAAAGTAATACTGTCAATCTGTTATTTCTAGGCCATTGAGGAAAGGTTAAAATGAAAATTGGACTTTGGGGACTTCCTTCTATTCTAAGTGCAGGTTGAAAACATCTCAGCAGCAGAAGGCAAAGTCAGGGCCTTGGAAAGAAGCAGTTATCAAGGGAAATGACTGGTGATAACTTTATTGATTGAAGTAGGTTGAGAAATGTAAGATTTGCCACTGTCTGGAATTACAGCTTTATTAAAAGGGTATTCTTCATTAAAAGGCAGGTGAACGAAAACTGTAATATGTTTTCAAAAGTACAGCCCACCTCAGATGGTTTAATGATGGCTTAAATGCATTCCACCAGTGGAATAAATCATTGGCAAGCATTTTCTGAAAGCAAAGGCAAGTAAAATCAGTCCTTCTCATATCATTACAAATGCAGAGGAGTAAAGAGCTCCTTCAGGAGACAGATTAATATCTATTGCAGTGCATTACTAAAGAACTTACTGAACTGAATATACTGAGTTTCTATTATTATGTATGACAAACTAAAACAACCTGCAAATGCTTCTCAAAGAACACTAAAGTTGCAAGATCAAGCACTCAAAGTTAGGAAAAGGTGTTAGAATTAAGGTAGTTTGCTGTAATTTGCTCCTACGCATGTGCATCCTGATGCAGGTTTTAACTCCTGTTTTTCCCTTAGGCAAAGCATGGAGTGACTGGTGCCATTAGGCAGCGGTGTCTGCTGTGCTGCTTCTGGTTAGGCACACACCCCCTCCATCTCCAATCTCTCTGAATACAAAATATCACACCTACAGACTAGCTGTATTACTACAACAAACTGATGGCATTTAACACTAGAAACTAGATAGGAAAAGAAAAATCTCTGTCAAAATACAAAGTTAGTCACCATTAGCACTATGGCAAACAGCAGACAATGAATAAATAGTCTCTGCTGGGGACTTTTACTGCTTTTATGTACCCACACCAAATCCTCCTGCAGTTGATGGGAACCACTCACTGAAGCTCACTCTATGGGGCTGGTCTTGCCAGTTTTGATGCATTCAATCAAATCTGTTTCCTGGGGCAAAGTTTTTGAGACAGGAGTTGTGGTGCTCTGTCACATCCCTGTAATGATGCCCTCCCTTGGTGCCATGTGCTGACACGGTCCTGGCGTAGCGGTGTCTCAGGACAACAGAACCATCCTGCCTATGGAAAAGGGCAAGGAATGCTGCTATGCAGGGTCACAAGGACAGAGAGCTCAAAAATAACAGAGTCCCATGCTGGTTTTGGTTGGAAGGGGCCTTAAAGCTCATCAGTTCCAACCCCCTGCCACGGGCAGGGACACCTTCCACTAGAGCAGCTTGCTCCAAGCCCCTGTGTCCAACCTGGCCTTGAACACTGCCAGGGATGGGGCAGCCACAGCTTTCTTCCTACTCGTGTGTACTACTCATTTCTGATACAAGCAGGAAGGAAACATGACCCTTCGTGCATCTGATTTACACAAAGAGCAGCCAAGGGCTGAGCTCCGTGGGGCTTTTTTCCCTGTGTTCTTTTTTCCATCTACTACTTATCCAAATGTCGCTCTGTGTCTGAAATGGACTCCTTGGTTTGTTGGTTGGATGAATGGATTGAATAGCTGCCGTGGCTGTACCTGGGATATTATGTCCAGTCTGAGCTCTCTTGTTACTGGGAAGATACTGACAAACAAGGGATCATTGCAGGGGGTCAGGGTGCAGAGGGACCGAATCCCAAGGGAAGCCTTGAGAGCTAAACACACGGTTTAGTAAGAGACAACTATTGTAATGGTAACAAGTCTGGAGATAATCAGAGGGAGAAGATATCCAGGATGCCAAGCAGTTATTGTGGTTGTTACCTGGAGCAAAAGTAGAAATGAGGAGATGCAGTTTAAAAGGCCCTTAAGACCTACTCTGCTGTGAGCACTGTCCCTAAGGCCCTGACAGAAGCCCAGCTGCCTGGCTCACTGCAAACTGGACAAAACATTAATAACCTGGAGCAGGGAACACTCCTGCACAAAGAAGGAGATGGATTATATGGCCTACCAGGTCTTTTCCATCTCCCCTCTCTATAATAAAGTAAAACCCAAGCACATACTGAATTACAGGGCCATAATTTCATCTCTGGGCTCTAGGGACCTAGAAGCCACCCAAACTTCACTCTGGTTGTTTATAATGTCACCAAAACCCCCTGGGGGAATTATTATGCTGTAATTCATTGCTGCCTGGGAGTCATCTCATACTCATCCTGATGTCCTGTGTGACATAACAACAAATCAATAAGGAAGATCTGGCCACAGCTACAGGGACGGGGGGAAAATGGTCTGTACTAAGCAAGCAGGGAGCATCACACACTGGATGAATTCATCAACATAGCAGGAGGTTTTGAGTCAGTCAGTGCTTCCCACTCACCTAAATTAGAAAGCATTTCACTTCCACCTTTCTCTTTTAAGTAGTCAGTGTGACACCAAAGGGAACAAGCAATATTTTGGCTGCAAATCCACCACACCGCAGCCTCTAGTTGCCAAGCGGAATGCCACGTATAGCAGCAGCTCTCATCAACATCTTCCATAATTCCTTGGGAAAACTAACTTTCACTCTTCTGTATTGCTTTCTTTAGTCTCCAAATATAGGAATGTCACAACAGAAGTGTGTGTTCTTTTGAACTATAAGGTTTGGGAGGAAGGTGAGTTAGACAGTGCAACATGAGTACAAGTAGGAGAAGCCACAGCAGAGAACGGATACAAGAGTCAAAACTGGGTAGAGGGATGGAGAGCACAAGCCAGAGCAAAGAGAGACAGACAGAGGGAATGAAAAGGGAAACAGCAGGCAAGCAATAAGAACCCCCAAAGCAAGCAGAGAAACTCATGGCATGCCTTTGAGGAAGGTAGGAAGCACAAACAGGGCAGAAGAAATGCAGCCTGCTAGCATATACCCTCTTGGCTGCCAGTTCCCTTTCGTCTACTTCATGTTATCTAACAGAATGGGCAAACATATTTGGTTTTTTTCCCTCTGAAGCATTTTTTCAACCAGTTCTCTCTTCCTTATATTTTTTGGAGTCATTCATACAGAGATCCCGTGTATTAATATTTCTCTGCACCATGTATAACTCACTGGCCACACTCCCTTCAACCTCTTTGATAACTTTACGTGACAGCCAGCAAACCAGAGAAAACGCATCAGTGAGCATACCTGTATGGCACAGCCAGGGGTCAGAGCATCAGAAACTCACCTGCTGCGGTGGAACTCCCATTGCTGCTAAGGCTGACTCAAAAAATGGCTTTGCTGGTTTCCCCACCACCTCAGCTTCAACATCACAAGCGTACTGGAGAAAAAGGAGAGGGACGCACACAAAACGTGCCGGTCAGAAAAGCAATTTTCAACCCCATAACTCCAGTCAATTATATAGAATAGGGTTGGAAAGGATCTTAAGATCATCTAGTTCCAACCCCCAAAGTATATAAAGAATGTGATTATTGATTTTGCCCTTCAATAATACAGTGGGTGAAGGTGAGTATCAGAGAATCAGGATAACACAAGTCTTTCATGAGCTCTGCCAGGAGAGAAAGTCCTCTTGAACAATCTCAAGTTACAAACCTCTTACATTCTCCCTCATGAGAGCTCACTCTGTTCCAGTAGCTCCCATTTTTTAAGAGCATCATTCTTAAGGAAACAGCAAATATCCTTCACATGAAATGATCAAAAATGCTGGAGGGCCTTAAAAGATTGTAGAGGGTTTCTTCACCCACCCAGCCTATTATTAATGATTCAAGTGACCAGCCAGATTTGAGGTTATTTTCCTGCAAAGAAGCATCAGTACTAGGCTGGAAAAGGCATTTCTAGCTTGTCCCTAGACCATTATAAACCTAAACTTATCTGGGAGGCAAAACCTCCAAAACTCAGAGGTACAAATGAATGTGCTGCAAGCATGCATTATCTCCACTATCCTCTGTGCTTATCCAGTACCCTACTCTGCTTTGTTCTCTGCATTTGCCATGTATTATTTTACATCTCTCTGCAAGCCTACAAAAGGGAGAGTAACGACTCTCTCCTTCTCTCAGACTGGCTTAGCCTTTGTTTCCACTTCTGCACAGACTTAATCAGGCTTAAAACCAGGTTTGCCCTTAAGTATCTTGCTGAATCAGGGCCTTTTGCTCTCAACTGTTAAGGGCAAAGGCTGTGTTAACGCTACACCAAACATAAAACGGACCTTCAGTGTACCTTGCAGACTATATTCCATGCTTTTCTTTCCTGACTCCTTCCTTCAAGGGCCTCACTTCATATAAAGGTACCACCACATGGTAAACGTTCACATTTGAAAGTAAAATGTAAAAACCTCTGGACAAAGCCAGAGAATAAATGAATCCACCTTTAGAATCCACCAGTCTTTCAAATACAGCAAATGAGTTTCAATCTGTGGAACCTTTCCTCCACCAAGGTGAGTAATTACAGAAGATGACCCATATTTATCCCAGTTACTCTTTTAACAAGGTGTGCAAGTAAGCATAATTCAAGCTATAAAATACCTCTAATGCCTTCATATATGCTCCAACATCAAGTTTCAGACCATCGGTTTCTTTATAGTAGCGTCTGGAAATGAGAGTGATAAAGTTCCAATGAAATGAAAAGGTTGGCAGTTAAATACAAAACCCCACATTTTATGATTTCTGTGCCTGTATAGATGTCCATATGGCTGCAACAAAAAGTCAAGTAATCAGAAACTCTGGAGCCTTAATTTAACACCAGGAATTAAGTTAAAGGACAGGCTCAGTAATGTGCAATGCTTGGGGAAAAGATCTCAGACCAGATGCCCATCTGGCCCCGGGGACACGACTCCACTGGTTCAAAGGGATTTCAACTAAGTCATATCAAGGATTTCAACTACCTTAAATGAAGGCTGAACTTGGCCTGTATTTTATTGCACAGGGACTAGCTGCTTCCAGAGGACAGCAGTTGCGTTGCTCTTCCTTTAATCAGCAACAGAGACCCCTTGGCATATACAAGATGATGGCTGGCACCAACCAGCAGCTGCAGCATCTTTTTCAGTATATCTGGAAGAGAACCCCAAATTTAGATTGGATATCAGGAAGGAAATCTTTACTATGAGGGTGCTGAGGCACTGGCACAGGGTGCCCAGAGAAGCTGTGGCTGCCCCATTCCTGGCAGTGTTCAAGGCCAGGTTGGACACAGGGGCTTGGAGCAAGCTCCTCTAGTGGAAGGTGTCCCTGCACATGGCAGGGGTTAGGACTGGATGAGCTTTAAGTTCTCCTTCAAACCAAACCATTCCAGGATTCATTCCTTCATTCCAAAGAGTTGACCATCATTGCTTGTCACCAGTCTTCCACAAGAGGAAAGCTAGGGACTAAGAAAGCCCTCCAAGTTAAATTTGTCCCTCCTAAAAACATTCCTATTGCCACAGAGCTCATAAAATTAGTATCTTCATAGTGCTTTTCTGGAGCAGCAACTCACATTAAGGCAGGTATTCCAAGCTTTCCTGATCAGAGTAAAGACAGGTTTCTATATGACAGGGAAACAGGCAGGATGAGCAGCCAGATAAGATTTGATGCCTTATCTTTCTGCCATTTCCGATTATTCAGCACTGCCTCCCTTTCAAATGGCCACTTGACCTTTGCTAGAACAGCCATTAACCTTCTACAGTCCAGTGTAAACAGCTTAATTTTCTGACAGTGCCATGACAGAAGGAATTACAAAGCCAATTCCCACTCTCAGCCCAAAACAGATGCTAAATGTAAATCACCCCGTTTTCAGGAGGAGGGCATTCTGCTTCAGTGGCTGTGACACTTTTGTTTTCTATGGAATGAACTCAGACTTGAACCAAAATGAATGGATTTGCCCAAGGAAGGCACCTCGTTAAGGTCCACCCAATTACACTGGTTCTGCCCTTTAAAAATGAAGCTGGTTTGTGGCTGGGTTTTGCACATGGCCCTTTGCATCAATGAGACTTCTGTTCATCCAAGTTATAATCGCCCTTCTTCGAGTCAGAGAACTTACCTAACTGGGGTAACCCATGCAGAACTCATGGTCACATTACCTAAATGATCAATATCTAAATAAAATGATCAATATTTAAATAAAATAAATGCTCATGGCAAAAACTGAGCTCAGAATATCCACAAATCTGTGTTTGGAAATGAAAACTAACATTTCAAACAAGTAACAGGGACTTCTTTTAGAGCTGTCTACATCAACAGATGACCAAATAAAGATATACTCTTACATGCACAGGGTACAAAATTAATTTTGCACTGAACACATTGCAAATCCTAAAGATTTGTTTCATAACACAAACCTTGGTTATCTGACATACATTAACCATTCTGCTGTTGGCTCAACATCTTTTCCTCATTCTCCTAACTGAGAAACAGGAAGAATTTTTCGCCCATGTTGTAGGATCAGAGCATGAGCATCAAGGAAGGCCGCACTCCTTCTCTCTGGGAAGTTCTACCCATCCAGATCAATAACCCACAAACCAAGAAGGGGTTTCACACCCGTTGCAGTCTATTGAAGCACTGAAACCAAGCTGTCACTCCAGTTTCCTCAAACTAATCATGTACAGTGGTTTTAAGCCCCTACATTGCACAACAGGAAAGAAGAACTCCTTCAAAGCCGTTGGGATTTGTCATTATCCACTGCTGGCATTGCTAACCTTCTGTTAAAGTCTCAGAAAACTGAATTGTTTTTAGGAGAACATTCAAATTCCCTGACTGGATTTTCCCTGCATGTGGAAGCAGAAGCTCAAAATGTGCCTTTAATGTTCAGAGAGTAACTAAGCATGCCTTTTGATACTCAAACTGTCAAAGCAGTTGATCTGTCACGTCAAAACACAGTTGTGTTTGCAGGTCTTTGCTATACCCACCAGCCCAGCCATTTCTCTTGCATATCCTTGGGCTCTCTCGAGGTCTTCATGGCCACCACACCTTACTCATGGCCAGAGGAACATCCACCCCCATCTCCAACATAGTTTGGATGGAGTTTGTGCATTGCAGCTGCTTTCACACATTGGAAGGGTTTCTATATTAGCAAATAAAAACTCTCCTGGCTTCGTGTTCCTCACATACAGCAATTCTCAAGCCACCAGCATGAAAGTGCTCCCTTATGTCTTGGCATGTTCATACATATGAATCAACCTGCAGAGATGTTAACACCAGCTTTCAGAGGTAACATCTTTAAGCACCACTCAAAGAGCAAGACATCATTTAGGTCACACAGGCTGTTAGCCACAACCAGTATCACATCTCAACCACTACAGACATGGGCAGGATTTGAGCCTGGAAGAGCAAACCTGGCTGTTGGCTGAAATAGAGCAATTTTGGACCATCTGCTCCTCCTCACAATTAGTAACTTCCGGATGCTGGAAGATTAAACTGCATCCCAAATCTACATCAACAGCACTTTATCCAAGCATGGCTTGTTGAATTTTCTTGTCAGCTTTGGGTTTGGTTTCTGTCACTGTCAAGCTCATTTATTTTCAGTTCAGACAGGAACACACGGCTACAGGCAGCAGTTCAGACAACAGTTCTCATTCTGAGATCTTGCAGGGGCAAAGACAAGATAAGCAGTGCCTGTAATCCTACTGACCTCATTCACTTAGGGGCTGTGCACATCAAAATCCAAACTCTGCACAACTTCTATGGGGTATTTTAAGATGCTCTTAAAGCAAGAAAAGTCCTTTTCTTGGTGGCTTACAAACTACAGCTGTTTAAATGCTGGAGCAGATGATCCTTGAGGTCCCTTCCAACCTAGCATCTATGACTATTTAACACCCCCACTGCCACCTGCAAACATGTGGATTGTTTCAGCCAGGTCTAGCTCACTCTTAAACACTCACCTTAAAGGGCTGGAGGCTGCCATTTGCTGTGCTCATACAGCAGAGCATCTCCAGTTTCTCTAAAAGCTGCTATGATTCCTCCTTAGAACACCTATATCCCTCACCCTCGAGAAGCCAATGAAAAACACATCCACACAAGTGCTTCCTCCGCACTGTCTACAGAAAGAAGACCACTGAGAGCTGATATTCAAGGGATGCTCACCCAGTGCTGTAGCAGCACAGACCCTACTGATGAATATCTTCAAAGTCAACTGGAGGATCTGGCATGGCAAGTTCAGTACCTTCCAGTGCCCAGGAAGCATCAGCACAGGGCTGAACTGTGGCTCATGTCAAGCATCCATACCACCTTCTAGAGACCTATTCCACTGTGATCACTTCAGTTTTCCCTTACACCCCTAGAAAGACCACAAGTAAGTGACTTGGGACAGGTAAATTGACTGCATTACCCACCAGGGACTGTTCTGTGACAGATACCTGAGCAGATCAGCCTCCCAGTCCAGACACATAGATAAATGCTTAGAAGTCGGTACTGTGAATGCCCACACAATTATCTGGCCTCCATTAACTACAAAGACACCGGGGGGGAATTAAAAGCTGTAGAGACTTGAGGAAGAAATGATGCTTAACTCACCCTCTTCCAAGGGAGATCAAAACAGGCTTCTCCATCCCAATGAGAACTCTGAAAGCTTCATTAAGGTTTGCATAGGTGAAGTTCTCTGCTGCATCTCCAATAACCACACAGTTTGGGTTTGCTTTATCAAGCTCAGCAAATTCAGGAACAAGATCTAAAGGATGCAAAAAATAAACCACAAATCCCTACTTCAGATCCCATTGGAACTGACTGTTTCGCCCCAGATTTGTGTTTCACTTCATCCATGACACAATGCTTTAAAAAGATTAAGTAAATCCAAGTCTTAATCAAGTGTTCTTCAGACCCCTCTATTCCACTGGTTCCTGCTACTCATCTGTCCTATGACAAAGAGCAAAATAAACCATTTCCTACCCTTACTTTAGCTCCTGCCACCCATGTCTCAGCAGACCCAAGGCAAACATGGGTACCCAAATGAAAATGTGTACCAGTGAGAGCAGGATTCATCCCTTTTCTCCATACCCACACTCCATAGCAGGAAACACTTTAAACTTAAAACCTCTGTCATGGTAACAAAGACCTCACCTACCTCATAGTCACTGTGGTTAAGCAGCAGACTCCTCTGAGCACTTGCTGCCTCCCAACACAACTCTATCACTGCCACAATGGAGATCCCACTCAGACCAGACCACTAAGTTATATCCCACATTCTCATGACTAAGGAAGAAGCTTTTCCCTGTAGGAAAACAGCATCTGGGAGCTCTTCCCCACACGAGCTATGGGAACTCACTGCTCTATCGCAAAGACCCACATCTCCCTGAGCTGTCCCCCTCCATGTCCCAGCATCTGCCGCAGCGTTGCCCCACCATTGTGCACAAGCAAGTGTGGCCTTAAGCCACGCTCCTTCAAGATGCGGCAGGCTGCTGGTGCTGGGGCAGTGACTTCAGCCACAGAGATGTCAAAGCCCAGGCCCTGGAGCTTCTTCACAAACTTCTCCCGGGTCGCTTGGGTTTCATTAGTGCAGAACCGAAGCTTCAGACCAGATGCTTTGATCCTGTTGAGTAAAGAGAGCAGAGAAGGGTTGACTACACACAGAGCATCAGTTCTGCTGCCCCACGCCTAACTTGGGTAATTACAACGAACATGCAGTGATGATATTCCAGAACAGGAGCAGCATCTCCTACTGTGACCAGGACACACCTAAAACGTTCAGAGAACTTCTGCCTAAGAGCTCATCTCAGTCTCCCATCTGGCAGGTAAAAGCCATTCCCCCTTGTCAAAAAGACATCAACACTGGGGTGGCTTCAGTTACAATTACCATTTAATCTCTCATAAAACACCTTTGCTGTTACTTGGTGGGTAACCCTGAAAAATATGGTACCTCTAAGTGATTCATTAATGAATGTTTACTGGTAAATGGCTTCTCAAAGGAAGAAAACATGGCCCTAAGTGGCCAAAGTGAGGTTAAGGTTCCTGTGGATCAGTACTCTGCAACCCCATTCAAGTCCTCCCTCTTCGTTTCCTGCCCCAAACTGTGGTGATCTAGCGAGGATGTCACAAAAAAGGCCTCTTCTCCAAGGATGAGTGGTCAGCTGTTTGGAGAACCATTGCATTTCAAAGTAGCCATGGACAATCCGAAGCACTGCAAATGTACCACAGTTTATAATGTATAGATATTTTCCAAAGGGAGCATCACTCAGCTCCTCAAATACATTAAAAAGCCTCAAGTTGGTCAGTTTCAGTGTGAATTTGTAGAGAGTTATCTTTGAGGACCTGAGCTCGTACAGGTGCAGTTACCTTGGTAAGTTTGGGGCTAGGCTTACAAATTCTCGTTAAAATATTACTTTTCTTCATGTTAGGATAAAAAAGGACTTTTCTATTAGGAAAGCCCCTGCACTGCTTCTCGAGACACCAAAGCACGCTGTGCTCCTTTGCTCAGGAAGATGACCCCAGCTGCTTGATGCAAACACCAAACCCACCTCGAGGTAATGAGGTGATGAGCTCTCCATCAAAGGATCCTTAGAACTCCAGTCCTGACCCAGAGAGCCCCTTCTGCTTGCTACAACCACGTGCCAGTGTCTTCTCCAATAACACTGGTGATCCATTTCTTTCTTATTATTTGTCTTTCCTAATCAGAGGTATGTGAATTATCAATTACACTTAGTGGTTAATTGCCCTTCATAAAGATAGCTTTTCTCTTTTAAATTAGGCAGTTAATATATTGTAACTAATAGCATCCACTTGTACATTATAAATGTATCTTCATCGATCGGAGCGGTGAATGTGAGATTCACTCACAAGTTAATGAAGCAATTGAGTGAAGGAGTGCAGGGGGTACGCAGGGAGTAATTACTGTTAATGAATTATGATGTGACCTTCTCAGAACAATGAGCAATCGGTGCGACAGCGGGATGACAGTATTCCACATCTGTATTCCAAACACAGTTTCGGCTGCAGTTAGAAAGCAAGGCAGCAGAATTTGGATACGTAACAAACTATCACAGAGTGTGCATGGTTAAAGAAGTATTATTCTAAATACAAAGCCTATCTGCATACTCTTAGGAGAAAAACCCCATGATGCACAACTGCCCTGAAGCAGACATTTGTTGAATGAGAAGCTACTCCTTCTCTTCCTAAAGGTCAGTGGAATGAATCCAGGAAGAGCACTAACCACTGCCTTGCCGAAACACCCTCCCCGGTCAGCCTGGTGAAGGCAAAGACACAGTTTTCCTATACCACAGATTTAAATCCCTTCTCAGTATTCAGATGAAAACCAGTTACACTTTGGAAAGCAGAAGCAGCCTGGACACATCCTGGACTGTTTCGTGCCTCTGCAGCCACCTGTAATTACTCCCTCAACAAATGAGCTCAGTAAATGCTTAGGATAAGGTTAGGTCTACAACGAATTAAGCCAAGTTGGTCAGCAAATGGGAGACCTATGGTGGAACATGGAAAGGAGTCTCCAAGATATCCTGGAACACTAAACAAAGGAAAAACCATCAAGAACTCCAGACAAGATTTATTTCTACCAAAAAATGATGCATTGAAAAGCCACCTTTTCCTTCAAAGTTATATGTCTAGTATCTGCCAGTTCTCTGCCAAAGTACAGTCACACTGACTGGTACGTGCACAATTACACACACCCTGGAACACACCTATCCCTTAATGCTCAGCACGGAGACCATGAGCAGAGCCTGCACCTCTACCTACATCAGCAACCCACTATTAAGTAAGAGATTAAATATTGGGGAGAGCTTTTAACAATGCTACATAGGGGGAATACTATTTCCTCTTGTGTTTATAGCAGAACTCACGGTCAGTTTGCATGGTCAGGCTTTGCACCAGCAGGTCAATGGAGGGGATCCTGCCCCTCTGCTGCGCTCTGGGGATTCGCCCCCTGCAGTCCTGATCCTGCTCTGGGGCAGCAGCACAAGAGGGATGTGGAGCTGTTGGAGCAAGTGCAGAGGAGGCCATGGAGATGCTGCGAGGGCTGGAGCAGCTCTGCTCTGGAGCCAGGCTGAGAGAGCTGGGCTGGGGCAGCCTGGAGAAGAGAAGGCTCCTGAAGGGGAGACCTGAGAGCAGCTCCAGTGCCTGAAGGGGCTGCAGGAAACCTGGAGAGGGACTTTGGACAAGGGCCTGTAGGGACAGGCCAAGGGGAATGGCTTTAACCTGCCAGAGGGGAGACTGAGATGAGCTCTTAGGCAGAAGCTCTTCCCTGTGAGGGTGCTGAGGCGCTGGCACAGGGTGCCCAGAGAAGCTGTGGCTGCCCCATCCCTGGCAGTGTTCAAGGCCAGGTTGGACACAGGGGCTTGGAGCAAGCTGCTCTAGTGGAAGGTGTCCCTGCCCGTGGCAGGGGTTGGAGTTGGATGAGCTTTAAGGTCCCTTCCAACACAAACCAGGCTGCGATTCTATGAGAAACTAAAAGATGGCTTGAAGGTCTCTGCCCAACAGAGTCAAGATGCTTTGTACAGAGAGTTTATAATCCATGGGGGAAACTGCTCCTAAACTGGCCAGCTTAACGGGAAACCTTGAGCAACTGAGCTAACCCAGGGTTCATACTTCAAGAAGCACATGCAGAGCTACTGCAACTTCTAGTGTTGGTAAGTGCGGGGCTTTTAGGAGAATAATAAAGGACAAAATCTATAGTATGATGTCCTGTAAGATAAAGAGCAGGGGATTAGATACCAGCAAGTACAGAAGAAAGAGGCAACAGCAGATCCAATACACAACACACATTTTATCAAGATCTCCAGGGTATTAGAGGTTTATCAGCATGTGTATTACAGAAGCACAGGCACACCCAGGAAACCCAGTCAATCAGGGCTTCCACACATCACAGCCTGATAAAGATCCCACTGAACCTCCAGAAGCACCAGAAATCAATCCTGATTAGAGAGCAAGCTGAGCACATGGACAGGCAGCACCGAGTTCTGTGTGCAGGGACCCTGTGTGGACCTGATGTGGACATCTTGAAGACACCTCTTGCTCCCCATTTAGGGCCATCAACAGGTTCACCATCAGACAAACCCACTCTTTTTCCAGCAGGACTGCTCATACCACTCCTAGTGCTAGGTTGGACAGGGCTTGGAGCAACCTCCTCTAGTGTGAGATGTCCCTGCCTGTGGCAGGGGTTGGAACTGGATGAGCTTTAAGGTCCCTTTCAACCCAAACCAGTCTGGGATTCTATGATTCTATGAACAAGCCACAAAAGAAACCTCCAAGCCCCAAATTCTAAGCAGACAGAGGAACACCAATGTAATCAACAGGTGGGTAAGGAGACTTTCCCTAAGCCTTCCCAGAGGAGGGGTTTAAGCCCACTGTAGACCAAAACAACCACTCACAATCCCTAAATCTAAAACTTTCAAGGATGCTGGAGCAGGACTCTTCATCAGGGACTGTAGCTATAGGACAAGGGGTGATGGGTTCAAACTGAAACATGGCAAGTTCAAGTTAGATATAAGGAAGAAGTTCTTCCCTGTGAGGGTGCTGAGGGTCTGCCGCAGCATGCCCAGAGTAAATGCTCCATCCCTGGCAGTGCTCAAGGCCAGGTTGGACAGAGCCTTGGGTGCCCATGTCAGGGAGCTGGAACTGGATGATCCTGAGGTCCTTTCCAACCCAAACCATTCCATGATTCTATGAACCAGGGCACCCACCCGGCTCCGGGCATGCTGTGAGCACAGGTATAGGGGAGAGATGGAGATGGGGCTTTTCATGCCAGCCCTGGGCTGCCCCTCATGCTATACCAGCTCTTTGAACTGACCTTTACCTCGCTGCGCTGGTGCAGGACACGACGCTGAGTGACAATGTCCCACAATGCAATTACCATGCGTCAGATGAACCGGTCCCTTACAAATCACCTCGAACTTTACACATCTGCTGCCTGTCAGCATCTGCCAGGTTCACTCACCCGAAAATAATGAAAAAACTCTCATTATTGTTCCATAACAGGTAAAGTGGTAAGACAATTATTAGACATCCCAGCTGACCTTGTGCAGACTTCACCAACTGCCCTTGCCAACTTTTGCGGGCAGCCTCTGGGCACATAAAAAACAAAACCTGTTCTTTTTAGATGATGTAAAGGTAAAGACACCAACAGGAAAAGAGAAACAGCTCTGGAATCCAGGCTGGAAGGCATCATTCCTTGTAAAATTCGCATCATCCTGCACGTTGCAGAAGCAACTAACGACATCGTATAAGAATTCCCATCTTTGGTCACTGGCTTCTACAGGAAAGGGCTTTGCTAACACGGAAAAGAGAAAGCTGATACTCCTGTACAGATAGGCAGGGAGGGGAAGAAAGCAAAACCTTCCCATTCTTCTGATTCCTGCCACCCTCACAGTAGGTCCAAAGCACTGAAATCTTGCTGGGGCTTCCCTGATGCTGCTTTTGTGCCCTGATCTGGTGTCCCCGTTTGCTGATGTCCGAGTACAGACAAGCTCATTATCATTCCTGCTCTCTGGTGGCCCAGCTTTCTGCTCCATATAGCAAGGCTGGCCTGAGAAATCCTTACGTACAGCACATTTTGCCCCCACTCCCCCTTAGATTACTGTGTCTGAAACTCATCTCTACATCTGCTATCTCACAAGCACAATTTCCTTCCCAGACCCATATGGCTCACCTTTTTCTAGGTACAGAAGTGCACAATTTGGAGGGAATCCAAAGGGCTTTAAAAAGGAGGAGGGCGGTACCTTTGAACATGAATGAAGGCATGAATGAACATGAAAATAGGCACAAATGAAGGAGTCACAAGAGGCCAATGTTATTTAAGGGTGGGCAAGGGTGAAATAAGGAATGGTACTGTTATAAAACTAAAGATTCTGGAATCATCACTTTTGAGACACTGTTTAACAGCAAAAACTGAAAAAAATCACTGAATTGCAGCTCACAGGAAGCTTTATTCAGGTATTTCAATCATTTGGAATTTCGCAGAGGTAGAAATTAATACTGGAAGTTGTACATCAAACCTACCACAAAGCCTGTTTTGCCCTAACTCCCTACACAGGCTGTCTCTCTCTGACCACCAAATACTGGATGCCAGGATTACTGAACAAACCACCCAGTACCATAAATCACATTCCACCTGCCTAACAGAAGGGTGATCAACAGATTTGCCCACAGATTTGTAAACCACATGCCACAAGGGTGAAAGCTAGAATTACATATTTAATAAATATAACATATGCTTTTGAAGTGAACCTGCAGGAAGGAAGTACAAAGCAGAAGGAAAACCCTTCTGGTCCATTCCATTCAGTAACAAGATGCATCTAGCTGCTGCAGGTTACCAAGTTAGCTTAAGATATTACCCCTAGCAGTCCCAGGGTTTAACCAGGCTGCAGGAACTGAATCAGGGCTTCTCACCTCCCCTTGTAGTGCCTGGCTGTGTTCCATCACAGCAACACACCACTGAGTAGATTCAAACATCTGGGTGTATTTTGTAACACAAGTAAACTCAGGGGGATGTTAAATACTTGGTAACTCCACTTTGGAGCTGTCATGAAAACAGTGTGAACTTTGGGGATTCAGTTAGGATGAACAGGTCTGAAATATGCCTGTTTGCAATATAATGACTCATATTGCAATAGCTTTCTTTCTGTGCTAAAAGCAGTCGGGGTTTTTGCCTCTGCAGCTTTTTATTCCATTTAAATTTCAGACAACACCAAGTTCTCTTTGTCACAGTTGAACTTACTTTATATACAAACAGCATCCATTTGTACGTAAATCATTCCATTTCTCAGAAAGTAAATTGCCAAAAGGTTTCATTTCACCTCTGTTATAGAAAAGAATTCACTCTTGGGTGTTCTGCTTATCTACTTCAGGAAGCGCCACATATTTCATTGCAATAGCTCAAAGACCAAGCTGCATCCCAAGAAATTTAGTGCGATTTTGATCTGGGAACATCACTTACCAAGACAGCATGGAATCTGAATGGTGATGCTGCTGCAAAGATCTTTGCTGATATGCAAAGAATCAGGCTCAATTCTAAGATCCCAGGCTGAGCTCAGCAATCAGGAAAGATGAGGGGAAAAAAATTACTACTGCAGTGGTAAACGGAGATAAGCCTCAAGTTCTAAAGCACAGAACGAGGCAGAGTGCTGCTCACCCATTTCAGGGATTAATCAGTGTTTACACAAGGTAGTGGACAAACAAGCACTTAGGTAGGTAGGCAGTAGGTATCACTGTAATATTTCCTATTATGCTTTGCTGGTCAATATTTGTAAAGCACATAATTGTGTAGCTCAAGATCCTAATGATGATTAAATTCCAAAAGCATAAGCACTTACTCATGCAATTTGTGTAGACAGCACTTGGAGTCCCCACGACTTCAGGGGCAAAGATCTTTTTAAGGAATTAATGAACGCTGCTGATCAGGAACGCAAACATGGGTTAGGAAGGGCCACTGAAAACTGAGGCCACAGTTAATGTTACAGACTGGAATGAAGCAGTGATAACTGCACCCACTGAGGATCAACACCTGGATCTTCTGGTTCTGCATGACAAAGTGCTTCAACTTTTTGTGTCTGCGGCTTCACAAAGGGCAAGTGACACTACCCTTCCTTGGGATCCATGGCTAGAAAGGGCAAAGAGTTAAGTGCAAAGACAAACAAATGGATATTTGCACAAGAGTTTGTATGGTTTTATTTCAAAGCTTCTTTCTAGGAGGAACAACTCCTGTGCTATTGCATGTCCTGGAGGCACAGCGAGCCTTGAAACTTTGAACATCTGCACGCACTGTGCTAAACTACGCTTCATTTACCTTCTGTGACAACAAAGATTCCCTGCTCCTTGTCACACATACACTTTCAGAGGGCTCTTTGTGACCTCCCAACTGTCCCAGGCAAACCCCTGCATGCTGAATTGCTTTACAGTTCCAGTTCCGCTTGTCCTCCTCCCAACCTACCCCTTGTTAGACTCTCCAGGTATTCTACTTCAACAGGACTGTCCCGCTGCTCCTCAGCCTCCCTGCTCCCCAGATTTCCGTTGCTCTTTTAAAGGACCCTGTAGTAAGTTGTGCTAACAGATGCACTATACCGGCCAAACAACAGGATGTTGTAAATGTTCAACTCCCGTGTGCTTTTCATATGGATATGCTAATGGGAATGCTATCAGCACACAGTTGTAAATGCAAATAACAGAGCAGAGCCTTGACATCTTTTATGGGTGTTTAACCACCTTCTGTCTTGTAAGAGACCAGCTCCCTGCTATTTGTAAGCTAAAAAGTGAATAGCTCACCTCATGTCAATGCTGTGTAAATCAGTTAAGACAATAACAGCACATGCAGAGGCACTGTTAAGGCTGACTCCAGAAGAAGCCTTTAAGTCCCTGATGGGCTTTCTGATCTTGTCCATGGGCTTTCCAATCTGCTCCACCGTGTCTGACAGTTAACTGCACACACTCAGAGATGGGTTTTATTTAACTCTGTGTTTTATTTGACTTCATTAAAACATATGCCACAGTAAATTAAACAAGCAAGAAACATTATGGGTTTAAAAGTTTTAAAGAGCCAAATTATCTTACCAAGCTGCTCTTGGATTTTCCAGTCATCCAGCACTCAATATCCCCACCTAAAGTTAATATTAGCAGTCCCTGGTGGATTTAATAACATTCCTGGCACCATGGCTTCTGGGTCAAACCAGGGGTGCCAGTGCCCTTAGGCACGTGGGTGCCTGTTTGCCATAGTCCAGATGAGTTACAAAGGATCTGGATTCACTTTATCATTACTTAAGCACAGATGGTCTGCTCTGTACAACAAATACTCTGTGGTTCATCCTTTTGGTCTCTGATTTACCAATTCCTTGTCAGTGCAGAGCGAACATTAAGACATTTCACACTTAGATTGATGAGTGATGCAGACATGTGAGCAATAAATAAAGCTTTCCCAGTTGTAACACTGTGTGTTTCATCACAAGTTGTACCAGCTTTGATAGTGACTCCTGATGCTTTCCTCAGAAGAGTCTCTACAGCACTGGGGAGTGTGTTACTGATCTCATCTTGGTCAGGATGATGTCCATCAGCTCCTTCAGTCACTTTTCTGTTCCACCTGACTGTACTGCTGCTGTTCTCTCAAACAAGAGAGAACCGCCCCCCTGCAGGCATCATAAACATACAACTGGCCAAATTCTGCTGGTAGAAATCACATTGCTACTCTCTCAGGTACAAACTCCAATAACTGCAGAATCTGGCTGAAAACAAGGAAAATACTGCAAGCATAGTTTTAACAAGTGGAAATGGCTTCACTGCAAATCAAAGTGTTTACTTATTACCTTCACTGCTGTGTAACTCAGTGTAAGAACGTGTAGTAACTGCTGCAGTGGTGTGGGAGATGATGTAGCAAGAGCAAGTTGAAGAGAACAGGTCAGCTGTCATATTATGAGAGTCCATAATGCAATATGAATGATCAAAACAGCATTTAAGACTCCTATACATGTGCACTGAAGGATTTCAGACATGTCTCGTAACAAAAGATCACATCAATATGAACTAGTTCTAAAGTTCCCAGCTATTTGCAATTATGACTTAGTAATTGACATGAATTCATTAAAAGAAGAGATGTTTTTAGCTTAAATCCATCTGCCTGAAACCACCAACCTCTGCTGTGACACAGACACAACAATTAATGACCAACAGGCAATAGGATAACGAGTCAATAACAATCTTAAATGGTGGGAGCTGGAACCATAACTAAGAGACAGATAAATACAGCTGCTTAACCCTACCCAAGGAAATTGATTATACTGAACCACTTATATGAATGCCACATTCCCAGGATTTCAAGAAAAAGCCCAGAATATTTTACATTTAGCCCAAGGCCAGAGTTTTACTGTTGTTTCATCACTGTATTTCTAATATTGCTGTAAGACAAATTGCAGCTAATGTTGCCTCCACACAGGAGGTTATCAGCAAAGGCAGAGACAAAAGTTATTTAATACCAGCCTGCAACACAGCATAAAATAAAGTTTAAAAACCTCACAGAAAAAACAACAATATGGCAAAAGTGGTTCAGATATTGTAGAGTATGTCATGGTTGTGAAAGGAATGATCTTCTCACCAGCAGCTATTATGAAGTTGTTATTTATGTTTGGGTTGGTCATGGAAGAGGTCCCAGCATATGCCATGTCCCAGCAGAAAGTGCGTGAAAGGAAGGTAGGAAGATGTGCTCCTCTGCAAGATGGAGAGCAGAAGACTTCCACCAACAAACCACCCGCATCAGCCTCAGCAGAAGCAACATTACCAGGAGGATCTGAGCGGGACAAGCAGGAAAGCCAGAGAAATTTAACCCGGGCTGTGCCTGTCCCTCTGCAGTCAGCAAACACGCTCACAAGGGGCAGAGCAACGCCTGCCTGCGCTTGCGCAAAGTGTTCAACACCGTCCCATAGGAGACAGGATTCACCTCCCTCTTGTGCTGTTGCCCCAGAGCTGGATCAGGGCTGCGGGGGGGGTCTCCCCAGAGACCGCAGCAGAGGGACAGGATCCCCTCCATGAGCTGCTGCTCATGCTCTGGGGGTGCAGCACAGCACGCAGGGGGGGTTCTGGGCTCAAGTGCACACTGAACTTGTTAAGCTGAGCTTGATAAGCTCCTGGTGAGCTTATCATCAAACACATCCTACACTAACGTACCTCATCTGTACATTCAGTCTTCCCCAATTCTGCCTCTTCCATGGTGGCTCCACCAATGTTAAGGCACATATTTAGCTAAACTCATATGATCAATTTTGGCAATTTCAGTATTTCTTGCTGTGTATTTCCCTGCTTGATAAAGCACTTGCCACAGGTGTGCCCGTGGTGGGGGGCCCCAGAAGCCACAGAGATGCTCACCAAGAAGGCAATCAGCAATTCACAGGGGTTCAGCATTTAGACACATACCTTTCAAATGGGTTACACATGGCAGCACTCCCCACAAGAAAGAGATCTGGATGCTCTGCAGCAGGTTACTGAAACATCACAGAGAACCAAAGGCTCTTCCAGAAACCTGTGACCTCCCTCCTCCAGCAGAGTAGACCCAGGAATCAATACCTCACTTTAAACAAAGACAGCCCTGTGGCCATTGCTCTCCTCTGGCCCCATCCTGCTCCTCTGGTCAAACAGCGCTGATACCAGCAAGTCAACCTAGTTAACTGCAGTCAGTTAACTTCACCAAGTGAAACCACTGCTGTTTAGCAATGGTTACTTCTCCTGTGTTAACTGGACTGCACTACCCAGCTAAAAGTGAAAGGGTTCACGACCTGTGGGCACTGGTGAGTAACTTGCCATGACAATACTTTGCTTTCGAGTCACTTAGAAGCTGAGCAATCATTAACGGCAGCACTGAAGCTCTCGATGTCTGCTGGGGTGTCAGTTCTCTGTGGGAAGTCCCACCTAAATTCATAGAATCATAGAATCCCAGACTGGTTTGTGTTGGAAGGGACCTTAAAGCTCATTCAGTTCCAACCCCTGCCACGCGCAGGGACACCTTCCACTGGAGCAGCTTGCTCCAAGCCCCTGTGTCCAACCTGGCCTGGAGCAAAGCTGACAGCAGCACCATGCCAGCGTGGGCAGTACCTTAAAACTGATCACCAGGGGAGCAGGCCAGACCTGTGCACCACCAGCTCCCACTGCATGTGTGATGACGACTAAACAAAACCCAAGCAGGGTATGAGCTGCCGGTGCTGCTCACGGTTCATTTCCCCATCAGCCCAGCAAACACACACCCCCCCTACACCTTAAACATGCCTAATACCAGCCCGTTCGCTGTGCTGTCCCACTCAACTTCACACAGCAAACACGGGGCTGAGCAGCCGGGGGGGTAACCCTGATCCTGTGGCCTCTGGGTGCAGCTCCACAGCCCAGGGCCGGGCCCGCAGTGGCTGTGCTGGGCCATGCCTGGAGTGCCCCCCCCTTCACACAACCGCCGCGGGCCCCGCCTCGGCCTCCTCCGGTGAGGGGGTCAGTGCCAGGCCTGGCCCCGCCTGTCACCCACCTGCTCACGGCCTCGACCGAGCCAGCGATGGGCGTCCCGCCGCCGTCCCCGCCGCTGTCGTACAGCACCCCGCTGATGTCCAGCAGCACGCCCCGCACCGCCCGCGACCAGGCCGCCATGGTCCGCACGCCGCGAGGAGCCGACCCGAACGGAGCCGAAGGGAGGTGCCGAGCCGAGGAAGCGAGCCGCGGGCGCTGCTGGGAAATGTAGTCGGAGGCGGGCGGTGTAACGATGCGCACCTTGCGCGGCTGCCTCCCATCAGCAATTAACGCGTTCATTTCGTTAAAGCACCTCAGGCGGGTGTAGTGAGTGTGGGGTTGGCTTCCTGATTTGTGATAAACTCCCTCAGACACACAGAGCCCCAAACTGGTTTCTGTTGGAGGGGACCTTAAAGCTCATCCAGCTCCAACCCCTGCCACGGGCAGGGACACCTTCCACTAGAGCAGCTTGCTCCAAGCCCCTGTGTCCAACCTGGCCTTGAACACTGCCAGGGATGGGGCAGCCACAGCTTCTCTGGGCACCCTGTGCCAGCGCCTCAGCACCCTCACAGGGAAGATGTCGTGTCCCTGAGGACAGACATCACCTGGATCAGAGGCTGTGGAAAGGCATGGGGATGCCTTCCTAAAAATCCACCCTGCTTTTGTCACTCCTAGAGGGGCTCCTGACCCTCAGCAACACCTTCATATGAGTGAGTTTGGGGTGGATGGGCTGCAGCAGGATTTGGGGAGCAAGGCACCTATCACATGGCAGCAGAAGGCTCAGGATGCTGACAGGGCCATGCGCTTCCTCGATGGCATCTTCTCATCCATGCCCACTACTTCATACAGACAGACAAGAGAGGAAAAAAACACTGTCTCGCCATGTAAAGACTTTCACAATCACAGATAAGATGTTATCAAATGTGATGCAGCTTTACAGATAATACTGTTTCCCCCCTCAATAAAGTCCAAATGCTTTCTTATGGCTAACATTATCAATAGCATGCCACAATTCCCAGAATATATAAGGATCTGCAGTGGAATTATAGTGCACTTTAAGAAAATCCAAGGAGACTTGGCACAAATGATTTGCATCACTGCTTCTGGAATAGCCTCTGGCTTTCCCTTAAAGATAATATCTAAACTGTGAAATTCATTAAATAGACTCAGAAATGGATCAGGTTATTTAAAACAACATTCCTAATGGTGCAATATCTCAGCTGTCTCCACCGATAGCGAACATTGTCTTGGATGGTGTTATCAGCCCAGGACACCCGCTATGAATATTGATCCACAGCTTGTTACAGCCATCACTTGCCATCAGGACAGGTCAGGGTTGAAACCCACCTAGCATCAAAGTAATTTGAAGACAGCACTTGGGTGGAATTTTAATGCTTGAGCTGAGAAACAGATCAACTTCAAACAGACTGCTAAAACTGATCCGTGAGGGTGGGGGATTCCATGTGTGCCTCTGCACAAGCATGTCTGTGTGTTGGTGTGTGTGCACATGTTAAACCGGTGATGTTTGGATGTCTCGAATTCAGTGCTGCAATTTACCTTCTCAGCTCCTGCAGGCACAGAAACTCAACCAGAAATGTCTGTATTCTGATTCCAGGGCTGGAGCAGCTCTGTTCTGGAGCCAGGCTGAGAGAGCTGGGCTGGGTCAGCCTGGAGAAGAGAAGGCTCCTGAAGGGGAGACCTGAGAGCAGCTCCAGTGCCTGAAGGGGCTGCAGGAAACCTGGAGAGGGGCTTGGGACAAGGGCCTGTAGGGACAGGCCAAGGGGAATGGCTTTAACCTGCCAGAGGGGAGACTGAGATGAGCTCTTAGGCAGAAGCTCTTCCCTGTGAGGGTGCTGAGGCGCTGGCACAGGGTGCCCAGAGAAGCTGTGGCTGCCCCATCCCTGGCAGTGTTCAAGGCCAGGTTGGACACAGGGGCTTGGAGCAAGCTGCTCTAGTGGAAGGTGTCCCTGCCCGTGACAGGGGTTGGAACTGGGTGAGCTTTAAGGTCCCTTCCAACCCAAACCAGCCTGGGATTCTATGAATTACTTGTAGTTACATCACCCTGAACATCTTCATGCTCTCGTTTTCCTGTTATCTTAAGGCCTGTGCCTTTGCAATAGCAAACAGGAATCCCAACTCTGCTGGATCACCTGTTATAGGAGGAGGGTTGTGCTCTGTACCTCTTCCTAGGGGTAAAAGCAGAAACAGCAGATTCCCACCGAGGGCTGCCTTCTCCAGTCGAGGAGGGCCTCTTCCTTCATCCACACCTCAGCCTGACTCACACCACCAACAGACACTAAGGAGAAGGAAAGGCTTCCTCCTGAGCAGATACAAATGTGCAGAAATACACTGCCAGCAAGTTTATAATAAGCACAGCTGGCTACCAGTGGCCATGGCACTGGCACAGGGCAGAGGCTGGCCCTGCTGTTGCCCACCCTGTCCCAGTTACAAGTTTGAACAGACAATGAAGTGTCTCAAGGCAAGGAGAACCTGTCAGGGGGCTGCCACATGGGGCAAGTGCTTCTCCAGCACCTTGTGCCTCAGCATCCCTGCCTGCTCACTGAGTTTGAGTTCAGGCCAGCCCTCGGCCCAGGGTCTGAAACAAACCAATCCTGAGCTGCCCCAAAATGAAGAGTTGCTCATCTCTCCCTCTGGTTTCATAGAATCCCAGCCTGGTTTGTGTTGGAAGGGACCTTAAAACTCACCCAGTTCCAACCCCCTGCCACGGGCAGGGACACCTTCCACTAGAGCAGCTTGCTCCAAGCCCCTATGTCCAACCTGGCCTTGAACACTGCCAGCGATGGGGCAGCCACAGCTTCTCTGGGCACCCTGTGCCAGTGCCTCAGCACCCTCAGAGGGAAGATTTTTTCCTAATATCTAATCTAAAATAGATATTAGATAACAGTTAAAAAAACATTTTCCATCTGAAAGAGCAGAGCACTTTGATCCTGAAGTCTGCTTGGAGCAGTGGAGGGATGCAGGAGCTGTCCCTCCTCTCTCGGTCCCTTTGTCACACGAGGTTGAGGACCACTCCTCAGCTGGGGGCTGCACGCAGGTCAGTGGGGTGGGGGGTGGTGGAGAAGGACCCCAGGGGACAGTGGCTCCACGAGCAGTGACACACTTGTGCCAGCCAAAGACCTGGCCCTGGGGCCAGGGCTCCTGTCTGCCCCGGCACATCCCTCCGCCCAGCCTGCGGCAGGGAACAGGAAAGCCTGGCCACAGGTAGGCTGGTATGGAGGGATGGAGGGACAGAGGGATGGAGGGATGAGGGATGGAAGCATGGAGGGATGGAGGATGGGAGGACAGAAGGATGGGAGGATGGAAGGATAAGGGACAGAGGGATGGAGAAACGGAAGGAGAGAGGGATGAGACGAGTGAGGTATGGAGGGACAGGGGACAGGAGGATGGAGTAATGGACGAATGGGAGGATGGAAGGACAGAGGGATGGAGGGACAGAAGGATGGAGTAACAGAGGGACGAAGTGATGGAGTGACTGAGGGATGGAGGGATTGAGGGACGGAAGAAAGGAGCCGGCGGGGAGGGGGCTCGGGGGCGGCGTGCCAATGGCTGCGCTGCCCCCTCCTCTGTTCCCCCCCCCCTCCGCCACCTTCCCCTCCCCTCCCTACCCTCCTCCCCGGCGCTCACTCCGCGCCCAGCTCCCCGCCGTGCGGCTTGGGAGGCGGCCCGGCCCCGCGCAGCCTCCGCCGGCTCCGCGCTGGGAGCCAGCAGGTCTCCGGGAAGCGCGGAGGGTGGGGGGGGAATGCCGGAATGCCCGGACCGCGGGGGCAAGGCGGCCCCCATCCATCATAAAATCTCCTTCTCCATCTTAGACATCCTGGATCCTCAGAAATTCAGCAGGAGACGCGAACCGGCCGCGGGGAGCTGGGGCAGCGCCCCCCGCTCGGGAGAACGGGAGGAAAGTTTGGGAAGAGTTGAAGTAGGAAAAGACGCTGCTGCTCTCGGCAGCGGGAAGAATAAACTAGAGGCACATGGTAGGAACGCGCTCGAGTTTCTCCGGCCGGTGCTGGCGGGGCGAGCAGGTGGAGGCGCCGGCGGACGGGATCCTCATTCCCGGTTCCTCGGGGTGCGCTCCCGGTGCAGGATCCCAGTGCGGGGCTCCCGCAGGAGGATGGAACGGGCAGCGCGGGGGAAGGGGGGGCTGGAGCTGGATTTGAAGCATGGATGATGCGAAGGGAAAAGTTCTCTGTGTGCGTCCGTCAACCCCAGCTCCTGAGGCATCCTCATGTCCGCCCCGGCTCTTGCCCCTGGTCCCCGTTGCCCGGGGATGGGTATGGAGGGGTGGGCTGCCCCGGCGGGCCGGCCGGGTAATTGCTCAGCCCGTTCCCACCGGAGGATGCCTGAGCTCCCGTTGATCGATATCCTATTACCGACTCCCGCCTATCTCCTGCCCGCAGCTTGCAGGTGCCCACTTCAAACCTCCTTCCCCCAGCCTGATCCTAATATTGTTCGATTAAAACTTACCTTTAATAGATGACATCTATCGATCCGGCCCTCGCAAATCTGAAACTCCATTAGCGCGGGGTTGGGGAGGAGTGGGAGGGAGGAGGGGATTTATTTCGCTTCACAAGGGGGACTTTAATAACTTTCTTTTTTAATTGGTAAGAAATCCATACCGCCGCTTTCCCCCTCCCCACCGCGGGTGCAGTGGCACAGCGGGGAGCGCGGGGGGGAGGGGGGCGTGGGGGGGGTGGGGGTGTTTCGCCTTACCTTTATCTTGTTTTAACGATTTCTCTTATTTTATGGCTCTGGGGGGTGTCGGAGGAGCAGAGCCGGGACCCGAGGGGTGTCTGAGGGGAGGTGAGGGAGGAGGGTGCGCAGACCCCCCTGACCAGCGCCGCCATCTCGCCTAGATGCGTACCCCGCCTTGGAGAGCGGCACCGAGCGCGACGAGGAGGGTCCGGCCGCGGACGGCAGCGGGTCCGGAGCTCGCCCGGGCGCGGCGGAGGAGCCGGGCTCGCCGCGGGGCGGCAGGCGGCGGCGGGCCGAGCCGGGGTGCGGTAAGCCGCGGCGGGCGCGGACGGCCTTCACCTACGAGCAGCTGGTGGCCCTGGAGAACAAGTTCCGTGCGACGCGGTACCTGTCGGTGTGCGAGCGCCTCAGCCTGGCGCTGTCCCTCAGCCTCACCGAGACGCAGGTGAAGATCTGGTTCCAGAACCGGCGGACCAAGTGGAAGAAGCAGCACCCAGGAGCCGACGGGGCGGCCCCATCCTCACCTCCGACGGCCGCGGCGGCGGTGGTGACGGGCGGCGGCAGCCCCAGCCCACCGGGTCCCGGCGCTTTGCCCTTCCAGACTTTCCCTTCCTACGCGGCTGCCAACGTCCTGGTGCCGCCGGCAGCCCCCTTCGCGCTGGGCGCCGGCGCCTTCACGCCCTTCTTCGGCCCCGCTTTCCTCGGCCCCTTCTACGCCCCGCACCTCTGAGGCGGCGGCGGGACAGCCCGAGGCCAGGTGCGGGTCTCAGCGCCCTCCCTTCTGGTGGTTGCATGGTGATTTCAAGTGTAAGAAAGTTCATTTCTAAGCGTCGCAGCAGCATGTTTAAGGCACACTGACAAAGAGAAAAAGCCGCTGGATTTTATTAGCACATTTGAGATGTAATTATAGGTGTTGGAGATGGGAACAGTGACTCTCTTTACACATGCCCTGCACTAATTCCCTCCAGATTCTTCTCTGAGTTGGTTTTTAAAGCACTCCTCGCTGATGTTTGGCTTGTTAGCACATGTCTCAACTCTCAAGGGCTTGGGAGCACTCCTGACCACTGCTGTTACCCTGCTGATGGTGATGGTGAACATGGACGTTTCAAATCCCAGGGATGCTCACCAGTGAAAATGTCTCCTGGCTCTGAGTTTGCTCTGAATTCACTCCTTCGACTCAGTTGTGCCCTGTTTGACCCCTGTTCTATTCTCCTATCTGACTTGTGACCTGAAAACTACATGCCATACACTTGGTCTCCTACCTGGAGAAGAGTTTTCCTTTCTGTCTGAGAAGAGATGGAACTGCAGCTCTGTGTCATTGGGCGATGAGCCAGGAATCTGCCTGTGGGTCCGTGGGACTTCTTCCCTTCAGCTCATTCCCAGTGACTTGAAAGGTTTTGGATGAGATGTCTGAAGATCACTCTTTTTGCAGAGAACAGTTGTTCTTGTACTAACACAGCAAATGAGGCAGGAAAGAAACCATAACTCAGAGAACACGACTGCATTATTCATTCCTTTAAAAATAGGGCATTTGGGGTAGAAAATAAGCGAAACACAGAGGTTCCAGCATGCCGAGACCTATTTTCCATAACACAGAAACACAGGTTTTTTCTTCTTTTGCTGTTTGGAGTGGTTATTAGAAGGGAAAATCACATTTCATCTTCATCGTTCCAAGCACTGGGATGAAAAGGAATTCTGTCGGGGGGTTATCTGTCCCTGAGTGGATGGGGAGTAATTGGTTTAAAAAAGTCTGTCTCATGCAGTTCTCCACATTATTGCAACACACTGTTCAAGACTGTGTCTTCTCAGTCTGTTGCGATGCTTTAAAGTACATATTGGCTCTCCAATCAAAAAAACTGAGCTCATAAATCCTATCTGGCTCTTGTGTTTGTCTAAATAAAAAGGGGTTTTAAATTATTCTGTGTTTAATTGGTTTTAATTGCACTGGGATGAAGCAGTATTTGCTTCATGGGCAGCTGAGTGCAGATACAGTCCTTGAGTGCAGATGCCCTGGCTATGAGGGGGGCTTCATGGGACACCCCTCTCTTCCCAAAATCACCTTCCTGACTTCCAGCTTGCTGGGAGCAGAGGTGTGGAACCCACAAAGCCAGCCTTGGGGAACAGGAATGGCATGCAGTTGGCTTTCCACACCACAGGGGAGGTATCAGTTTCTTCTTCACTGTTTGCAAAGCTACGAAGTTGCCTCAGGTCATGGATATGGAAGTTGTAACTACTGTATGAATGTACTTACTTGCAGGTTAATTACAGTAACTTTTAAACTCTAATTTGGTTGAAGTTAGAGTTACAAAAGGTGGAGTTGTTCCAACCACTCAGTGTACTGCCAGAGCTGCCGTTGAAAAGGCAATCCCGGTGTCTGCACCATCAGAATGCAACGCTGCCAACAACCTGCTGTCCCTTGCTGGCTGCCTGTAATCATGGAATTGTAGACTCAAAGAAAGATTTAGGCTGGGAAGGGACCTTAAAGCTCATCCAGTTCCAACCCCTGCCACAGCAGGGACACCTTCAACTAGAGCAGCTTCCTGCAAGCTCCTGTGTCCAACCTGGCCTTGAACACTGCCAGGGATGGGGCAGCCGCAGCTTCTCTGGGCACCCTGTGCCAGTGCCTCAGCACCCTCACAGGGAAGAGCTTCTGCCTAAAGTCTAATCTCTGGTGGAAAAAAACAGATTTGTGCCAGGGCATTTTTCATATGACAGGAAAAGGGGGAATGGCTTTTAACTGACAGAGGGTAGACTTAGATTAGATATTAGGAATTTCTTCACTGTGAGGCTGTAGTTTTTCCGTTCATAAACATCTTGAGGCTCTCTGGTTCATGAGCAATTTTGCCTTTGGCCCAACTCCATCAGCTTTACAGGAAATGGGAATACTTGATTCCCATGCAGGAAATGCCAGCCCTTTTTCCCAACCACTCCATTAGGTCACTTCTATAGCACAGATTCACAAAGATGTTGTAGGGCTCATTCCAGAGAAGGTACCAGTCATGTTTCCCACTTTGCATGACTCACACCTCTGCACAGTGTTGGAAGGGTGCTGCACAGCACTGATCCCAGTCCACCAAAGCTTTTCCGGCTAATTGCTTCCAAGCCTTCCTGCTTTGTGGAGCTCAGGTGGGTGAGCTCTTCAGCTTCTAGCTGGGTATGTGCTGAATGGCCACTTATTACAGCAGCAATTCGAAGCAACCCTGGAAATAGCAATTGGTGTTAAACACTGCATTGTCCAGATTATACCATTCACACTGGTAACACTTTTGGGAATGCCCCACTGAGTATCCATTATCTCTAACAATTCTGAGCTCAGATTTGTGTAATAGTTACAGGCATAGACAAAAATTGACTTTCCTCACAGCCGAACAGAGATGTTAGAGGGACTCTTAAGTAAGTTCTATGTATAAAAAGAAACAAAAATGCATCTATATTAACAGTTTTGAATTCAAAGAGAATTGCTCCAGAGAGAACATAGTCAATTGCTCCCCTTATAGCACTGTAACATCCATAATAACAGTGTCTGTAGTGAGCAGGTACCAACTGCCTGGTTTCAGACTGCCCAAAACACTGTTAAGCTTTCCTTAGACACCTTCATTTCCATTCCAGAATATAACATAGCAGCTGGGGCACTGGACATGCAATCTCACCTCCAGCAATGGCATGTGCTTGGGGCATCATAGAACAGCAAGAAACATGGACAGTGCTTCAGCTGCAGGAAGGGAAAGCTCTTGACTCATAGTGTTCATCTGTGCACAAAATACTTAATTCTTTTTTCATACCTTTTTTCTACGCAGGCAACATTAGTGGTCTGAGAACCACAAAAGCACCACAGAAATGAACTTCATTCCTACTGATGAAAGAAGTGCATGGGGGAACACCATACCATCACACCTAACAATGTCAGAAACCTCAATTTAACCAGGCTTTCAGATCTGTAGTTGAGAAAAAGACCCCAAATAACTCATACAGTTGGGTTTGCAAAGTCTGAAGAATAGACTGAACAACTAAATACACTGAGAAATGACAGATAAAATACATTTGTTGAAATGTCAGTGGTTTTTCATTAAGAAAACCAGTATGATTTGTTGTGTAATACATGACTGGAGAATTAAACTCTGTTTCCTTCCTAACAATCAGTCTCTTTCTCTCCCTCTCACACATCATTATTATTTGCTAAAACATCTGTAGTAAACCATATGCTACCTACACACAGGTTCCTGAGCTGAGGATAGAATCCACTTGTGTATTTCTCCTCACTGAGATCAACTAGGATCATGTAGAGAGAGCCCAGGAAGACCCAAGACAAGAAGCAAGCAGAGAGTGAGCTCAGAGGCCTTCTGCTACTCTTCCTCTGGCAGAACAGTTCCTTCAGAAGAGTCATGACCACTGATTCGTGTTGTCGCTGTGGAACATCAAGTCCCACCTCCTGATGGCAGCACAGGTTATGTTGAGAGGTGCATAGAGATGTCTTCTGGCAAACGTCCTTTTGTCTATCCTCACCCACAGACATGCTCCTGTGGTGTGTGGAATGGCTGATGTGTAGGGGATGTGAACATGGAGGTTTGCTGTGGCTGTTCTCTTTATCACCTGCCTCATGGGCTCCAGGTAGCTCTCTCTGGACTAAAAGAGCTCCTTGCTCTTACTAGAGAAGGTGTTGACTAGGAAGATCTGCCATAGGAAATGTACCAAACATTTAAAACTCACTGTGGGCTGGATTCCAGCCTGCAGTTTCTCTGTAGGATACGCACAAAGCAGGTTGAGTCCCCTTTAAACATATTGCTACCTAATCCTTCCTCATTTTCTGTGACACATATCACAACAGGTATGTGCAAACCTGGCTGTGGTATACTCAGGTCAGCAGTCAGACCCTTTGTATTGTTCACCTCATTTCATAAACACTATCTCTTTGGCAATCTGCCACTTCTATACCACGTTGAGAGCAGCAATGAAAGTCAAGGTACCCATGTGCTCATCACAAGCCTCACAAAATACAACAGCTGATCTATTAAATGCCTCATCAGCCCACTAAGTGGTCAGGTGACTCAGAAATGATGGAGTTGGTCCCATACATCAGTTAGGAATGAGATCAAAGTCTGATCTCCAGCAGCTTTACAGCTCATGGGCAGACCAGACGTCTAGAAAAATATTTGGTGTGTGAGATTTTCCTGAGGAAAAATTGATAGTGGGGTTCTTGCATCACTAGACCTGACCACATCTATTTGTTTTCCAGTACGACTCCAGGATCAGCTGAAGTCACCTTGAAAAGCACTTTTTTGACATAGGAAACTCATGGTCTGGGCCCTGTTGCTGGCAGTGTGCTCAGTAAAAGTCTCTGGGAAGATAAAGATGTGGGCAGCTAGTTTACAAGCTGCATGTTACAGGTTTGCTTTAGCCTCTCTGTTGCCTTCTTTGCTGTTTTACTCACAGGAGCTGTTTTGTGGTTCCTGTGATTCATGTAGCCTGTAGCAACACTACCTTTGCTTCACAAAGTATTAAACTCAATTTCTCTTAGATTTTCTCCTTCAAACACTGAAGAGTTCCTAAACAAGCTTCTTTCTCAAGATGATCACCTCATTTTCTACATTCTGTGGAATGCCACATAAAAAATGTAATAAAAAATGGGGCTGAGGCACGTTGCAACACTGCAGAGGGATGTCAGAAGTATCCCAGGTTCATGCTTTTCCACCGAGCAGCCTCTGACATACTGAAAATACTTTCAAAGATACCAGATCTGTGTACAAGATAAAAATCAATACAAATAAAAGATCTTACTTCTTCCTACACATGCTGGCTTTGATCATGGGAGTTACTTTACTGCTATTTTTTAAAGAAGGAAGCCTTAAAGGCCAGGTTGGATGGGGCTTGAAGCAAGCTGCTCTAGTGAAAGGTGTCCCTGCCCATGGCAGGGGCCTGGAACTGGATGAGCTTTAAGGTCCTTTCCAATCCAAACCATTTCAGGATTCTATGATTCTAGATTAAACATTCATTTATCTTTTTAAAGGAAAATATACAGAGATACGTAGACATTGCAAAATGGGAACCTTAAAAGATACCGGATTTTGTATCTGTAGATCTTTAAGAATCTGATGTGATGAATTAGAGTCTGGTGAATTGTACCTTGTCCTCTCAGGTTAGGTCAATTCCATGCTGATGTCCCAACACCCAATAATTGTGCTGACACCTCTTGTTTAGTGCTTGTAGGTGGCCATTAGCCTGACAGCTTTTCTTATCGTTCAGTCCCTCCCTGAATCACTCTGGAAGTCCCAGGTATTGCTGAATCCAAGAAATGCTGCACTTCACTGGAACTGCCTGAGAAGAGCATTAGTTTGGAGAAATGGTCAGTGAACTGCAGAGAGCAAAGAGTTTAAATGCTTTACTAGTTTGTGTGTCCCTTTTAAGGAACACCATGTGGTAGCTTCAGAGTAGGTCATTTCTGTCAAGATCTTTCTGCTTTGTGAGCATTGTACTTCCTTTTGGCATATGTTCTCCATACTTCAGATACCTCAAGTTGTGTGATTTTTGACAACAATTATTATCTTGCATGACATGGTCTAGCGTGAGGTGTCCCTGCCCATGGCAGGGGTTGGAACTGGATGATCTTAAGGTCCTTTTCAACCCAAACCGTTCTATGCTTCTATGAAAGAAATTGTTTTAAAACAATGGACTTCAAAGCAAAGCCTTTTGTCCTAACATGTATCAAAAAAAGCCTGTAATTTTCTGAATTATCTGTATTCTACAAAATCTATCGCTCTTTTAAAGTCCTGAATGGGGAAGTTCAGGAACTTGCCACATGTCATCCTAAGGAAGCAGATGATACAATAGGCTCCTTTGCTAATCTTTCACTGCAATGACACCAAGTTAAAGTCTGACTTGATCGAGGCATTATGTAAGTTCTTCAGTTTGAGACTCCTGAGCACAGTGCTCTGCATTTAGCAAGGTCAGCAGTCTTTGTTGCAGCAATGTCAAACACTTGAACTGTAGGACACAGTGGGGATGTGTCCTGGTACAATCCTGAGAAGAGTTTCCTAGCTCCTGAGAGAAAATGTATCCAGATGTTCAGTACTCAATCCTGAGATTAACCAAATTGACAAGGTATTTATTCTTATTACACAGTTAGATGTATTTATGTTCATTTTCTCTGTGCTCTCATCACAATTATAGCTGCCATCTGGGTCAGATTTTGGAAGTCTGGAGGTAAAGTTGTTGTCTCTTCCAGAAATCACTGGAAAAGAATGAAGAATCCAAGAATGAAGAATGGAAGTCAGGAAGCAGAAGGTCTGCAGGATTCAAATCAAACTACATTTGTTCATGGAAGAAGCAAGCTCACATATGAGGCACTTGAAAGCCTGGAATTCAATCTGACTTAACCTCACACAGATTTTCTTTGATTTTTAATCTTTCTATTTCTGATTTCTATGCTAGAAAATGCCATTTATCAGGCTCTTGGGGATTCTCAGGCTCCTGCCCACTTTCTGCTTTCATGGATCTCACACTTGGACCATGTTGCTGCAGGAACTTCAGGCGCACTACTGTCAGAGTTGCAAGTCAGAACTAGAGAACAACCTAAAACTCATCACTAGTGAGCTCTTTTAATCTGCCTTGGTGCACTGAAAGTTGTTTTTCCCAAACTCTCTCAACTGTGTGTTTTCTTGGTAGTATAATGCACATAGAATGTGCTGCTCACCAGAAATGTATATAGAAAGGCTCTTTCATTTAATTAACTACAAGATCAAGAAATAAACAGTTTATAATTTACCTTTTAATCTAGGTTTTTCATACAAGTAAAATGTCTCATCTCATCTGTGGAAGGCTCTGGACATAAGTTGCAAAGGAAAATAACCAAATGTAAGTTCAAAATTGGAAACAATGCCTAACAGAAGACAGTAACTTAAACTGTTTTGAGTCTTTAATTCAGTTAGCCATGCTGTCATCTAACAAACAGAGTCTTGTTGAGATATCTGTAAAATAAGCCAACACACAAATCAGGGTGGATAAGTATTAACTATAGGTTTATACTGCAATAGGAATATCAGCTGTAAGGGTTGTTGTTGTGCTTTAAGCTGGGTTAACTTGCCTCCATCCAATAGAACAGCATGATTTTGAGGGAGTTGTACTAAGCTTTATCTTTAAAGATATGATGTGAAAAACAAATCTCTAACTGAACGTGAGAGGTAGATGTGCTTTGCATACATTACAATTTGTTGCTCCTGTGTTCTGACACATTGCACTGTAAAATATTCTGGCTGTGGTGCAGGAAAGACTCAAGTTACTTGTCCCGCAAGAAATGTCTTAATGTAGAATTCTGCTGTCAGCAAATAACCAGAATGATGCAAACATGGGCCATGGAAAGCATTTCTCTATATAAGGCACTAGCAAAGGTCTGCATCAACTTCACAGAATCATAGAGTCACAGAATGGTTTGGGTTGGGAAGGAAGCTCATCCAGTCCCAACCCCTGCCATGGGCAGGGGCACCTTCCACTAGAGCAGCTTGCTCCAAGCCCCTGTGTCCAACCTGGCCTTGAACACTGCCAGCGATGGGGCAGCCACAGCTTCTCTGGGCACCCTGTGCCAGCGCCTCAGCACCCTCACAGGGAAGAGCTTCTGCCTAAGAGCTCATCTCAGTCTCCCCTTTGTCAGGTTAAAGCCATTCCCCTTGTACTGTCCCTACAGGCCCTTGTCCAAAGACCCTCTTCCAGGTTTCTTGTAGCCTCTTTAGGCCCTGGAGCTGCTTTAAGGTCTCCACTTAAGGAGCTTTCTCTTCTCCAGGCTGAACAAACCCAGCACTCAACTCTCACCGATGAAAGACTGAAGTGTAGAAATTTCCTGGTATGACCCATCCATCATTGGAATTTTACCACCTTAATCTCCTCCTGGTGTCTTTACCAGACATATGTTTTCAAATAGGAGATATGTGCCACAGAAAAGTTTGTTATTGCAGGGCAATCTCCAGCGCAATACGCTCAGCACCAGGTTTGCCTTAAAATCTGCCTTTGGCACCAGGTTTGCCTTAAAATCTGCCTTTTTTTTTCTGAGTGGCAGCACAATTTCAGCAAGAGGAGAAAGAGTGAAGACTACACTTGTGGCTTTCCCAGAGATGGGAAAAGGGGTGGGTCTGCCTTGCTGCCAGCACCATAGACTTGCATTGGTTATAGCTAATCATGAACTTGCACCTTGAGCCTCAGGACTTGGATGAACTCCATATCCAACCTGCTGACTGGTCTAGGTCTTGCTCTGAGGTAAAGAACTCCTCCTCTGACCTGAGTAAGAAACTACTGTGCCATTGAAGAACTGAACGCCGGTGCCACGTGCCTGAACATCAGCTGCTGAGGCACTCTGGACATTCACTGCAGCAGAGGTAAGAGAGTGTTAAACTCACTGTGTTAGTGCCTTCAGCAGCCTCCATGAACAGAATGTTAATCCCTGGCACTCCCTGAGCTTGTGCAGGCAAACCGACTCAGGAGGCCCAGGCCCTGGGTTTGTCCCCACCTCCAAATAACCACAGTAACTGGGATGCAATTCCTCAGCCTCCCCACACGCCTAACTCCTGATGACTTCAGTGAGCATTTCTGCCAGAGACAGAGCTGCAGAATTACTCCTAACAACTGGCATGACTTAACTTGTTCTTCTTACAACTGTATGGTTTACTTACATGTCAAATTGTGTTTTCTGGATAAGCAAAATGAATATAATAACCTTGTTTTCTCAAGTAGGTCAAGATTTTCTTCTTTTCTGCAGGGCAAATTTCTGTCAAATGTGAACTTTCATGTCTTCTGTTGATCAGATTTTGGTTATAGTCATGTGAAGTCTTTTAGGTATCTACAGGTAACTAATCGGTACCCATTGAACTTCTGCTTTCCTTTTTAAGTCACAGGAAATAGTACATGTAGCTGGGAGCAGCTGCTTCAGGATCTACAGTAATAGCTGCCACTGTGCACAATGTGAACAATTTAAAATCCCAACATCATAGCATTTAAAGAAGAAAAGTGGATATTTTCTGTGTCTTGATTATAAGTGCCTCCCTTTCCCCCCTAAAGAAAGGGAGGAAAGAAAATGAGCCACAACAGGAATATGCTGATCCTATATAAAACTTACCCACCTCTGTGGCCTCCTCTGGACTCGCTCCAGCAGCTCCCTGTCCGTTGTGTTGTGGGGGCTCCAGAGCTGGATGAACTCCAGGAAAGTACTTAAAATTAAAACAATAAATACATTTTCAGACTTAAATTTTAGGCATTTCAGAACAAAAAAATATATCATAAGGATAATAATAGATAATAATCATAAGGATAATAATAGATAATAACTGCTTCTGGACTTAAAAACTTGGCACAGTACAACTATGTATTCATTCAACAATGACTGTGAAATGTGTTTTGCAATTTAGCACCCAAGGCACAACCTTTTGGTGCTTTATGCATTCAGCTTTGGCAGCAGATGTAGGGCACTATATCTAGTTTATACCTAGTAAGAGCTATAACTATATTAGCAAATTGAGCCTAAGTATATGTGTATTTACAGCGAGCACAGCAGTTGGGCTCCCAACCCTCACTGCATCAAGCTGACTGCGCACTGGGAAATGTTTTCTCTGAGGGCATTGCTCTTCAAACACATAAGCAATGCTGTTCCCTGACAGCCGAGGTTTGAGCAATTTGCTTAGAAGATACAACAAGATTCAAGAGTATTTTCAGTTGTAGGGTTGCAGGGAAGATATGCAAATGGCACATCAACCTTGGACAGCATGCTTTCTCTGTGGCAAAAAGAAACTGTTTTCCAGCAGTGATAAAATCGTTAGGATAATTTTAGAACAAAAAGCAAGAGGCAGCTAGAAGTTATCACTGCTAAGACTGAGGGGTTTTGGGGCCCCCCAGTCAGGTGGGTAATAGAAAAAGTGAAATATTCTCAATGTGTTTCTTCTGGATTAAACCCAGCATGTATTTATCAAACACATCTGACAGCTCCTTGTAAACATCCAGATTTTCTGGGTGTTTCCAAATGCTCTCCAAGTGTAGTTTAGCCTGGGGAAAGGTCAGGGTTGTGCTGGCTAGTTACAGCCTGCCCCTGCTCACCTGCTGCCTCCCTCACGAAAGCTCTAAGCTGGGCTGTCCTGTAATGGACCTCACTCCCTAATGCTTCAATCCCTCCAAAGGCAGCAGGGTGTGAAGGCCGGGCCTCCATCAATGCCACACCACTAGCAGGGACCAGCAGCCTGTTCCTGGCATGATACCACGCTGAGAAATTGCGGAGGAAGTTGATGCAAACTACATGTGGGCAGAGAACAGTCGACACAGGAGCTCTGTGAGGAATTCATTAGCAAACTTAGTGAATCCCTGTTATTTTAAATTATTTCTTGTAAGCCACAAGCATCAGATCAGGAAAAAGCTTGTTGAAAAAAGATCATTGCAGCTTTGGTGAAAATATATCTCATAAAATACCAGGGGAGTGATGACCAGGTTGGACAGAGCCTTGGGTGCCATGGTTTAGTGTGAGGTGTCCTTGCCCATGGCAGGGGCGTGGAACTGGATGAGCTTAAGGTCCTTTCCCACCCATTCTATACTATGACCTGCAGATGCTGTTACCCATGCAGGGAGGCCACCGGACGAGCAGCAGCCAGCTGATGGTTACCACAGATATCCCCCACACTTCCCACTTCCAGGAGTGTCTTTCCTCTCTGGTTTTTATTTCCTTGCTCACCCTTTTCTACAGCAGCTTCCCAGACGGGAGCAAGCGCGGCCAAGGGCCGACCGGCACAATGGAGGAGCCGGCTGAGCCGCGGTACCCGACCCGAGGGCGGCGATACCGGACCGGAGGGCTCTCTGTTCGGCCCGTCGAGCGGCGGAGGGGTTCTGTGGCTGCTACCGCCTCCCCGGAGGCCGCTGTTACACCGGGGCGAGCGGAGCCCGAGGACCCCGGCCTGATGGAAGGGGCGAAGAAGCGGCCGGCGGCCCTGAGGGAAGGCAGCCAACGGCCAACTGGGCGGTGCCTTGGCGCGCGGGTGTGCCGGCGCCCCATCCTGATTGGCTGAGCGCGGGGTGTGCTCGCGGTCCCACCAATTGGCAGAGAGGGGGGTGGAGGCTGCCAATCACCCGCGATTGCCAATCAGAGGCGGTGGCGGCGGAAACGTCACCGGACTGGGGCGGGGCGTGCTGCTAGGCTAGGAGCGGTGACAGTTGCCGCGGGCCGGCTCCGCCTCTTCGCCACGGGCTCCGCGTCGAGCAACAGCGGCAGCGGGGGCAGCAGCGGCGGCGGCGGCGGCGGCTGCGGCGGCAGCAGCAGCAGCAGCAGCAGCAGCAGCAGCAGGAGGAGCAGGTACAGCGCGGCGGGGGCACCCGGGGCGAGGGGTGCGATTTCTGCCTCCCGCGGTGCCGCCTTGCCCCGGGTTCCGCCCCGCGGCGGGGCCGGACAGCGGCTGTGCAGCCGAGGCCGCACAGGCCCCGTCACTGAGGCGGCGGGAGCGGTCGGGCCTCCCCACTGCGGCTGCTTCCCGGGACAGGGTCCCTCGGCGGGGCCGGCAGCGCCGAGCCGGATTGAGGCCAGACCCGCCATCGCTAGGGGGTCGGGGTATGGGCGGGCCAGGCCTCCACCGTCACCCTTCTCTTTGTGTCTGTTGGCAGCGCTGCTCCGGTGAATGACACCTTTGCAGCGGCCTTGGCCGGGGGATGGCGAGAGGGTGCTGGTATTCCAGCGCTGCGTTTCTTGCTCTTTCTTGTCTGCTGGACTAGGTCCCGGGCTGCCTCTGAGGTTGTGTGGTCTGAAAAGGTGGTTTGGCATGTCTAGACCGGTAGCCCTCCTGCTATAGCTTGTGCTCTTGAACGTTCACCCCCTTTGAGTTGGTAAAGGCTGCAGCGTGGCACAGATTCCTCTGTGATGTATCAATATGAACCTGAGTGGTTTTCATGTATCTGATAATACATGCCATTTAGCTTGGGGTGTATTCCAGTGCATGTCAGAGATGGGGTGCATACAGCTGGTTGGTGGGGTCTGCAGGCACAGTGTTCTTCTCTGGATGTTCTTGCTCAACAGTTGAGCAAAGTGGTTCAAGTATGTTTTACAGCTGTGCTTCGTGTAGCTTTTCTATTCTGATGCAAGACCTTTTCCGCTTGGTGAAACACCCTAGCTTCTGATTCCAGTACTGCGTGCTGCAGGGCACGATCATATTTCTCACTTCCTCACAGTCTGTTTTTTTCCTTCTTCCCCCCCCCCTTCATTGTGCCTCTTCTCCATGCCAAAACTTCTGCTCATCTTCTCATGTTGATCATCAGAACTGAATTCTTCTTCACCTTTTCATTCTAGATGCATCCATAATTCCCAGCTTCACCCAGCCCTACTCCATGTAATCACCTCAGCTAACATGATGTGACCTCACTAGCACACTTTGAGGGGGTTTCTCCTCATGGAGGGGGGAAAACATTTGGATCATTTCTGATTAGTATTTTCCAGCCTGAATGAAGTAAGAGAAGAATCTTGTATTAGTGGTCTGTCATTTGTCCTGCAGAACAGTCGCTCTCTGATGCAGGGCAGCTTCATTTCCTCGCAGTTTTCATTTCAGGAATGAGAGAGTCCCCAAAAACATGGGAGCCTGTGGCAGAATTATCTGCTGTGCTGTGGAGGTGTGCCAGGGGCCCGGATATCACAGCACAGTTACATTTTGGGAGTTAAGCAAGTTGTAATTTGGAGTGGCTCAGTTGAGCTCAGTTCCTGTCAATTCTTTTTCTTACACAGAGAAATATTACAGTAATCTTACAGTATTAACACAAACGGCTAATATGTAACAGCGGTGATGATAGCTGGTGAAATGCCCAGAGCTGTGAAGCTGCTATTCATAACTTGCTGGAATGGAGACTGTTGATGCTTCTTAAAGACTTGGGTTTTGGCAGATGCAGAAAGTAGTCTCCTGGCTTGGCTTTGCTTAGAAGTGAGGAGCAGCAATGTAATATCTGAGGACTGTGCTGAAAGAAATGCCTCTCTGTTAAATGTGACACATCCAGAGTGCAGACCTTTTCCAAAATAAATTTAGAAAATAGCTATGACTTAATATTTGTCTCTGCAAGCAGCCTGAAATAACAACAGCCTTGAGTAAACCGGCCTTGCATTCATAGAATCATACAGTCCATTTGGGTTGGAAGGGACCTTAAAGCTCATCCAGCTCCAACCCCTGCCACGGGCAGGGACACCTTCCACTAGAGCAGCTTGCTCCAAGCCCCTGTGTCCAACCTGGCCTTGAACACTGCCAGGGATGGGGCAGCCACAGCTTCTCTGGGCACCCTGTGCCAGCGCCTCAGCACCCTCCCAGGGAAGAGCTTCTTCCTTTGCTTCCGTTATATTTATTTATTGTAGCATTCTCATCTTGATATTTAATAAGCGTATTTTGGTTAAGTTTTACAGTATGCTTTTATTGTTGCGTGGTGCAGCAGTATCAAGGCTACTTACCTCTTCAGTTTGCTACAGAGTATGTGACAAAAGAGTCTACATTTGATAATCAAAGTACTTGTCATTATAATCTGTGATTTTCCTTTGGGCCTTACATCTTTTGCCAGTTTATGTGTGATGCTCTGCAAGACTAGGAACTCAAGCTTTGAGAACTCTTGCCCTTGCTAAAGCAGTTGTGGTTTCCTCAGGGGCTCTGTGCTGCTCCCAGTACTTGGTGCTGTAAGAACAGCTTGGTTGAAGAGCTTTTAGAATGCCAACTCAGTTTCCCTTCTGTCATACCTATCTTTACATTGACTGAGGTGAAGGCACAGGAGGAAATGTGTTTGCCCCATGAAATTCTACTCTCAGATAATCCTTAGACATTACCAGTACAAGGGTATGGATTCAGGGGAAATCACCGAGTTCTACTATAGAAAATACAAGATGCCATAATGATCATTAATATCTGACATGCTATTACTTTCCATCTGTTTTTTGGTGGTCTTAAAATGCTGCTCACTGAGTGCTTTATGTGTACGTTCTTGTAAGTGTATGTTAAAACAGAAAACAATACTTATTTAAAGTTACTACTGCATTCATTTCTACTTCATATAAGCTTGATTGAATTGCACAAGAGTCGAAAAACCTGTAACCTGGCAATAAAACCACCTCAATCGTGTCATATTTTTCTCCTGAAGTATTCTTAGTGCTAATGATTAACTTTCTTTCTTTCTCCCCAGATCTATAGCAGCATCCCTGAACTCAATAATGTTTTCCAAGCTAACCTGCTCTCAGAGCATTGCTGTTCTCTGTCGAGGTGTTCACGCCTCGCTCAGTTCTGCCACTGCCACCTCAGTTGCTACTAAGAAAACCATTCAAGGACCTCCATCCTCCGAGTTCATATTTGAACGTGAGGCTAAATATGGTGCCCACAATTATCACCCACTGCCTGTTGCTCTGGAAAAAGGAAAAGGTATTTTATCTAGGCTCTTCCCTGGGTGGTGTCGATGGGATGTGTGTGTGTAGATGGGATGGGATCATGGCATAATCATGTTGAGCTAATCAATTTCTGAACCTTTGGGTTTTTTGGGGGCTGGGGTGGAATTGAGATAGTTGATGAAATAAAGACTAATTGCTGGTTAGAGAACTGGATCGTTACACATAAAGCTGCCTGATAAAGTTGTAGTCTCTGAAATAATTCACCTAAATAGAGGTCTAAGTTCATAATTCAGATCATAATTCAGAATAACTCAACAAGAAAGTTTCAAGCAACTCTATTTCTTCTCTTACCTTCTGTGGAGAGGTTTAATGCTCATGTCAACAGGAAAACGTGCACTCGAACCCTATTTAGTCCTTTTGTACTGTTCCTGCTCTGATCTTTAATTATGTTTAAGGGACCTTTGTGCTCTGCCCATTAAATTCTATGAGTTTATACTGAAATGCTATCAGCATAGTGATCCAATAGTTTTTCGTTTTCAGCACACAGTTTGACAGCTCACAGCTGACCATCTCTTAAATTTTGAGACTCTTTGGGTTCTGTTGGTTTTGTTCTTTCTTTTATGACCTCCAGTTCTTATTAATCCTCTTACAGAAATATTCTTTAGTTACATTTTAGGACCCAAAACAGGGACTTGGAGGGGAAGTAATACTCTTGATATTACTTACTAACATAGTGGAACGGCAGCTTTACATGTGAAATGCTTTTTTTCTTGATTCCTCCTTGGGCATTTATTTGTACTGTGCTAATTTGTTGCTCAAGCTTGTCAATTGATTATTTTCTAATTAGAGGGCCTTTCAGATATGCCTATGGAATAGCAAGAATACCATTTATATTTGACCAGGTTGTGTTGTAGCTCTCAGCTTCCACCGTTTAGCATTATCTCATGTCTTCTTCTGTGTATTGACCATACCTTTGTTTTCCTAGGTATTTATGTGTGGGATGTTGAAGGTAGAAAGTATTTTGACTTTCTGAGTGCTTACAGTGCTGTTAATCAAGGCCACTGTCACCCAAAGATCGTGAATGCTCTGAAAACTCAGTCTGAAAAACTGACCCTTACATCCAGAGCGTTCTACAATGATGTACTGGGTGAATATGAGGAGTTTGTCACCAAAATGTTCAATTATAACAAAGTTCTTCCAATGAACACAGGTAAAAAGATAACTTTATTTCCATTGTATTTCTTGTCTGTGAGATTCAACGGTCTTGTAGCATTTGGTTCTGCATTAGTGACCTGTTTCATGTACAAGTGTGATAATGGTTCTGCTTTATGTTTTAGGAGTGGAAGCTGGAGAAACTGCCTGTAAGCTGGCTCGGAAGTGGGCATACACTGTGAAAGGAATTCCAAAGTACAAAGCAAAAATTATTTTTGCAGGTATGTAAAATGTGTTATGAGTTGAAGTACTGAAGAGGAAGAGACCTCCAGCCACTGCATATAGCACTTTCTTTTGTCCTACAGCTGTAGTGAGTACTTTGCAGCATTCTTTATGTTTCAGTTTTGTCACTGAACCAAGTCTGTTGAAGGTTTCTGTAACCTTTGACATTTTAATAATGTAAGCTAAGTTCTCAACCTGTTAACAGGTTATGCTGTACTCACGTACCTATGTGATTCTGTTGTGGTTACAAGAGTCTTTGCAAGACTTTAGGGTTCGGCAAGTGCCTCCTTCTAAATTGTGAAGTTCAGTCTTAAAATATATTCTGTTGACAAAACATTCTACCTAAACTTCTGGCTATTTGGTTTTAACCTTAAATAGTTACAATGAATTAGAAACTTGTTGGTTTTTTAATGTAATGTCCTTAAAGAAACACATGTGATCTCAACAGAAGTGATTCTGTGATTCTATATGATTGTAAAAGCAAGAGATGTGAGTATAATTCCTGTGACAAATCAGTTTCAGATCCTCTCCCTTGTGGAGGTGTATGCATCAAGAGGCAATGAGGGTAGTTGTGCTGTGTCAGGAACTGCTGGTAATGGCTGGTTTTGCAAGGGAAATGCAACAATGAACTTAAATCCAGGGAGGAAACTGTTGTTAGTAAGGTGGTTGATAAGGCTTTGTAAACAGCATTGAGTATTTAAAGTGGACCTTATTTGTCCCACTCACCAATTTTTGACAGCTAAAAAGGTTGAATGCCTGGGAAGCGCATTCAGTGCTCCACGCTCTTTTAACTGCTGCTTGGGTGTCACTAATTGGTGAATTCATTCTTCTCATAGATTCCACATCAGGGTTAAGCCTGTTTCCTTCTTAGGCTTTCACTGCCAGTAGTTTTCTTCTGCGTTCTTAAGGTCTTTGAGAAGTTGGCATTAACCCAGTAAAGCCATATTGTAGTCTTGATCACACAATGACAGTAAAAGCAATGTTGCTAAAATAGATATGGGACCCTGGAAAAGTCCTGATTATGTATTTGGTGCCCTTTATCTGCCTGCTCTGCTTGGCTCTGTAACAGGAAGAAGTTACCTGCTCTGAAGAGATTGTTGTGCTTTATTAGGGAAATAAATAAATGTTTAATTCAGATAACTGACATTTGGTGGTTTTGGTTATAGGTGAAGTATGTTTGTCAATTCTAATGTTGTTCAGTGGCTCTGTGTTTTATAAAACCTTCCAGAATAAAGCTTATTACTTAAATATTGACTTCTTTTTAATTGGTCCAGCTGCAAATACTGGTTTTGACTTTTGGTATCTATAGTACCTGAACCATAAACTGTGATTAGGCAGCATTTCTAAATTGCAATTCATAGTTAAAGATTACATTATGGTTTATGGGATTAAATAGATGAGGTGGTTATTTCTTCTGGGAATTCTTTGAATAAATATATTTCTCCCTCCTTCCCTTCCATATATAGTTTATTTTGCTCTTCATACAATTAATTTTTAGTAAGTGCTTTCTCATCTTGATGAACTGGATATGCTCTCCATTTTTATGATCCAATCCCCTGAACCACAATATGTCATTATGTACCAAGTAGCTAGGAAAAAGACCCCAGTAATCCTCTTGTCAAAGCCAGCATTTTGGCAGAAAAAAGGCCCTCTTGGGTAGCCTGGGTCAGAACAAAATATGGCTTTAAACATCAGTCTAGAAAACTTGACGTAGATTCTGTGCTTGACAGGGAGCCAGCACAGAGACTGGAGCGGTGCTAAGGTGGAGAGAGCCTGCCATCAGCAGCCAGCCTGCTCTGCTCTGAGTAATGCAGTCCTCAGGGCTTTGCTTCAGGATGCAGAGGGTTGCTCTAACATAACCTTGAGGTGACAAGCACGTGACTGAGCAAAGCTTGGCAGGGATTGTTCCCTTAGGAGACATTGCTGCGGTGAACACTGTAATGCTGTTTACCCTGGCAATGAGACAGAGGGGATGCCTAGAGCTGGCTGCTTCGGTAACAACTGACTTTAGGGTTTCCTGCAGATTGAGAACAATCTTTGCCCCTGGGATCACAGCTACATACACAGAAATAAGAGGAGAAAGAAAAATACTGGAATGCTGTGAAGGTGTTGAACCCTTAATCTTAGTCTTGTTAAGCACCTTCTTACTGATTAGCTGAGAGTATGTTGATTTAACTGAAATATTAAATGTATGTGTTATGGTCTTGGTGATAGATGGTTCCTAGACATTTTAACTCATGTTTCTATAGGAAACAGCACAGTGTCACAATGTTCTGTAAATCTAAATGGGTTCTCCTTGAACTTTGTGAATTAAAAAGTTGATATGTGCTTTTGATACAGCAACACAATGTATGGCATCAATATAAAATGCTGACAATTAGCAGAAGGATGTTAATATGCTAACGTTAGACAACTCTTAAACCACATTACCAGATGGAAAGTGTGATGTCCTCTAAACTGTTCTGGCTCTTAGTTTTGTAACAAACTCACCCCTTTTATTCTTCTGTAGCTGGCAACTTCTGGGGCAGAACAATGTCTGCTATCTCTAGTTCTACTGACCCATCCAGCTATGATGGATTTGGACCCTTCATGCCAGGTTTCGAAGTGATCCCATACAATGACCTACCAGCTCTTGAGGTATTTGACCATTTTTGTTCTCTTGTCAGCAATTCATTTTACAGCATCTCATTGGTAAATAGCAAGGCAGGAAAATCAGTTTATCCTTTGAAATGTGGTTTGACACTACGATATATATATATACATATATAAGAAATATATATATATTACAATACATATAGGAGATGTGTGTAAAATCTGCTTTCAGTTTTGCTTTAGGATGTAAAAGGAAAACCACACAACCTGTTTCATTTCCCACATCGCTAAGATATTCAAGGTACAAATGAAGAACAGCAGATACAACTTAAGGGAATTCACATCAGTAGCATACATTCCAAAGTCAGGACTTGGATTCTGAAACTAATATCTTTAGCTACCTACT